>NC_050581.1:85147976-86347976 GCF_011100635.1 Trichosurus vulpecula | reverse complement strand
CTATAGGAAACAGAAGTCCTCCCCACTGTCTTGGTTCATGGACAAAAGAAAGATCTTTTCTAACTTCTCCTGTACTGCTGTACTTAATGTCTGTAGTGTTCAGAAAAGATCAGCAGACTTTGTGGTTGACTAGTTGCTAGTGAGTTGGTGCCAAGGTTATTGGGTTGTCTAATGAAAATATTTCCCAGGGTTTTGATTGTGGAAGAGTGAGAGAATTAAATCCCCAGTGAAGCAACTTGGGCTCTGGAGCCAAGAAGAGTGTTACACAGGAATCTTCGTCCACAAGTGTTCCTAATGTAAACTTACTTGACAGTTCCTTGGCTATTAAAACAAGAGAGCACACCTTGATTTTTGAAAGAGGTAGTTTCCAGGCTCATAAAAGAAAGTACCATATTATAAATTGTAAGAAATGGGAGGAGGAGTTTTGTTTTCACAGAACTAAAGGTGTGCTTCCCCGCCCTCCCCCATCCCAGCTTTAGCAGAGACCAGGCCTCAAGGTCGGTCAGGTGAGAGGTCAGAGACTTGTACGCATGTGCATACTTTTTGAGAAGGCAGTCTGGGGAATTAGAGAGGCCAAACCCACTTGAACCTGTTCAAGCTTATCTAGTGTCTGGTCTTGGTCAAGAATCCAGGCCTACTGATTTGCATCATTTGCATATGTTAAAGAGGGAAAGTAGGGGAAGTAAAAGAATATAGTTTAATCCTAAACTAAGACAAGGAAAATCTAATTAACTTCACTTTTGCTTCTGTATCCTTATTATCCTATTTATATAAACTGTATAACCTAGGAAAACTATGTAAAAAACAAAGATTGTAAACTAACCATGACTCTAGCAGGAGTGGAGGGAATGGTTACCCCTGCTCCTGCAGCTGTAGCAGTGTGAGTGTTCCTGCGAGCACTGCACCTGCTCTCCCGGGGAGTGTAATAAAATGCCTTCCTCTGCCCACTCTGGTCCTGAGTTCTTTGGGTGTGAATGGGCAAATCACATGGGTTTTCCTAAGGTCAAGTGAAGGGAAGCAACAGGCAGCGGAAGCTCGCCAGGCTTACTCCTGGATCTTGTCTTGGGGTGTCCTGTGATCCCCACTGCGGTGTTAAGAGGGCTACCACTCTGGATTCCCTTGGGGAACCCTGTGGTCTGCACGGCCTTCTTAAGGGGACATCACATGGGACTTCCGGCCCTGTCTCCGGAGCCTTGTGATCTTACTGCCATCCTAAGGGGCTATCACTTGGGTCTTCCTTAGGGTCTGACCCCTAGGAGGCCCTGTGATCCCCACAGATTAAGGGACGGCTACCACTTGGTCTTCCTCTGGGAGTCCTGTGGTCTGTACAGCCTTCCCTAGGGATTATCACAGGGTTCTTCTTCAGGAAGTCCAGTGATCCCCAAAACCACGTTTCTCACATAAAGCATTTCCTGAATTTTGCCTCTTTAATCAGGGCAAAGGCCACAACATAGAATTTTCCTGTAACATATTTCTACCCTAGTGCTACTGTCAACAGACTCTTAATCTTCCTTTGTACAAACTCCAAAGCCTACCTTCTTTGGAAGCTGGCTGCATTATCCACCTGTCAGCATCCTGACCCCATCAAGATAAGACATGTACAAATAACATTAGTACAAAGTAAAAGAACAAATGTGATATGTTCCTGAGATAGTGTGTTAAAGATGTCTCTTGTTCTGGTCCCCCTAACCACCCTACTCCCCTCTTCTAGTCAGTATAGTAAGTGAATTTGTAAGTAGCCAGTATAAAGTGACAATAGCAAAGAAGGAAGATTGCAAAAGGGAACCTAAAAGTCACATACAGACCATTGAAAAGATCAAAGGTGCCTAATTTAAAACTGCATATATAACCAAAAATCATGTCCTGAGAATATGTGCTGACCAGGGAAAGCCAATGAGGCCTTGCTGTCAGGGCCTTTTGGACCCTTGATATGTGAATCCCAGATAAGCTCCAGACATCTGCAGTCAGACTGGCACAACACCAAATGATGCTGATAATTTTGAGATGATGTGGACATGTTAACTTTAAAGATTTATTTGCAACTTTGAGATGATTTGCACAGGTTAATGAACTAATCCCAAGTTGACTTGGATAAGAGTTCTTCTGTCTCCCACAAAAGCCTTATAAAACTGAGACTGTAAACTCCTGCCACCCAGCACTCCTCCATTTCCATCTGGGTCCATGCAAGAGCTCTCGATTTTAACCCATGATCACATGAATGACTCTCCCTGACTCTCCCCCTCCCCATTCTCTTCCCCACACTTATTGTCTTCCTTCACCACCCTATCCCATCCCCACATTGGCTGTCTCTGAACCCCCCCACCCACTCATCACTTTTGCTACTTGTCTCTGTATTTTCTGTGCCGTTTTCCCCTGCACTTCTGTGCCTTATTAAAATGTGACTGAAGCTTTACTCCCCATTGTGGTCTTTCCTAGTGAGTACCCAAAGAAACAAACATTTCATAGTTTGATAAATTAATTAGCAATTCAAGTAGCTGAAGAGAGAAACTAGAGAGATATCCTTTAGAAATAATTGAAACAGAAACACAGAATTTCAAAGTTGGAGAGACCTTAGGCTTTATTGGAGGCAGGTTGATAAAAAGTAGAATGAGCCCTGACTGAAGAAAAGGACCTTAGTTCAGATCCTCCATTTGATACTTAATACCTCTGTGAACTTAAGGAAGTTCCTGACCTTTTTCTCATTTTGCAAATTAAGTCAATAAGCATTTCTTAAGTGCCTACTATGCGCTAAGCACTGTGAAAAATGAGGGAGCTGAACTAAATGGCCTTTATTATCCATTCCTATGGCCTTATGTTTGAGTTCAAACCACATCTCAACAAGCAAGAATCAAATCTACAGCCTCCTTGGCAAGTGATCTTCTAGCCTCCATTTTCCCCAGTGATAGAGAAACCCATCACCTTCTGAGTAATGGGTCAACTCATTCCATTTTTGATCCATCTAATTGCTAGAAAGTTTTTCCTTCTAGGGAACCAAAATTTGCTTCCCTGTAACACATCCATTATTCCTTGTACAAGTCCAATCCCTTATCCCAATGGTTGCCTTTCAAGTACTTGAAGATGGCCATAACATTACCCCAAATTGGTAAATGCTTACCAACCAGCTCTCTGGAAAAAAACATATGTATGATACATTTTGAAGTTTAACCTGCATTATTGACATTTTTCTATAACTTTTTAAAGTCTAGACAATCAACAAAATGATAAATCAAGCCCCGATTTATGACATTTACAATGTAAATGCTTATGATGAAAATTGAACAGTTGGCTCTCACCAGTCAACATGAACTTGCTTCAGCACATCCCTGCAAATGCAGTTCCTTCAATGGTTTCCTATTGCCTCTAGGGCAAAATACAAAATCCACAGTCAGGTATGTCAGGCCCCATATGATCTGGTTCCAACCTACCTTTCTACCTTGAATACCTTTAACTCTTACCTTCACCATTCAGAATCCCTTTCTTCTTTCAAGGTGCAGCTGAGCTGTGGACTCTGTGGAGTCACCTCTGATTGCCTCAGCTGAGAATGGTTTTTTCCCTCCTAAAATTTTCCTCTGGTAATTTGTATATAGTTCTTCTTTGTCCCCATAACATTTTACCTTTGGCTACATTTATTTGTGCACGTTCAGTCACTTTCTCCCTTCCTCCAAGTAGACTTTAGGCTCTCTAAGGACAAGGATTGTGTAATTTTTAAACCTTTGTATCCCCACAGATGAGCTGAATGTTTTTCCCTTAGTAGAAATTACATTTGTTTTTTACTTGAAATGAATCTGATTCCCCAAAACTTTGGTTTCTTAATTGCAGGTGCTTTCACTCCCTGCTTTGATGTAGCCAAGGGATTTGCCAAGCTTCTTCGTAACTCAGCTGACTTTATCAGGCCATGGAATTATACACTATCCCTACTTTGAGAAAACCTGCCCAGTCCTCATGGCTAAGGCTTAGTGGGATAGCATCCGTAGGAGACTTTTATCAATTCCATGGCACTGGCTCCCGTATCTTCTCCTTAGATTTGTAACTCTGACATTCCACATAGTATATTTTTCCTGACATTAACAGTTAGTAGTAGTAAGTGAGGGGGATGTATATTTCAGAAGAGCCCATCATATTTAAGACCAGTGGAGCATAGAATGAATATGGAGCAAGGAGAGACTAATGGGTCAGTGAATTAATCAGTCAATAAACCTTTATTAATCATCTACAATGTGCCAGGTGCTATGCTAAGCATTGGATCACTAGACTGACTACTTGAGTGTTTGGTTTTCTACTGCTATATCTCCCTTTCCATCTTTCATTTAGGTCTGCCAGTATGGAATTTGTTTGTAGGAAACTAGCCAGTGCTCCCTGGGGACATAATGATGGTTGGTTTCCTGCTTGTCACTTCTGTTATCTCTTTCACACACTTCACATTCGACTAAGTGGACCACAATTCTCATCATCTTAGTAATGTGGAAATAATGCTGACTTGAGCAAGGGGATCTGGGTTCAAATCCAGTTTCTGATGCTTACTACATGTGTGATGTTGGGCAGGTCACTTAACTCTCTGGGCATCAATTTCCTCATTTGTAAAATGAAGGGTAGACTAGATGGCCTCTGGGATACTCTAGATCTATAATTCTATGAAATGTAGGAATTGCAGCGGATGGTTACATCTGAAATATGATCAAGGACCTAGAGCAGAAAAGAACCTCAAAGGCCATTTAATCCAATCCCCTCATTTTACAGATAAAGAAACTGAGGTCCAGGAAGGACATGTGACTTGATAAGGTCACTCAGGGAGTAAACATCAGACAGAGGTGGAATTTTAACCCATGGCCTCCAGTGATTTCCAGGGAAGAAGATTATTTTTTCCAAAAGATGGATTTGATTGAATAAGAGTGAGGATATATTTTTCATAGTGCTCTGCAGGGAAGAAAAATCAGACACTGATAACAAGACTGTTTGTAGCGACAAGGATTGCAGCAATGCCACATTGAGAAATTAAGAACAGAAAGATGTGTATGAATTAGTGGAGACTGGCCCCAGCCCTGAATAGAGATGCAGTTGTGGAGTAAGCTATCTGTTTTCCCATTTTGGAGTTTTGGAAGGGTTTTTCCTCCAGGCTACTCTGATAGGAAAAAGGAAATACGTTGGTTTTTATTGCTTTACTAGGATGGGGATTCTATTCCAATTCACAAATAAATGATAAGGGAGTGAGACTTAGAATGGCTTATTTAGATATGATAAGATCAAAAAACTTTGTTACTAGGCATAGATAACCTCAGTGAGTTTAAAAGGGGGGACCTAACCCAGAGTAGGAGGTTGAAGGAGAAAAGGTTAGTTCCTGGTGAGGTGAACTTGTTACCCAGGAAAAGGCAAATCTAATTGCCGATCCTCAGCGAGAGCAGAACTGAGGAGATTAGGTTATAGGTCCCTGGTTGGTTTTATTTTTGTGGGTTTTTTTTTGTTATTTTTTGTTATTGTCCTTTTATTACTTACAATTTTAAGGTATCAAGTTCCAATTTGATCCAAGCAAAGATTGCCAGGATGTGATTGTCTCAATTTGACTAGGAGATCTGGTCTCACTTACCAGAATCAGAAGAACATTGCTGACCAACTTGGAAATTTGACTTGGTCATTTGTGTTTGGGTGGGGGAAGTTCCCTCGCTGCAAAAAGATCTTTCACTTCTGTGGATATATACAGATTTCTCAATGTACTGGACAGGATTGTGGGAGATGAGGAAAGCATTGAGGTAATCCATTAACTCTGATCTAGTCTACTTAAAGAATTAATAAACCCATGAAAAATTGTGGGGTTGTTATTGCAAAACTCCAATAGCATAACCTCAGTACTCACATATGCTATATTATACCTGAAAAGTTTTCTTAAAACTTTTGTATCAAGGCTGGGTTGTATGCCCTCCAAAGGTCCAATTCATCCAGTAAGTTTGACTTTCATTCTGGGAAATCTCATGGATGTAATAGGGGTTTGAAAACTGATGGGCATCCTGGGATTTGGAGCTCAGAGGAACAAGTGTGATACTTGGAATTAAGATTGCAGTTTAGATCTATAATAAAGAACCCTGTTTTAGGACAGTTGTTGACCCCTCCCTGCATTACAGCACACATCCATGTACCAAGAAGAAAATGCCTTGCCACACATCCCTGTAATCCCCCAAGGGACCCCCATCCTCTTGCTTCAACCTGAATTAGCACAAGACCCTGTCTCAAGACTCAGGCTTTAGGAACAAGGAACTGACCCACACCCAAAGTGAGCAAACAAGTCCTGTTATGGCTATGTCCCAAGGACCAGAAGACTTCACTGATGTTGTTCCCAACAGCCTTATGGGAAGAAGACTTTTGAATATTAAAGGGACAATTGCGTTATCATTTTCTTTTGGGTCTCTGTATCTGTATTTACAAAGGGGACTGCCCCCTTTGATTTGTCAATGTGTCGATCAATCCTTCCCATATTTAAAGGGGTGATGATTAAGGAGAAAAATTCAGATGAGAAAGAAAGTAAGGGAATATTAAAAATGTGGAAACAAAAATTTGAATAAAAGAAGAGGGGGAAATTGTAAGAAATGGGAGGAGGAGTTTTGTTTCCACAGAATTAAAGGTGTACTCCCCCCACCCCACCCCAGCTTCAGCAGAAACCAGGCCTTAAGGTCAGTCACGTGAGAGGTCAGAGGCTTGTACACATATACATGCTTTTTGAGAAGGCAGTCTGGGGAATTAGGCCAAACCGGTTGAACCAGTTCAAGCTTATCTAGGGTCTGGTCTTGCTCCAGGCCTACTGATTTGCATAATTTGCATATGTTAAAGAGGGAAAGTAGGGGAAGTAAAAGAATGTAGATTAATCCTAAACTAAGACAAGGAAAATCTAATTAACTTCACTTTTGATTCTGCATCCTTATTGTCCTACCTATATATAAACTGTATAACTTAGGAAAACTATGTAAAATATAAAGAATGTAAAGTAACCATACCTCTAGCAGGAGTGGAGGAAATGGTTACCCCTGCTCCTGCAGCTGTATCAGTGTGAGTGTTCCAGTGAGCATTCTCCTACAAAAGTTACCTTTTTAGTCATGCCATGTTTCTTTGATGACATTTACAAAATAAACCACAAGCCATTCATCTTTTAACATTACTAATTGTAACAAAGCTTTAGACAAGCATGATATTAACCAAATAGCAAAATAATATTCTCACAAGCCCTTGACCTAATTGTCTCCATACCATTTCCAAGAAAAGAAACCTAACTTAACACTAGTCCCAGTCCTATAGCAATCTAAGATGTTCCATAATCAATTATTTTAATAGATTTACAAAGCCTTCTGATTATAGAAATTTGCCACCAAAAGAGTAGGGACTTAGAGTACGAGGACCATATTTTCCCCAGCTTCCTATCAACTCCAGGCAGAAATTGTGTCAAACTGCAAGCTGCATTGAGCCAGGCCCAGTCTGCCAGGTTTCAGTTAAGGGCATCAAGTCAAGAGGGTTGAGCCAGAAGACAGACTTGAATCAATGGGTCAGTTAGTCAACTAGCATTTATTAAACACCTACTTTGTGCCAGGCATTGTGCTAAGCACTGTAGAGACAAAGAAAGGTGAAAGACAATCCTGTCTTCATGGAGCTTACGGTCCAATGGGGGAGACAAACATGTAAGCAATTATGTGCAGACAAGATATATGCAAGATAAATTGGAGAAAATACCAAAAGGCAAGGCACTAGAATTGAGGAGGACAGGAAAAAGCTTCTTGTACAAGGTGGGACTTTAGTTGATACTTGAAGAAAGCCAGGGAAGTTAGGAGACAGAGATGAAGAACAAAATTCCAGGCCTGGGGGACAGTAAGTGAAAATGCCTGGAGTCATATCTAGGAGTCTTTAAAGAGACAAATAGTACGGGAGATAAAGACTGGTAGAAAGGAACCAAGACTGCAAGAATCAAACCCAGCAGCAGAAATGGGGAAGCAGTGTCCCCAGCCCTGCCTGGGAAATAATTAATGGTGCAAGGGCAACATCCAAAAGAAGAAACTGAAAAGGAAAAACCTTGAAAGAGGTCTGAGAGTGGCAGCAGGAAAGGGAGAGGTTGACATGGGCCACTGAGCCCTGCAACCATCTCAGAACAGAAGACTTGGACTAAACTGTTAGTTGTGCTCACCTTTTTAAGAACTAAGAGAATTTCTTCCAAAAGTTCTGCTCTTTCCCCGACTTCCCCTCTATGTTCTTGTCCAGTATGGATAATATAAGATACCCTACTTGATTCCTTTCCCTAAATGATTATGTATCTTGATTGTTTTTGCCTCAAAAACTAAAAGTGACTGAAGGTTAACTAAAGATACCTAAAACTTTATATTATTACAAAGAGCAAAACTGTCTTAGGAATTTTCTTAACTGGGGGCTCTGAGTTATTATGATTTTACTACCAGCTTTTCATCTGATATAAACTCCATAAAGCAGCAGAGTAAGGGTTGATATGAATCTGAGGGCCATCGTATTGTTGTTTAATTGTCGTTCAATTGTGTCTGACTTTTCATGACCCCATTTGAGGTTTTCATGGCAAAGATACTGGAATAGTTTACCATTTCCTTCTCCAGATCATTTTTTAGATGAGGAAACTGAGTCAAACAGGGTTAAATGACTTACCTAGGGTCACACAACTAGTAAGTGTCAGAGGCCAGATTTGAACTCAAGAAGATGAGTCTTCCTGACCCCAGGCCTGGCACTCTACCACTGTGCCACCTAACTGTCCCCAATGGCCATCATATTGCCAATGGACTTAAAATGACTCAGCTATTGTAACAAATATGGCTAATTAAATCTCCATCTTTCTATGTGAAGAAGGAAAGGGGTAAGGATAGAAACAGGTGAAGCTTAGATGTCATTCAGTTCCACTCCTGTTAGAAGGGATGAGGGAGCAGAAAAGTTCAAGTACCTTCTGTGGCCCTAGCCATCGTTGTTAAATAGTATTATGTTAAAATGATGGTGAGTGAACATTGGGAAAAGGAATATGAGTTAACCAGAGCCCAGAGAGGTTTAGTCATTCACCCAAGGTCACAGAGATAGTAAGCATCAGAGGTGGGATGTGAACTCGGGTCCTCTGGCTACAGTCATTGTTCTTTCCCTTGTTCCACATTGTCCTTAGGACTAAAATAAAGGTATGTATGTTTATACAATTTTTGGATGACATAAATCTAGGAAGGAGGCTTAACACACTGGATCACAAGACTTAAAAAACTCCTGAAAGTTTAGAACATTGTAATGAATCAAACAAGATGAAATTTGATAAACAAAAGATTACACGTGGATTAAAAAATACACTTCAAAAATGTATGGTGAGTTATGGGGAGAACAGTTTAAAAAAGTTAGAAGTTTTGGTGGATTATAAACTAACTATGAACGAATAGTATGCTGTATTACAACTACGGACCAAGTCATACAGGGATCAATTGAAGAAATATTTAGCTTGGCGAAGATTTAGGGCATGATAGTTGACCCACTTGAGGTCTTCAAGCAAAGCCTAGAATCATGTACTTTTCAGAGGGAATTCTCTGTTAAGATATAGGTTGGATTAGATGAGCTCTGAGGTCTCTTACAACTCCGTGTGTTGAGGATTCGGAGATCTTTGTGTTTTCTGTTTAGCTAAATATAATCTGACCTATATTTATTGTTTTGCTACTAGGTGACTGAGGACCCTTAGTGATATAAGGGCCAAGTTCTGATCTTCCTAGAGGAAACTTTGGGTGGGGGCAAAAGAACCAAATTCAGTTGCACCCAAGGAGAACTGTGGAATAAGCCAAAGAGATTTTATTGAGGAGTCTCTATGAATTCTTGCCCTCTATGAGCAGAGTGCTCTTGTAATGGGTCCCATGTTACGTAGTTCTTTGAAAAGAGAGTTACATACAGAGGTTGTCTTTATTTTCTATGAGTTCTTTTGTAACATCTATGTCTTTTTGTTTGAATTATCAGTTTTGATTTTTGGGAACTGAGTGCTTGCCCTTGCATGTTAGTGAAAACATAGTGGAAGATGCCATATGGTATATTACTAAGGTATTTTGCTTGGGGTGGATTGGGGTAGTTAAACCAGAGAAGTCAGAAATTCCCACAAATACATTTTAGTTTCCTGTGAGAAACTCTGAGGCAAGATTACATCAGCTTCCTTGTCAAGATATCTTAGAATCATTACTAAAGACAGCCGCCTAGAAGGTTGGGCTATCTCCACAAAGGAAATTAAGAAACTTCTTATGGTGATAAGTCACTCTGTATCATTTCCTGGGACTATAGCCTACTGCTGTTTCTCTTCTCTCTAAAATAGTCAATAGTATAGGTTATTCCATGTGCTACAAGCCAAATTCTAGATTGCTCCTGGGTGTAGTCCAAGTCTGTCCTTTTCCTTTAAAATTTTTTATTGTTATCTATTTTTTTCATATCACTTAAATTTCCTAACCACCCCCCCACCTTGTTATAGAGATAATCACTCAGAAGAAGAAAAAGGGGGACAAAACAATACAGTAAAATGAATCAACCTACTTGAAAAAATCTGACATGGTCACATACATAGTCTTCCACCTTTGCAAAGAAGTGAGGGCTGTTACTTTATCATATCTCTTCTCACAGACCAAGTTTGGTTATCACAATTTTACAACATTCAGTTTTGATTGTTTTATTATAGTTTTCATTTTCATTGTGGTGATCATTCCTGGTTCTGCTCACTTTAGTTTGCATTAGTTTACATAAGTCCTCGCACTTTTCTCTATATCCATCATTTCTTATAGTACGCTAATACTCTATTACATTCATGTATCACATGTTTAGCTATTTCCCAATTGATAAACATCTACTTTGTTCCCAAATCTTTGCTTCTTCAAAAAGGATGCTCAAATATTTTGGTGTTTATGGGACTTTTCTTTTTGTCATTTGCCTCCTTAGGATACATATATATGTGTGTGTATATATATATAAATAAAAATAAAAGATATACATACATAATGTGTATATGTATACATACATAGGTACATATACATACATATGTGTATATATATACACATACATACACGCATATAGACATACAGACACACACGCGCACACACACACACACACACACACACACACACATATATATATATGCCTAGCAGTGGACAAGCTGGTTAATAAGGTCAAGATACTTGAACCCCTTTCTTATCAGAATTCCAAATTGTGTTCTAAATGATAGGACCAATATATATCTTCATCAAGAGAGCATTGATATACTCTTCATTCTGCAAGCCCTCCAACACTATTTCAATCTTTTGTCACCTTTGTAAATTTTATGGATGTCATATGAAATTTCAGACTTATTTTGATTTGTATTTCTCTTGTTATTTGTAATTTGGAAGAGTCTTTCCTATGGATGTCAATAGTTTCAATTCATACCCTGAGAAGTATTTATTCATATCGTTTGACCACTTATTAGTTGGGAAATGGCTTTCAGTCATATCTTTCTGTTAGCTGTCTATATATCTTGAATATCAAACCCCTATCAGAGATACTTGATGCAAATATTTCCCAGTCAACTGCTTTCCTTCTTATTCTAGTTGCATTAATTCTGTTTATGCAAAAAGCTTTTAAATTTCACATAATTCAAATTATTTAAGAAGGTCACACCCTAGCCATATCTGTTAAAGATACCTGATCTGGTTCTCTTAACTTTTTTTATAGTTCAAACTTTGATGTCAATTTGGAAGGAGGATGCTAGTGAAATGTCTTATGGACCTGTGCTTGGCACAGTGCTGTTTCATATATTTATCAGTTATGTGAAAAAATACATAAATGACATGCTTATCTAATTTTTAGATGACATAAACCTGGGAGAGATAGCTATTATATTTGATTGCAAAATAAGAATTAGAAAAAAGGTAACAATAGTTACCATTTAAATAGCACTTTAACATTTTAAAAAGCACTTTACGTGTTTTATCTTAGTTGATTTTCACAAGAATAAGTGAGATAAGTGCAATTATTCCAACTGTTTTGAAGATGACAAAATTGAGGCTGAGAAGTTAAGTGGCTTTCCCACTTAACTGTATTTTATGTTGGATGCTGATAAGCTGGAGATCATATAGAGGAAAGCAGCCAAGATACTGAAAAACCTTGGGTATATACCTTATGAGATCACCTGAAGGAAATGGATGTGTTTAGCATGGAGAAGGGAATAATTAGGGGTGGATGTGGACATGATAGCTGTCTTCAAATATTTAAAAGGCTGTCACATGGAAACGGGAAGTGACCTGTTCTATGTGGATCCAGAATGAAGAACTCAAAGCAATAGAAGTGAACTATAAAGAGGAAAATTTAGGTTTAATAGAAGAAAAAAATCTTATATCAATCAGAGTTATTCAAAAAGGGACTGGGTTACTTTAGGTAGATAGTGGGTTCTCTCTCCTTGGGAGTCCTCTACCAAAGGCTAAATGACCATTTGTCACATGTTTCATAGAGAAGATTCTTGTTCCAAGATGAGGTGAACTAAGTGTCCACTGAGGTCTTTCCCAAGACTGAAATTCTGTGTTTCAAAGTTTTATAGAACTGTTACAGAAGATGTACAATGTAGAGCCTAAATGGAAGAAAGATTTCCTGTTGATGTCGAGGTCTTCCAAATAACTCCTGTTTTGGGATGCCATTGTGCTAATTATATGAAGCACTGCAAAGCCTCCTAAATAAGATCACTCATTCTACTGATCCATCCATATAGGGAAAACCAAATGTACAAAAACTCCCACTTTCCAGACTATGATATACATTTGCATGCATAATCTATGAAGACATTCCATCAATATATATCTCTTGCACACACACTATGGGTGGTCAATTAATTGGATCTGAAACTAATAAGTAGGAGAGTAGACTGGGTTGTCTTTGGGAATGGTGTAGTCCTTTTAAATGTTCTCAAATATTCTCTTTAAATGTTTGTGAGTGATGGAATTTACAGTCTCCAAAGACTTAAATCCATGGGTTATTCCAATAGCATGAACATAGTTCATGAACAAGTTGCAATATATTACCATCAAAGGATTATCCAGGAAAAATGACATAAAAGATGCCATCAAAGAGATGGGGGATGGAAAAGATGAGCAGTTCATGTGGTGAGAGCAAGGGATAACCAGTTCATAGCTTACAATCTCCCTTGTGTACATAAGGTCAAGAGATTCAGAAGAAGGTCCCCAATATGGTAGGTGGACCCACTATGGAGGATCTATACAAGGATATGGACAAGAATGATTCAGCACGGGGAAGCATGACTGACTGACTGGTCATCTGCAATATCACCACAGATCTGTCGACATATTTGTAGAGAAGGGAGGGTAGTTAAAAGCAATTGTGAGATTCAAATAAATTAACAACTTGTTCTCCACGAAACAGAACCCAGGTGCTGCCACCACTGCTGACATGGTGGGTACAGGCCCCTCCCCCCACTAAAAACTGGTTCCCCGAACTCAGCCTAAAATTAAGTACTGGTTCTATTGAACCAGTGCAGACCGGCTGAATCCCACCACTGGTTAAAAGGTATGAAGAAGAGGAGAGACTTAAACAAAGAATCTACTTAAATGTTTTCTGAAGAAACTCCTTGTTTTACTTTCCTTCATGTCAACATGTAAATAATACTTGGTTTCTACAGGCTGATCTTTGTAAGTAGTTTTACAAAGTTTTAGAATTTGAGGTGGGATATAAGAAGAGGCGTTCAGGCTTAGAAAATATGTATAGGTCAGTATTTGCAGCATTGGAAGGAATACCCCCATCAATAAATTAACAGGTCTAGAAAAGTAATTTTTTAAAAGCTTTTTGTATCTTTAATTTTCCCACTCTCCTCACAGACAGCCATCTCTTATACCAAAGAAGAAAAAAGAAGGATATAAACAGTTCAGCAAAACTAATAAAGCTATTGCAAAAGACTGACATGATAGGCTATATTCCACAACCACACTTCTCTACCTCTGCAAAGAAGTGGGGTAAGGTGAATTCTTTCTCTTCTTTGGGCCCAAGCCTATTCATTATAATCTCACAGCATTCAATTTCAACTATTTTGTTGTTGACATTCTTTCCATTTACAGTTTTTTGGTCATGTTGAAGTAATTTACATTTCCTGCTTCTCATGGCTGTTATGAGGTAGTGGATCTTAGAGTGCTATTAAAATGTTTTTTATTATTATAACAAAACAGAAATTTTATTGTTGTTACGAAACACTTTGCTATGACCTCAGGGGCTAGGTAGCTCACCAGTCTGATGATAAATTATTCTGTTTTAAGGTTTATTGCCTCATTTATGAGTTGTTTCTAAGCGGGACTGCTTTCAAAGTTACATGACGAATTTATTATACACTTAAAAAGAAAAACAAGCTGTACATAATAAAGATTCACATTTTCATGTATAATCCATTTTTTCCCCTTTTACATATATGGAAATGCTCATTTATCTGTTAAGTTCAGAATTTAAAAGCAATTTTTAATAGTTCATGTTTTTCTCCTCAGACATTGTTTTTGACACTTCATAGTGGTGACTCAAAATATTTTCAAACCCACGGCCTGTTTACTTATGAGCTTGTGAAGTATTTTAAACTGAAACAATACCAGGCAGAAAATATTGCCTCAGTTCATGTTGTTAGAGGCTTGAATAGCTTTATAATTAATAAAATAAAGAATTTTTCAAATGAGATGGTTAAAGTATCAAAAGCACAGATGGAAGGATGAATATTTTACTTCTTACCTTTTATTTTGCTTTGAAATTTTCAAAGTAGTTGTCTAGAAGGATCCCATTGCCTTTAATGCACCTTTGACCATAGTGGAAGTTCTATGGGTTTATGCATCTGCCAAGTTTTTCTGTAGCAATTTAGCAAAACAGTTTATCTATTTTTTTGACCAGTAGTTCTGGGAACTATTAATCCACTTTAAGGGTCAAATGATGCACATCCAGAGTGGTGTAAATGCTATAGACAATACAGGAGTAGATGTTTAAGAAATGCTAGTTAATTGATTGGAGATTAGAAAGTCTCTTCCTGTTGTGTAGAATCACTAGGACAGAATATTGTCTACATTGTTAATCACATGCATAGTCCCAGGATGTTTTTGTTTAATTGCTTATCTTTGTCACAACAGAAGGGTCAATCTGATAGGTTAGTGAGTTGTTCAATAATCAATCAAGCTCACAATCTAATATGTGTGTGAAATAATTGTGTCATAAAAACAACAGGCATCAACAAAACCTATTTTAAAATTATATATATGTATGTGTGAGTGTGTGTGTATATACACACAATACATATGTGTATCTGTGTGCATATATGTGTGTATGTATGTATCCCAAGCTAGATTATAAACTCTTCAAGGGCAATACTGTCTTTGCATTTCCATCATTGAGTACAGGGTATATCACATAACAGACACGAATAATGCTTGCTCATTGATTTATTTATTTCTCCTTATTGGAATTGTTTCTCTTTGAGGTTTTAGAATTTTATTCTTTTTTTTAAAAGAATTACATTCTTAAGAACTTAAAATTTGAAAGGGTTGATTTCAACTGAGAGATTTTAATTAGTCAATATTTATTAAGTGCCTACTATGTGCCAGGCACTGTGTTATGCTTTCTCTTCACCCTTGGAAATAATCTCTCTCTAAATCTAAGCTGTGTGTCAGTCTATGTCTGGCTTTTCTCTCATTAATTGGAGTTGTTACTTTCACCTAAGGTCCTACTTGGGCCACCATTTCTATCTTATTGGCAAGGATAAGATCCAGATGAGCAGTCCTTGTTGCTTGCTCTGTCTTTTGAAAGCTGAAATTGTCTTTAATGCAAGCCAGTACTCTGATTTCACTGGTCTTTCCATTATACCATGTTGCCAACAGGTATGGTGACATAATTAGCCCACAACATTAAAAGCATTCCCAAAGTCACAGAGACACCTTCTGTTCCATCACACATTTCCTTCTAGCTAAATTCAACAACCTTTTCTCAGTACACAACAGCATATGATATTTTTGGCTAGATCTTGTCTCTTAAAACATTTTCCTTCCTTGGCTTCTAGAACAATTCATTTCCCAGATGTTGCAACTCACTCTTTTGACATTAAAAACAAATGCTGTTTTCTTGATTTTACTCTTCTTTTAGATGGCTGGGGGAGCCCAGATAACAGAATAGCATAAATGATTGATGATACAACCAAATCAAGCCAAGTCAAGCCAACATTTGTTATATTTTTTTAATTAAGATTTTTTATTTTTAGTTTACAACACTCAGTTCCATGATTTTGAGTTCCAGATTTTCTTCCCCCCCCACCTCCCTCCCCAAGACGTCATGGAATCCAATATATCTTCTACATATAAATTAGCATTGAACTTGTTTACACAATAATCAAGTTGTAAAGAAGAATTATGACTAATGGAATGAATCATGAGAAAGAAGAAACAAAACCAAAAAAAAAAACCCCAAAAACAAAAACGAAAGAGAAAAAAAAAGAAAAAAAAGGAGAGCAAACAGTTTGCCTCAATCTACATTCAGTCTCCATAGTCCTTTCTCTGGATGTAGATAGCTCTCTCCCTCATGAGTCCTTTGGAGTTGTCTTTGAACCTTGTATTGCTGAGAAGAGCGAGGTCTATTAAGGCTAGTCATCACAGAATCAATATATCTGTGGTGTTCTCCTAGTTCTGCTCTGCTCACTCACTCAGCGTCATATCGTGCAGGTTTTTCCAGGTTATTATGAAGTCTGTATCTTCCCCATTTCTTATAGCACAATAGTATTCTATTACATTCATATACCACAACTTGTTCAGCCATTCCCCAATTGATGGGCATCCCCTTGATTTCCAACTCTTTGCTACTACAAAAAGAGCTGCTATAAATATTTTTTACATATGAGTCCTTTTCCCACTTGTGTGATCTCTTTGGGACACAACCCTAGAAGTGGTATTGCTGGGTCAAAGGGTATGATCATTTCTATAGCCCTTCGGGCATAGTTCCAAATTGCTCTCCAGAGTGACTCGCATGTGTTACATTTATTAAGTGCCTACTATGTGCCAGGCACTTTGCTAAGTGCTGAGTATACAAAGAAAAGGCAAAAACAGTTCCTGACCTGAAGGAGCTCACAATCTAATGGGGAGCTCACACTTTAATAAGCAAGGTTTAAAAAGTAGGTTTACTTAGAATTATGAAAAATAGGGCAAGGATCCATGCTGAAAAGCCTGATGGGCACCCAGACTTCCTACCTTTTTTCTCCCATTTTCTTTATGGGGAAGACACTTGAGTATTGGTGAGTACAGCCTGGTTGGTAGTGGACATTCTGCCAGGTGTGACAAGGTGGTGGCCCTCCCCCTTTCTCCCTTCTGGTACTTTGTGTATGTTTTTTTTGGAAAAGCCTGGGACTTTCTCACCAATGCAAAGCCCTCTATTACTCACGAAACAAAGGAACTCTGATGCTGTCCATGCCTAAGTGGTGGAGGATACTTGAGCAGCAGTATCTAAGTTCCTATGTAGCTTGAATTTCCAGCTGTACCACAGTCTAGAGGCTTCCCTCTTGGAAAGCTACTTTACAGAACCGGTTATTTACTGTATCATGTGTGAAGGCCTGGATATATCCTACCAAACTCCCCTAATTGTCTTTGAAGTCTGAGAATCTGGTCTTCTCACAGAATCACAGAATTTCAGTGTGGGAATGGAATTTAGTGGCCAGCACATCCAACCCACACCTGAAAAAAATTTTCTGTACAATATACCTGATAAATGGTCATCCAGTTTTTGGTTATTTGAAACCCCACTACTTCCTGAAGCAGCCCATTATTCTTTTGGATAGCTCCAATTTTTAGGATTTTTTTCTTGACAGAAAGCCTAAATATTAACTCTTTGCAGTTTCCTACTATCCCTTTTCTTCTATCACAAACAGAACAAATTTAATCCCTCTTCTAGGTGATAGCCGTTTAGATTTTTAAACACAGCTATCATGAACCCACTAATTCTTCTCTTCTCTAGACAGTTATATTCTTCCTCTGAGAGTTAGGCAGGCAACGCAACAAGCATTTACTAAACTCTTACAGATCAAATGAGATGATATTTGCAAAGTACTTAGCACAGTGCCTGGCACATAGTAGATGCTTAAAGCATGTTCTTTTTCTTTGACCCCTTTAACTATGTGCCAGGCACTGTGCTAAGTACTGGGGACATGAATACAAACAAAAGGAAAGCCAGTTCCTGCCCTCAAGGAGTTTACATTCTAACGGGAGAAACCCACAAATAAAAGGGAGCTGGAAAGTAAGGTGCGAACCAAACAAAAATAATAACTTGTATTTACATAATGATTTGAGGTTTGCAAAATTTAACCAAATTTGATCAGTAATTATGGATGCATAGAATCTCATATTTGTAAAGGATTAAAGCATCTCTATAGTCCAACTTATACATCAACTTAGCCTTAGTTAGAAGAGATTCAGTGATGGGGAAATCATTTTTTTCCAAGGCAGCTTATTCCCCATTGTGACTTGAAAGAGTTAATTATTAGAAAGCCTCTCCTTGTTTTTAGCTGTAATTTGCCTCTGTGTGACCCATTGTACAGCATTTGTGCTGTATACCCTTTTTAAATGAAAGGGCTTAAAATACTGGAATGTAGCTATCCTGTCTTTTGATCTCCCTCTCTCTCTTTCTCTCACCATCGGGGCGATGGTACATACATATCTATGTATCTATGTGTGTATGTGTGTATATATGCATATAGTATATATTTTGGTATATGTGCATACATAATATGTATGTGTGTATATATGTATGTCTTATATAGCATGTATATGTGTAAGTATATGTGTGTTGTTGACCTGTAAGTTTGGTTAAAGTGTAATACTGAAAAAGATTAGGAACCCCTGAGAAACCCCTAGCTACTGACAAACACCCCCAGAAACAATGGACTCAGATCTCTTCAGCATTTAGCAGATATCCCTGGGGCCCTGTGACTCCTCCAAGGAATGTCAATAGATAGGACCTTGGCAGACCGTCCTGTCTAGCAGATATCCCTGGGGCTCCATGACTCCACCAAGGAATGTCAATAAGATTATATATAAGATATATATAATATATATATTGTATTATATATATATATTATATATATAATATATAAGATATATATAATAAGATTATATATAAGATAACCTGACTGAATCTTTTGATCATCCAGGACCTTTGTTCCTGTTCCCCCCCCCCCCCACCCTGTGACCTAGCCTGTAGGTTCCAGGAGATAATTAACCACTGTACTCCCACATATACTATATAAGTAAAGCCATCACCCCAACACGGGACCATTGATTTGTGGTTGCAGTATCCCAATGGCTGCCGGCTAATAAATTCTCCATTTAAAACTTATACTCTGTGGCGTGTCTCACTCACTTCTGGTTCTGATGAGGGCACAGTCTCTGGGAACCCCTTGAACCCTTGAACTCTCCTTGAATCTTCCCACTTGATCTAGCCTTGACCTGAGGCTATAACGATTAAGCCCAAATGCCTACCTTGCCCAGTCCTCTATTGTCCAGCTGTTTCCTACCCTTAATCCTGTTTCCCATCCTTAATCCTGATCAAAATATCTATACCCTAGCCCTGTTACCCTAGCCCTTTATGGTCTGTCATTTCCATATAGCCTTCAGCTATTTCCCCCACCCTGGAGTCTGACCTCATCCTTGAGTCCCTCCCTAGACCCCTCTTCTGGTCACCCCAGACCACCCCTCAATCCCTCCCACAACCTTTGCGTATATAATCTCCATCTTGCCTCCATGAAGGTGGTCAGAACCAATCTAGCTCAGATGGGTCTGGCCCTCTTTCCTTACAGGCGTCGCAAGGGATGGGATCTCTCGGGGTAGGCTTATTTTGGCTAACTCTTAATAAACTTTATCTTTTCCTTTGGCTGAGAAAGCTTGAGTCGAATTCTGAATTCTTTCGGCAGGACCCGGCGTGTCGGTACTTTGGGGTGTCGAGCACCTCTCACCCCAAACCCTCATCATTTATGGTTCCCTGACCGGGAAGCACTGCTAATCTCAAGTTCTTCTCCAGCAAAGACTAAAGGTATGTGAGCCTCCCCCTCTCCCAATCCCCCTCCTCGCTCTCCAAACATTTTGGATGTGCTTCTCGGGCCTGACCTCAGCAGGTCTCGGTGGGTTGGACAGCTTGGTCCAGTGGTCTCAGTGAGTCAGACAGCCAGGCTGTCATGGTCAACCTATCAGGTGGTTCTCAGTCCAGTGGTCTCAGCGGGTCAGACAGCCATGCTGTCCTGGTCAACCTGACGCTATCAGGTGGTTCTCGGTCCGGTCGGACAGCTCGGTCCAGTGGTCATCTCAGTGGGTCGGACAGCCAGACTGTCCTGGTCAACCTGACACTATCAGGTGGTTCTCGGTCCAGTGGTCATGTCGGAGGCCATGAACCTAAGTGGCTTCTGAGGCATGGAGGACATGGACGGATGCCCCATCCGGAAGCATGTGCCAGATCCTTTCAATTGGTTCGGCGCTGGGAAGTTGGGAAAATTTCAGGTACCTTTTGTATATTTTGTTTTCTTGTTTTATTTTGTTTGTCTCCCGACAATTACTCCTAACTTCTCCTTTACTAAGGAGGAAGGAATTTCCAGCCGAAGGGACCCCATGCCCTGCCTCTACTGCAGGCCCTGCAACATCTATCACCATGGGCCCTACCGGTACTTTGGGGTGTCGAGCACCTCTCACCCCAAACCCTCATCAGTACAACATTTTGGAGGCCCCAGCGAGATGAGGCGGTATTACATGTTACCGCCCTGGAGACACACACAGAATTTCGGACCTCAACAGGGAGTCTCTGCCCCCGATCCACCTTCTCTCACTTCAGAGGGCTGGCTCCTGGGGATTTCTTTTCCTAGGACTCTGATGTGGGGTGACGGTCTCGGAGAATGGGCTCTTTGCTGACCTGTCCCTTTTCAGCCTACGGAGAATTCTGGTTTTCAGACCTCTAGAGGTAAGGTTTTTCTGTTTTGGGGCTAGCCATTGGGTCTCTGTTATCATGATAACCAGAGTTATCGAGGAAGTGGTACAGAGCTGGGGGGGCTGGGATGCTGTCTTCCCCATTGGGGTGTGGGAAGATTGGGGGTGTTTTCCTTGAAGAGGAAACCTGGTTTATTTTATTTCCTCTGAGGGGACCTGTTTAGCCTCAATTAACCCATGCTATTGGTCTGTTTGGGTGTGGGAAGATTGGGGTGTTTTTCCTTGAAGAGGAAACCTGGTTTACTTTCTTTCCTCTGAGGGGACCTGTTCAGCCTTCAATTCGATCCACACTGTGTTTTTTGTTATGTTTTGGGTTTGTCTCTGTTCATGTGTCTATGTCAAAATTGTGAAATGTCTATGTTTTGTTAAAAAATCTGAAACATAGGCAACCAGAGATATCAGGCTGCAACTAGGGAAACAGACTCCTTTTCTTGTGGCTCCCATTTGGCCAACGTGGAACTATGGTGGGAATGGGTTATAATTTGGCAGATTTTGGGTTTTAAATTGTTAAAAAGTTTGGAAATTGGTTAGTTGAATTTGGGAAGAAAGAACTCCTGAAATTGTAAATCCATTCCAGGAGCTCACTCTTGCTGAAACACCTCCTCCCAATGAATGCCTTCTGGCTAAAACCTCTGTTAAAGTTTTCAGTGGGACTCTGTCACATTTGTCTTTTGTCCCTGATCACAGTTGGGAGGGAATCTTTTCCCTTAGATTCAAGTACAAAAAGGTTCTTTGGGATTAAGCAAAAAGTGAAGTTTGCTTGAATTACAATCATTGAGATCTTTTCACTAGGGCTGCAGTAAAGGTTAGAGCAGTTAAATCAAACTCCTCTCCTCCCAGACCAGATTAGAAGAGAATGCAGGAGAACTGTAGGGAAAAATTTAAATCGCCCTCCCCACCGGGCAAAAGGGAGAGAGGGACAGAAATTCACAGACTGACAATCAGTCCTGTGCCCCTGGGTATCTTTGTGGCCCGTCCTTGTGGCAAAGTTTTAAAAAGTAAAATTTGTGAAAGAGAGAGATAGAAACTTGTAGAAAGGAATTTAGGGGGGTTGTAGAATAGCAGCTTGAGATCACCTGGCTAGCCAGGGGCCCATGTGCTGCTCTTAAATGCCATGTGCTCCTGGCCTCACCCTTCCCGCACCCTCCACATTGAAAGATTGTCGGAACTGAAGCTAAAAGAAACTTGTAAAGAAATAGGGCTGGTTAATTAGTGTTTGGAAGGGTAGGCTCCTTTTCCCTCAAGGGGCTGCCAAGCCTCACCTAGGGAGGAGCCCTTAAAAAACTAAAAGGGCTTTTTCCTTTTATCTGAGACAGCAGGCTGAAGGGGAAACTGAGAAATATTTTAGCTTGGTAAAAAGAATGAGTGGGGGAGTTGCAAGCCATGTGCTCTTAAGGACCACTCCCTCTTATCTTCCTTGGGAGTCCAAAAAAAATCCTTTTAGGCATTTTTGTATAAGATGAAGCTTGGAAAAAGTGGGTACAAATTAAGTTTCTCTTTCCTTTCATAAGTTCATTCACGGCCAGGCAAAAGTTCCTAATACCTGGGCCAGAGGTAGTGGTGCTGAAGAATATACAGCTACATAAAGTGTATTTAAGATGTTAATGTATTAATATATGTGATACATGTATTTATATATTAATGTATTAATATAGAAATACCAGAAGTAATAGGATCAATAATTCCTATATGTGATAATCTGAAAATGCAATTTATTGTTTCTGTATTTTCTGAAGACCATTATGTGATTTTAATTTGAGTTTGATATATGTGAATTGGATGCTTTTAAAGGATGTGATGAAAAGTGGGTAATTTTAAACTATCATATTTGGTTTAGAAAAGTATCTACCTAGACTGAAATGAGTAGTTCAAATTTTACATACATAATAATGTTTAGGGCATCGTTACATTTCTATAACATAAAAATATTTTGTTAGAGTTGCATTAGGTTAAGAAGTTGGACAATTGCTGTAACCTAAGAAATTATTACCTCCAAGTTTTGTCTGGAAGTTCAGTTGAAATTGTTCTTGTTATAAACCAACTATTTTGTTAAAATGTGGTTTTATAAACAGTAACCTTTTCTTTTTCAATGCGGAGAGTATTGGGCCTTAGAAATTAAAATGTTACCACTAGTGGTTATGAACCAGATTTGATTTGCTTATTCAACTTAGTTATGATCACTAGATTGGTAATTAATTAGAATCTGTTTCAAGTTTTAAATACATGATAATTGTTTGTGGTGTACTTATTTCTAAATTTGTTATTATATACAAATTGGTTAACATCACATTACCTATGCTGTTAGAAAATAATTTCTCTTATAATCTGGATGTTGTTAGATTAAGAATTGTACTTAATTAAAGAATTGAGGTTGTTAACTGAACCAAGGACATTTGGATATTCAATCTTGTGTAAAAGTTTTGAACTTTGTAATATCTAGGAAATCTGTACAATATTTAAGAATGAGAACATGTGGCACCAACTTAGTTAATGAATTCTAGTTTTTTAAGGGTTAATTTGCTTTAAGGAAAGAGAAGGAGATAGATGTCTATCATTCTAAAACCTTCTAAATAATTCTCTTCAGAAAGGTTTAGTGAATATTCCTTTTTAACAGCAGGATAAAATTTTAAGCTGTTTTAAAGAAGGGAAAATACTTACTCCTAAGCCCTGCTTTCAGCACCTGGTGACTATAAGATTGGCTGTCAGATATGACTCATGCCTGGAATCAAACAGAGCTAAGGAAGTTCTTTCCTTCTGTTAAGATATATGACATAGTCCCTCATTTCTTTCATAGCAAATTTGTATTATCAAGAAGTTTTGTAAGCACTATGCTAAATCTGTTAGGTAATAGATAGATGAATATTGAAATATCTCTGAGTTATTATAATAGGAAACAGGTATGAATAGCTTACAATTTTAACCTATGTTCATGGCCAAATAAAACATTGAAATAATATAAGGATAACATCCTCCAAAAGGGGAAAATGATTAGGCAAATCAAATAAGGCAAAAATGTAATGTGATCAATGTCCAATAAAAGGAAGAGATAGCGAATTTTGAAAAAGGCAATAGGATCAGATTGATTCCCCTAAGAATTATGTACAGATGTGTATAATTGGCTCCAAAATTTATCAATTCTGGAAATTCGAGCTGATAAGTGTGTTTTGGCAATAAGATCTTAAAATTTGGATGCTAGCACAAGAAAATTGTATAAGATAGTGGTACAAGTGAAAATATATCTCCTTTGTAAAGTATCTGCAAGTTATATTAAGTTAGAATTGTCTGAGATTTTCTAGATCTCAACCAGAGAAGCAGAATTCTCTTTTACTGTCAAGGGACCAGATGACTACTATCAGGCGTCTGGGATTTTAAAAATACTGCTTTGAATGGACATTGTGACTGTAATTTAAAGTTACTTTGTATACAAACTGTGCAATTAATTGCTGGAATTGAATCAGAAACATTTTTAGCTTTGTTAAGAATGGTTTGTGGACTATTTGTAAATGCCATCAAACAGACATGGCATGGCTTAAAGTTTATGATGTTATATATGATTGTTAATAATGATTGCATTACTTTGTATGGTTCATGTTTAAGTTTTCTTGTTATCCAATTTATGAATGTAAAACATGTGACATGCAAATCTCCCCCTCTATTGTGAGTCATCTAAGTAATTGGTCTGTACCTGACCCAATGTAATTGTGTAGTTTGTGAATTATGGGAAAAACTTTATTGTAATTGTTTGGACTCAGCCCTGTGTGGCTGGGATACTGAACTACTTCTTGTATTTGTTTGAACTGGGCCGTGCGTGGCTGGGACCTATGTTGTGTTTTTTTTTTTTTCTTAATCATCAAATTACATGCGTTCTGGGAGCCCCGTATGAGGAGTGGACATCTGGGCCTATAGGAGACCTTGCCCTGCGGTTCCAAGAGCCTGAGAGGGACAGCGCCGGATGCGGATGGCATTCTCATGGGATCCGGAACAAGAACCTGAGCAAAGACCTGCTTTTTTGCCTTCTGAGTCCTTGTGTTCCCAAGACTGTTTTCCTGAATTTTAATATTATGTTCCCTCTGCTTGCTTACAATTAGTTTACAATTTCTGCCCATCCCTGGGGATGTCCAAATACAGAAAAGGGAAAGCCTGACTCCACCTAGATAGGGATTTTAGAACTTCACCCCTGTGGAAGATAGAGTTTTTTCCATACCTTTAATTGGTCTTTAGGTGAAACTTTCAGTTTGCCTTTGACCAAAAGGGGAAATGTGGAACGTTTTACACCATTTTTTAAAATTTCTAGGAGTGCAGCAACTGGGAGGCTCCTTGGACTCTCCTTGAGTCTTCCAACTAGGTCTGGCCTTCCCCTGGGGCCAATGGCCTAGCATTGTCGTTGGGCGAGAATCTCTGCCTGAGCCTTGCCCTTTATTGTTACTATCAAAATGCATGCCTTCCCCAGGCTCACCCCTGCTTAGGGTTTGGGTGGCCCCCTAATTTTATTGCTATGCCCCATCAGGTCATTCCTTTTTCAAGGATTTGAACACCTCCATAAAAGAAAAGTGGGGATTGTAATACTGAAAAAAATTAGGAACCCCTGAGAAATCCCTAGCTACTGACAAGCACCCCCAGAAACAAGGGACTCAGATCTCTTCAGCATTTAGCAGATATCCCTGGGGCCCTGTGACTCCTCCAAGGAATGTCAATAGATAGGACCATCCCACTGAAGGATAACCTGGCAGACCCTTCTGTCTAGCAGATATCCCTGGGGCTCCATGACTCCTCCAAGGAATGTCAATGAGATTATCCCACTTAAAACGATAACCTGACTGAATCTTTTGATCAGCCAGGACCTTTGTTCCTGTCCCCCCCCCCCCCCACCCTGTGACCTGGCCTGTAGGTTCCAGGAGATAATTAACCACTTTACCCCTACATATCCTATACAAGTCAAGTTGTCACCCCAACAGGGGGCCATTGATTTGTGGTTGCAGTATCCCGATGGCCACTGGCTAATAAATTCTCCATTTAAAACTTATACTCTGTGGCGTGTCTCACTCGCTTCTGGTACAACAAAAGGAGGCAGACAGACTAGGTGATAAGTAAATTCATATAGTTTTATTCCCTTGAAGTTAGAGGATACATGATCATGGAATTCTGATTAACTTGAACAAGAGAGAGAGAAGGTTTAAGTAACAATTCAGCAGCAGTTTATGATCTCCATATCAAAGAAAGGAAGTTCTTAGGTAAACAAGGTAATTGACAAGGTAGGGTCACTTAGAGATGCAAATGTTTCTAGCCCACAGCTCTGGCTGCAGACTTTGTGTCACCACAGACCATAAAGATATGCCTGGTCTTTGAAGTTGCTGAGGCAGGAAAAGGGGATTTTTAGAATAGAGCAAAAGCAGTTTGGAGGCTTTAGATATTATTGGGGTTCAAATAATCTGAAAGGACTGACAGTGTACATCTATGTCACACACACGCCCCCTAGTTCTTTCATTTGGCATGACTTCAAGTCCTCTTACCAATCTTGTCACTGTGTGGGATGTATGTGGGACAAAGGACCACTGGCTCAAGTTAAAAAAAAAACCAGAGATGTCTCGGTTTCTCAAGGTAGAAAAAAAGAAACAGAAGCTTTATTTCATCAAATCTCGAGAACTGGACATCTCTCACTACCAGGGCAGAGACAGCAGTGAAGAGAGGCAAGGGGGGAAGGCAATCAGGGAGATATATACCCTTGTACAAACAACTCTAAGAAATCCCACCCCAGAGGCTGGACCCCTGTCCCCATTTGCGGAGACGAGTGGCCTCACAATCTAACCAGGAATAAGTTTTTACCCAATACAAGCACAGAAACTACAGAATTACCTTATAGGGAAACTTTAATGCTAAGATGGCCATTCATAAGTAGGCTAGGGGAGGGGGAGACGGGAATATCATCTGGTTTCCCCGAAATCATATGATTTACAGGAAAACGAAACTTAGGCCTGGTGAGGTTCACATCATAACTAAATTTGTACTATCTCTATTTGAATATTGCCTTGCATGAGTTATTCATAGGGAAGCTTTCACAATCTTGCCTTCCATTCGCAGCTGAGGTGACATCTATAAATCTAAAGAAGAAAGGGGAGAAAGATATTCCTAAAGGCTAAATAATCAGATTCCCACAGACTCAATTTTATCCCATTTCCCATTTCTCTAAATATTGATTCTCAAACATTTTAGATATAAATACATACATACATATGTATATATATATATATATGTGTGTATATATGTATATATATATATACCCTGTGAAGTCTTCACACTTTATTCTCTCACTACCTCACACAGATGTAAGGCCCTCACCAATTAAATTTATAATAAGGAGCCATCTCAGGGTGGGAACAGAAATAAATTTTATTCAATTCCTGGGAATTGGGCATCCTCTGCTAACACAGAGCAGAACCAGCAAAGGAGGTGCTTTACAAGGGGCACCCATAATTATCCCTAACACAAGAGAATTCCCGCCCACCTCTGACCCTTCTCACCATTGACTGGGAGGTGGGCTTACAATCTGAGAACTAAAGCTAGACAAAGAACCAGGAAATTGAGGCACAGAAACTGCAATTCCCATTCTCTTAGTTAATGATTACAGCTGAGGTGACATCTATAAATCTAAAGAAGGAGAATAGGATAAGGGGAGGGGGAGACCCTCTCCATTCTTCTACAGTACTTTTACAGTAAAGGAAAACAGGTCACAGTAACCCTATTCTTACTGAGCAAATCTTTAAACCAGAACCAGAAGAAAGAACAAAACGTTTCAGGGTAAACTTTCCCAGAGGCTGAGCCATCAGACTTTCACGGCCTCAGAATTTTTTGTTTCACTTGATCTTTAAACATTTCTTAGTGTATATATATATATATATATATATATATATATATATATATATATATATATATATATACATATCTTCCCTGTGAAGTCTTCACATTTTATTTACCTCACACGTCACCTTGTCACCTTCCTCTGATCCCACTCCAGCTTTTCAGTGACCTTTCTACACCTTTCCAGTTATGTATGTCTCTGCCCAGTTGCTTCTAGCAATTTCCTACCAATGCAAACAGTGACTGCCCTCAGCTGTTACATGGGGTAAAGGTCTTTTTCAACCAATCAATTAACAAGTATTTATTAAACATGTACTATGTGCCAGGACTGTGTTAAATGCTGAAGAAACAAAGAGAAGCAAAAACAGTCCTGCCCTTGAAGAATTTATGTTTTAATGTGGGGAACAACAGGTCCACAAATAAGTATACATAAAATACATACATTGTATGTATCTGTAGTTGCAAAGTAGATGGATACAAGTTAAACTTCAAGTGGATGACACTAGCAGCTAAGTGACTGGGTAGGGCCTCCTGCTGAAAGTGGCATTTGAGATGAGTCTTGCAGGAAGCAAGAGGTAGAGGTGAGGAAGGAGAGAATTCTAGGCATGGTGCACAGCCTGTGCAAAGACTTGGAGAGGGGAGGAGAGTCATATGTGAAGAATGGCCTGTACGGCTGGACCTTGGAGTGAATGGAGTAGTATATAGGAAGACTAGTGCGTTTGGGAGGGGCTGGTTTGCCACATAGAAAACTATGTTTGACTTCAGAGGCAATAGGGAAGTACTGGGTAGGTCTTCAGAGAAAATTCAATTTCCAGTCGATTCTCACCTATTCTTTCTGTTGTCTCCCCCTTACTACTAATCAGACACTGTCATTCTCTTTTCTTTGCTCAACTATCTATAGCCTGGCTCCTACATACCTTTTCAGACTTAGTTCATATTACTTGCTTTCACAGACTTTTTCTTCCAGCTTAAGTGGCCTATGAGCTATTTCCTAACCTTGACATTCAATCTCTCATCTGCACGCCTCAGCCCAGGCTGTTCTGCCTCTCTCTCCCACCATACTTCCCCAATTCCTGCTGAAATATTCCTCACATGTGACTCTTCTCCCATCTCCAGGCTTTTTCACTGGCCATGCCTTATGCCTGGTATGAACTCCCTCTTCGCCTCTGCCTCTGGGAATCCAAGTTTCCTTCAAGGCTTAGTTTAAGTGCCAGTCCTACTCTCCCTCTTCAAATTATCATCAAGCATTTACTTGCCTATGGACATGCTGTGTCTTCCAGTAGTATTTAACCTCTAGGAAGGCAGGGACTGTTTAATTTTGTATCTCCCGTTGCTTTGCATATAGTAGGTGCTTAATAAACGTTTTTTAATTGAATTGCAATCAGTGATGTGGCAGCCCAAAAAAAGCTCATGCAAGTCAGTCGGTAGGCATTTATTAAGAGTCTACTATGTGCCAGGCACTGTTACTAAGTGCAAGGAACACAAAAAGAGGCAAGAGAGTCATTGCTTTCCAGGAGCTCACAGTCTAATGGAGGAGAAAATTCAATTAAATAAACATTTATTAAGTACCTACTAAGGGCCAGGCACTGTTACTAAGTGCTAGGAATACAAAAAGAGGCAAAAGACAATTTTTCCCTGCCTTTAAGGAGCTAATGTGTGTCAAATGTCGGAGACAACATGCAAACAACTAAGTATGTGCTATTAAGTTGCATTAAAAGAAATAGAGCATCCAAATATAGACCTCCAGATTGATGGAGATCATAGTCCCACTATTTCCTCTGCTCCGGCAGGACCACAGCTAGAATATTTTGTCAGTTCTGAGTGCCACTTTTCATGCAGACCATTGATAATCTAGAGCACATGCACATGAAGACAAAGAGGCTGAAATGGGCACTTGAAAACCACACCCTAAAATAATCTAAGGTTATTTACATTGGAAAGGGAAGACTTAGAATGGAACTAATAAAATTTTTTTCAAACATTTGTAGAGCTTTCATGGGGAAAAGCAATTAGGCTTTTGTCACTGGGTTGTTGAATTGGGAAAGCTTTTGGCTCCCCCTTTCCCCAACCATTCTCCATTCAGCCACTAAAGTGATTTTACTAAAGTGCAGATGTGATCATGTCATCCCGCCTACACTCCGGTGGCTTCCTATAAACTCCCTATAAATTTCAGTACCAATTGAAATCACATCTTCCCCAAACTCTCTTAATTTGAGTACTTTCCCTTTGTTAATTATTTCCTGTTTATCTTGTATATAGTCTAGTTTGTGTATGTCTGCTTGCATGTGGTCACCCCCATTAGACTGTAAGCTCCTTGAGGGCAGGGACTGTCATTTGCCTCCTTTTGTATCCGAAATACTTAGCATAGTGCCTGACATGTACTAGGCACTTAATAAATGTTTATAGATTGATTGACTGGGTTCCTATCCCAGCTTTACCATTTATTACCTGTGTGACCTTGGGTAAGTAACTTCACTTTTCTCAGTCTCAGTTTTCTCATAGATAAAATGAGGAGATTGGACTAGATGACTTCTAAGATTCTTTCTCGCTCTAGCTCTATCATTCTATGGAACAGTGATTAATGGGTAGAAGTTAAAAGAAGGCAGGTCCTCCTCCAAAAAAAAGTTTTAAAAAAAAAGTCCTAATTTAATTCTTAAATTTTGGATTTCATTCCTAACATTTAAAGTTATTGAAAATGAAAAGGACTGCTTATGGAAGCAGAAAGTTCTCTATCCCTAGAGGTCTTCAGGTGATAAGCACTTGCTGGAAATGTTGCAAAAGTCATTAATTCTTCTTTGACTAGAACATTTCTAAGTTCCTCTTAAACCCTAAGAATCTATTTTTCTATATACAGGATGTCTCAGAAATCTTAGTATAGTTTTAATCTATTAAAGCTTCAATAAAGGGTATCCCAAAAGTTTTAATGCAGTTTTAAGCTGCAGAAGTCATCCATTCTCATAGCTTTAACTATTGCTTCTCTAATGATCCCTCAGAAGTGTCCATTATAGTCCTAACTTCTCAGTCAAGTGCCAATCCTTTTTCAACTACTCATAGAATATTTCTACTCAATGGTCCATTGTCACTTTAAACTCAGCACATTCCAAATTGAATTCATAATCTTGCCTTAGGAAAATGTGTGTCTCTTCCCAATTTAATTCATCTCTTCCTTAACACTTGACTTTTATTTAGCCCCAAGACCCATGTTAACACAAGTGCCCCTCACTTATCTCTCTGATACCAATCTCTCTGGTTTACAATCCATTGTATAGTACACTCTGCTGCTGGATTAACCAAAAATGTTGAATGACAAGTCCACAGTGAGAAATTTGACAGGAAGTAATTTTCTTAAAAAAAAAAGTAATTGAATACTCTAGATCAGGGATGAGGAACCTGAGGATTCAAGGCCACACATGGCCCTCCAGGTCCTCAAGTGTGACCCTTTGACTAAATCCAAACTTCATGGAACAAATCCCCTTAATAAAAGGATTTGTTCTGTAAAACCTGGACTCAGCCAAAAGGCCTCACCCAAGGACCTAGAGGGCCACATGTGGCCTTATGTTCCTGACCCCTGCTCTAGATGTTACTCAATTTCTCTTCATCACAGGAACATATCATTTGGTAACTCACATATTCCTTGACTTGGGAGGAATCTTGGGATTACAGATTCAGTGCTAGAAGGGACCGGGATAATAATTTAATCCAACCTCCTTATTTTGCAGAAGAGGAAACTGAAGCCCAGAGGAGTTAAATGACTCACCTAAAATAATTTAGGTAATTAATTGGAGACCCAGGGTTTAGACCTGGGTCCTCTGACTCCAAATATAATGTGCTTTCCACTTTATCACATTGACTTTACCTGAGGACTGGTGTTGAGAAGAGTCAGCTCCATTTACGGGTGCTTCCTCTGTATTGTTTTCATCTCTGACACAAGGCTTCTCCTGAGTTCTGTCTTCAGCTACCTAAATTTCTGAATTCTCTAATGCTCCTTTGCTCCTCCCCTCCATTCCTTCATCTTCTGTTCTGAGCTGGGATGTGAATTGCCTCTTCTCTTCTGGGGCCTCCCAAGATTGGGGCAGAACCTCATGACTCACTGTATGTAAGGAGGATTTTGTTATCCCTTTTAGAGTTCAATTTCTCAGGATCCATGGCCGTGGCAATGTCTAGTTTCCAGGTATTAGATAACAACTCCCAGAATAGCCCCAAGGATCCTAGATAGTAATTCCTAGAATCAGTGATGGACAGTCCTACTGAGGCTGAGTCTTGAGATATGGGGGTAACATAATTGATATTTGCTACGCTTGTGCAGAATGATGATATTGCTAAAGTTAACCTGCGAGCTTAATGTTGGCAAGATGCCTTCTTTGTCTGTTGCCCTATAAAGCAAACGGGCACTGGTCAGTGAGAGGTAAATCCGTGTGTGCCTTGACTGGCCCCCATCAAGGTTTGGGGGAAACCACAGATCAAAAGTGAACCTGTTAGAGGCCAGAGTCCAACAACTCCAGTGCCTCCTTTTTGTTAACTGTGAAACACTCACACAACTACCTCCCCAGTACAGGTGCTCAGCATCTCTCTCCTGACTCTTATACCAGACTTCTAATTGGTCTCCCTGCTTCAGATCTCATCTTCTTTCTAATCAATCCTCCACAGAAGTGCCAAAGTGGTTTTCCTAAAGCATAGCTCTTGATCGTGTCATTTTCTTTTTTTTTATCATGTATCCTTAATAAAAAGTTTGAGCATTCTCTTAATATATATTTTCACACATATGTATATGTATACATATAAATATAAATGAACTACTACGCTAAAATTATATACATTATAAAATACAAAAACTAGGCATTCTAAAAGGATGGTATAAGGATGAAATAATACTTGATCCTAGAATCAGTAGGTCTAGTCACTAGAGTTTATTGAGTAAGGAAGTAACATGGTCGGGCCTATCTTTTAGGAGAAACACTTGAACAGCTATGGATTTGTGACCTGCCCTGGTTAAGGGAGCTCCCACAGATCTTTGAAGAAATTCCAGCACATTCTTGTTTTAGGACTAAATCATCATGGTATAAACTGGCTTTAGGAATAGTTTATCGAATTAGGTGAATTGCATCATTGAAAACATATTTGGTGATTCAGTTTAAATGAATTTTTATTTATATCTTTCGTTTTTACATCACCTACATTTCCCAATGTAACATCCCTCCCACTCTCAGAGAACCATCTCATATAATGAAGAATAAAAAAGAAAAAAAAATTCAGCAAAAACATAGCTATTGAAGAGTAGTCTTTTTAAACTATAGCCTACATAAGAATGTTAAGGTCTTAGATTTATTAAGTAAATAATATAGATTACACTTTTTATATTTGTCTCTAGAGTAAAAGTATTTTGAGACCAAGAAGTGTTTCTGTACAACTAGTAGAAGTTGCGCTTAAATGTTTAAAAAAAACTATTTTAGTTAAGCAAATATTTTTATCTTAAGTTTTTTTAAGTATTTCTTCCATTAGTTCTATACATGATGTAGATATCATTTGAATGAAGCTCCACGTACAAAAATTAGAACTTATAAAAAAGACAAGTTCGGAAATAAACATTTACTCTGAAGAAGAATTTTTCACCTTACACCAGGTTTCCTTTAAGTACTCTGCCCCATATAGTACATTTCTGGCCTAAATCAATTTCCATGCTACTTTAAGAATCCATCTATTGTACAAAACAAGGGAGATCTCTTTCTATGTGAAAGGTGGGGGTTGTTCAGTTGTGTGTGACTCTTCATGACCCCATTTGGAGTTTTCTTGGCAAAGATACTGAAGTCTTTTGCCATTCCCTTCTCCAGCTCATTTTACAGATGAGGAAACTCAGGCAAACAGGGTTACGTGACTTACACAGCTGGTAAGTGTCTGAGGCCGGCTTTGAACTCAGGTCTTCCTGATTCCAGAGCCAGCACTCTATCTGCTGTGTCACCTAGCTGCCCAAAGGTTGAGTAACTGAGCTTAATTTGTTCCAGTAGAGAGGATGATACTAAATTCTTTCTGTTTGGGAGGAATGAGGTCTGAGGTTTATGAACTGGAATATTTTGTGGCTGATGTAGTAGAAATGATGAAAGATACTGAGTTTCTGGTCTTAGTTTTTTGTGATGATGAAAGTCACTATAAACAGACTCAGTGAAAAAGGCTTGAGGCTATAGCATAGGAACAAAACTATCTTTAACCTGGCACTTTCTTGTTAAAAACACCAACAACAAACTTTATTTGGTTGAACATGTTGATGAAAATCTGACTTTAAGAAGAAATCATTTGAAACTGTCAGATGAAAAGGTTAAATTGGTCCTTCTGGTTCTGAACCTACTAAACAGGATTCTTTGACCCATTGGAATGATCTTTTTGCCTTTGGGGGCATCTACTAGTGTCTGATTTACAGAATTTCACATATGCACACACTTCTATTTTCTCACTATACAACTGAACACTGTGATCAGGGGGTTCACCCTCTCTCAGTTCCAGTTTTATCATCTGTAAAATGCAAAGGAACATGGGATTAGGCTAAAGAAATTAGCTATAGAAAGAAAATTAGGTTATGAATGGTTTCTATTGTCACTGATGCTCTAGGACATAACATTTATGGCCAGATTCACAAGGTAAGTGGATCTGTAACCAAAAGAATAGTGTTTACTTTGCTGTATGATCTGAAAATTTCTATACTTTACTTGTGTAACTTTGTAAATATCAGAGGAATGAAATACTTTTTTAAGACGATAAGCAATTCTTTGGGTCAAGAGTTGTGTAAAAAGCCTTTTCTTTCCAATTCGATGATAAATTCCTTGAGGACAGGGACACCTACTTTATATGCCTCTTCTGTATTTTGCCTTGCAACTAGCAAAGTGGGGGGATGCATGGAAAGTATTTAATCAATACTTATAATGGTTTAATTGCTTGAGAAGGAGGAGTGTACCACTGCAGGATAGAAATGGTGAAGTTTGGTCATTTTTAATACTGTTCTCCCGAAATTTATGGATTAGCTTAATTCCTAGAAAAATGTTGTGGAAATCAAAGTTTCACATAGGCAGGCACTAACGTTTTCTTACTGATAGCCTATACAATTTGGCGTTCAAATAGGAAAAAGTCATTTAACATCTTTGAACCTATTTGCTCATCTATAAAGTGATAATAATAACTCAGGTTTACAAAGTAGCTCATACAGATTGTCTCATTTGATTCTGGCATCAGGTAAATACCTATTGTTTCCATCTTACAAATGAGGAAACTGAAGGCTAAAAATGGTAAAAACTAGTTTAGGTTTATACACCTCATAAGGGTCTAAAGCAGAGTTGGATCCCAGTTCTTTTCTGACTTCAAGTCTGGCACTCTAAGACCATTTCCCAGACTTGTTATAGGAATCAAATAGTAAACCTATGAAAACTGTAAAGCCTGGATAAATGTTAGGATAGGGATGAGTAGTAGACATGTGATTTTATTAGAATTGGGAACTCTTAGATAAGGCAATTCCCTCTACCTTTTCTGCAACCTATTGTCTTAAAAGGGTGACCAGAGAACAAAAAGGTAAGTGACTGGCCTGGGATCCACCAGCCTTAGGAGTCAGAGGCACCGCGGTCAGCTCTTTATCCATTGCCTCTCTTATTAAAGTCAGTTGTTAGCAGTCTGAGAAAACGGAAGATCAGGTTAATGCCTGCTCTCCATTGTTTCTTCATTATTGGTTGCTATAATGTAGTGTTATGGGACCAAGGGGAATATATTTCTACATGAATATATGAACTTAACATTGTTTCTAATGGTAGTTCAGAAATGGGCCCATTTCATAGGGGAATGCCTCGGCTTTGTCGTTGGTTCCAGAATCCCCCAATCACCATCTCTTTATGGGTGGAAGTCTGTCTTGATGACATGTAGAAAAAATCAAAGATCAGGGTCTCGCCTGTGACCCTCACTGATTTAGACAAGATATTGCTTCTGTCAATTCTAACTTCCCTGTTGTCCTACAGAGTCAGGATTATATCTGTTGAACATATAAAGATCAGAAAGAAAACAAACCAAAAAACCCCACAGAACTAATAGATCTGAAAAAGGGTTCCACACACAAGTGTGGAAATCAGTCCTTCAAGATCCTAAGCCTTATCCATTGCTGGTGAATGGTGGGCATTCTCAGACTCCTCAGGGTCTCTCTTTAGGCCACCTACTCAGAAAATCATGAATTCCTATCCAATTAACCTACTATAGCCTGAGAAGCTACCAAAGGAGTTGAAGTCCAATTAATTAGTGAGCTGAAACATAAAAGCTTCATCGTCTTCTTTCTTCTCCATAAGTTCTAGGTGGTCATCCTTTACACCAATATATAATCCTTGAGGCTCGAAACACTCGAATGAAACAAACCCAGAGAGATGATGCAGAATGAAGAATTTGTTTTTCTGGAATGAGTTTTGATTTTCACTTTCATGAAGCTATGAAAATAAGATGGAAAGGCAGACATTTCGGTTCAGTTCAATTGAAAAAAAATGCTTATTAGGCACCTGCTGTATACAAGGTCCTATGATATTCTCTGACTTCCATTCCCCCTTTTTTCTTAAACCTCAAACACTGCATTTTTCCCCCAAATGAAGCCATTGCCCCCCAACTCCCTTTGTCCTCTGTATTTCACAATACTTGGCATCAGCCCTCAATTCTCCTCTTTTGTTTCAGTCCCTGAGAAGTGGTGATCTTACTAACCCTTCTACATTGACCTGCCAACCCAATCTCTCCTATCTTTTCCAATAGATTGCCCTCCATGTTACCTTCCTCCTTTGCATCTCCCTCAGGCCTGTATAACATATCTTGCAGTCAGCCAAAGGATCAGTGAAAATTTTTGGGTTGCCACTGCACACTCTCCTGTTTGTTCCATGACCCAAGCAATCAAACATTGTTAGTCTGTCTCTAGTCTAACCTATCTGTGCCCCGAAGTTTAGCCTCTTTTAATTTTGGCCTCTACCCAGAGCTAAGTTGTTCAGGTCTGCTCTTTCCCAGTCTTCAAACTTTCCCTATCTATATCTCCTTCCCTCCAAAAATAAGGACAGGACTCAACCAAGTCTTCTGATTCTTAAAAACATTCTTTCTATACCATCCCCTCAAGCTACAACCTAGAGGAAAAAAACTTGTCTATGCTCATTGCCCCTACTTCTACTCTCATTTATTTATCCCCTCTTTGTAATCTGGTTTCTGATAACACTACTTGACTGAAATGGCTCATACTAAAAATACTGGTGATCTCTTAATTTTCAGATTTGATGGCCTTTTCTCAGTCCTCATCATTCTTGTGTTGCTCATTTAAGAGAACCTTCTTATCTCTCCTTGCTATTGGCTGGAATTCTGCATTCAGTTGAGTATATCTTTTCCTTTCATTCTTTCCTTAGCTATTTGTAAAGCCTCATCAGACAGCCATTTTGCTTTCTTGCTCTTTTTCTTTGGAATGTTTTTTGTTGCTGACTCCTGTACAAAATTGTGAACCAATTCAGACACTCTGTCTGCAAGATCTAATCCCTTAAATATATTCATCATTCCCATTTCATATTCATAAGGGATATTATTTAGGTCATACTTACATGGTCAGATGGTTTTCTCTACTTTAAGTCTGAATTTTGCAGTAAGAAGCTCACAATCTGAGCCACAGTCAGCTCCAGGTGTAGTCTTAACTGACTGTATAGAGCTTCTCCACCTTTGGTTGCAAAGTATACAATTAATCTGATTTTGATATTGACCATCTGGTTATGTCAATGCATAGAGTTGCCTTTTGGGTTGTTGAGAAAGAGTGTCTGCTATGATGAGTGAGTCATCCTGACAGCACTCTATTAGTCTTAGCTTGCTTCATTTCGTATTCTCAGGCCAAATTTGCCTGTTATTCTAATTATCTTTTCTTCCTTAATTTACCATTCCAATCCCCTATGATGAATGTGACATCTTTTTAAAAAATTGTTATTTCTAGAAGATATTTTAGGTTTTCATAGAAATGAGCAACATTGGCCTCTACAGCATCAGTGGTTGGAGCATAGACTTGTATTGCTGTGATATTGAATGGTTTGCCTTGGATTCAAATAGATATCATTCTGTCATCTTTGTGATTATATTACAGTAATGCTTTTCTCACCCTTTCATTGACTATGAGTGCTACTCCATTCCTTCTAAGGGATCCTTGATGTAATGATCACTTGGATTAAATTCACTCATTCCTACCCGTTTAAGTTTACTGACATCCACGATGTTCATGGTTGATTTTTCCATCTCGCTCACAGAAATAAGAAGTTTCTTTTAAATGATCAATGCAAAGAAATAGAAGAAAACAATAGAACCGGAAAAACAAATGGGCATGACAAAAGACAAAAATGGTAAGGACTTAAAAGAGGTTGAAGAGATTAAGGTGTGGTGGCAAGAATACACAAAAGAATCTAGAGCCAGACATCCTGGAGAATGAAGTCAAGTGCTCTTTACGCAGTATTGCTAAGGCCCATAAGGCCCATAAGGCCCATAAGGCTAGTGGAAGTGATAGAATTCTAGCTGAGCTATTTAAAATCCTAAAAGATGATGCTGTTAAAGTGCTGCACTCAATATACCAGCAAATTTGGAAAACTCAGCAGTGGCCACTGGATTGGAAAAGATCTATTTATGTCCCAATCCTAAAGAAGGGCAATGCCAAAGAATGTTCAACTGTGCTCATTTCACACACCAGTAAGGTTGTGCTTAAGATTCTATAAGCTAGGCTTCAGCAATATGTGAACCAAGAATTACCAGAAGAACAGGCTGGTTTTCAAGGAGGCAGAAGAACTAGAGAATAACTTGCGAATATTCACTGGGTTATGGAGAAAGCAAGGGAGTTCAAGAAAAACATCTCCTTCTGCTTCATTGTCTACACTAAAGCCTTTGAGACTGTGTGGACCACAACAAAATGTGGCAAGTCCTCAAAAGAGATGATAGTGCCAGATCATCTTACTTGTCTCCTGAGGAACCTGTATATGGGTCAACAAGCAACATTTAGAACTGACCATAGAAAAACTGATTGGTTTAAGTCTGAAAAAGGAGTACAACAAGGCTGTATAACTGTCACCTTATTTAACTTATATGCAGAGTGCATCCTGTGAAATGCCAGGCTGGATGAATCAAAAACTGGAATTAAGGTGGGAGAAATATCAATAATCAGATATGTAGACAATACTACTTTGATGACAGAAAGTGAAGAAGAATTAAGAAGCCTCTTGATGAGGGTGACAGAGAAGAGTGTAAAAGCTGGCTTGAAGGTGAACATAAAAAAAAACTCAGATCTTGGCAACTGGTCCCATCACTTCACGGCAAATAGAGGGAGAAAAAATGGAAGCGCTGTCAGATTTTATAATCTTGGGCTCAAGGATCTCTGAAGACAGCAATTGCAGCCATGAAATTAAAAGACATTTGCTCCTTGAAAGGAAAGCAATAGCAGATTTGGGTGGCATACTAAAAAGCAGAAACATCACCTTATCAACAAAGGTCCATATAGCCAAAGCTATGGTTTTTCCAGTAGCAATGTGTGACTATGAGAATTGAACTCTTAGTGCTACAGAATTGACGTTTTTGAATTGTGGTGCTGGAGAAGACTTTTGAGAGTCTGTTGGATAGCAAGGCAATCAAATTAGTCAATACTTAAAAAAAAATTAATTTAGACTATTCACCGGAAGGTCGGATACTGAAGCTGAAGCTTAAATTCTTTGTCCACAAAATGAGAAGACAAGACTCACTGGAGAAGACCCTGATGTTGGAAAAGATTGAAGGCAAAAGGAAAAGGGGATGGCAGAGGATGAGATGGATAGTTAGTATCATGGAAACAACAAACAAGAGCAACACACATGAGATAGTGGAGGATAGAAGGGCGTGGAGTGCTATAGGGTCATGAAGAGTTGGACACAACTGAATGGCTAAACAACAACATCCTTCTTGACCTCCATGCAGCATTTGACAGTTTCAACCACCCTCTCCTCCTGAGTAGTCTTTTCCTCTCTAGGTATTCGTGACACCTCTTGGTTCTCCTCCTCCCGTCTAATTGACATTTCTCAGTCTCCTTTGTTGGATCATCATTCATGCCGTGACCCCTAATTGTGAGCATAGTCTATGACTGACCTGGGTTCTCTTTTCTTTCTCCATTAGCTCCCAAGGTTTTAATTAGAATTTCTATGCTGATGACTCCAAGATTTACATATATCCAGCCCAAGTCTCTCTCTTGACCTCTATTCCCTCATTACCAGTTAGCTATCTATTGGATATTTTGAACCAGTTGTCCCATAGGCATCTCAAACTCAAAATATCCAGAACAGAATTCATTATCTTTCTAGTCTCACCCTACTTCTAAACTTCACTATTTCTGTTTACATAGGACACTGCTATCCTACCCAGGGTCAAATAGCTAGTTTCTGAGGTTGAATTTGAACTCAGGTCTTCCTAAGTCTGGGCGCAGAGCTCTATCCATTGAGTCACCTAGCTGCTTAACCAAAGGTTAACATACTATTAAGATGTAAGTTTTGATTATTCCAAAACTAAATGCAAAGGCTTTTTGAATAATGCCTTCTATTGTGATTCCCCTTGTAGCATAGATAACTGAAAATTGGTCTTCTTGGCACATATCATTGGCACTAGGAACATAGTTCTGTTACCTCAAGAGTCTGATCATTGGCATGCAACTGGAGATCGATGTTAGAGGGCCGAGGTTTCAGGACCACCAACAATGGCGAGTCTCCTTTGGCACAAAGACATGAAAAAATAGCAATAACATAGACTTAAGAATTGTAACTTACTTTTATTTTGGTGAATTAAATCTACTAGGAAGAAAATGGAGAGACATTGAAAACAACCACATGACTCTGGAACATTGCATTAGAATGCTGAATTCAGTGTAAAAACTCTTTTATACCTCCCATCGTTACTCCCTTCCCCCCTTCAAAAACTACATTTTTCCAAATAAAGGATTCTGACCCTACTCTAAAATGATCGTTTGGGGAACTAATGTTGGATTTGGAGTTGGAAGACCTAAGTTTGAGTTCGGGCTGCAACACTTCCTAGTCCTAGCTGTGTGAACTTGGGCAAGTGAGCACCTCTGAGCATTTTAATTACTTCATCTACAGAAGATGGGTAAAAATATTGGCACAGTGGGGAGGGGGCTGGACTTGGAATTAAGAAGACCTGAGTTAGAAACTTGCTTCAGACACCCATTAGCTGTGTGACTCTGTTCAAGGGTTGCTTAACCTCACTCAACCTCAGTGTAATAATAGCAATTTAGATTTGAAGATCTTTCCCCCCTGCCCGATTAATAGGCCATGTGACCTGCTTACATCACAGGAAGCCTAACTCACATGCGCTGGGAGGAGCTTGCTGAGAGGAAAAGGAAGTTGTGTCACAGGAAATGCTGAGAGAGCAGTTACGACAATTAGAGCTGAGGGAAAGAGAGCAGATGTGTGATAGCTGTGCTGTAAGTTTTCAGAAAGGCCCCAGCAGGGGGTGGAGAGGTCTTGGGATGGAGTGGTTCTCTGCTGTGATGTTGTGGATGTATTGGTTACGGGATCTGGTTATTTGGTGTCTGAATAAATGGTTTACTTCTTCTATCTTCTATGTGGAGAATCTTGTATACTTTGTGATACAGAACTCCAGAGGCATTTTGACAGTTATCATCTGTATTGTGATTATTGCCTTGCTGATACACTCAGTATCTTCATCCATAAAATGGGGATAAAAATAACACCTGCCTCACAGGGCTGTTGTGAGGAGCAAATGAGATTACACAGGTAAAACTCTTTTTAAAGCTTAAAGCACCTTGTAAATGCTAGTGATTGCAACATTGTTACCCAATAATGCTCCAGGGTTACTATAGGGAAAATGCTTTTATGATTATTACATCTAGGGCCCCTTTAAGGCTGAATTTCTATGGTTTTGTAAATGACTTTAATTTTGACAGTACATAGAGATGTCCAGCATGTACCTTGTGGTGGTGGGGAAGGAGGGCAGAGAGGGAAGAGAATGGTATGTTTATGTTTCCTATCCTCCCTGTTTCAACCATTTCCAGGTCTGGCTTTGGGTAGATACAGAGGAGATAAAACTATCCCTGTTTGTTAACAATACATAATTTATTTGGAAAATCCTAGGAAATCAGCAAAGCTACTGAGATAATTTTGCTTCAACAAAGTTTAAGGCTACAAAACAAATCTGCAAAAGTCAATAGCACTTCTACATAATATATAATAAATAATAAGAATATAGATATTTTATAAATAAGTAATATAAAATAAAAACATAATATAAAAACACAAAAAGCAATAGTAGAAAGGGAAATCCCATTTTAAATAACTACAAAAATGCATAACATATCTGAGGATCAATTTCCCAAAGCACACAATTGTCTAGATTCAATTACCAAGTGCTCTTTAAAGAAGTAAAGAATAATTTAAATAGCTGGAGGAAAAAAAATAAAAGTATTGACATTTCCTTTCCCTACATATTATGTATTTTACCTTCATTTGAATTTTTACAGCTGAAGAACTCTACTGTTAGAGAACCTGAAAGAGAATTATAAAAAGCACAACACAAGTGATTAATCAAAATTATGGTTTTCAGTTCCATGGGAAAGTATTGAGAAAGGTCCTTCCAAAATCATGGGTGCCAGTAATTAGGAAAAAGCTTTTATGGTTCTGAGACTCATAAAGTAAAATTTGGAAATAGCCCCTTAATAATATACATAAGATTTACCCATGAGGCTCCTAAAGACTTATTTGTCATTGAAATATTGAAAAGCTCATAGAACTAATGTAATTTTCATTTTAAGTGTTTGAAGCTACTGGTCATATTGTTGACTATATGTTGAATAGATGATCCAATTTTTATGAGTTGGTAGATTTTGGTGGCAGGAAATCCACAGTGATAGCAATGTCTGGACAAAAGGTACCATTTCACCTTCTTTATGGTTCCTGGCTGAATCTTCAACAGAGAAGGCATAGCTTTCCTTTTAGAAAACAAAAGGGCTGGTATGATCTTTTAATGTATTTAACAATCATAGACAGCATTTCTTAAGAAGTATAAACTTTGACTTGCTTTGTGATTTTCCATGGTGTAAAGTACTCTACTTGGGTGATATTGGGTGATTTGTGAAATACATCAGTATTAATTCTGGACAAACGAAGACACTGTACCTTGCCGTTGGTTCTCAAGTAAGTCTTCAACAGAAATCTCATATTCTCCATTTTCGAAAAAAAAAGTGACAGCCTTATTTTTGAATGTTGTCAAGCCAGAGTAGTGCTTTGTGCTCTTGTACACTGTAATGAAGCATGAAAGGCCTTTAGTTCCGTGGAGTATTATTGTGTGAGGATTTTCTCTCTTTTTAAAAAATTAGTAGACATATTGCAAATTTATCTGTGGTTTGTTAGCAAGTGATAGAAATCTTGGGCTCTTAGTAAGCAGTAAAGACTACCGATATAAATTTAGATTCCACATTCTCTTCCTGAAGGGAACTTTGCAAAGATGTCTTCATTGACCAAAGAGCCCCTAGATATTCACCTGGGGGCTCCTACTTGAAAAAAACATTGGATCTAGAGTCTGAAGATCTGGGGTCAAGTCCCAATTCTAACAATTATTTACCATATAATCTTGGGCAATTCACTTCCTTTCTATGAACCTCAGTTTCCTTAATTCAACCGATATTAATTTTTATTTGTTTATTCCCTTGCTTGCTTATTGTACGGAAAATTGTCCTCTGCTGACAAAGCTTCATTTATCTCAAACACGAGGGTAAAAAGTTTGATAACTTGCTAGTTCCTGTTTTGAAAAGTTGTTTTGTTTTGGGTTATCAATTACTAATATTTCTTACTGGTGATTTCATCTTAACCAATGAAATAACTGAAAATAAAACCTAGACCTTTTGAAGGAGCCATGATTTAATCATATGATCACTCATATACAATACCCTTTATGTAACATTTTAAGGGTCACAATGCTAGAGCACAGCCTCTCCACTCTTTTTCATACTAAACAATTTTCTTTGGTTTTCCCTAAATCCTCTATCCAATGTGTTGGGTACACAATCTTATTCTTTAAATATCTTGGAGGTACCAATATACAGCTCAGACTATTCATCTGTTGCCTCAGCTGCCTTTTTCCTACTATATGTGGCCTTGATAATGTCTTTAATGCTACCCCTTCTCAACTTCAAGTCAACCATGGTAACACATCGTACAGTCTTATGTCTACTATGCTCTTTACATTTTCTGTTGGGTTACTTGTTCTGTTAATTCTTCTGAGGTGATGACCTGTGGTTTTAGCCACATAGTATCAATAAGAGAATACTGGTGTCAAAGAAATGGAATTCTGTGACGGTAAACAATTTGGTATTAGTGAAAGCACTGTGCAATTTTTCCATTCCGAATCAGTTTGATATCTTTCTACTCAGTCCTGGGGTCAGCTTGTCTGTTTGTAGTACCCATTCAAGATCCATATGTACACACACACACACACACACACACACACACACACACATTAATGATGCAGCTAAGTGGTGCAGTGGATGGAGCGCTGGATCTGAAATCTGGCTTTCAACACTTCCAAGCTATGTGACCCTGGCCAAGTCCTTTAACCTCTGCCTCAGTTTCCTCAATTGTGAAATGGATGTTGATAATAGCACCTACTCCTCAGGATTGTTGTGAAGATAAAATGAGATAATACTTGTAAAGTATTTCACAAACTTTAAAGTGCTATATAAATTTTAGCTATTATTGTTATACGAACTGAACAGAATCCTTATCCCATTGCATGTCACAATCTGGATAATCTACATTTTTTTATCTACCTTCTTTTTCTAGTAAGAATAAGATCAGAACAATATATTGAACCCTGTTTCACATTTTCCTGAGACAGATATTATATTATTCTGGGGCACAAACATTTATTAAGTGCTTTCTATGAACAAGGTACTGTGCTAGGCTCTGGGAATATTTTTTTTGGGGGGGGAACTTTTTTCATAGGGGAGTCTCAATGATGAATGTAGTTCAGCTGCTGTTCTACAATTTATAGTATTAGAGAGTTGCCCAAGGCACTGAGATATTAAGCAATTTGTCTAGTTTGTTTTAGAGATTGTACCTGAAGCTTACTAACTCTGAGGCACTCTTCTCTGTGTCATGATTCCTGGAGATAAAAAAAAGCAGCTGAGAAAATCAAGAACCCTTCCCCTCAACATGATGGCTTGGGGCACCTCCAATGCATATGTGCTCTGATCCCCATGGGGGACATGTGTTCTGACCCCATGTTAAAGTCATGTGCCACTTGACTTTAGTGTTCTGATGTAAATGTTCACACCAAAAGTTTAATGAACAGCTCTCTAGAACTAGTTTAAACTGGCTCCAGCATATCCCTGGTGGTAATGTAGAAGAGAGCAGTTTAGTGAAATGGTGAAGTTGGAAGCCAGACTTCAAAAGATTGAGAAATAAGTGAGGATTGAGTAAATAAACAGAGCGAGCAAATTCCTTACCTCTAAAATGAAAGGGAAGGCTACTCTCCGTAGTGCCTTCTACCCCTCTATCTTATGATTATGTAATACTCTAAGTCCCCAATAACAGTGGGACCATCATAATGGACCCAGCTTAATGGGGAAGTGAAAACCAAAGGATAATAACTTTTCTCTGTGCCTTAGTAAAGTCTGGTTAGTTATAATAGTTGCAAAGAATCGGCACATCTGCTAAAGCCAGAGTCCGAAGTGGCTCCTTTACAACTTTACCCTTCTTTTCTGTACGGAATTTCTAAGTTATCCAAAAAGTTCATGAGCTATAATCTGTCCCTAGAAGAGAATAGGGGTCAGGAGCCATTTTTAGGGGCTAGAGACCCCAGGACAAATCAGAATGGGTGCTTCCCACACATCCATACCCTCTGTGAACATGATTATACAGTTGTAACATGGCGGGAAGAAAGCTAGTCTTGGCTTCAGAAGATGGGGCTTGAGTCCCATTCTGGACACTTACTGGCCATGTGCTCATGAGGCAATCACTTGAACTTTCAGATACTTAGTTTTCTTATCTATAAAAAAGAGAATAAAAATACTGGTACTCTCTACCCCCACTGATTGTCACGAGGAAAGCTTTTTGAAAACTTTTAAAGAATTATATACATGTTTTAGAGAAGGGAACATATGCAGAGTAAGGATCCATTCCAGTTAACCCTCCTGGAGTTGGAAAGGATATGACTATGTTCGGATTTTCAGGGAAATCCCTCCAAGTCACACATCTCTGTGTGTTTTTCCCCCACTTGCTAATCCCTGGGAAAACAGATGGGAGAGCAGGATTTTGTGCCTTTGTTTTTCTTCCCATACAAAATCCTGTGTATAGAAGCTGTGCTTAATTCTCCATTAACAGGAGAACAGTTTCCAGTAATCTCTAAGTCTAAAATAATCTCAGTAAAGGCACTCAGAGGCAGCCCAGGCTGTTTCTTATGTGGTTTTTATTCTGAGATTCTGTTCCATGAACCCAAGGAACATGGTTAAGAGCCCCAATTGTAACATGACCGTAAGTTGAATACAGTAATTTTTTTCATCCCTTGAATACTTCATAGGGTTCCCCTGCCTATCGTTTTTGAGGAGGAAATTTTAAAAAAGAATTCAGACTTCTTCTTCCCCCAAATGATCATCACTTCAGTACCTACCTGCTCACCATGGACTGAAAATCAAAGCAAGATTTTTAGCACCTAATTTTAAACATTCAAGCACTAGGGGTGCCCTTTTAAAAAAAACCTATAAGTTTGTTGTTTATGGGTTCTGCTGATTTGTCTTTAATTTGTCTTAACTACGCCTTACAGGAGTTATTTTAAAATTTTTTGTTGCCTTTTCAAAAAAGTCAGTATTATGGGGCACTGTTCTATCATCTTTCTTCATTTATTTTGAGTTTAGGGCAATAATACAGTTAAAATGATGATTTTTTTTTCTGTGTTTATCTACAACACAGGTTTTTCTCTCTGTTTTGTAGCAAAATTAAAGGAGTTCCTTTACATTCTTGCTACTCTCTGGATGGAATCTCGTCTTCTTAGGAAGAAACAGTAGAAGACAATTTATACCCAGGATTCAGAGCTAGAATGGACCATAGGGTTATTTTTGTCCAACCTCTTTCATTATCTAGATAAGGAAACTGAGGCACAGAGTGGGAAAATGCTTTTGCCTAAGGTCACAGATAGTAAGTTGCAGAAGTAGGTTCAAACCTGCACTTTCTGATTCCATTCCCAGCAGTCTCTCCATTACAGCACAGAGTCCCTAAATCAACAAATAATTGAAAGTTCTTATATGGGATCTGATAGCCTTTCCTAGAATTTGAGAATCCTGCATGAAAGAGAGAGTAAATCATGGTGGGAGGTAGTATTTTTTATTACACAATAGAAAACAACCCCATTCCCACACCCATTCGATCTCCTGTAATCATTTTGCAAATTAGTGTATATATTTCTTTTGGCCAAGAAAGTAGATACCAAAGAAGATAACCATTCATCCTGATCTATATCTTGCCACTGGACCTAGTTGCCTCTGAAGGAGAAAATGAGGCTGCTGACTTTGCACAGCCCTCCCTCACTTAAATCCAATTCACTCACACATTATAGCATCACCTTCCTGATGTCATGGTCCTCGTCAAGAACAAAGGACAAGGGTCAGCTGGGTGGTGCAGTGAGTAGAGCACTGGCCCTGGAGTCAGGAGGACCTTAGTTCAAATCTGGACTCAGACACTTGACACACTTACTAGCTGTGTGACCTTGGGGAAGTCACTTAACCCCAATTGCCCTTCCTTCCCCCCTCCAAAAACAAACAAACAAAAAATCAAAACCAAAAAAAAGAACAAAGGACGAATGACCTGTGAGTATACCATAGCTGCCCCACTGGGGACTCAACTAGTCAGTTCCAATTCGGCAAGACAACTCCTTCCTTCCTTCTTGCCCTCCCTCTCTCCCTCCTCTACCTCTGTCCACATAGGGTGTCATGCCCTTACCTGTGGGTGCTCTGCCCAAAGGAATATAAACTTTGGTCCCTGAAACCTCACAAGATATCTCGGGTTTTACCTGCTAGATTTCTTTCTTAAGGACCATGCCTTAAACTCAAATCACTCTGGCTCTCATTGATCGGCCAACACTAGCTCCCAGCCCAAGTCTTACTTGGTCATCATGTGGGCCCTGATGGTTCAGAGTGAGTGTGAATAGCAATTGTTTCTGTTTTGTCCAGAAACCCTGAGGGTCTTCCCCTACCAGACTGACTTCTTTTTGACTGGGTGAAAGAGTCCACTCATTGCCTCATTTCTTACCTAGCCTTAATCACTGCATAGGTCAAACTGAGACCTGTTAAAGACCTTAGCTTAAAAAGGCCAAGGTTTCCCACTGCATCCAGGGCCATCTCCAGTCATCCTGATCTATTTCTTGCCACTGGACCCAGATGGCTCTGGAGGAGAGGGTGAGGCTGGTGACTTTGCACAGTCCTCCCTCACCTAAATCCAATTCACTTGTGAGTCACCTTTCTGATGGCATGGCCTTCTTCATAAATGAAGACAAACAACAACAACAAGTCTATGATAATAGAAGTATTCAGAGACAGCCCAGGCTGTATTTCTTCCATGGTACTTATTCTGAGATTCCATCCCATGAACCCGAGGGACATGTTTAAGGGCCTGAGTTATAACAAGACTCTAAATTGAATAGAATACCCTCACCCATCATTTTTGAGGAGGAAAAAAACCTTTTGAAGGAAATTCAGACTCTCTCCCCATTCCTAAATGATCATCACCTCAGTACCCACCTCCTTGCCATGGATTGAAAATCAAAGCAAGATTTTTAGCACTGAATTTTACACATTCTAGCATTAGAGGTTCCCTGTTTTTTAATCTATAAGTTTGTTATTTATGAGTAATAGTGGACAGATAGTAAGTTGCAGAAGCAGGGTCAAGCCCACACTTTCTGATTCCATACCCCAGCAGTGTTTCCATTACAGCACAAAGTCCTTAAATCAACACATAATAGAAAGATGAAAAACAGGACATACCTGGAGGAAAATGGTTGGGTGTGCTTTGCTTAGGAGTGAACTGCATGTTTTTCACTTGGTACCTTCTCATTTCACGTTTGATAACTGAGGCTTTACTTTCCAGAATGCATCTGGAACGCAAATTCTTATATATAGTCTGATAGCCTTTCCTGGAATGCGAGAATCCTATGCAAGAGAGAGAGTAGATCATGGTGGGAGGTAGTATTTATTGTTACACAGTAGAAAACAACCCAATTCCCATACCCATTCAGTCTCCTGTAATCGTTTTGCAAATTGGTGTATATATTTCTTTTGGCCAAGAAAGCAGATGCCAAAAAGATAGCCATTTATTCTGATCTATGTCTTGCCATTGGACCCGATTGACTCTGAAGGAGAAAGTGAGGCTGCTGACTTTGCACAGCCCTCCCTCACTTAAATCCAATTCACTTGCACATTCATTTGCACCTTCCTGATGTCATGGTCCTCTTCAAGAACAAAAGACAAACAACCTGTGAGTATACTGTAGCTGCCCCACTGGGGACTCATCTGGTCAGTTCCAATTGGGCAAGACAACTCCTCCCTTCCTTCCCTCCCTCCTTCCTTCCTTCCTTCCCTCTCTCCCTCCTCTACCTCTGTCCACATAGGGTGTCATGCCCTTACTTGTGGGTGCTCTGCCCAAAGGAATATAAACTTTGGTCCCTGAAACCTCACAAGATATCTTGGGTTTTACCTGCTAGATTTCTTTCTTAAGGACCATGCCTTAAACTCAAATCACTCTGGCTCTCATTGATCGGCCAACACTAGCTCCCAGCCCAAGTCTTACTTGGTCATCGTGTGGGCCCTGATGGTTCAGAGTGAGTGTGAATAGCAATTGTTTCTGTTTTGTCCAGAAACCCTGAGGGTCTTCCCCTACCAGACTGACTTCTTTTTGACTAGGTGAAAGAGTCCACTCATTGCCTCATTTCTTACCTAGCCTTAATCACTGCATAGGTCAAACTGAGACCTGTTAAAGACCTTAGCTTAAAAAGGCCAAGGTTTCCCACTGCATCCAGGGCCATCTCCAGTCATCCTGATCTATTTCTTGCCACTGGACCCAGATGGCTCTGGAGGAGAGGGTGAGGCTGGTGACTTTGCACAGTCCTCCCTCACCTAAATCCAATTCACTTGTGAGTCACCTTTCTGATGGCATGGCCTTCTTCATAAATGAAGACAAACAACAACAACAAGTCTATGATAATAGAAGTATTCAGAGACAGCCCAGGCTGTATTTCTTCCATGGTACTTATTCTGAGATTCCATCCCATGAACCCGAGGGACATGTTTAAGGGCCTGAGTTATAACAAGACTCTAAATTGAATAGAATACCCTCACCCATCATTTTTGAGGAGGAAAAAAACCTTTTGAAGGAAATTCAGACTCTCTCCCCATTCCTAAATGATCATCACCTCAGTACCCACCTCCTTGCCATGGATTGAAAATCAAAGCAAGATTTTTAGCACTGAATTTTACACATTCTAGCATTAGAGGTTCCTTGTTTTTTAATCTATAAGTTTGTTATTTATGAGTAATAGTGGACAGATAGTAAGTTGCAGAAGCAGGGTCAAGCCCACACTTTCTGATTCCATACCCCAGCAGTGTTTCCATTACAGCACAAAGTCCTTAAATCAACACATAATAGAAAGATGAAAAACAGGACATACCTGGAGGAAAATGGTTGGGTGTGCTTTGCTTAGGAGTGAACTGCATGTTTTTCACTTGGTACCTTCTCATTTCACGTTTGATAACTGAGGCTTTACTTTCCAGAATGCATCTGGAACGCAAATTCTTATATATAGTCTGATAGCCTTTCCTGGAATGCGAGAATCCTATGCAAGAGAGAGAGTAGATCATGGTGGGAGGTAGTATTTATTGTTACACAGTAGAAAACAACCCAATTCCCATACCCATTCAGTCTCCTGTAATCGTTTTGCAAATTGGTGTATATATTTCTTTTGGCCAAGAAAGCAGATGCCAAAAAGATAGCCATTTATTCTGATCTATGTCTTGCCATTGGACCCGATTGACTCTGAAGGAGAAAGTGAGGCTGCTGACTTTGCACAGCCCTCCCTCACTTAAATCCAATTCACTTGCACATTCACTTGCACCTTCCTGATGTCATGGTCCTCTTCAAGAACAAAAGACAAACAACCTGTGAGTATACTGTAGCTGCCCCACTGGGGACTCATCTGGTCAGTTCCAATTGGGCAAGACAACTCCTCCCTTCCTTCCCTCCCTCCTTCCTTCCTTCCTTCCCTCTCTCCCTCCTCTACCTCTGTCCACATAGGGTGTCATGCCCTTACTTGTGGGTGCTCTGCCCAAAGGAATATAAACTTTGGTCCCTGAAACCTCACAAGATATCTCGGGTTTTACCTGCTAGATTTCTTTCTTAAGGACCATGCCTTAAACTCAAATCACTCTGGCTCTCATTGATCAGCCAACGCTAGCTCCCAGCCCAAGTCTTACTTGGTCATCGTGTGGGCCCTGATGGTTCAGAGTGAGTGTGAATAGCAATTGTTTCTGTTTTGTCCAGAAACCCTGAGGGTCTTCCCCTACCAGACTGACTTCTTTTTGACTAGGTGAAAGAGTCCACTCATTGCCTCATTTCTTACCTAGCCTTAATCACTGCATAGGTCAAACTGAGACCTGTTAAAGACCTTAGCTTAAAAAGGCCAAGGTTTCCCACTGCATCCAGGGCCATCTCCAGTCATCCTGATCTATTTCTTGCCACTGGACCCAGATGGCTCTGGAGGAGAGGGTGAGGCTGGTGACTTTGCACAGTCCTCCCTCACCTAAATCCAATTCACTTGTGAGTCACCTTTCTGATGGCATGGCCTTCTTCATAAATGAAGACAAACAACAACAACAAGTCTATGATAATAGAAGTATTCAGAGACAGCCCAGGCTGTATTTCTTCCATGGTACTTATTCTGAGATTCCATCCCATGAACCCGAGGGACATGTTTAAGGGCCCGAGTTATAACAAGACTCTAAATTGAATAGAATACCCTCACCCATCATTTTTGAGGAGGAAAAAAACCTTTTGAAGGAAATTCAGACTCTCTCCCCATTCCTAAATGATCATCACCTCAGTACCCACCTCCTTGCCATGGATTGAAAATCAAAGCAAGATTTTTAGCACTGAATTTTACACATTCTAGCATTAGAGGTTCCTTGTTTTTTAATCTATAAGTTTGTTATTTATGAGTAATAGTGGACAGATAGTAAGTTGCAGAAGCAGGGTCAAGCCCACACTTTCTGATTCCATACCCCAGCAGTGTTTCCATTACAGCACAAAGTCCTTAAATCAACACATAATAGAAAGATGAAAAACAGGACATACCTGGAGGAAAATGGTTGGGTGTGCTTTGTTTAGGAGTGAACTGCATGTTTTTCACTTGGTACCTTCTCATTTCACGTTTGATAATTGAGCCTTCATTTTTCAAAATGCATCTTGAACGTAAATTTTTGTATGTAATCTGATAGCCTTTCCTAGAATTTGAGAATCCTACATAAGAGAGAGAGAGTAGATCATGGTGGGAGGCTGTATTTATTATTACTCAATAGCAAACAACCCCATTCCCAAACCCATTTACTCTCCTGTGTTCATTTTGCGAATTAGTGTGTCAATTTCTTTGGCCAAGAATGTAGATGTGAAAAAGATCAGCATTTTTTTCTGTTCTCAGAACTCTGATGGTCAAATAAACTGGCATCATCAGCATGGTTGCCCAGGGGCATAGGAACTTTGTTCATATTTTTGTTCTGCTACATACTAGCTGTATGACCTTGGGTAAGTTGTTTCATCCTTATACATCTCAGTTTCTTCATCTGAAAAATTGGGACTAAGATACTTGCACAATCTATTTCATGGGGGTTGTAAAGAAAGTGCTTTGTAAGCCTTAAAGTGCTAGCAAAATGTGAACTATTGTTATCATTGCTCTATTGGCCCACATCACATTTTTACTTGTTCTGCACGATAGATATGGACCCACCCCACTAAAGTTGAAATTCAGTACAGGCACGTCTTAAAATCTTGATAGCCTGACCTGCATAAATAAATAGGTTTGAGTGTATTACTGATAGGATCATAGATTTACAATTGCAAAGGATGTCAGAAGCTAGCTTCTCATTTTATAGACAGGAAGACTGAGCCCCTGACTAAGGTCACAGAGGTAGTAAGTGACAGAGGCAGGATTTGAAGCCAGGTCTCTGACTCCAAGTCCAAAGCTCTGTCCATTGTCCCGCAATAGGTCCCTGCAACGCCTATATGCAAAGAACTTTCAGTCTGGAGGCAGCTGCCCTTTGCTCCTCAGTTCAAAGGACCTTTCCTAGTCCTCCCTAATCTTAGTGCCTTCCCTCTGAGATTATCTCCAATTTGTCCTGTATATATCGTTTGCGCATTGTTGTTTGCCTTTTTCTTCCCTATTACACTGTGGGTTCCTCAGGGTCAGGTCCATCCCAGCCTCCTTTTCTTTGTATCCCTAGTGTTTAGCAGAACGACTATCACAGAGAAGGCACTTAAAAAGATTTTTGTAGACTTGAACTACAGGATGATTGACATTAAGAGATACTCTCATGCAGCAATAGAGAAGTGGCTTCTCTTATGTGAATGAGGAGTTCTATTACTTGTACCTGGGAATATCATTACTGGAGTTGCATTACTGGTGCCTTCATCCCTACCCCATTGGATGGAGTGAAAGAAACACTGGAGGTCAAACTTGAGTTCTACCTCCAGCTTTGTGACTAACTAGCTGTTTGATCATAGGCGAGTCAGATAACATCTCTCAGCCTTAAGTTCATAGCATCATAATAGCATTTAGAGCTGGAAGGGACCATGGAGGTCAGCTGGTTCAACTCTCCATATTATATATTACTTGTCCAAGGTTGCACATAGGAAAAAGAAACAGAGCTGGAGTTCAACCTAGGTCTCTAAACTCTTGCATCTTGTCATCTGTCCTGCCACCATACCCATAATCCCTGCCCTCTTCCCACTCTATCATTTTTACCTTTTGCTCTGGGAACAGCAGTCAAATCAATACTACCATTGCTTTTGGAAAGGTGGAAGAAGTTGGCAATGTTAAAGGACTGCTTATGTAGTACAGGGGACTTCTGAAGAAGCCACTGGTCCTCAATCCTGTGATAGTCCTACAATTCATTATTTTGCTGAAGTGAATACTCCTTTGAGACAGATTGGCTCTAATTCCTCAACCACCCTCTTCCTCATGTCTCAGCAGATGGTCTTTGTGAATTTCTCTGGCTGAAAAGCTTATCCTCTTATAGGCCGCTCTTTAGTCATGATCTTCTCTGAACTTAGGCTGATCATCATATGACCAATGACAGACAAACAAGACATATGAACTCATTATCCTTCCCTTCTCTTTTCATCTGAGCTTCCCTCTTTCCATTTTTATCCTTCTGTTGAAGGCACTACCATCCTTTAGTCTCCCAGGCTAATAACCTTGGAATTATTCTCTCTTGCTAGCTATTCCTAACCCCGTATGTCCAATCAGTTGTCATTCTGCCTCCTTATCATACTATACCAGAGCGCTTTTCTGCCTAATTATGCCAACTACTCTTTTTAATCATATGTGTTGTTTTAACTTTTGTTCAGGTGCTTCAACAACTTATACACTCTAATGTTTTCTATAAAGATATGGGTAAAAACCCAAAATTTACTTTTGCTTTAAGTGGAATTTTACATATTGACACCCAGGTCCTCTCTTATTCTGGAATAAGAATTGACATTAAGAAGCCAAATAGCAGGGCTAAGTAAAATGTGGTTTCCAGCTACACATGATAAATCCGATATTAGCTAAGAAGTGACTGGAAGTATCAGAAACTTGTCATCTCATTTTATGATGAGACTTACTTGATCAAGTTTCCAAAAAAGGTCATTCAATTGATTTCATAAGCTAAATATGCATTCAATACAAGGATGCTTAAATGCACTCCTCTTGAACAACACTCAAAAGAATTGGTCCATTATGAGATGCTAGAGACTTTTGTCATATTGAAATTTTCTTGTGATAACCTTAGTTTGTAACTGAATTTCTATATTAATTTCTAAGAGGCACCGACTTCTCAAAAGTCTTATGCTGTAAGAAGTGTTCTTTCTAGAAAAATTTTGGGCTATAGAGTTTTGCAATTAACTCAATGTCAGCTTTTCAAAACTTGAAAGTATCAATTATTACATTCATTAATATTATGAATATAGACAGAGTAAAGTGGAGTTACAGTAACATGAATTGACAATTGCATAGTGAGATTTGCAAAGTGCTTTCGCCATAGGCGTCCTATGAGGCCAGTAATGTCAGCATCTCCATTTTTCAGATGGCTTTCATAGGTTAACTGATTTGCTCATAGTCATACAGCTAATGGGTGTCAGAAGCAGAATTCAAAGCTAGGTCTTCTGACTTCAAATCTCAGATGTTCTCAGCTACATCACAAGCAATAAGAACTCTGCCCTGAATTTCAGCTCTCTGACTTAAGTTGTTTCTTTCTCTCCAATCACCTGAAGTCTCCTGATAACGTTTCATCTGTGGGGAGTCTCTCCCTATTCTCCTTGCTCATCCAGATAACCTCTTCCAGGTCATCAACTCAATTTACTTATTAGAAAAAGTACAGATTTTCAGTAGTCCCTTAAGGTACCAGGACCAAAAAAGATAGTCCTATAAAGTGGTCACTGTAGAACAGAATTACAGGGCAGCATAGTGGATGGAGTGCCAAGCCTCAGGAAGATTTATCTTCTTGAGTTCAAAACTGGCCACAGACACTTACAAGCTGTGCCACCCTAGGCAAGTCACTTAACTCTGTTTGCCTCAGTTTCCTCATTTCTAAATGAGCTGGAGAAGGAAATGGCAAATCATGCCAGGATTTCTGCCAAGAAAACCCCAAATGGGATCAGGAAGAGGCAGATGTAACTGAAACGACTGAACAACCAATTGATGAGAATTACAGATCCTACTTTTTCTGTTTTGTGTATGTGTGTGTTTTTTTTATCCTTCAACTGGTTCCAAACCCTTCAGGTTTGAGATTGATAGACTTCTTCATTATTCAGCCAGCTGTCCTTTACTGAGAGACTGATGTATTTCTGTATTATCCAGGCCTTTTAACTGCTCAATGAGACCTCTACAACAAGGTTAGAAAGAAGTAGGAAGATTATTAAGTCTAATTATTATCACCAGTAATAATTACTACTAATTATAATACTTCCATTTACATAGCATTTTAAGGTTTACAAGGCATTGTAACTACATTATTGCATTTGAACGTCACAACATGCCTGTAGGGTAAATCCTCATGCTGTTATTATCCCAGTTTTACAAATGAGGAGAATTAAGACTGAGAGATTGAGTGACTTGCTAATGGTCACATATCTGGAGGCAGTGCATTGTAGTAGAATGGGGTGCAATGGCCTAAGTTTGCAGGTCAGATACTTATTTTTGTGAACGTGGATTATATCATTTCCCCTCTCTGAGTCTCAGTTTCCTTCTCTACAAAATCGGGGGTGGGTTGGGCCTAATGATCTCTAATTTCCCTTCCCCATTTCTAAATCCTAGATTCAAAATGTGAGGGGACGGAATTGAAACCTCATCTTTCCTGACTCTAAGTCCAGCATTCATTCCATTAGATAACTGATTCAGTTTATCTATTTATTAGCATATTATTAATCTTATTTTCAAAAAAGAACAATTGGGTTAGGAGAAGTTTCCGATGAATGTTTACTTAGGTTTAGCAATTAGTGGAATTGAATTACCCAGTTCAAATTCAAATTTGACAAATGTGTATTGATTTCTTACTATATGTGTATATGGGAAAGGAGAAGTTAGATACAAAGATAAATGTCTTGGTCCCTTTCCCTGAAGGAGTTCATGGTCTAGTAGAGGATTCAAATAACCATAAGATGAAGTAGAAGGAGTTAATACATAATAGGTGGCTATGAAAGGAAAGATCACTTTTAGCTTAAGGGATTATGGAAGACTTCATGGAGAAGGTGGCATTTAGGAAATACTGAATGCTTCCAGAGAATCCAAATTTGACTGGACACAATCAACTCAAAGCCCATAGCTGTGACAGCACACACAACCGTGGGCTTCTTGTCCATTCTAGGTATTGTAGTGTCTCCTTTGAGTAACAGCAGCATTTATATTGAGACAAATCAAAAGTCCAAGAGACAGAGTTTCCGGTTAATTGATAATCAATTCATTAATTAGGCTAACAAATAATCAATAAATTGAGGTCAGTGATCTCTCTTATAACCAAAGACCCAGTGTGGAAGTCACTGAATGCTTAGATAACTTTGGAAAAGTCCCTGATTAGTTAACAATTAATGAGAGAATGAATATTATAATAGAGGTGGGGTTGTTCTAATGAGGTACTGGGGGCTGCTGACTTTGATTATGTCAGCACTCCCAGATCATTGTGCCTCCAGCAATCTATACAAAAGAATCTTCTTCACCAAGTCCAACTTAAATTGAGCAGTGGTGGGGTTATGGTAAGAATTCTACCTAGATAAGATGGTCTAGGTGAGATGAATTTTGGGGTAAGGTCAGAAATGTCCTCGAGAGACTGGGCTCTGAATGAGAAAGCAAAAAGAGGATCTTTGGGTCTCATATATAAAATTGGTCATTAATATAAAAAGAAAACAATCATTTTTCTCATTATGAAGAAGGTAAGAAGTAAGATAAAAATATTGATTTGGAAAATGAACCATCCTTACCTGGTTTCAGGGAAGTTTTCTTCCTTTTTTGATTTGTTTTGTTTTTCTGCTTTCCATTTAGACGCTTCATCCTCAGTCTAAAATGTTTTGGTCTCTTTGGAGTTTAAAAGCTGTATGATGATGTCAAATTTCTTGACATCAGGGGGTAGTGGGGGGAGAGAGAAGAAAATTAGAGTTCTTGCTTGGTGGATGTTGATATTTAAGAAATTAGTAACCATTTAACTTTGTTGTTCTTGTTGTTCAGTCATTTCAGTCACGTCTGACTCTTCATGACCCCATTTGGGTTTAATTGGCAAAGATGCTAGAGTGGTTTTCATTTCCTTCTCCAGCTCATTTTACAGATGAGGAAATGGAAGTAACTTGCCCAGGGTCACACTGCTAGTAAGTGTCTGAGGCCAGATTTGAACTCAGGAAGATGAGTCTTCTTGACTTCAGGCGTAGCTTGACTTCACTCTAACCACTGTGCCATCTAGCTGCCCTAATCATTTAACTTATTCACTTATTAAAACAAATATTTATGCATTGAGAATACTGCTAAGGGATGAGAGAGATATGAAGCTTACATAAATCGTGGCCCCACACTTCATGAAGCTTACAGTATAGTAAAGAATTAAGATGGAAACATAGATAACTTATACACAATATTACATGACTGGTGTATCATAGAGGACAGACCAAGGTGCTATATGGGAGAGAGGGGGCAGAGACGATTTCTGTAGGAGTTTCAAAGAAGGTTTCCCTCACTGAGCTCAGGAATTTAACAGATGAAGAGGCAATGGGAGGCCATTCCAAGCATTGGGATAGACGAGAGTAAAGACATTCCCAGGGATAAGAAGTTTCAGGAGTTGGAGAGAATATCCAGTTGGATTGAAGCATAGAGTGCGCTGAAGGGACCACAATATCAAGAGGCAAAGCTAGAAAGAAAGGGTGATACCAGACTGGGGAGGGTCTTGAACAACAGGTAGAAGAGTTTGAAATCTATTTGGTGGGCAACAGTGAGCCACAGAAAGTTTTTGAATCAAATTATGTGTGGAAAAATGTGTCTGTTAATAGGATCCTAAGAACATTGAATTCCACCGTGAGGGTCCTTCCTGGCCATTCCTTGGCAACATAATTCCATGTTAATTTCCTCATCTCTTTTCTTGCCCCTTATTGATTTAGCATTTTCTCCTTCCATTAATACTTTTTTCATGTATTCTTCTGTATTCATGTAATTGATTTCATTTCTTTTAGGTGAGCCTCTTTCATAGTTTTCTGCACACTTCTGGAATGCTTTTAGGGCCATTCCAGCTCCATTACTCACTAGTGTAGTGACCCCAATTGGGCACTGCCCTCTGTAAGGGTCAGTTTCCTCATACAAAAAAGTGGCAATAATAATCTTTGCACCAACTTATTTAACAGGTTTTTTTTTTTTGGTGTGGATCAAATGGGATAATGTGATAGAAATCACTTTGCAAACTATGAGCTATATAAATGTTGGTGATTATCATTATCATTAATTATATTAGCAAATTAATTATATTAGCAAACACATAAAGCACTTTGCAAACCTTGAAGCACTAAGTAAATGATTATTATTATTATTATTTATTATTACTCTTGCTGTTATTATCTTTGAAAGAAGTTTTGTGAGAGGAACAACTCAAAAGAAGCATTTGAGCATGGAATAGAGCATTGAGAGATAGCATGTCATATGTATATTTGTAGAAATATTTCATTCCTAATAGGAAAAGTTTAACTACAGTGATGGGTCAAATTCTAAAAACACAAATGTTTATTTTTCATATCTTCTCTCACAGGGTTTAAATCCAAGTAATCAGCTTACTCTAGATAAAAAAACTCAACAATGTAAGGAAGGGCAGAGATGTGAGGCCAGAGTTTCCCCTCCCGGGACATAAATATTTCTCTAGGATAAATAATTTTCTGGCCTCCCATTTCTAATAGCTCATTAAAACATTTCCTACATACTTCCCCTCTCCTGACTTTTCTAATGTAGAACAGACAGATAAGAGAGAAAATGGAGATTAGGGGAAATTTAGCAGAATTAGATATTTTTTTAAAGAGAAAAAATATTTCTTCCTCATTTTTGTAATGAAAAAGTACAATAACTGTGGAGTCAAAAGATCTCTGTTTTAATTCTCAAATTTTTACCTATCAGATGTGTGACCCTGGTTAAGTCACTTAAATTCTGTGTACTTCATATAGGTTATCCTCTTCTATGAGCCAAGTGGGAGGAACTATGTGGTAGGAGCAACATCACTTTCACATAGGCTAGGCTAGGCTAGGTTTTCTATAAAAGCCTAGAAACTGGCCTTAAGGCTTAATTGGTCCAGGGGACTAAGGCTGTAATGACTGATGTAGTTTCCCAATCACTTAAGGCATAAAAATTCCGTATGGAATTCAAACTACTTGGACTTGACAAACTCTCTGCAACTATGTGAGTCAACACACCCTTGTGACCACGCACACTACCATGACAAATGTGGGGATGAGGAGATCTGCATCTGAGATAGACAGAGACAGAAACAGAGAGAAAAAGAGAAAGACAGAAAGACAGAGAGAGAGAAAGAGAGAGACAGAAAAAGAGACTGAGACAGGACAGAGAGAGAGACAGCGAGAAAGATAGAGAGATGTTGAAAAAAAGGGAGAGAGAGGGAAAGAGAAACTCCTTATTAAGAGCTTACCAATGCCATAGCCTTGTTGAGTGTCCTTTCTATGTTATTATTAACTTCTTTTTGTTAACCATTATATGGTCTAGAAATACATCATTTCATTCCAGTCATGATCTTGAGTTAGCAGATCAGACTGAGTCAGGCCCAGCTCTGAATAGGCTAGATGAACTCTAAGCACACTTTGAGTTCTGAATTCTATAATACCACTATCTTTGGATTCCTGAGGAATAAAAAGATCTCAGTTTATTTTAGTTAGATATTGGAATTAAATCTAGAACATTGACTTGAACACAATACATACTCATAGCAATATGGGATCATGGACACAGAGCCTTGGACCTGGAGTTATGAACTAAGTTTGTGACTTGGCTTCAACACTTGTCACTGTGTGACCCTGGACAAGTTATTCAACTTCTCCAGACCTCTGATTCTTCATTTTGGAAATTAGAGGTATAATGATTGTCATGCCAATGTCCAAAGGTTGCTACAAGAAAAGTGCCTTTTTAACCTTTAAAGTGCTATTTGTAGTAATAGACTATTAGAGTTGGAAATGATCTTAGAGATCATTTTGTCCAACTCCCCATTTTGCACAGAAGAAAATCGAAACCCAGAGAGGTTATGACCTGCCCAAAGTTATGCAACTCAGAAACTTAGCTGGAACTCAGATCTTTGGATACCCAGTCCAATGGTTCCTTCCTTCCTTCCTTCTTTCCTTCCTTCCTTCTTTCCTTCCTTCCTTCCTTCCTTCCTTCCTTATTTCCTTCCTTCCTTCCTTCCTTTACAAATGTTAATTTATTTTCATTTTGTTTTAATATTCTTTTCCTTTTCATTTTTGAGTTCCAAATTCTCTCCCTCCCATCCTTCCTCACCCACAAAGAAGGCAAGAAAATTTTATCAACTATACATGTGAAATTATGAAAAACATATTTCCATATTAGCCATATTGCAAAAAAAAGAAATAAAATTAAGAAAATTATATTTCAGTTTGCACACAGAGTTCATCAATTCTCTCTCTGGAGATAGACTTTTTTATCAGGCATCCTTTGGAATTGCCTTGGATCAGAATATCGATCAGAATAGCCAAGTATTTCACGGTTGGAGATCATTACAACATTGCTGTACACAGCGATCTCCTGGTTCTTCTCATTTCACTTCGCATCAATTATATAGGTTTGTAATATTTTTTCTGAAGCCATGTCCCTTGTCATTTCTTATAGGACAATAGTACTCCATCACAACCATATGCCAAAACTTGTTCAACCATTCCCCAATTGATGAGCATCCCTTTAATTTCCAATTCTTTGACACCACAAAAAGAGTTGCTATAAATATTTTTATACAAATAGATCCTTTTCCTTTTATATCTTTGGGTACAGACTTAATAATGGAATTGCTCATCAAAGGGTATCCATTGTTTTATAGCCCTTCAAACATAGTTCCAAATTGTTCTTTACAATGGTTGGACCAGTTCATAATTCCACCAACAGTTCATTGGTGAACCTATTTTCCCTCATCCTCTCCAGCATTTGTCATTTCTAATAGGTATGAGATGGTTTTAATTTGCATTTTTCTAACCAATAATGACTCAGAGCATTTTTTCACAAGACTATAAATAGCTTTGATTTCTTTTTATCAATTATGGAATGACTCTCATTTTTATAAATTTGACCAAGTTCCCTATATATTTGAGAAGTGAGGCCTTTATCAGAGAAACTTGCTGTAAAAAATTTTTGATACTGCTTTGCTGTGTATGGTACCTTTTAGCAAAACATAATTTCCCTGATTGTCTTTTTTTAATTAGGTCTGTTTTTGCTTTTGCTTTGTCTGAGATCATGATTGCTATTCCTGTCTTTGTTTTTTTAACTTTAGTTGAAGTATAATAGATTCTGCTCCAACCCTTTGTGTGTATCTTTCTTTTTAAAGTATATCCCTTGTAAACAACATATTGTTGGATTCTGGTTTCTAATCCATTTTGCTATCGGCTTGTGTTTTATGGGTAAGCTCATCCCTTTCACACTCACAGTTATAATTACTGTGTATTTCCCTCCATCTTATTTTCTTCTGTTTGTCCTTCTCTCTCTCTTTTTATCCTGTCCCTCCTCCAAAGTCCGTTTTGCTTCTTACCGCTGTTTCCCTTGATCTGTCCTCTCTTTTATCATTCCCTCCCATATCTCTTCCCATTCCTCTCCTATTTCCCTATTAAGATAGATTTCTCTGCCCAACTGAGTATGCGTATGTATACGTGTGTGTGTGTGTGTGTGTGTGTGTGTGTGTGCGTATTCCGTCTTTAAACCAATTCCACTGATTGTAAGGATTAATCATTGCCCACCACCCCCTCCCTCATTTATGACTAATACATAGAGGGTCCACTCAACACATTTGGGCCCTTCTTCTTGATAAATGAATGAAAAAGCATTTAACTGCTTTCTATGTGCCAGGCATGATGCTCAGTGCTGATAATATAAGTATGAATGTGAGACACTTCCCATCCTCAGGGAGGTTACAGTTACAGGGCAACTAGGTGTTTCGGTGGATAGCACTGGACCTGGAAGACCAAATTCTAATCTGATTTTAGACACTGGCTGTGTGAGCCTGGGCAAGTCACTTAACACATCTGTTTGCCTCACTGTCTTCATCTATAAAGTGAGGTTAATGATATCATCTACCTCTCATGGTTGTTGTAAGGATAAAATGAGGTAATCTTTGTAAAGCACTTTGTGAACAGGAGAGTGCTACATAAATGGTAGCTCTCATCATCACTAGTATTCTAATGAGGAGACAATACATGTAGGGGAGCCATGGCCAAGGAAGGGAGTGTCTAGGGGGTCATGGTGATAGTGAATCTTGATCTCTTGACATTGTATGAACATAGAGCACAAAGGCTATCTATAGTTATAAATTGCTCTCACTCCATGATTAGCCCAACTTCTTTTCTGGTCATTCATTTCCTGGTGATACATTTTTCATTGCTTTGTGTAATAAACCATTTGCAATATGCCATCACCAATTTATGCCCATAATTTAATAATAATAGTAATGATAATGATGATAGCTAATGTTTTTATAATACTTACTATGTGCCAGGAACTGCGCTAAACACTTTATAATTATTGTCTCTTTTAATCTTCACAACAATATGCCTATCCATTGCCCTCTGGATGACTGAATGTATAGAATTGTGGTATTTCATGATTCATAGCCACATGGTATTACCAGAAGAAAACGAATATGGGAAGGATCTGGGATGATTTCATCAGCTTGGGGAACTCCTACTGTGGGATCTCCCTCCACTGAGGCACATTGCAACCCAACTCTGAACTTAGTAGAAAAGTGCTAGAAAGTTGCCTGTGACACACAAAAGTAAAATGACTTGTCCACAGCTATACAATCAGGAAGTGTCAGAGGTGAATATTAAGCTAGGTCTTTCCAACTCCAAACCCAGAACTCTATCCACTATTCAGCACTACCTCTGATGATGAACAATCTATCCACTAGGGAACAGTGTCTCTAATGATGAACAATGGTGTTAAAAGCATGGGATTTTTGGTTCCAGGGAGAAGCCTGGGGTCACTAAAAATGCTGCATACTTTCCCATATGTATTCCAACCCCCTCCCTTTCTTCTCCTGCCTAACTCAACCAATGCTTATCGAATATATTGAAAACATTATATGTGTGATACACAAGTGTGGTACAGAAAAAAGGGCACTGGATTTGGAATCAATGGATGCAGGTTCAAATCCTAGCTCTGCCACTTGATACCTGTGTGCTTTTGGGCAAATCATTTAACCCTCGTGATCTCGGTTTCCTTATCTGTAAAATTAGAATTAGATAACCTATAGTACTATAGTTCCAGCTTTAAATCTGTGATCCTATGTTTATTGATGATAATTTTTAAATTAAAATGCACTTAAGATTATTTCGATAACACTAATAATAAGTTAATTCACTTCGTATAGTTAGCATAGTTAAGATGAAGATTGACTTTAAAAAAAATACTCTTCCCTCTGTATTTTCATCAAGAATGACCTCCCTAAGCCTGGGCAAGTCATTTAATCTGTGTATGCCTCAGGTAACTCCCTAAGAACTATTAAGTGGAATCAGTCTGGTACAATGGAAAGAGCCCCCCACTCGGGAGTCAGATTACTCGGGAGTCAGATTACCCGGGTTCAAATATTGCCTCTGATATTTACTATGTGAACTCAGACGAGTGCCTTAACCTACCTTGACCTCAATTTCCTCATCTGTAAAGAAGGGGTTAGAGTAGATGGCTTTTGAGCTCCTTTCCAGCTCTATATCTATGATCCGATGATAGACTATTGAAATCTCCTTTGGTACAAGAAGGTTCAACTCCAGGAGTTTCCCTGCCTAAGGAAATCACAGGTCCTTTGAGTCCTGGCATATTTGTCCTACTCAGGCTTGTGCAAGCCAGCCCGATCTGAAAGAAAAGGGCAGCCTTTGTTTGCTGTCAGTAGGGCTAGTTAGAGGCAGCCAGCCATAGTTGCTGGAATCTGAAAAACTCAGGTTTGTTTCCTGCCTAAGGAACTTATTTACTTTATGGCCCTGGCAAGTCACTTTATGGACTTCAGGCAGCTCCTTAGAATTTATCTACTAAGTCAGAGCTGAGCATAGCTGGGGAGCAGCACACACTGGCAGTCTCCTCTGCTCATATCCTTCACAGATTCATGACCAATTATTTATGATCCTGTAAGATTATTCACCACCTACTATGTGCCAGGAATTGTGCTAAGTGCTAGGGATCCAAATAAGAAAAAGGAAGACGATCCCTGCCCTCGAGGAGCTTGGAACTTACAATCTAAAGAGGTAAGACAACATACAGAAGGTGGAGGGGGGGGGCGGTGAGGAATATGCCAGAGGATACCTGGCAGGTTGGTAATGGATAGTTTTGTCTTGTAATAACTCATATTTCTATAGAATGCTAAAGTTTGCAGAGACTCCTCATCACAACGCTGTGAAATAGGCAATTGTAAGACTGAATCCTGGGGTCATCTTTTCAAAGCCCTTCATTTTATACACGAGGATACTAAGAACTGAAGGAGGTAAGAGACTTACCCAAAGACAGACAAATAATAAGGAGCAGATCCAGAACTAGAACCCAAGTCCTTGGACTTCAAATCCAGCTCTCTTCCTCCTGTACCACTGCTATTTTTATACCCATTTTGCAGATGACGAAAGTGAAAGTGATAGAGATTATGTAACTTGTCATTGATTAGTTTACATAGCTGGTAATCATCAGATTTTGTTTGTTGTTGAGCAGTTTTTCAGTCCTGTCCAACTCTTGGTGACCCCATTGGGGTTTTCTTGGCAAAGATACTGGAATAGTTTGCCATTTTCTTCTCCAGCTCATTTTTATAGATTAAGGAATTGAGGCAAACAGGGTTAAGTGACTTGCCCAGGGTCACACAGTTACTAAGTGTCTGAAGTCAGATTGGAACTCATGGAGGTGAATCTTCCCGACACCAAGCCCAGTGCTCTATCCACTGTGCCATCATCCAATTTGGAATCAAACCCAGATCCCCTTGATTCAAATCTTGCCCACTTTCTATTCTATTCTATTGTCTCTCTGTAATAACTTTCCATTTGCAAAGGGGTTTAATTTACAAAGTACTTTCTCCTCAGTAGCCATAAACAATATGTAAAGCAAATATCATTCCTGGCTTTTTTTAAATAAATAAATTAAATGAGCTTTCCTGGAGGTAGAGAGTAACCTGTTTGGGTCATGCCATAAGTGTCAGAGAGAACATTGAAACCCAGATCTCTCCATCATGTACTTTTTCCAAACCTAGCATGATTCCATAGCCATAGATTTCACTTTGACCCCATCCAGCTGTTCCCAAAGTGCATTCATTGCCTGGTTTAAATGAAGGAACTCTAAAAGACTGTGGATGGGTTGGTGCAAAATCATCATACTACTGGAAAAATTAATCAAATTAAATGCCTTACCTGCAGTAGATTGAGAGGCAGGATCTTCCTATGAGAAAGAGAAGACAAACTCTGTACTGGCTATTTAGGGATGCCAAATAAATGCCTGAGCTTATGAAACAGAGAACTGGCTGATTCATGGGAAAGGAAATGAAGGGTGTGACTTGACTTTGCCAGCAAAGTGGAATTTGATTCTATGATATTTTATAGGAAAACAAAAGAGAGGAATTTGCCTGGCTCTTCAATTCCCTGCATAGAAAATTGAATTAAGCTTAAACTTAGACTATAAGTAGTGATGCACATGTGTGAGAAATAGCTGTAACAGAGGTTTAGCGCACACATGCTCTGAAACTCCTTTTCTCTTTGTAGGGGCCTCATGCAGGAACCTTTGCTGTTGTTTATCCTTGGTTTTTGAGGAGGACCAATGACATCACTGGTGGCGGAGGGTGAAGCCCTGACTAAATTGGATTTAAGTGACACAGAGATAGGCAAAACGATTAGCCTCACTCTCCTCCAGAATTGTTGGAGTCCATTGGCAAGACAAAACTCAAGATGACTGGTGATGACCCAGGATGCAGCCGGTGACCTTGGCCTTTCTAAATTAAGGTCTTTCCCAGTCCTAAGTTTGAGGCAACACCCTTTCAATGACAATCAGGAAAGACAACATATGCTCAAACAAGTATATACAGAACAAATACAAGATTATTTTGAGGAAAAGGCATTAGCAGCTGGAAAAAACAGCAGAGGCCTCATGCAGGAGGTGACATTTGGGCTGCTCTTTGAAAGAGGATTAGGTTTTTTAAGAGGTCAAGGTCAGGGGAGTACATTCCAGGCATGCAGCACAACCTGAGCAAAGAAATGAAGATAGGAGATAGAATGTTGTGTGTGAGGAACTATAAGGAAGCCAGTCTGGCCAGACCATAATAAGCCTGGAAAGGTAGGTTTGAGCCAGGCTGTGAAGGGCTTTAAATGACAGAGAAATTTATATTTGGTTCTAAGATAATAGGAAGCCTCTGGAGTTTATTGAGCAGGAGAATGATGTGCTTTATGAATATCACTTTAACAATTAGGTAGAGGAAAAGGGAGAGACCTAAGGCAGGGAGACTGCCTTAGCTGATCTTCATACCAGCACTGTGAGTTAGGAAGAAAATGTATTATTTGTAACCATTTGATAAATGAAGAAACTCGGTTTCAGAAAGATTAAGTAATATGAATGTCATATTATTATTATTGGCATTATTAATAGCAACCACAACACTAGCTAATGTCTCTATAGTGCCTTAAGGTGAACAAAACACTTCTTTACAACAACTCCATTTAGTATATGAGTAGATGAGGAAAGTGAAAGTTACAGAGATTATGTAACTTGTCCTTGATTAGTTTACATGGCTGGTAACCATCAGATTTTGTTTGTTGTTGAGCAGTTTTTCAGTCCTGTCCAACTCTTGGTGACCCCACTGGGGTTTTCTTGGCAAAGATACTAGAATAGTTTGCCATTTTCTTCTCCAGCTCACTTGGATATCCCAAATATTAACTTGTTAGTTCCTCAGACAACTCTTAAAGACTTTTTAAGTCACAGACCCCAGCATACTCTGAAGCCATTGCTAGGATCAGGGGGAGGAAGTACCACCTGTTAGCTTCCTGTTTTAGCAATTATTCTTGATAATTAGGTGCTAAATTCATTTCTGCTCTGCTGGAGTACAAGGGCTATCAGCACCCTGTAAATTTCATACCCTGAGGCAAATTTCCATTGCCTCATCCTAGTTACATCTTGGCTCTCTTCATCCTTCCCTCTCTCTATTAGTAATAGCTCATATTTAAAGAGTGTTTCATGGCTTATGAATTACTGTCCTCACAGTAGCCTTATGAGGTACCTAGTGTAAGTATTATAATGGGTGAGGCAACTGGAATTCCAAGATGTAAAGAGACATGCTCAAAATCCCATGGTTGGGAAGTATCAGAACCTGCTTCCTTCTCTAATGCTAACTCCACAATACCATACTTCCTTATTCATCCAGTTCTGAGTAAATAATGGTGTTAGCTCTTTTCTCCACACTTTCCCAGAATTGTTCAAGAGCTGTATCTGCAAATTCATGGGCAGGATTCTGGACCAAGTCATTCTTTTATCTCTGTTATCTTATCACAATAGGAAGAGACACATTAAGCTAGAGTGACTCCAGGTGAATCATAACCTTCAAACACAAAATATAAATATACACTGATAAAAGACAGATTGGCCATGTTTTTCTATGTGTCAACATCTAGAAGGTTTGGCTTCTGGAGGGGAAAAAAGTCTTTGAGAAAAATAGATATATTAGCACACAGTGCAATAGTTCTTATGTGGGGACAGGAAGCTCTCAATGATGCATAAAAGAAAGGTTCTATGGCTGTGGCTCCCAGCCTTTTTGAGTTTGAGGGCCTTTTTAAATGTCAGAAAAATTCTTGGACCCTACCCTACATATAACAAAAGTTATACTACTTAAATCTATTGAAAGAGAAAGTACATAATGAAAAAAAGACAGTAGGAATTCTGTAAAGTTTTTACAGGAATTTCCATTTCATTTATCACAACAGGAGATGCATACATTTGAACAATCACAACAGGCAAGGCATATTATTTATTCATTCCACACAAGGTATGCTTGCTGAATGAGATAAATCCTTTGCTTCTTCAGGAGGTCTTAGCTCACATATTAGGAATCTTCTGTCTACAAGAGAATAAGCATCTGATAGCAACTGTAGTAGCAATTTAGATTTGAAGATCTTTCCCATCTATTAATAGGCCATGTGACCTGCTTAAGTCACAGTAAGTCTAAGTTGTGGTAGGAGGAGCTTCCTGACAGGAAAAGGAAGTCATGTCATAGGAAATGCAGAGAGAGAGAGAGAGAGAGAGAGAGAGAGAGAGAGAGTGAGAGAGAGAGAGAGAGAGAGAGAGAGAGAGAGAGAGTGAGAGAGAGAGAGAGAGAGAGAGAGAGAGAGAGAGAGAGAGAGAAAGTTATGGCTGCTAATGGCTGCTAATGATGGCCATCATGAGATCTGACTTAGTTGTACCATGAATTTGTTTTTGGGGAAACACCAGTAGGAGGTCAGAGAGGTTTTGGGATGGCAAGGCTCCATGTTGTGATATTGTGTATTGAATATTTTACTGCTCTGATAGATTGGATAAATGGCTTGTGGGATATGGTTCTCAGGTGTCTGAATAAATACTTCTACCTTCTCTGTGGAGAGTCTCGTATACTTTGCAATACAGAACCACACAGGCATTTTGACAATTATCATCTACATTGTTATTATTGCCTTACTGATACAGCAACTTGAACCTGATAACAGATTTTTAGGTTTGCTTTGAACCTTTGAAAATGAGAGTACTTTAATAGCTGAGTTTCTGCAAGGCCTTCCCTGACTATTCCAACACTGAGCTGTCTCTCCTCTCTCAATTCAATCTTCCAGCACTTACCCTACAGTCATGTAATCTTAAGCCTACTTATATGATATCATATCACTATAAGCATGTATTTAATAATAGATTGCCCCATATTCTTTTCTAATTAATTTATATGCACTGGTCTTTTCTTCCAAGTTAGAATATTAATTCCTTTATGGCAAGAACAATGTCTACTACTTCTTTCATATTTCCCACAAAACCTAGTACAGTGGTTGGCACATAGTAGGCTCTCAGTGATATTGCACAGTCTGAATATGTTGAGAGAAGAAAGTACCATATTCCACCCCACCCCAAGCAATGTTTTGGCAGCAAATGTTAACTAGGAAACTAGGGGAGCCCATTGTAACCCAAGAGCTGTGAGTAACCAGTTACGATGCCATTTCAGTACACAGAAGTGGTGTTTAGCTAATACATTTAAAAGTGAAGGGAGGGCAGTGGCTGGTGAATATAAGACTGGCCTCTGTTCTGTTGCCTTAGGTTAGGTGTATAATGGAAAGGAATAGCTGCATTTTTGTGGGTCTTTATTATTATCTTTTTTCATTGTGTGTTCTGATCTAACCTTCCTGCTGGGATGATAGAGTGGGGAGAAGGTAATTGTACTGTTTCTTCTCCTTTCCTTCCCTAAACTATCTTACCTACTGTGGCTTTGCTTGGGATATGGATATAAAAGGTGCCCTAAGGGTTAAAAAGAATATCAAAGGTTGCTTTTCCAGTACTTTGTGAGGCCCTTCCTGATCTCGAGGGAGTCCTAAAGTCCTTTTCCCCTTTCCTACTCTCTTTGCTTATCTGTATGATGAAGGCATTTTGGAGCCATGCTTGCTCCTCCCATTCTCTTGTCCGCTTCCACCTGTTCCATAAAATTGTATTTAAACCATACCTTTAACCTGGCTAATAGCCTTTGTCTCCTGCGGGAAGTAGGGGCTATTCTGCTCCCTTAGTGGAGCAGGGCCCATGGCCGATGCTCTGCTTCCCACATGGAGTAGAGACCATTGGGGTTCTGCTTCACTGGGAGCAGGCCCACTTGGGTACATCACCCCAATAAATGCCTTTCTGTAACTTGGAGACTGGATGAATTCTTTCAGGACACTAGTGTTCAGATTTGGGGTGCTGGAACCCTGAAATAGCAACACACTATGTCCTGCCTGAATGAATTCTACCCAAGCCTTCTTTCAACCAAAGAAAAACAAAGTTTATTGAAGACCCACTGTATTGGGTAGATTCTTAAGGAATCTGATCATTTGTGACACTTGTATTGACAAATGGGCCAGATAGAATCTGAGCACCTTCATGGAAGCCAGATGGATCTTAATATACAGAAAGCCTGTGGGAGGGATCTAGGGGTGGTCAAGTACTCTGGGGTGACTGGAGGAGGGGTCCAGGGAGGATCTTGAGGAGGAGTCTAAAGAGGATCTTGATGGGACTGGGGTGACTAGAGGTCTGATGCCAGGAACCAAGAGAATGGGATTTTGATGGTATCAAGGATGGGAAGTAGGCAGAGGAAATCCGGAGGTAACAAACAATGGAGGGCTAGGCTAGGTTAAGAGAAACAGAGATTTGGGCATAGCAAAAGCTTATAACCAGATCAAGTGGGAAGATTCAAGGAGAGTTCAAGAGGGTTCCCAGAGCCTGTACCATATGTCCATTCCTCATCATTTCAGGTAGCACTCCAACATTCTTGGGGTCTTACGGCCACGAAGAAGGTCTAAGTGAATTCTTTCACACCTAAATTGCTCTCCCAATTCTGACCTCAACAGTACTCACCCAACAACAGTGGTCAGTTGATTTAAAGTCATAAAATTATGACGGTATAGTAATTCGGCTAAGATCTAGGCTGAATATTTATAAAGGAGATTGATTTAAGAGTGCATCCTATCCTGCTAGGTATCTGTAGGAGAGCCTCCGATTTTAAAACATGATCCACAATTTTAGAGTCAAGCTGGCCCCCTATATATGCTTTTGCTTCCGCTATCATCTAGTTACCTGCTTGAAGCCAAGAACCTGGACAAAATTGCCTCTTGAGGTCCCTTCTAGTTCTAAAAGTAATGACATTATGGCAAAGTTGCCAAGTGAATTCTGTGCAGAAAATGTAACATCAACATTGGCTTCCTTCAGTTCTAATAATATGCTGAAAGTTGTTTTACCTTTAATGTAAGGCAAGGCAAAGGGACATTCTCAAGCAACTAGGTAGCAACCTCTCCTACGGGCAGGTTGCTACTTCTCTCTCTACCCTTGCCCATTCAAATTTTTTGGTATGGACCTCTGACTTAATCATTGTAGGGAAATCCTGATGTGGGAATTCCCTCTACTAATGTAGATTAACAACTCTGTTTCGCCTTGTAGCTTATAGTCTTAAAGAGTTGAAATAGGTACTGAGAAATTAATAAAAATGAACCAATGAATGAAGAGCATTTCTTAAGTGCTCACTATGCACCAAACACTATGCTAACTCTGGGGATATAAACACAAAAGCAAAGACAGTCTCTTCCCTGAAGGAGCTTACATTTCAACAGGGGCATTTAGGCAGGGGAACAACATATATAAAAAAGTGGTGGCCAAGTTGGGGCATTTTGGTCCAGAAAGTTATGAGGATGTTGAGTGAAGCCACTGGGGAGTGGATGGGTACACCTCATCCAGGACCAATGGTTGTTGCACCCACGGTGACATAGCTAAGAAGTGTCAGAAGTAGAACTTCAAGTGTTCCTGACTGCAAGGTTATCCTCCCCCCGAGAAAAATACAAGCAACCCTATATAGCCTACTAAGTCTAATTGCCCTTGGAGTGTCTCACTTTTGTCAGCTGATAGCCATGGCCCACCTAGTAGGACAGAGTTCTTAAGTAACGATAGATATTTAGAGTCTGAAGGAGCTTCATCCAGCCTGGACTCCTCATTGAGCAGAAGAGGAGACTGAGGTCTAGAGGAGTGGAGAGAGTGACTTGCTCAAGATCACACTGTTAGTTAGAAACTGACTTCCCCTTTAAATTACAAGTTGTTCAGTCTACTGGCAAATAGTGCAGAAACACACACAAATAGCACAATTTATTTCTAAAAACTTAACTCTCTTTAGGATGTGGGATAATTTCATACATTTTTACTGTAATGGATACTTAAAAATCCCTTCTTACTCTGTCTTCTAGAGCGGAGGTTCTCAAACTTAGTTGGCCTACTGCCCCCTTTCAAAAAAATTACTCAGCACCACCACCACCACTCCCCCCCCCACCCCGTCCCCAGAAATCTATTTTCTTTAACCCTTTAACATTTTCTTTTTGAAATTTGCATCATTTCAAAAAATATCGTTTTTTTTAAAAAAATGATGCATCTTAAATTTAATAATTTATTGTAAATTTATGGGGTTTTTCCTGCATGGAAATTTTGACGATGCAATATTGTGTCATGTAACTATAGAGCACCATATTGTAAACAAGTCATTGAACACACACATTCCTGGCAATGAATGCTGGACTTCCCGACAATGTACCACCTGCTCTCGGCTGCCAATATTTGATAATAAAGCTTGTTGGCAGACTTGACCACTGCTAGATTACAACTTGCATTTTGTATGTTTATTTGGAATATAATGTAATCACTACAACTTTATCTGTTACACAGCAGATGGAACACATATGAATGGTTTTTTCAGAATTTTCTTCTCTTCTTTCCTTATGCTTCCACTACCCCCTTATTTTTATTCAGTCCCCCCCAATTGCATCTGAGGCTACTACTGCCCCCTGGATCATTCCAGTGCCCCCAGGGGGCAGTATCTCCCACTTTGGGAGCCTACATTAGTGTTTAAATGCTACAGTCATTAGGATGTAGTAATATCACTCATTTTTAGAGCCACAGATTTAGATCTGGAAGGTACCTTAAATTATAGGTCACCTCATTCAACTCTCTCATTTTATAAATGAACCCGAGGCCCAGAAACATAGTGTGATTTGCCCAGGATAACAGAAATAGCCCTTGGTGGCCAGGATTTGAACCCAGTCTTCTTGGTCCAAATCCAGAACTCTTTCTACTCTATCATATTTTATAAGTAGGGACGAAGGGAGATGACTCTATTATTGCAGAGCGAGGCAAGTGTGGAAGAGACAAATCTATTTGAAAGTACCAGCGATGCAGCTAATGATCAGGTCACAGAACGAAAGAACTATCAGGTGAACACACATGTAACGCAGAGTGGAGCCAGCCATATATGCATACATACATACATACATACATTCATGCATATATATATGTATATATATATATTCATGAGGAAAGAACTGGATACAGAAGGACATCCTGAAAATATACACAAAGGAAAAGCTGTTGCTATTCCCAAAATGTGAATTTATTCTTGAATTAGTTAGTTAATTAACAGAGTTAGAGATAAAACCATGCATGATTCGTAATCAAAAAGGAAAATTTGCCCCTAGACCCAGACATTGTTCTTTGGTTACAATATCAGATGTAATCATGTGGTTTCTTTATGTCAGAGCAATTTTGTTTGACCATTGGAAATGAAATATTAGTGACCTGGTACTTTATCTGAAAGGTGGAATGCAGCACCCTTAGCTTCGTTTTCCTGTAGAATCAGAGGTTGGTTTGGGCAGGCTATAGTAACCAATAAATGATATCATGAAAAGATTGAGGGGTTTGAAGTGAGAGATCTTTGAAGTGCGAGTCTTACCTGCTCTACTTATGACCTGGGCGACCTTGGGCAAGTTAATATCTTTGAGATTCTCTTCCTCATTTGTAAAATGAAGGGATTATAAGCTGATCTCTAGGGCTCCTTCCAGTTTTAAATTTAATAAAAGGAGTGAGTATGCACAATAGACCTGTGGAAAGTAGGCAGTTGTTATATATTCCTTGAAGCAATGTTTGTTTTTGTGTGTATGTATGTGTGTGTATGTTGTGTATGTGTGTGCATGTATGTGTGTATTGGGTGTATGTGTGTATAGCTGCTTAATAAATGTTTGTTGAACTGAGTCAGCTACTGGCAGGTTAGTAGTTGCCTAAAGATTTTGATAATAAATTGACCTTGTTCATATAAAAGTAGAACTAATATCCAATAATATTAAATGCTTTGAGAAAACGTCCAATTTCCATAGTAAGCTTAAAGAGAAGTGATTTGGATAGCTAATGCTTTGATTTAGACATAAAGGGTGATTCCATAAACAAATAAATGGAGCATGAAATAGTTTACTTGTCAGGTCTATGGATAAGAAAAGAATTTATTACCAAACAAGAGACAGCAAGCATTATAAGATATAAAATGGATCATTTTGATTATGTTAAATTAAAAAGTTTTTACACAAATAAAAATCAACGTTGCCAAAATTAAAAGAAAAACAGAAAGCTGTGAAACAATATTTCTGGCAAATTTCTCAGAAAAAGGCCTCATTTCTCAAATATATAGAGAACTGAGTCAAATTTACAAGCTACAAGTAATTTTACAATTGATAAACAATCAAAGGATACGAACATGCAGTTTTCAGACAAAGATATCAAAACTATCCCATGAAAAAAATGCTCTAAATCATTATTGATTAGAGTTGCAAAATAAAACAACTCTGAGGCACCACCTCACATATGTCAGACTAGCTAATACGACAGAAAAGAAAAATGACAAATGTTGGAGGGGATATTGGAAAATCGGGACACTACTGCACAGTTGGTAGAGTTGTGAACTGATCCAACCATTCTGGAAAGCAATATGGAGCTATGGCCAAAGGGCTATAAAACTGTGCATACCCTTTGACTCGGCAACACCACTACTAGGTCTGTATCCCAAAGGAGGAAAAAGAACCTATTTGTACAAGAAGATTTATAGCAGCTCTTTTTGTGGTGACCAAGAACTGGAAATTGAGGGGATGCCCTTCAATTGGGGAACGGCTGAACAAGTCATGGTATATGATTGTTGTGCTATTCAAAATGATGAGCAGGACGCTTTCTGAAAAGCCTGGAAAGACTTACATGAACTGATACAGAGTGAAGTGAACAGAACCAGGAGAACATTGTACATAGTAACAGCAATATTGTATGATGCTCAACTGTGAATGACTTAGCTATTTTCAGGAAAACAATAATCCAAGACAATTCCAAAGGATTAATGATGAAAAATTCTATCCCCTTCCAGAGACTGGGTGCAGATCAAAGCATACTATTTTGACTTTCTTAATTTTTTTCATGGTTTTTTTTTTTTGGTCATTGTTTTCTTTTACAACATGACTAATGTGGAAATATGTTTTCAATGACTGCCATGTATGACCTATATCAAATTGTTTACCATCTCAGGGAAAGGGGAGGGAAGGGAAGAAGAGAGAGAATTTGGAACTTGAAACTGAAAAAAATTATTTTCTATATGTAATTTAAAAATATTATTTAAAAAAAAAAACAAATGCTTAAGATTGCAAGGTGTTTCCAGATTCAACTACATTTCTCTGCGAGGAGGAGACTAAGGGACTGTGGCATCCATAGTGGAGAAGCAGTAGACTCTAGGAATCCAGAAATGTAAGAAGGGGGACATCCAAAGAACAGTAATCAAGATTGTGAAGAAACTGCACCCAGTGTAATATGAGGCTCACTTGAAGGAAATGGGAATGTTTAAAAAAATTACTCTAACTTTCTGGACCATAGTTTTCCATTAATTCTAGCAGCTTCTTGGTTTGTCCTTCACAATCTGGGGGAGACTGATAACTCTTTCTAAAAATCTGAAGGGCAAAGAAAAGGTCTAAATAATTTTTTTTGTTTAGAGCAGAAACTTAGAAAAGGGCAAAACTTAGGAAAATGAGTGGGAGTTTCAGAGGGACAGATTTTGGCACTTATAAGGAAATGCCTTTTGAAAACAAGAGCTGTTCAAAAAGAGAATGGGAGGTAGCAAGTTTCCTGTTATTGGGAATGTTTAGGTTAAGCCTGAATGGCTTGTTGCGGGTGATGCTGGAGGGGATACCTGTTTAGCTATAGGTTAGACTACTCTGAGATTTGGTGATTCTGTGATACTTGGATTAGAAATTTAACTCTTCACAAAATACAAGTTGTATAACCTATACTTTACATATTTTAAGTTCTATAATTCCCAGATAAAATGAAAAATTTCAGAAGAAAGTTATATAAGAGAACCCATGGTTATCAGAGAAATGTCTGCAAAACTTGGGGAAAGTACGTCAATAGTATGTAATTTCTCTTTATATCAGGCTTTTTATCTGTTTCCTAAAATCCTCATCTATTTTTTTCTGTCCAAGTAGTCTTGTTATATATTCTGACAGCACTATCATTCAAATGAAACTGCTCTCTCTTCAAAGCTGCCATTGAGCTCTCAATTCCTATGTATGTGACGTTTTCTGAAATCTCATCCTTTTCTGAAGCATTGGATACAATTAACTGCCCTCTTTTCCTGGATACTATCTCCTTTCTGAGATTCTCTGATTCTAGTTGTTCCACTGTCTGACTACTCATTCTTAGTCTCCATATCATGCCTCTTACCTGTGGATATTCCCCAAGACTCTGTCCTCGACCCTCTTCTCTCTATAAATTCCATTTGATGACCTCATCAGCTCTAGTGGGTTCAAATACTATCGCTGTGCAGATGATTCGCAGATCTATATACATATTTTCAGTTTTTCCTGAGCTCTAGCCTTACATCACCAACTGCCTATTGAACAGTTAGATGTTTCATAGATGTCTCAAACTCAATACATTCAAAATTGAACTCATTTTTTCCTCCAAACCCACTTCTCTTCCAGACTTCCTTATTTCTGCTAAGTCACCATCACCTAGTCACCCAGAATCAAAGTCTCAGGGTCATTCTCAATTCCTCATTCTCACTAATGCCAAATATCATGTTATTATTTCTACTTACACAACATCCTTCCAATACATTCCCTTCTCTCCACTCAACATAACTACTGCCTTTTTCAGGCCATTATTACCTAGATTATTGTGGTTGCCTTCTGATCAGTGTCTCTGCCTCAAATCTATCCCTACTCTGGTACATTTTCCTGTGTAATTGCCAAAGCAATTTTGCTACAAGACAAGTCTGATCATGTCTCTCCCTTAACTGCAGCTCCAGTAGATCTCTATGACTTCTAGGATCAAATATAAATTTTTCTGTTTGGCATTTAAAGCCTTGACCAATGTGGTCCTAACTTACCTTTCCTACTTTATTACCCATTACTCCCCTATCTCCCTACAGTCCAAACAAACCTTCTTACTGCTCTGCATATTATATGACATTCCATTTCCTATCTTTGCACCTTTTCATGGATTATCTCCCATGTCTAGAATTCTTCCTCCCCTCTTCTTCATCGCATTCCTGGTCTCTTTCAAGACTCAGTTAAAATACCACCTTTAACATGAAGCCTTTCCTGATCATCCAAGATCCAAGAAAATGCCCTGCCCGCAACCAATCACTTTATATCTCTTTTGTATATATGTACGTGTTATCTCCCCCAATAGACTGTAAGCTCCCTGAGGAAAGGAATTTTTGACTTTGTATACCAAATGTTTTGGCACATAGCAGGCACTTAACGTGGAAATGCTTAATTGATTGGTTTCTCCTTCCATTCATTTTCATACAAATGCTTTCCACCTAGTTGAAGCAGCAAGGTCTGCTTACAGGAGAGACAAGAGGCAGCATGTACCAGGGGAGTCAGACCACCCTCCAGACCACCAACTATTGAGCCACCAGCCAGCTGATACTGTAGCTTCTACTGCCTCAGCAGCCACAGCTATTGATACTAATGACTGGGAAAAAAGTTGTTGTCTTTGAAGTTCCTAGCACTGCCGAATGGTTTAGCCCAAGGTTTACTTTCTGAATTTACCTTTCTCCTCAGATGCCCTTGCCTTTGATTGATAGCAATGGTTAAAATACCACTTGTGAGCTAAAAGTCTTTAATTTCTTGTCTAAGATTTCATAATCTTTGACACTGCTTTTTTTCCAGCATAACATGTGCCCACATGCATCACCTGAAGTGGATAGTAGTTTGACAAGTTTGGGGAGGTTCTCTTACATACTTTGGATTACAGGAAAACAGAAGAATACCAGGTAAAGCAATGACTATTAGGGCCCCTTAGGAGAGAGTCATTAGTTACTGTTGTCTCTTTTTCCTTGGACCATTACTGAATAACTTGTTTTTCCCATCCAAGTTCACAGAACTCCTCTCCTTCTACCTCAAAATCTATACACTGACCCTGCTGATTTATCTAGAACTTTCGGGGAGAACAATCTTGGACAGAAATTATCATCTGGAAGATCTATCCTGTGGGGTTCCTTACTGTCTACGGAGATTTCATTAGCAAGTTAGATACAATCACAGTAAAAATGCTGTCACATTTTGAGTACACTAGTGATAAAGTAAATATTCAATATTACACATAAAGATTTGAAACAACAACAGCTAGTAAGAAGTCATTCAGTAAGGGTCCAAGGAAAAAGAGACAACAGTAACCTAGCTAGGGAGAAAAGACATTTATTAAGCACTTATTATGTGCCAGGCACTGTGACAAGTGTTGGGGATGTAAATATAAGCAAGAAAGATGCTCACTGACATCAAATATTTATAATCTAAGAAAGGAAGGCAATACATTAAGGGGACTGGAAGGAGAGGTTGAAATGACTGTAATATAAATTGAAATGACTGTGATATAAAAATAAGAGGAATCAAAAATGTGTTTTAAAAAACAAGCAAAAACCAAAAGAAAAAAGTTTCTTCCTAGGCCTAGGTCAGGAGGAAAATGCTTTCTGTACCCTTTGCTTCCCAGATACTATATAAATGAGTATAATGTGCTCCTTAAAGTCCCAAGGATTGGAAGTGACTTACCCAATTGGCACAGAAAGCAAGTAGCAAAATAAGAATGCTACAACTCCAAATCTAGTGTTCTTTTCAGCCACACCAAAGTTGATTGGGAAGAAAAAACATTTATTCAGAAATTTTTCTCCATTATGTGTTTCCCCTCTCTCTTCAAGTTTGAGGAATTAAGGATTTGCATTTCATATGAGTAATTTCTCATCAATAAATATCATCATCGCCGATCTGGGGAAAAATGCTTAATGGCAGAAGCTCCCTCATCTTCACAAAATCCAAGGCAAAGAGTGCATCCCTCCTGACCAGCAAAGGCTCATCTTTGTAGGCAAGCAGCTGGAAGATGGCCATACCCTGTCTGATTACAAGATCCAGAAAGATTCCACCCTCTATCTTAGAGGGTGGCATGCAGATCTTTGTGAAGACCGTGACAGGAAAGACCATCACCCTGGAGGTAGAGCCCAGTGACATTATATTTGACACTATTCTTTTCCTAATTTTGCCATTTAACTCTTTTCTCTGTCTTATCCTTCCTGTTTCCTTTGTACCCTCTTTCCTATTGCTCATTTGTCACCTATTACAAGCATGCTTATCCCAGCCAAGGAAGTGGGACTATTGCTTTCACCTTCTTTGTTGTTTCAAATCTTTATGTGTAATATTGAATATTTACTTTATCACTAGTGTACTCAAAATGTGACAGCATTTTTGCTGTGATTGTATCTAACTTGCTAATGAAATCTTGTAGACAGTAAGGAACCCCACAGGATAGATCTTCCAGATGATAATTTCTGTCCAAGATTGTTCTCCCCGAAAGTTCTATATAAATCAGCAGGGTCAGTGTATAGATTTTGGGGTAGAAGGAGAGGAGTTCTGTGAACTTGGATGGGAAAAACATGACATCTTTATTTTTGTTGATTTCCAATTGAAATTTAGAATTTTCTTCATTTGTGAATTTTTCCCATCATTCTGAGAAGGGGTCTAAAGGCTTCAACAGACTGCCAAAGACACACAAAAAGGGTGAAGAATCCCTGGCATATATAGCCCCTTTCCGCTAGCAGATACTTAGTAAATAGTTGCTTAATTGAATTGAAATGAATTGAATCCATGAAAGATCCATTACCGTATAACAACAAGACTGGATGTTCGATCTGTTTTCTCCTCTCATTCTTGGCAGAGGTTCCCATTGTTTCAGAGACATAAATGGAAGCTCTGTAAATTTCTGAGATCTATTTGCCAACCCTTAGAAAGCTATTAAAATCTCTTAGTACTTACCTTCAGATCCTACTGACTTTATCCTCTGACACAGTGCAGATCTGTGTTGAAAGAAGCTTTGGACAGCTGGATTTATCACCCTTGAGTTGTCAGAGAGCCAGGTATTCCTTGGAAGGCATGAGTAGTGATGTAAGGATTGGTGTTGGGAAAGGAGACAAGGAGTGAGAGTGTGTGTGTGGGGTGGAGTGGAGTAGTGTGTGTGTGTGTGTGTGTGTGTGTGTGTGTGTGCATGCGTGCGTGCGAGGGTGTGTGTGAGCTGCCTCCAGTCCTAAAGTTTTCTTGAAAAATTTCCCGTTGCCTTAGAAAAATACAGAAAGTAATTTCCACTCAGTTTAGTAAGCATTTATTGTTGCTTAACATAAAACTACTAAGTTTTTCCCTTGTCTTCCTCCTCCTACCTCATTGTAAAATTTAATATCCTATATAAAGTTACAAAATCTCTCATTTTGTATACATTTCTCCCACCTCCAACTTCCTGCCTGGGCTGTACCACCCGCCATTCACTCTTTCCACTTCTATACTTTGCCAGGGAGTTTTTTGGAGGTGTGAGTTGGGGTGGGAGTGTACCTTGAGGTACAGCTCATCTGTCCCACTATAGATTCATGAGTCACAACTTTGCCAATAGACATCTTCTCCCAGGAGCTCAGATAGATTTATAAAATGTTGGAGGAGGAAGGAGGACTTTAAGGATTACCTAGTCCACCTTCCTCTTTTTACAGATTAGAGAACTGAGTTCCAAGAAGCAAATGAAACCACGATTTGTCTAAGACAGCCTAGCTATCTTTTGGCAGAGCTGGAATCAGTTGTCTTAACTCCCTACTCCAGCTTTCTGCTATGATACATCTTCCCTCACAACCCACTCTATCAGCTTCCCCTACATCCTTAAGCCCTCAGTCCTCCCTCTTCTCAACTCAGAGCCATCCCAATCCTTCCTTCCATCTTTCCTTCCCTGGCCTAGATGATGCCATGGTGAAGATGGCCCAGGAGGCCATGGAGTCCATTGAGGAGGTGTAATAGCAATTTAGATTTGAAGATCTTTCCCACCCATAAACAGGCCATGTGACCTGCATCACAGGAAACCTAAGTCACATGCGATGGGAGGAGCTTCCTGAGAGGAAAAGGGAGTTATATGACAGAAAATGCTGAGGGGAGAAAGAGAGAGAGAGAGAGAGAGAGAGAGAGAGAGAGAGAGAGAGAGAGAGAGAGAGAGCTGTTATGGATGTTAATGCCTGTGGTAACTGCTAGAGCTGAGGTAACTAAAGTCGATCTCTGATAGCCCAACATGCTGTGACAGCTGTACTGTGAGTTTGTTTTGGGGAAGACCCCAGCAGGGGGTCTGAGAGGTTTTGGGATGGCAAGGCTCTATGTTGTGATGTTATGTATCGAATGCTTTGCTGCTGTGATGAATTGGGTAGGTGGCTTATGGGATATGGTCCTCTGGTGTCTGAATAAATGGTTTACTTCTACTACCTTCTATGCGGAGAGTTTCATATACTCTGCGATACAGAACTACATAGACATTTTGACAATTATCATCTACATTGTTATTATTGCCTTACTGATACAGGAGGACACCACAGGGTTGTGCCAGGACACGTTCTCCAAAATGGCCGTGTACCTGACAGGTGAGCTGATAGCCACCGGTGAAGACTATAAAGTTCTGAAAAATGTGAACAAACTGACAAGCTTGAAGTATCTAGAAATGAAAGATATTGCGGTAACATAAAGAGAAAGCAAAAGGACAAACCAGAGATATGCAGCGCTTCAGCCTTATCTGGATCAGATCACTTTAACTGAGGAGCAAGTAGAAGCTCTTGAGCCGGCAGTCCACAAGTCGGATGTGTATTCAAAGAAACTCGAAGCAAAGTCTAAGAAGTTAAAGAGGCAATGAAAGAATTTGTTACTACAAGAAGGTTTCATAAGAGCTGAAATGTGTGAGATAGAATTTATCAAATTTCTAAGCTTCAATTCCATAAATGGAAGCAGTGTGATCCAAGGAGAATCCAGTCCTCACCTTTGGTTGGATGTGTAACTTTGGCCACCCCTTGATGTTTTCCTAAATCTGTACCCCCTAGAACTTTATCTTATCGTGTGCTTCATTGTGTGCCCTGGACCAAGGCTCAGGAATCAGGATCAAGCCTTTCTAGAGCAGACACAGACGAGAGGCTCTGATCTCCCTGTCCCCTCCCCCTTCCCCCTCTCCTAGGGCTCCACCTTTGACTCTGTTCTGAATGTCCCCCTCCCCCCACCCACTTTATAACCTGTTTTTGAACTTAAATAACAATTGCTGATTTATGATCCTCAAAAAAAGGTTTGAAACTATTTGGCTTCTAAAAGTACTTCCATTTCTCTACATCAGCATAGGCCTCCCTCACCCCACACAGTCAATCTTTTCATAATTCCTTGATTTTTCACAGAAACGTTCTTTTCCCTTAAGAGAACTAAACCTCTTACTGGCTCTCATCCCTTCCTACCTCATCGGAACATTTCCATGAGCCCAAATTCATGCAAAATCAAGAGCCCTGGACTGGATTGAGGAAAAGAAAAAATAAATACCTGGTTGAGGTTTCAGGCTACTGAATCCCTGGTTAATTGAAATGGTTTTGTGCTTCTTATTTAATTAGATTTAAAGAGCCAGGGATAGAACTATGAATCTAAAGTTATCTTCAGCTCTCTTTGCAAAATAAAGTCAGCCTAAAACTGAATCATTTTTTTCCATCAGACCTATGGCAACTTCTGAATGGGAACATTAAAGAATACACACACTTCTTCATTATATGACACTTTTATAAGACTAATCATGTGCTAGAGCATAAAGGAATCAAACAAAATTTAAAAGACAGTTCAATAAACACACTCTTTTACAGAAATAAATGATACAATAAAAATAATAGTGAATAAAGGGAAATATGAGCAAAAGGAATGGAAGACTAAGACATAACATTCTGAAAAATGATTAGATCAAAGGACATGTCATAGAAACAATAAATAATTATGTAAGTGATAATGAAAAACATAGCAAAACTTTTTAGGATATAACTAAAGCAATCTTCATTTTTCTCTATCAGAACAAAAGTGCAATTTCTATCTCTGCAGTGAAATTGCAGAAGTAGAAAGTAGAAATGCTTCAAAGATTCCTGGCAAATGACAGGTTAATTGGCTAAAAGTTTCACATTGGTAGTTTGCCCTATCCCCGAACTTTTAAGACTTGTCTTCATTATTCCATCTATCCATTCTCTACGCTCCTGTCCTGTATCTAAATGGTTCAAAAACAACTTCAGATTTATGTGTCTATAAAATTGTATCATATCAGAAACTAGAGAGTGCTTAGAGATTAATCCAAACCACTCATTTTGTATGTAATGACAATTAATGCATTAGGTGGTCTGTAGTCTCTTCCAGTGCCTTCAAAATATAATAATTTTATTATTTTAAAAATATTTTATTTTTCCAATCATAGGTAAAAAGAATTTTTAACATTTATTTTTTAAAATTTCGAGTTCCAATTCTTTTCCTCCCTCCACTTTCACTATTGAGAAGACAAGCAATTTTATACAGTTTATACATGTGCAGTCATGCAAAATACATTTCCACATTAGTCATGTTGTGAAAGAAACCAGAGACCAAAAAAAAAGTCAAGAAAAATAAAGCTAAAAGAGTGTGCTCCAGTCTGCATTCAGACTCCAGCAGTTCTTTCTCTGGAGGCAGATAGCATTTTTCATTATAAGTCCTTCAGCATTGTCTTAGATCATTATATTGCTGAGAATAGCTAAGTCATTCAGAGTTCGTCATTGTACAAATTGGTGTTACCATGTACAGTGTTCTCCTGGTTCTGCTCAATTCACTTTGCATCAGTTCATGTAAGTTTTTTCAGGTATTTCTGAAAGGATCCTACTCATCATTTCTTACATCACATATATTACCACAGCTTGTTCAGCCATTCCTCAACTGATGGCCATCCCCTAAATTTCCAATTCTTAGCCAACACAAAAAGAGCTGCTATAAATATTTTTGTACAAATAGGTACTTTTCCTTTTTTAAAAATCTCTCTGGGATACAGACTTATGCACATTCCAAATTGCTCTCCAGAATGGTTGGATCAGTTCACAACTCCATCGACAATGCATCAGTGTCCCAATTTTCCCACATCCCCTCCAATATTTCTTTTTCTGTCATATTAGTCAATCTGACAGGTGTAAGGTGGTATCTCAGAGTTGTTTTAATTTGCATTTCTCTAATCAGTAGTGATTTAGAGCATTTTTATATGACTATAAATAGCTTTGATCTCTTTGTCTAAAAACTATCTGCACCCTTTGGGAAATGACTTGTATTCTTAGAAATTTGACTCAGTTCTCTATATATTTGAGAAATGAAACCTTTATTAGAGAAACTTGCCATAAAAATTTTCCTCAGCCTTCTGCTTTTCTTCTAGTTTTGGCTACATTTGCACAAAAACTTTGTAATTTAATGTAATTAAAATTATCTATTTTACATCCTATAAAAAGCTCTCTATCTCTTGTTCGGTCCTAAACACTTCCCTTATCCATTGCTCTTTCAGGTAAACTTTTCCATGCTTTCCTAATTTACTTATGTTTAAATCATGAACCCATTTTGACCTTATCTTGACACATGGTGTGAGATGTTGGTCTATATCTAGTTTCTGCCAAAATGCTTTCCAATTTTCTTAGCAGTTTTTGTCAAATACTGAGTTCTGGTACCAAAAGCTTGGATCTATGGGTTTATCAAACACTAGATTGCTACGGTCATTTACTACTGAGTGTTATATACTTAATCTATTTCACTGATCTACCCCTCTCTTTTTTAGCCAGTACCAGATTGTTTTCATGATTGTTGGTTTTTTTGTTATTTTTTTTTTGAGACCTCGTATGGTTAGGTCACCTTCTTTCACATTATTTTTTTTTTCACTGATTCCCTTGATATTCTTGACTTTTTGTTCTTCCAAATGAATTTTGTTATTATTTTTTCTGGTTCTATAAAATAATATTTTGGTAGTTTGATTGGTACGGCACTGAATAAATAGATTAATTTAGTTAAAATTGTCATTTTTATTATATTAGCTCAGCTTGCCCATGAGTAATTAATATCTCTCCAATTTTTAGATCTGTCTTTATTTGTATGTATTTTGTAATTGTGGTCATATGGTTCCTGGGTTTGTTTTGGTAAGTAGACTCCCAAGTATTTTATATTGTCAGTGGTTATTTTTAATGGAATTTATCTCTCTGTCCCTTACTGCTGGACTTCACTGGTAATATATAGAAATGCTGATGATTTATGTGGGTTTATTTTATACCCTGCATCTTTGCTAAAGTTGTTAATTATTTCAAGTAGTTTTTTAGTTGACTCTCTAGGATTCTTCAGGTGTTTATTCCATCATATCTGCAAAGAGTGATAGTTTTGCTTCCTCATAGCTTAGTCTAATTCCCTCAATTTCTTTTTCTTCTCTAGTTGTTATAGCTAGCATTTCTAGTACAATATTGAATAATAGTGGTAACAATGGACATCCTTTCTTCATCCCTAATCTTTTTGGGAAGTCTTCTAGCTTATCCGCATTACAGATAATGCTTATTTATGGTTTTAGATAGATACTACTTATCATTTAAGGGAAAACTCTATTTATTCCTATGCTTTCTAGTTGCAGCTGTTTGTCCTTTGCTCTCGGAGAGGACCATGACATGAGGGAGGTGGTGCATGACATACAAGCAAATTGGATTTAAGTGAAGGAGGGCTGTGCAAAATCATGAGTCTGGAGCCATCTGGGTCCAGTGGCCAGATATGGATCGGGACAACTGGAGGTGGCCCAGCATGCAGTGGGGGACCTTGACCTTTTTTTTGAGGGGGGAAGGAAGGGCAATTGGGGTTAAGTGACTTGCCCAAAGTCACACAGGTAGTAAGTGTGTCAAGTGTCTAAGGCCGGATTTGAACTCAGGTCCTCCTGACTCCAGGGCTGGTGCTCTACTTACTGTGCCACCTAGCTGCCCTGACCTTGGCCTTTTCAAGCTAAGATCTTTAACAGGTCTCAGTTTGACTGAGGCAGTGCCCATTCAGTGATTAAGGCTTAATTTTTAAAATGAGGCAAAGAATGGCCTCTTTAAAAAAAAATAGCTCTGCGAGGGGAAGACTCTCAGGGTTTCTGGCCAAAACAAACACAACTGTCATTTACATTTTAATTATTAATGCTTTCTAGTGTTTTTAATAAGAATGAACATTGTATTTTGTCAAAAGCTTTTTCTGCATCTATTGAGATAATGATATTATTTCTGTTGGTTTTGTTTTTGATATGATCAATTATGCTGATAGTTTTCCTAATATTGAACTAGTCCTGCATTACTGGCATAGAGCCCACCTGTTCATAATGTATGATCTTTGTGATATATTGCTGTAATCTCCTTGCAAGTATTTTATTTAAAATTTTTACATCAATATTCATTTGGGAAACAGTATATAGTTTTCTTTCTCTGTTTTGACTTTCTGGTTTAGGTATCAGCACTATATTTATGTCATAAAAGGAATTTGGTAGGACTCCTTCTTTGCCTCTTTTTCCAAATAGTTTATATAGTATTGGAATTAATTGTTCTTCAATTGATAGAATTCACTTGTGAATCCATCTAGTCCTGGTGATTTTTTCTTAGGGATCTCATTGATGGCTTGTTCAATTTCTTTTTCTAAAAGAAGGTTATTTTAGTATTCTATTTCCTCTTCTGTTAATCTGAGTAATTTATATTTTTATAAATATTTATCTATTTTACCTAGATTGTTAGATTTATTGGCTTATAATTGAGCAAAATAACTCCTAACAATTGCTTTAATTTCTTCTTCATTGGTGCTTAACTCACCCTTTTCATTTTTGCTGCTGGTAATTTTAGTTTTCTTCTTTTTTTTATTTAAAAATCAAATTAATCAATGGTATATCTTTTTTTCATAAAATCAGCTTAAATCAGCTCACAGTTTTATTTGCTAATTCAATGGTCTAGTTACTTTCAAATTTGTTAATCCCTCCTTTGATTTTTAGAATTTCTAATTTGTTGTTTAATTTGAGATTTTTAATTTTTGTTTTCCTAGGCTTTTTTAGTTGTCTGCTTGATCCATTGATTTGTTCTTTCTCTATTTTACTGACATAAGCATTTAGAGATATAAATTTTCACCTAAGTAGTGCTTTGGCTGCATCCCATACATTTTCATATGTTGTCTCATTGTTGTCATTATCTTTAATGAAATTATTTATTGCTTCTGTTACTTGTTCTTTGACCCACTCATTCTTTAGGATTAAATTATTTAGTCTCAAATTAATTTGTAATTCATGTTTCCACTGCCCTTTATCGAATGTAATTTTTGTTGCATCATGATCTGAAAAGGATGCATTTAATATTTCTGCCTTTCTGCATTGGATTGCAAAGTTTTTATTCCCTAATATATGGTCAATTTTTGTGTAGGTGCCAGATACTGCTGAGAAAAAGGTGTATTCCTTTCTATCCCCATTCAGTTTTCTTCACAAGTACATCATATCTAACTTTGCTAAAATTATATTCACCTCATTAACTTCTTTTTTGTTGAGTTTTTGGTTTGATTTACCTAGTTCTGAGGGGTGATGTTGAGGTCCCCGACTAGTATGGCTCTACTGTCTATTTCCTCTTGTAACTCATTTAATTTCTCCTTTAGAAATTTGGATGCTATACCATTTAGTGCATATGTGTTTAATATTGATATTACTTCATTGCCTATGGTACCTTTCAGCAAGATGCAGTTTCTTTGTTTATCTCTTTTAATTAGATCTATTTTTGCTTTTGCTTTATCTGAGATCATGATTGTTATTCCTTCTCTTTTTTTAAAACTTCATCTCTAGGATAATAGATTGTGCTTAAGTTCCTTATCTTTATTCTGTGTATATGTCTCTCTGCTTCGAATGTGTTTCTTGTAAACAACATATCGTAGGATTCTAGTTTTTATTCTACTCTGCAATCTGCTTCTATTTTATAGATGAGTTCATTACATTCACATTCACAGTTATGATTACTAACTGTGTATTTCCCTCCATCCTACTTCCCCCCCCCATTTATACTCTCTCTCTCTCTCTCCCTCTCTTTTTACTCTGTGCCTTCTAAAAAGACTTTTCCTATATAATGAATTTTTGTGCCTCTTTTGACATTTGGTTAATTCTGTTTCTTTAAGGTGTTATTTTCTACAGTATTTTTTGTGCCTCTTTAACCAAGCTTTTGACTCTCTTTTCATAATTATCTTGCATCACTCTCATCCCATCATCATCAATTTTACCTCTACCTCTTTTATTTTATTTTTAAAATCCTTTTGGAGCTCTTCCAGGAATTCTCTTTTTTGGGGAGTAGGGGGGAAAGGCTGAGACCAATTCACATTGTTCTTTGAGGCTTTGCACGTAGCTGTTTTGACATTGTTGTCTTCTTCTGAGTTTGTGTTTTGATCTTCCTTGTTACCATAGTAACTTTCTATAGTTAGGTTCTTTATTTTTGTTGTTTGTTCATTTTCCCAGACTATTTCTTTACTTTTAACTTTATGTTAAAGTTGGGCTCTGCTCCCAGAATGGAGGAGGGCACTGTCCCAAGCTTCAGGGTCTTTGTGCTGCTATTTTCAGAGCTAGCTCTGGGGATCTGTAAGTTTTCATTTCTTCCAAGGTGTTTGATCTACGGAGAGTTGTGGTAACTCTCTGTGCTCTTTTGCTGTGCTCTGGTCTGTGAGTCACCTCAAGCACTCTTTTCAGCCCTGGAACTGTAACCAGGACCCTCATTTCTGTTAGGGCCCCCCCTTGTCCTGGGAGTGTGACCCAGAACCATATACATGTAATGCAACGAAGTTCTGCTCCCAGTGGCAGCAAAGGGTCCTCTTTAATCTCCTTCTGACCAGTTGTCTGACCCCCTTTGCATTTGTTGACTGAGAGCTCCTGAAGTCAGAGGTTGATTAATCTATTCTAGGCTATCTTGGAACCTAATACATCACTTCTCTTCCACAATACAGTATATATTTCAAGTACTTGGATCCTTATGCATTCTAGAAAGAGTCTGACACTAAAAGAGAGAAATAAGAGAAGAAGAGAGGCATGCCAGGACACTATGGGCCAACCATGGATGAAGTCAGAAAATAGAGGGAATGAATTGAACTTTGCCCTCATGTGGGGTTGGGTAAGAAGGTAGGTTCTTTGAAAGGGATGACATGGTCACTAAACCCTGGATGGAGAGTGGTACTCAACTGAGCTACACAGCAGAGAATGTACCACTGAAAGGATGGCAGTAGCTGTAAGGGAGGAGCATACTTCCAAGAGATGGAATGCCCACCTTCCAATCCCCTAATCCAAAGTCTTTTCCTATGGCTCCAATGTCAGATCCATTTCAGTGTTTCTCCCCTCATCCTACTGCCTGCCAAGTATGTTTCCAAGCTTAATTTTTTTCTTACTTCAAAGTATTTCTAAGATAGGGTAGCTAGGTGGCACAGTGGATGGAATTCCAGGCTTGGAGTCAGGAAGACTCATCTTCCTGGCTTCAAATCTGGCCTCAGATGCTTACTAGCTGTGTGATCCTGGGCAAGTCACTTAATCCTGTTTGCCTGAGTTCCTCATCTATAAAATGAGCTGGAGAAGGAAGCAGCAAGCCACTCCATTATCTTTGCTAGGGAAACCCCAAATGGGGTTACCAAGAGCAGGGCATGACTGGAACAACTGAACAACAACAACAATAAAAATTTATAAGCTATCCTTTGAGGGTCTTTGTACACATACAGTGTATTTACATTGACTAAAACATAATTCTTCTTTAAAAAAAATCTACTTTTCCCCCAAGTACATGTTAAAACAATTTTTTTTACATTTTTTAAAGTTTTGAGTTCAAAATTCTATCCCTCCCTTCCCACCCCCCCCATTGAGATGGCAAGCAACCCAATATAGGTTATACATGTACAGTTATGCAAGACATTTCCATATTGGTCATTTTGTACAAGAAGCCTTCAACAAAAAAGAAAGAAAGTGAAAAATAATATGCTTCTGTCTGTATTCAGACACCAGTCTTTTTTTCTGAAGATGGATAGCATGTTTCATCATGAATACTTCAGAATTGTCTCGTATTGTTGTGTTGCTGAGAAGAACTAAGTCATTCACAGTTCTTCATCATACAATATTGCTGTTACTATGTACAATGTTCTCCTGGTTCTGCTCACTTCACTTTGCCTAAGCTCATGTAAACTTTTCCAGGTTTTTCTGAAATCATTCTGCTTGTCATTTCTTATAGCACTATAAAATTCCATCACAATTATATACCACAACTTGTTCAGCCATTCCAAAATTGATAAGCATCCCCTCGATTTCCAATTTTTAGACTCTACAAAAAGAGTTGCTACAATAATTTTTCCTTTTTTTCTGATCTCTGGGATACAGACCTTGCTAGCAGTGTTATTGCTGGATCAAAGGGTATGCACAGTTTTATAGTCCTTTGGGCATAGTTCCAAATTGCTCTCCAGAACAGTTAGATCACCATATCCTCTCCAACATTTATCGTTCTCCTCTTTTTTGTCATATTATCTAATCTGATAGGTGTGAGGTGGTACTTCAGAGTTGTTTTAATTTGAATTAAATCATAATTCTTATGAATTATTACTTTTCAAAAGCATTCCCTGGGAAAAATCTCTAGAAGGTGCTTGTCTTTCCTGGAAATCTTTGTTATGTCAGTTCAAAAGTATTCCTTCGTCAGTTTCTAACCATCTTGCCTTTTCTCCTATGCCTCTTATGATTCTCTGAAAGCCTATGGCCTAATGCAGGGATTCTTAATCTTTTTCATTTAATGGACCCTCTTTGGAATTCTGGAGAAATCCATGGACTTCTCAGAACAGTGTTTTTAAATGCATAAATAATTGAAGAAAATGCTAAATTTTTTGTGAGATTAATGAAGATAAAGATGTGACTTTTTCCCATCGAAGTTCATAGATTGAATTGAAATCTATACATAGATCCCTTGAGGGCCCACGGACTCCAGGTTAAGAATGCCTGACCTAGAGCAATCATCTGATTCTATACAATCAGGAATAAGCAACAGATTCAAATTTATAAAACTAAGAGTCATTCCCCAATATATACATGGTCAAAAAATATAAGTAGTTTTCCAAGGAAGAACTCCAAACAATCAACAACCAAATAAAAAAATTCTAAATTACTAATAATTAGAGAATTGCAAATCAAAGCAACTTTTAGGTTTCACCTCATACCTGTCCAACAGACAAAGATGACAGCAGAGGAAATGACAAATGTTAGAGGGACTTCAGGAAAGCAGTTACATTAGTGAACCTGGGAATTGGCCCAGCCATTCTGGAACTCACTTTAGAACTATGCCCTCAAAGTTATTAAACTCTGTATACCCCTTGATCCAGCTATGCTACTACTGGGCCTATCAAAGAAATCCAAGAAAATGGAAAGGATCTATATGTACAAAAATAGTTATACCATCTCTTTTCACAATAATCAAAAATTGAAAACCAAGGGGAACCAATTGGAAACCATCCCTACTGAGGAATAACCAAGCAAATTGTGGTGTATGAACGTAATGGAATATTATTGTATCATAAGAAATGATGAAAGGAGGGGCAGCTAGGTGGCGCAGTGGAGCAAGCATCAGCCCTGAAGTCAGGGGGACCTAAGTACAAATCCAGACTCAGACACTTACTATTAGTGTAAACCTCAGCAAGTTGCTTAACCCCAGTTACCTCCCCCTGCTCCCCCCAAAATAAAACAACAAAAGAAATGATGAAATGTACAGTTTCAGAAGACATTGAGAAGACCTCTTTGAATTTATTCAAGTGGCATGAGCAGAACTAGAAGAACAAGCTATACAAAGATAAAAACATTATTGAGAAAAACAACTTTGACAGACTTTAGAATTCTGATAAATGCAATGATAAAATATGAATCCAAAAAAAAAGATGACGCACAACACTTGACTCCTCCCAGAGAGGTGACATTTAAAATGTGGAAAGAAACATACATTTTTCAGGCACGGCCAATGTGGGAATTTATTTTGTCAGATTACACATGTATATCTTGAAAGTTTTATTTTTTGTGTTTTTTTTAAATTGTTCAAGATAGGGGTGGGAGGGACAGATGAAAAAGAAATAAAAAGATAAGTAGTTGAAAAAGAAGTATGAGTAGCAGTGCCATCAAAGATACCATGTCTTGAGAAATTTTTTGCAAAAAAAAGTACAAACCAATACATTAAAATTTTTATTACAGTTATTTGTATGTTATAAATATTTGTTTATATTATATTATTTTTATTTTGTATTTAAGATTGGCTAGTATGTTAATAAAATTAGAATTAAAATTTTTAGTCATGTCTGACTCTTCATGAGCATATTTTGGATTTTCTTCCCAAGGATACCGAAGCGGTTTGCCATTTCCTTCTCCAGCTCATTTTACAGATGAGGAAACAGGATTGAGTGGCTTGGCCAGGGTCCTACAGCAATTAAGTATCTGAGACTGGATTTGAACTGAGAAAGATGAGCCTTCCTGACTTCAGGCCCAGTGTTCTGTCTCCTGTGCCATCTAGCCGCCCTGAGAGAGCCAATTAGAGAACTCTAGAATGTCTCCCCATTAAGGGGCAGGACCAATAGCAACTCTGGAACTTCCCTCACGCTAAATACATCTATGCTTGAATTAAGGAAGGTTTAAACTTTTCAAGTAGCATTCATATATAATCTGTTTTGTTTTTAGCCCTAGGGAGTCTGACTCAAATGCCCTCTCCTTCATGACACAGACATTGGAGAGGAAAAGCAGGACAAGCAGAGATAAGGAAAGGAAGATTCTTTTTAAGAAAAGACCACAGGGATCCTCAAGAAAGACAATGCCTTCTAAAATCTCTTGCAAGAGCAATCTAGGACTCCTTTTGAAATATAATCTTTATGAGCTAAAATCTAGTTGTAAATATGAAGTATATATGAGGAAATGAAGGATTTAGAGACCTCAAGAGACCACTTAGAATTTTTTTTTAAAGGCAATCTTGTAGACATATTTTATCCTGAGGAAAGAGAGACACTAAATCTCATCTGACACCAGAGCCTTAGGTAGCCAGAAGTGAATAGGACTTTGTGTAGAGGACTGAAGGGTATGTCAGGTTTCAAACTGCCATCTCCAGACTCCCCACTTGAGAATTGTACCCCTGCAAATTTTCAGTCTAACAGGGAGAAATTCAAGGGAGAATTGAATGGTAAGAGTGGTTTTAACACCAATTTTACCATCCATTTTGCTCAATTCTGTGTTGAAAGATTTGTCTTTTGGGAGTAGAATCTCAATCCCAAAGCCCATTGGTATGGTTCTCTCTGCTTATTGGGTGAGATCAGCACACCACTGCCTATGTGAGAGATGGGATAGAGTTGGCCAGAGAAAGAGAGAGGAGAACTCTAGTTTTCATACAGTAGCTGAGTTTCTTTGGATTGGGGGCACTTCTGGCTTCCAGCTTCGAGTGAAGATGAACAATTCCAACCTCGCTTCAGATTGCTGAAGAAAGAGAGTCTGGGAAGAAGGCTACATGAGAGGAGCTGGCAGTTTCCATAAGGACCTTATCCTCAGCATGTTGCCCTAGAGACTTGGAGAGTTGTTACCTCACTCCTAATGGAACAGCTCTTCCATTCTGTATTGTCTGGTATATATTCAGCTATGTTGACTCTCTCTATTTTCCCTTTTTTGCAATTCAACTTGGATAAATGGGTATCTTAGCTACCTACTATATGTGTTCATTGTGAAACTGGTTTTTGGTGGGAAGAGAATCAAGCCTTTGTTATAAAGCTTGGGGTTCTTGCTTCCTCCATTAATGAAAAAGTGATCAGAAGTTAGATTGAACTTGAAAAAAATCACATCTTCTAAACTAATAATACTTAAGAGAATAGACAGATATAATTTTAGTTGGTACCTCTTCTGTCTAAGGAGAATTGAGTGGCTAGGCTTCTGACCTTAACCTCTTGTTTTCCTCCTGGTAGAAATTAAAGTCTCCCTTGGAGAAGTGGAAGGAAAAGAGGTTAAAATTAGTCTATTCTACCTCCCTTTGAGCAACACAATGGCACTGCCATGCTAAGTATAAGGGGACAGCTCTTATAACAGGAGTATGACTACATTTGGGGTGAATTCCATGAAATAAAGGTCAGAACCCACATTGTTATGAGAACCCACAGAAAATTGTTGCCACAAACAAAAAGTATTATAGTAGAACAGTCAAAACTGAAACTTGTCCATGATTAGTCCATTAAATCTTTAACAATCAGTACCAGCCATGTACTCCTCTTTTCTTTTGATTAAGCTTTAGCCAATGACATTCTTTACCTTAGAAGGGCTCTAATAAACTCAATAATCCCAGGAGGATTTATTTTCTACTGCCATATTCAGGATTACAGCAATTCCTCTGGTAACCTAAATCAGCTTGTTTTTATGCTATCTTTATTCTGAAGCAATATTATATTGTCATTTTTCCAGTTCCAACATATTTTTTGCATTTTGTAGAGTATAGAGGAAATAGTATGAGAAATGGAGAGGTGGAGGGAAAGGCATGAAGTGGGGAAAAAAAGTTTTCTTATCCAAAGTAAAAATCAAGAGATTATCTTCCATTTTATCATCCTCCCTTCAAATGAGTTAATTAACTTGGCTCTCTGGTAATGCTGATGGCCTAATTTATTTATATATTCTCTTGCTAAGGAATTTAAGAGAGCTTAGCATTTTAAAGCTGCAAGAACCATTAGCAATCTGGCAGTTAACACACCCTACCCCTTCCTTTTATAAATGAAGAAATCGAGGCCCAGACAGGTTAGAAGCTTCAGAATTTCAGTTATAGAAGTTTTCAGTATGGTAGAACCAGTCTTTAGTGGCAAAGAATCAAGGGCATTGTGACATACCCACAACTACTTCCTGGTGTGCCTGAATGCCAATGTTCACTGTTTTGGAAAGGGCACTCATTGTAGAAATGGAATGAATAAAGAATTTACTATTCATCTTGATTTGCTTGAGCTCCCCTATTATCCCGGAGAGACTAAAATAATCTAGAAATTGAAATAAGCTAGTCAGGAGGTGGAATAAGTGTTGCTCAAGTTTGACATACCAGTGATGCTTTGTGGTGTCCCATGGGTGAACCTGGAACACCTCTGCTGTGCCAGCAACCATGAGGCTGGCTCAAACTGGTTCATACCTCCCCCAAATGGACAGAGCTGGCACAGACATCCTGGTTCTGAGTACTCTGCGTTCCCCTACCCTTTGCCTCCCTTTGTTGTAAAACCACATAAATCACTCCCCAAATCCCCCCGGTCTTGGAGCAGACAGACCAAGCTTCCTGTTCCCGGCTCATTTGCTGGACTCGCCCAATAAACACTTCCAGGTTTTGCACTTGAACTGTGCCTCTGTTCCCTCTGTTTGGGTGGACAGGGTACCTCAATTAATCATTCTGTCACAATTAATTATCCCCAAACTTACCAATGAAAAATGAATCTTGACAGAGCCAAGATGGTGGCTGGAAAGCAGGTACTTGTGTGAGCTCCCTGCCAGGTCCCTCCAAAAACCTATAAAAAATGGCTCTGAACAAATTCTAGAACTGCAGAACCCACAAAATAGCAGAGGGAAGCAGGGATCCAGCCCAGGACAGCCTGGATGGTCGCTGGATGAGGTTTATCATGCATGGAGCTGGGGGCGGAGGAGAGCGGAGCCCAGTGTGGGCAGTGGCAGGACCAACCAGACCAGGAGCCGGGTGGAACAGGACCTAGCACCCTGAATCAGTGAGCTGTGCCAGTTACCAGACTTCTCAACCCACAAACACCAAAGACAACAGAGAAGGTTAACGGGAAAAGCTGCGGGGGGACAGAGTAGAAGGAGTTCGAGGTTCAGCCACCACCCCAGGGGCAGCGGGGGAGGTGCAGCTACAGAACTATAGCTGCAGTTGCTTCTGGCCCCAGGCCCACCTGGTGGGAGGAATTAAGTGGCTGATCAGAGCAGGAGTGAACAGTCTGCTTAAGATCCCAGTCAAGTCCTGACTGGCGGTTCTTGGGGAAGGAGGAGTGCCGGCATGGCAAATCTGGCTGTATAGAAATAGCTCTGAAAACAACAGTGCATCCCCTCAAGCTTGGAACAAAGTACTCTTTACTCTACAAGCAGTCATACCCTGACAAAAAACTCAAGCATCAAGTAAGTTGGCTGCGAACATGGCCAGGTAGCGAAAACGGACTCAGATTCAGCCTCAGACTTTGGAATCTTTCTTTGGTGACAAAGAAGACCAAAATATACAGCCTGAAGAAGTCAACACAGTCAAAGAGCCTACAACAAAAGCCTCTAAGAAAAACATGAACTGCTCTCAGGCCATGGAAGAGCTCAAAAAGGAGTTGGAAAAGCAAGTTAGAGAAGTAGAGGAAAAATTGGGAAGAGAAATGAGAGGGATGCAAGAAAACCATGAAAAACAAGTCAATGACTTGCTAAAGGAGACCCAAAAAATACTGAAAAAAATATTGAAGAAAACAACACCTTAAAAAATAGACTAACTCAAATTGCAAAAGAGCTCCAAAAAGCCAAGGAGGAGAAGAATGCCTTGGAAGGCAGAAAAGGAGGTCCAAAAGACCACTGAAGAAAATACTACCTTAAAAATTAGATTGGAGCAAGTGGAAGCTAGTGACTTTATGAGAAATCAAGATATTATAAAACAGAAGCAAAGGAATGAAAAAGTGGAAGATAATATGAAATATCTCATTGGAAAAACCACTGACCTGGAAAATAGATCCAGGAGAGATAATTTTAAAATTATTGGACTACCTGAAAGCCAAGATCAACAAAAGAGCCTAGATATCATCTTTCAAGAAATTGTCAAGGACAACTGCCCTGATATTCTAGAGCCAGAGGGTAAAATAGAAGATGAAAGAACCTACCGGTTGCCTCTTGAAAAAGATCCCAAAAAGAAAACTCCTGGGAATATTGTCACCAAATTCCAGAGCTCCCAGATCAAGGAGAAAATACTGCAAGCAGCCAGAAAGAAACAATTAGAGCATTGTGGAAACACAGTCAGGATAACACAAGATCTAGCAGCTTTTCCATTAAGGGATCGAAGGGCTTGGAATACAATATTCCGGAGGTCAATGGAGCTGGATTAAAACAAAGAATCACCTACCCAGCAAAACTGAGTATCATGCTCCAAGGCAAAATATGGATTTTCAATAAAATAGAAGACTTTCAAGCTTTCTCAGTGAAAAGACCAGAGCTGAATAGAAAATTTGACTTTCAAACACAAGAATCAAGAGAAGCATGAAAAGGTAAACAAGAAAGAGAAATCATAAGGGACTTACTAAAGTTGAACTATTTTGTTTACATTCCTACATGGAAAGATGATGTATATGATTCATGAGACCTCAGTATTAGAGTAGCTGAAAGGAATATGCATATATGTGTGTGTGTATGTATTTATATACATATGTGTGTATGTATGTATGTAGGTGTATATATGTGTGTGTACATATATATATACATACATATATATATGTATATATGTATATATAGACAGAGGGCACAGGGTGAGTTGAATATGAAGGGATGATATCCAAAAAAATAAAATCAAATTAAGGGATAAGAGAGGAATATATTGAGAGAGGGAGAAAGGGAGAGATAGAATGGGGTAAATTATCTTGCATAAAAGTGGCAAGAAAAAGCGGTTCTGTAGGGAGGGAAGAGGGGGCAGGTGAGGAGGAATGAGTAAATCTTGCTCTCATCAGATTTGACCTGAGGAGTGATACCATACACACTCAATTGGGTATCTTATTCCACAGGAAAGAAGGAGGAAGAAGATAAAAAAGGGGGAACAATAGAAGGGAGGGAAGATAGGGGGAGGAGGTAATCAAAAACAAACACTTTCGAAAAGGGACAGGGTCAAGGGAAAAAATTCAATAAAGGGGGATAGGTTAGGAAGGAGCAAAACATAGTTAGTCTTTCACAACATGAGTATTGTGGAAGGGTTTTACATAATGATACACATGTGGCCTATGTTGAATTGCTTGTCTTCTTAGGGAGGGTGGGTGGGGAGGGAAGAGGGGAGAGAATTTGGAACTCAATGTTTTAAAAACAGATGTTCAAAAACAAACAAAAAAAGATTTTTTGCATGCAACTAGGAAATAAGAGACACAGGCAATGGGGCATAGAAATTTATCTTGCCCTACAAGAGAAGAAGCGAAAAGGGGATGGGAGGGGAGTGGGGTGACAGAAGGGAGGGCTGACTGGGGAATGGGGCAACCAGAATATACACCATCTTGGAGTGGAGTGGAGGGTAGAAATGGGGAGAAAATTTGTAATTCAAACTCTTGTGAAAATCAATGCTGAAAACTAAATATATTAAATAAACTAAATTTTTAAAAAAATGAATCTTCAGAAGCCTGGAGGGAAGGGAACGCCTTGTGGCATCTTCAGAGCCTTAAGGAAAGGATATTGGTTGATGGAATATGTCACTGAAAGACTTTGGGAACTCCCAAAGAAATGCAGGCAGGTCTTATTTTATGGAATGCGATGTTGGACCCTGTTTTCCTATTGGCCATCATTATAAAATTTGCAGTTGTTTATGAGTCCATGGTTTGATGGATTCATTTGAGTCCTTGAAGCTTAAATTTCAGTTCTTGTAGGGAGGCAGGCCCTTCATATACCTACTATCAGTCAAGGGAACTGTCAGCCATTGTTCTTCTTAAAAAGAGAGGAAAATCTGTCAGTTCTCAAAGCCTTGGCTGGTGGTACAGCTTTTTCTTTAAAGAAAGAGACTCTTCACTGCCAGGTGCCAGCTCTGTGATCCTTCACATGTCACTTAGCCTTTGACTCCCTCAATTTGTTCATCTGTAAAATGGACATCTGTAAAAGGTGGTAGCCAGGTGTTGCAGTGGATAGAATGCTAGACCTGGAGTCAGAAGGACTTGAGTTCAAATTTGGCCTCCGACACTTACAAGCTATGTTAACCCTGTTTGCCTCAGTTTCCTCATCTGTAAAATGAGCTGGAGGAAGAAATGGCAAACTGCTCCAATATCTTTGCCAAGAAAACCCCAAAGGGGGTCCCGAACAGTCAGACGTTACTGAAACGACTAGAAAACAACAACAACAAAATGGGTATATAAAAGCACCTATTTCCTAGAGTGGTTGTGAAGATAAAACGGGACAATATTTGTAAAGCACTTTGCAAACTTTAAAGCACAGTATGAGTGTTAGTTATTATGATGCAAATTTACTCCATGCCTATAGATGATAGATCCAGGGGAGACAAAATCAGGCACTCGTGGGCAAATTTCGGAATTAGCTCCTAAGGGTGGTCACTTTCCACCTAATAACGGGCTGGAAGGTTAGCATTCTATTCATAAAATTCGTTCATAAGATGGGAATATCTAGGACTTGGGAGATTATCTATGTGCTGAGGGAGGTGCACAAGGATCTCTTGTCAGCATCTCTTTTCTAGGTTTCCTTCCATATGTAGGAGATTGAGTCAGAGGCTCCACTGTCTGGGCTGCTCCACTCTGGTGCAGCTTTTCTCCACTGTGTTTGAAAGTTGCTTGAATACCTGCATGATGACCTCAGGGTTAGGTCTTAGTATGGGCCAACCAATCAGTATTTAGCTGTATTTTATCAAAATAGCTGGTTGCTTAGAAAAATCTCTGAACAGCCATATTTTGAATGTATATTTGGGTTATGATAGAAGAAAAGATGGGCCAGTCACATGTGAAGGGCAAGGAATGACAGAAGGAAAGTCAGTGTGTTCCATTGGTACCCGCTGATGTTGGGGGTAAGTGAAGAAAACTTCCAACACTTTGGGTAGACTCCTTGTGGTGAACTTTCAGGAGAAAATGAACAAAACCCTTTGGGAGTGTAAATAAGTTGCAATCTACCTTGTGAGGGAACTCTTAAATCTATGAGATCATAGATCCATTTGAGCACGTCAGTAATGCCAATATCCTATAAATGTGTCTTAATAGAAGGAGATTAGTAGTGGTGATGGGCAGATATAAGAAGGGTAGTGAAATGAGGGCAGTCATTCTTTGTCCTTTTATAAAGTTTTGATTTTGCTATCCCTAGTGGTTACTTATGACAATCAATAAAATTTTGAAAAGCATTTATTAAGTACTTATTATGGGTTAGGCACAGGTTTGCCCTCAAGGAGCTCATATTCTATACTAAAAGTAATTCATCTGGCTTGTGATATACAAATAATAGGACCTATCTTCCCTAAGCCATGTTTGAAGCCAAATTCCTATAACCCACCCTTTTTAAAAATTAAGTTTTTTTTCCAAAAGGCAAAAATCTGTCTTTTCTTCTTCCCACTCCAACTCACATCCCCTGCCATCAGACTGAGAATGGAAGAAAAATAAAATCCGTTGTAAACATGTATAGTCAAGCAATACAAATTTCTGCATTGTCTATGTTCAAAAAATATATGTCTCATTCTGCACTCTGAGTCCTTTCACTTCTCCATCAGGATATGGGGAAGCATTTTTCATCCTTAGTCCCCTGGAATTGTGGTTGGTCATTATACTGATCAGAGTTCCTAATTCTTTCAAAGTTATTTGTCTTTACCATATTGTGGTCATTGTATAAATTGTTAACCTAGTTCTATTTCATTTTGCATAACTTAATAAAGTCTTCCCAGGTACAAGTTGCCCTCTTGATGGACTTGGTACACTCTTACTGGCTGCCATGTTAGAGACTATAATCAATTCCAGTATGCCCAACATTAATTACCTTTCCCTGCTTCTGCCTTCCCATACCCCCAATCAAAATTCAAAAAGGTAAAAACTAAAAACAAAAGGGTAAAACTAAACTTAAATATAGATTAGCATAATTAAGTACAAGGCCAATAGGGGCACAATAAATCATTGATAAAATGTCTATACTGATTACACTTACATTAATTGATAGAGGTGGAGGTAAATAAAAAGGGGTCTTTAGGCCATTTAGACTGAGAACTTGTAAATTATCTGCAGATCAACTCATTTTGCAGTAGCAGGGATCCTTGACTGATCATTTCTTAACATCCAAAAATTTTCAGACTCCACTTTTGAGTGCTTTCTCTTCTTATAGATGTCCCAGTTCAGTCTCTAATTATTGATACTTTTCATGGCTGGTTTTATAAATTCCTTCATCTGTTTCTCCATCAGTTTCTATTATTTTTTGACAGTTTTTTATTTCATTTTTACCAGAACACACATACAAAATAGAGAAAAGAAACAAAAACATATCGTAAATTTAAATATAAAGTAAGAAAGAAAAAAAAGCATGTCATGTGCATAGCAGAACACAGGAGAGGATTCGAGACCGGTAACAATAAATTTTCATTTCAAGAAAGCCTGTATGATAAATAATACACCTTGTGTTGAGAATTGTCCATCTTTTCTTTGCTTCCTTGTGTTTTCTTTTGTTCTTTGCTGTGCACTTTTTAACTTCGTTCTTTTTTTCCTTCCCCCCTAGAAGGCTACAACATAATTTAGATATGTTTCTTGATATATATATATACACATATACTTATACATATATACATGCGTATATAGACATATACTTTCCCAAATATACTCTACTCCTGCTCATTGTTTTATATATATATATATATTTGTACATCTTTGTTTCCTATCCCTCCTGCCTCCTCTACTTTACTTCTACCCGCTACATCGCCTTCCTATTACTTGCCTACCCTCCCCCTCCACCAACCACCCTGCCCTCCTAATACTTGTCTTTCCCCCTCTAAGGATTCCTCCCCTATCCTCCCATTCCCATCCTCCACCAACTACCCTGCCCTCCTAATAGTTGCCTTCCCCCCTCCAAGGACCCCTTCCCTATCCTCCCATTCCCATTGATCTGAACTCCCTTAACCTATTCCCTCATTCTCCCCTCTAAAAATCCCTCCCTTGTCCTCTCCCCCCTCACTATACCCCTACCATTTTATTTCTTCTAAATTTAGAAGACTTTTATCCTCTTCTAAATACATATGTATTGTTCCCTCTTAAACCCATTCCTGGTGAAAGTAGGTTACCAGAACTACCAGCCCTCTTCCTCCATCTAAATCCTCTGTATCCTTTCTTCTTCTTGCACCTCTCTTGTATAAAATAGTTACTCTTTTTAGCTGTTTCTAAATGGTTTTACTTTTTAAATCCATATCATAATCAGGTTTATCCCCCTCTTTCTTCTAAGCTCAACAATTATTAATAAGAATGTTAGACATACATTTTACATTTTATGTTATATAAAAGGTAAGCAATCTGTTCTTATGAATCCCTTATAGTCAGTCTTTGGTATGTACCTTATGTTTCTTTTGGTTCTTGTATGTTGAATCTTCTATTAAGTTGGGTATTCTTTTTTACAAAGTCTTGAAAGTCTGAGGGTTTGTCAAATGTCAATTTTTTTTCATTCAAGATAATACTGAAATTTTAAGGGTATGATATTTTCAACCGGAGCCCCAGGTCTTTTCCTCTTCGGTCCTTTAATGTCTCTACTGCTAGGTCTTGGGTAATTCTAATTGTGGCACCATCATATTTAAACTGTTTTAATCTTGATGCTTTTAATATTTTATCCTTGAGCCAAGGGTTCTGGAATTTGACTATGCTGTTCCTATGAGTTTTCCTCATAGGATCTCTTTTAAGTGATGTTCCATGGATTTTCTCTATTTCTACTTCCCTGTCTTGTTCTAATGCCACAGGACAATTTTCTTTAATTATTTCTTGTATCATTGTATCAAGATTCTTTTTTGATCATAACTTCCACTTACTCTGATTATTTTTATATTTTCTCTTCTTGATCTATTCTCCAAATCTGTTGTTTTTCTTATGTTTCACTTTCTCTTCTATTTTTTTATTATTCATGTTTCGTTTAATTATTTCTTGATCTCTTATAATTTCACTGGCTTCACTTTGCCCAATTCTAATTTTCAAGGTGTCATTTTCCTCCTTGAGATTCTGGATCTCCTTTTCTAATTGGTTGACCTTCCTTTCATAACTTTCTTGTTTTTCTTGGATTATTTTTATTATTTGTTTTTAGTTTTTCCTCCATCTCTGTCATTTGATTTTTAAAGTCTTTTTAAAGATCTTCTATAAATTCTTTTTGGGCAGGTGACCATTTGACGTTGCTCTTTGGGGGTTTCTTTATTCAATATCCTCCTCTGAAGATGAACCCCGGTCATCTCTATTCCCATAGTAGGTCTCTATGGTTGGATTCTTTCTCGTGTGTGTGTGTGTGTGTGTGTGTGTGTGTGTGTGTGGTAATGACTTGATATTTGTAATACCTCTAGCCCTGGGGTATGGGAAATGGTGCCTCTTACCCTAGATCTTCAGTTCTCTCCTCTAGCCTGGAACCAAAGCCAAACCTCCATCCTCTGTAAGTGCCCACAGCCAGGGGCTTTCTGCCCCACTGCTTCTGCACTCACCGGTCGTGTGCTGGTTCCTTCTTGCCCCCACTGCTCTTCGGAGCACAGCTGGGTCTGGCATTCCTCGTCAGCAGAGGTTCCCGCAGTCTTCCTGGGCTCAAACGCACGACTCCCCTCACTATGCTGGGGTGAAAAGTTCCAGTGGCTGGGGCCAAGGCAGCCTCTCAAACCAACTAACCCTGGGACTTGCAGCTAGTTATTAAAGCGGCTTGCCACTTGTTGAAACGGAACCTAGCCTGGAGGTGTTTACTCCTCGAAGGGACCAAACCTGGTCCTGGAGTTTTATTTCACATCTTCTCAAACTGTCCAAGGAAGATCCCAGTTGTGTCCCTATTTTTCTTGGTCTCCACCCACACTTTGTTCGCCCTAAGGTGCTATTTTAACTCTTTTGAGGGGAAAATCTTGAGAGCTTGGAATTTTCTGACCTACTCCATCATCTTCCCAGAATCCTCCATCAGTTTCTATAACAGAAATCTTCCACATCTTCCATGATCCTGTTTAAACACTAATTATAAAGTATGCAGTTTGCCTCAGAATTCTCAGAAATTTTACATTTGCATATAAATTCACTAATTTAGACCAGGGATTCTTAATCGTTTTTCTGTGTGGCATGGACCACTTTTGCAGTTCTATGGAGGTCTTCTCTTCATAATTTCTTTAATGCATAAAATGAAATATATGGGATCACAAAGGAAGCCAATCATGTTGAAATGGTTAACATAATTTAAAAAACAAAGAAAGTTCATGGACCCCAAGTTAGGAACCCCTGCTCTAGACTGGGTTAGATGAGGTATAATGGCTCATCCATATTGTAATTATTTTATCGAAGATCTTCCTTATCAACATCATATCTGCCTTACACTACCTTGATTAGCTGCTGGTTAGATATGGATAGAGGTCACCTATTAGTTCATTAATGAGTGGATTGTGCAATTACACAGTAGTTATTTAGTGAGGCTCATTCTGCTTAGTGATGTTCTGGAGGTCATGCCTATCCTCACGAGTACTCCTTTCATTTGTAAAACACTGTGTTAGAAATTCCTATGGCATGAAGTGTCTGGATTATTTTGTTTGATACAACAGCTCTCCTTCTTTAAGCCCAACTTATCCGGGATCTGGGGGAAAAAATTCTCACCTGTTGCCATCATGCCTTCAATTTACAGATGCATTGGCCACCATTGACATACATACATATATATAACATAACATAACATAACATAACATAACATAACATAACATAACATAACATAACATAACATAACATCATATATGAAGAGAGACAGAGAGAAAAGAGAGAGAGACAGAGAGAGAGAAAGAGAAAGAGAGACAAATAGAGAGAGCATGGTATGGATAGGCTGGTATGCACTGGGGGGGAAGTACTCCCATAGCCCTTCCCTTTCTACTTCCACTTCCCCTTTTCCTCAAGTAATTTTCTGGCTACCCAATGTACACATGGGTATTTTGATTGATTACCTCATCAGTATAGGTACTACTTCCATTGATGTTGATAGCAGTGTCTCTACTACTTCACTTATGTGATCCTTGTCCATGTCTTACTGTAAATCCTCCAAATAGATTTTCCCAGCACACTGAAAGACATACTTGCTAATTTGAAATTTCATGGATAGAAGCTGTGGAACATTTTATACCATTTTATATCATTTTTGTAATTTCAATCAGAGGCCAGGGCCTGAATTAATGATTAGCTGGAAGAAGAGCCTGGACCTGGGCTTCTTTGTTCTCTAAAGTTTGCTCAGACAATATCTTTTCTCTGTCACAAGGCCAGATCCGGCTGACCTAAGAACATTCTTTCTCCTGTTAACCATTAAAGGATGAGACCCTAATCCCGAGAAACTACCTCGCTCAATATTTTATGGGCGTATACTACGTTATGGAATGTTAATGAAACACAGAAATGGTGGGTTGTAGTTTTAACTGACCCTTGTCGACACTCTTATCTTATTGTATTTACAACCCTATCCCATTAAGGAAAATCTTCTTCTTGTACCATGTAACATACATGGGATCATAAAAGTGAGGTAACACAAGCTTGCTGAGTCTGCTAAAAATAATGTATATAAGTTTTCTCATTTCTTTGTTCAGACAGCCAGAGCCTGTGCTCTGACTCCTTGTACGTACAAGTAAGCTAGCTTAGCTATGCTTTAAGGGAAAATAATAAACAACATGGATTTCTCTATCAGGTTTGCCAAAGTGTAGCAGTTGAGCTGTCTTTCTGCTATTCCTTACTCTCGCTTAGATGACTGACCCATTTCCTTTTCTGGTCACATATATCCTTGGTGTTACCTTTCATGATCCTTGTCATGCATGAGTCATTATTGGTAATAGTTTGTAGACTATTTATGTTAAATTCCTATTAGTGAAAATAATTAATCCTCTGAAATAGTCTCATTATTTGAATTCACACTGTGTATTTCCATTGGTCTGGAGCCAATTCCAAGTATAACTAATACATGTAACCACTTTAAAGGATTCATTATTTGCACTAATTGAGACCTAGATGTATAGCCACCCTTAAGTTACCTGGAATTCTGATTCTTTAGAAATTAGGATTCATATCTACATAGCCATCAATAGGAGAATATTGAAAATACAATCTGAGAAGGATTTCAAAGCTGACATCTTTATCGAGTGGTTGCCCAGTCTCTGCTTGAAGCTTTCTGGTAAGAGTAAAAACATTTCCTCCCATTTCTTTTTTACACTTTTACTTGGGATAACCCATTCCACTCTCAAAAGATCTCATTATTAGGTAGTTTTTCCTTCTATCAAGCCAAAATCTACATCACTGCTACTCATTGCTTTTACTTCTTTTTAGAGTCAATCATAACATATCTAATACCTTTTCCATGGGGCAGCTCTTCAGTAATTGCGGATATATATCATGTCTCCACAAGTCTTCTCTTCTCCAGGCAAACCATCCTAAGTTCCATGAGCTTGTCGTCTTATGGCATGGGGTCAAGTTCTTTAACTCTGTAGGATATAATCCAGCTTTTCAATATCTTCTAAAATCAAGATCCCTGAACTAAACACCATTCTGCAGATGCGATCTAACCAAGATAAGCTCATCAAGATTGTCAGTCCTTTCACTATAAATATAAAATATTACCTCTTTTGGTTGCCATGGCAAACTATTGGCTTGCATTAAGCACATAATCTACTAGTATGTCAGATCTGTTTTACATGGACAATTGTCCAGGAATAACACCTATTCTCTATATTCAAAGTTTGTTTATTGAATTAATTTCATTTTTATTAGATTCAGGAGATTAGTCTAACCTGCCAAGGTCCTTTTTGATCTGTCTCTGCTTTTCAGTATTTTAGTTATCCTCTCAGCTTTGTGTCATCTGCAAATTTGATTAACATACCACTTATGCCTTCAGGTAAGCACTGACTAAAATATCTAACATTACAGAACCAAAGACAGATGGAGTGCTCCATTAGATACTCCCTACCCCTTTGCAAGTTAACATTCAACCATTCAATAATAACAGCTCTTTGGGTCTGGCTAATTCAACGAGTTCCAGATTTATTGTTGAAATAGAGGTGTATTATGTCTATAGCATTTCTCAATATAGCTGTCTAGGAATCTTGGCAAAAAGGGAAGTGATGTTAGTCTGGCATGATCATTAATTTTTTTAATCCTATACACCAAAAGCAATACAAGAAGTGGAAGTGCTTCCAAAAGGTAACCTTTTATTTTCAGAGGCTCTCATAAGGTTCAGGAACATTCTCATATGTTTGACTCATTGGTCCCATCTGTAAAATCTGGAAACTTTCTACTGTTACTACATGGTGTCTTATCACTAACTTTCCTTGCAAACACCCAGTTCAAAAAAGAAATTTATTTACAAGCCAATTAAAACAATAGAAGTCACATCAGAGCCCATAGAAAATGACAATAACTGCCAATGAGCAACTCTTCCCCAGGGATCTATATGGCCTCAGTCACTTACACTGAGTAGAACTCTCAAGATTCTAGAAGGTGACTTCCTCATTGTCTTTCCTCCAGCTGTTTTCTGTAGCTTTCAGAAAGTAGCACTGGTCATGATCCCCATTATGTCTTCACATCTTAGACCTGTGTAGCACATTAATTTCCTTGCAGCTTTTTATAGCTCATGGCATATGACAGCAGTCATTCCCTTTCCTGAGGAATCCAGTTCATCATGGACACTGTGAGGAGGAGTACTTCTCAGCTTTTGTTGTGATATTTTGAAAGACAATTCCAAACACAGCTTCAGAAGAGGGTCCTTTTGGGGGCAGCTAGGTGGCACAGTGAGTGGAGCACTGTCTCTGGAGTCAGGAGGACCTGAGTTCAAATCCAGCCTCAGATACTTGACACACTTACTAGCTGTGTGACCTTGGGCAAGTCACTTAACCCCAATTGCCCTGCCTTCCCCCCTCCAAAAAATAAAAAAGTATAAAAGAAAAGAATAGGTTCCTTTCACTTTGAAACCTCCTAAATTGCCAGTAATCTCCTTTTTTGTTAGTTTTTAATTTTTCTCAATTACAATGTAAAAAACAATTTTTAACATTCATTTTAAAAATTTTGAGTTCCAAATTCTCTCCCTCCCTCTCTCCACTTCTCTCTCATTGACAAGGCAAGCAATTTGACATTGGTTATACAAGTGAAGTCTTGCAAACATATTTCCATATTAGTCATGTTGTAAAAGAAAACACTGACCAAAAAAGAAAAGCCAAGAAAAATAAAATAAAAAAAAACAACCCAGTATGCTATCTGCATTCAGATTCCAATAGTTCTTTCTCTGGAGGTGGATAGCATTTTTCATCACAAGTCTTTCAGAATTGTCTTAAATCACTGTATTGGTGAGAATAGCTTAACTAAGTCATTCACAGTTGATTATCATACAATATTGCTGTTACTGTGTATAACACTGCTGGTTCTGCTTGCTTCACTTTGCATCAATTCATGTAAGTCTTTCCAGATTTTTCCAAAATCATTCTGCATGTCATTTCTTATAGCACTATGAAATTCCATCACAATTATATACCACAGCTTGTTCAGCCATTTCAAAATTGGTGGGCATCCCCTCAATTTCCAATTCGTAGCACCACAAAATGAGCTACTATAAATATTTTTGTACAAATAGGTTCTTTCCCCCTTTTTAAAAAATCTCTTTGGGATACAGACCTAGTAGTGGTATTGCTGGGTCAAAGAGTATGTACAGTTTTATAGTCCTTCAGGCACAGTTCCAAATTGCTCTCCAAAATGGTTGGACCAGTTCCCAACTCCACCAACTGTGCATTAGTTTCCCAATTTTCCCACATCCCCTCCAACATTTGTCCTTTTCCTTTTCTGTAATATTAGCCAATATTATAGGTGTGAGGTGATATCTCAGAGTTGTTTCAATTTGCATCTCTCTAATTAATAATGATTGAGAGCATTTTATATGACTATAGATAGGTTTGATTTCTTCATCTGAAAACTGCTTATTAATATCCTTTGACCACTCATTGATTGGAAAATGACTTGTATTCTTATAAATATGACTCAGTTCTCTTTATATTTGAGAAATGATTCCTTTATCAGAGACACATGTTGTAATTCCCCTTCCCTGCCCCCAGTTTTCTGCTTTCCTTCTAATTTTGGCACATTGGTTTTGTTTGTGCAAAACTGTTTTTCATTTAGTTAATCCAAATCATCAGTAATATCTTAATTTCCAAATCTGCCAGTCCTAATCTTTCTCAAGTGACCCTTTTCTGCTGGAATCTGTCTCCTTTCTGGGTTTTGACGACAGTACTCTCTACTGATTAACCTCCTGCCTGTCTGACTATTCCCTCTCAGTCTGCTTGTTGGTTCAATATCCCTATCATGTCTTCTAAATGCAGGTAGTCAAGATTCTGCCCGAGGCCTTTTTTCTTCCTCTACAATCTCTTGGTAACTCCATCAGCTCCTATGGGATTAGCTATCATCCCTATGCAGATGTCTCCAAGATCAATATGACTAGCCCTAGTCTCTCCCTTGAGCTTCTATCTCATATCATCAGTAGCCCATTGAAAATTTCAAACTGAATATCCTGGAGATATCTTAAACTCAGTTTGCCTAAAACTGAACTCACCATCATTCTCTCAAAACCCTTCCCTCTTCTAAACTTCCCTATTTCTGTCAAAGACATTCCTATTCTTCCTGTCCCTGGGCTCATAACTTTAATATGAACTCTATACTATCCCACATCCTACATCTCCAATCAACGGATAAATCTTGCCATTTCTACTTTCACAGCATTTTTCCCTCTGACCCCTTCTCTATACTAAGACAATTCCCACCTTAGTTCATTCCCTCAACACTTCTTGCCTTGGTTATTTCATCAACTTCCTGCCTCAGCCTCAAACCTTACTCCTCTCGTTTCTCCTTAAGCACAGATCTGGACATGTTAATTCCCGTTCTGGACCAAGTCCAGTGGCTTCCTATTGCCTCTAAGATAAAAATATAAACTCTTCTGATTAGTTTTTCAAGCCCTATCCTCTTTAGATATTGGTCCCTTTCCTGCCAAACTGGCTTTCAATTCAGCCAAACAATGATTAGAGTGCTGAGTTTGGAGTTAGGAAGACCTGAGTTCAAATCCAACCTCTGAAACTTGCTAACTGTATGAACCAAGGCAAGTCACTTGACTTCCATCTGCCTCAGTTTGCTATCTGTAAAATGGAGATAATAACAGCGTCTGCCTCCCAGGGTCGTTGTTAAGGTCAAATGAGAAAATGATTGTAAAGCACTTAACAGTGTCTGGAACATAGTAAGTACTATATCAATGTTGGCTGTTATTATCACCACACACACACACACACACACACACTCCTCCTCTGGTCTTTATGCCTTTACATTTGCTGTCCTACATGCCTGGAGTTCTTACCTCTGTCTCACAGAATCCTCACTTCCTTTAAGATGCAATTCAAGGACCATCTTCTGCATGAAACCTTTCCTACTTGGGCAGCTAGGTTTGGTCTAAGTCTAGCTTGGTCCAGGAAGGACTGAGGTCAGGAAGATCTGAGTTCAAAACTGAGTTAATAATAGTACCTCCCAGGGTTGTTGTGAGGATCAAATGAAATATTTATAAAGTGTTTAGTATAGAACCTAGTGGTGCTTAATAAATGCTTATTACCATCCCCTTCTGGATCTCCCAAATGTCTAGAGCCTTCCCTCCCCCCAAAACTTGTTTTTAGCTACTTTGTATATGTTTATATTTATTCACTTTATATTTATGCTGCATATATTTATACATGTACTTGTTTCCCCCCTTAGAATGTAAGTTCCTCAAGAGAAGGGATTTTTAGTGCCCAGCACAATGCCTGGCACACAGTAGGTGCTTAATAAATATTTGTTGAAAGAATCTAAGACTGTTGCAGCTTGAAGCATGTGAAGAATTCTAGCTGCCTGCCTTCCCCTGCCACTCCACCAATGCATATCTTCCATAGGTACTAAATAAACTTGTTTCCATCTGTATAAAAATGTAAATTAGTTTTTGACTCAATGCCTTTTAGAATGGGTAACATTCATTTTTTCTGGTCAAGCAAGTCACAAGTTGGAGACAGGATCCTCCCTAGATTCAAGGCTTGCTTCACTGTTCTCTTTTTTTATTTTTTCATTGTAATTTGTTGAATAACTTTAAACTTAAAATGTAGTCTTAAATAAAGTTTGAACTTGTCTGTAAAAATAAATAAATAAATACTTATTAATTGATTCCCTCATCCTACAGTTCTGTCAATATCTAGTCCCCCAGAAGCATTCTAGCTGTTAGGAATATACCTCCCTCAAATTCGCAAATGGGTTTCAATCCCTAGTAAAACATACATCATTAAGGTGAACGTTAAATTTCAGTACCCTATCTTTCTTAGAGCAACAAGCTGATCCACTTCCTGTCTTTGTCAGTGGCTCCTATGGTCCTAAAGCAGGGGTTCTTGCCCTTGGATAGGGATCCATGTACAGATTTCAGAGGGACAAATGACCTTGCGTAGGAAAAAAATCCATCTTTATTTTCACTAAACTCTAATGTAATTATGGCATTTCCTTCTATTGTGAATTTTTAAAAAGACATTTTTCTGAGAAGGGTTCCACGGGTTTCACCAGACTGCTAAAGGGGTCCATCACCTAAAAACAGTTAAGAACCTCTGGTCTAAAAACTTAAAACATCTCCCTGATTCCCCCCAGTTATCACTCTGGGATCAAGTATGTAGGGTTATTAAATTACATTGTCTCCTCTGTCATTTAGGGCAGAAGGATTAAGGTATTTGGGCAGCAGAGGGTGGAGGGGAGATTAAAGGCAAGTCTCCCAGCACTGCCAAGCATCCTGGAGAATAAAACGTACATGTCTCACTACAACAATAATCAAAAGGCAAAAAAAACCTAAAAAATCTGAGGAAGTGATATTTATGGAAAATATAACAGATAAAAGCTTGTTCTCTCATATTTATAAGGACCTATGAAAAATCTATAAAGGCAACTCCCAATCCTTAGTTGATAAATTGTCTAAGGGCAAGTAACAATTAGTAAAAAGAAAATGCAAACTGCAAATGTTTTCCCCAAACTCACAGTAACCATTTCATCTACCTCCTCCCCAGGACAGAGGTTGAGCCAGAAAAATAACTCAAAAATGCTTCCTAATTCACACTTTCTGATCTTGTACTGACCTCTAAGCTTGAATCTCTCTTTCTATTCTTGGGTTTCCACTCATTTCAGCCCCTTAGATCTCAATGCTCCTTGTTCTTTACCTAGTTCAGCCTTTGGTTTATGTTTGCTCAGCTCCTGACTTGGCTCCAATCCCTCTCTGCCATCACCTGGGGGAGGTGTGTGAAAGGAGGGGAGGTATGAGGTTGAGGGTGTGAGGAGGGTATGACAAGAAGTCTCCATTAAAAAATTTAATAAATTTTTTTAAAAAGTTGAAGAGTATCCATTGCAGAAATAACTGAGGATTGATTGCAAAGCCAATGTACTTCTGAAATAACATTGAATTGCTTCATTTTCCCTATTCTTTTTCAAATGCAAACAATTTTCTTCTGATTTCAAAGAAAGCCATATTTAAAAGTGGCTTTCTTTCCTATTTGTGATGTTTTCCCCTTTTGTCAAGTTGTCTGCTTGCCTGCTTGGCTTGAAATCAAGGATTAAGATTCTCAGATGGATAACATGACAAGGAAATTTTCAGTTGACAACCACAAAACCACAAAAAGATAAAAATCAGGCATCAAGGAGTAACTGAAACTTAATTCATGAGAAAAGATGATAGAACCATCATCTTGCAAGGTATACACCTCATGAAATAACACTGGAGAACCTAATGCTTAGGACTTCCAATGAGTGGTCTGAATGCAAAGAGGTGAAACACTCTTTCATGACCACAATAGAACTCCTCCACATCCCAAAGTAGTAGCAGACAATGATTCTATCCAAACAAGTGAAGGAAAGAGAAAGCAACTTAGAGAAGGGCTTGGGGAAGAAGACTTGAGCCAGGTGGACAATGTGGGCTACAGGAAAAGAGTGTCTCTAACTGAAAGAAAGGACACTAAACTTAGGGCAAGTTCACTCTCCCCAGAAGTTACTCAAGGCAAAGAACTGGGCTAGGATGACCCACTCTGTCAATTTCAAGGAAGCTGAGAACAAACACCACTCACAGTGTTCGGGATCTATACAGCAGGAGAAGGACTAGGAGCCAAAGAATGAAGAAGGTAAACAAAGGTAAATAAATTGAAAAATGAGAGAAGAGGTAAAAGACCAAAAGTTCAATAAAGTCTGAATAAGAACTTTGTTCAAAAACAGAATCATAAAAATAAAAGGAAGAATGAGTGAAACAGGAAGAATCCAAACACTATGAACTAGTATTATATCATATAGTAAAATGAACCAAAATAATATGATGAAAAAGAGAAACCTTTGGACTCCCCAAAGTTAATGGAACAGTAGCAAAAATCTCCAGAATGATTCAGAAGAGGAATAAAACTTTTTTTAAAAAGAAACTAAAAATGATTTTGTTTTTTAAAAGAAAATCAGAGCTCTCAAAGCAGAATTTTAAAATGTAGAGTGATAAATATAAAATATGTAATGAAGAATCTCTCCAAAGAACAAGAGGCTCTGTGAGAAAATAATTAATATGTAAAACAAAAGTATTGAGATGGAAGAAAATTTGGCAGGAGTGAATTAAAAGGCAAGGACATTAAAAGAACCCATGAATTCAATGCACTCCAAAGCAAGTGATCTTGAAAACAGGATCAGAAGAAATAATTTAAGGCTCATATGTCTCCCAGAAGAATAAGGTAAATAAAAAACTTGAATATCATGCCATAGAAAATACCCAAAACCAATACTGTCCAGAATTTTTGATTTCAGCAATCAATAAAGCATTAGAGACTTTAAACACTGATTTTAATACTCAGGCACTTCAACAAAAGTGGGTATAGGGGAGGATGGGAAAAAAAGGATGGAGGAACATTGTTCAGGAATAAGAAATAGGAGAAGCCAAGAAACCAAGAAGGTTAACAAGGTAATTGCCTTAAGAATTAACAGTGGAGAAATTCCATTTAAAGTTACTGTAGACACTATAAAATATTTGGGAGTCTACCTGCCAAGACAAACCCAGGGCCTATATGAACATAGTTATGAAACACTTTTCACACAAATAAAGTCAGATCTAAATAAATGGAATAACATCAGTTGCTCATGGTTAGGCCGAGCTAATACAATAAAAAATGACAATTTTACCCAAATTAATTTACTTATTCAGTATCATACTAATCAAACTACCAAAAAATTTATTTTACAGAGCTGGGTAAAATAATAACAAAATTCATCTGGAAGAACAAAAAGTCCAGAATATCAAGGGAATTAATGAAAAGAAATGCTAGGTAAGGTGGCCTAGTCATACCAGATATCAAACTGTACTGTAAAGCAGCAGTCATCAAAACTACCTGGTATTGGCTAAGAAACAGTGGTAGATCAGTGGAATAGGTTAGGTACACAAGACACAGAAGTCAACGCCTATAGCAATCTACTTTTTGATAAACCCAAAGAATCCAGCTTCTGGGCTAAGAATTCACTATTCCACAAAAACTGCTGGGAAAATTAGAAAATGGTATGGCAGAAACTGGGCATAGACCAATATCTTACACTGTATACCAAAATAAAGTCAAAATGTGTTCATGATTTAGGAATAAAGGCTGATACTATAAGCAATTTGGGAGAGCATGGAATAGGTTACATATCAGATCTATGGGAAAGGGAAGAATTCATGACCCAACAAGAGACAGAAAGCATTACAAAATGCAAAATGGATAATTTTGATTATGTTAAACTGAAAAGTTTTTGTATAAGCAAAGCCAATGCAACAAAGATTAGGAGGGAAGCAGAAAATTGGGAGAAAATCTTTACAACCAATGTCTCTGATAAAGACCTCATATCTAAAATATACAGAGAACTGAGCCAAATTTATAGGAATAAAAGCCATTCCCCAATTGAGAAATGGTCAAAGGATATGAACAGGCAGTTTTCAGAGGAAGAAATTAAAGATATCTATAGGCATATGAAAAAATGCTCTAAATCACTATTGATTAGAGAAATGTAAATCAAAACAACTCTTAGGTACCACCTCTCTCCTGTCAGATTGGCTAATGTGACAAAACAGGAAAATGATAAATGTTGGAAAGGATGTGGGAAAATTGGAACATTAATACATTATTGGTGGAGTTGTGAACAGATCCAGCCATTCTGGAGAGCAATTTGGAACTATATCCAAAGGGCTATAAAAATGTACATACCCTTTGACCCAGCAATACCACTCCTAGGGCTATATCCCAAAGAGATCACACTAATGCGAAAGGACCTATATGTACAAAAATATTTATAGCAGCTCTTTTTGCAGTAGCAAAAAGAGATTGGAGATCAAGGGGATGCCTACCAATTGGGGAATGGCTGAACAAGTTGTGGTATGTGAATGGAATGGAATACTATTGTGCTATAAGAAATGGGGAAGATACGGACTTCATAATAACCTGGAAAGACCTACATGATATGATGCTGAGTGAGAAGAGCAGAACCAGGAGAACATTGTACATAACCACAGACATACTGATTCTGTGATGACTAACACTGATAGACTTGGCTCTCCTCAGCAATACAAGGCTCAAAGACAGCTCCGAAAGACTCATGATGGAGACAGCTGGCTACATCCATAGAAAGAACTGTGGAGTCTGAATACAGACTGAGGCAAACTATTTGCTCTCTTCTTTTCTTTTTCTCTTCCTTTTTGGTTTTGTTTCTTCCCTCTCATGACTCACTCCATTGGTCATAATTCTTCTTTACAACTTGACTATTGTGTAAATAATTTAATGCAAAGGTATATGTAGAAGATATATCAGATTCCATGTCATCTTGAGGGGGGAGAGGGGAGGAAGGGGAAGAAAATCTGGAACTCCAAAACATGCAGAACTGAGTGTTGTAAACTAAAAATAAAAAGATCTTAATAAAAAAAGAATTAACAGTGGAGAATGATAACTCTAATACTCTCACTCAGCACTATATTACTCCTCTCAACTCATAGGCTTGTGATTTGGAACCTACTCAGCAATTTCCTTGCTTCTGAAGTGTCTGCCAGCACACTCTGCTCTTGTCCTCAGTGGATTCCAATTATGTCTAGACTACAAATGTGTCCAGAAAGAGGTAAAGGAGGCCCGAAATGCTCTCTGTCTGAGGTGGTGTGGCTGTGATTATTCAGAGTATTAAAGAATGCAAGAGATTGGGGAAAGGAGCCAATAAGAGGGACTGCCCTAGACCTGAAGAAAAGGGAACTGACATTCAGCTAGGAATAATCCTGTCCCCTCAGAAGTCACTTGGAGTTGGAAGTGAGGTTGGTAAGAAAAAAATAACTTCCTCAATATGGGAGGAAGAGGTTCAGTCCATAGTGCTAAATCTAATTCTCAAAGTAGAAAGAATCAGAAAGTGAAAGAAATTGGGGAAATAGAGGAATATAATAGGGGGGAAAGACTAAAACCACCAAAGATCTCATGAGGAAGGAAACTCAGTTATAAATCTATAACAAAAGAAGATAAATCAACAGGGATGATTCTAAAATCAGAAGAATCCATTCTGGACCAAGTTCATGGTTCACAGGAATGGAAGTTTAGATTGGCTAGCCACAGGTTGCAGTTTGTTTGGACCTCTACGTTCCAGGGTCTTGTGGTGATGAAGGGCAGCATTGCTGCAATGTCCCCTATTCTAACCTGGTAGGAGAGTAGTAGTGAGGGTTGGGATGAAGATCTGGATCCCCAGGGACTGGTCAGAACTCACATATGGCACTTAGCTCAGTGGTAGGAGATGAGGCACACCTAGAAGTTGTCTCACAGGTAGAGGGTGCGTGATCTGCATCAGACCTGGTGTTCTGGTCCCTAGTCAAACCAGTAACAAGTGGGCCTTTGCTTGTATCCAGAGGACTCTATTATAATATCTCTCCCCAAACCTGCCTTGCCCAAGGCTCAAAATCCTAGCTTACTTTCTCCCACAAAATGTGACGATACTATGCTGGTCCTTCCTCTGCTTTCCAAGTGACTGTCAATATGATGAAAGAATCTGGGTTAATACATGCTAATGCCACAATAAGAGAGGGTTAACAATATTCATTACCTCAAGGGGAACATATTTACATTTTAACAGGGACTTTCAGAAGACACCTCCACAGAAGTCTTACTCTGGTGACTCATTATGGTAGTAAGGTATCCCTGGAGTCTCCAAAGTTTTGCCAGGGGAAGGCAAGCCTCCTCCACTTGCAAGCCTACAGCTGTTCTTGCCTCACTCACTACCAGCAAAGAGTGGGAGTTTCTCTTTGTAAGCCTTTTCTGTAAACACTTAGTTCCTACTTGTCACCATCAAAAAGGTGTTTTTTGGTTGTTTGTTTTTTTGGTTTGGTTTGGTTTTTTGGTCACTATGCAGTAAGCCAAGACAAAATAGTCAAATAATGCTCTGAATCAAGGAGGAAAAGGGCCTTTCCATCATGCGTTACTAAAACGAAGTTCACTAAGCTTCCATGTGGATTGGTAGCAAGCAGAAAATGAAGATGGGAGGGAGGGAGAAAAGGGGAATAAGCATTTATTAAGCACCTACTATATGCCAGGCACTGTGTTATAAACGTTATCTTGTTTGGTCCTCACAACAATCTTGTGAGGTAGATGATATTATTTTCCTCACTTTATAGATGAAGAAACTAAGGCAGAGGTTAAGAGACTTGCCCAGGGCCACACAGCTAGTAAGTTGTCTGAGACTAGATTTGAACTTGGGTCTTCCTGACTGTAGGCCCAACTCCCCATCTACTGTGTCACTTAGCTGCCTAGATATTAATACTCTAAAGACTTGCCTTCATTGACCAGTCCCCCCCCATGGTACTTCTATGTATGTGTATTTTTTCCCTTCAATACAATGTAAGCTCATTGAAAGCAAGGACTGTTTTGTATTGTCTTTGTATCTCCAAACACCTAACACAGTGCCTGGCCTATAGGACATACTTAATAAATGCTTGCTGAGGGGCAGAGTCAAGATGGCAGAATGAGAGGAAGTATCACCAGCTCACCTACCACACTTCCTCCACAACAGTCTAGAAAATCCACAGACCAATGTTTGCTCAGGACAGCAGTCATTTTAATTGCATCTGACTTTTCATGTCCTCATTTGGGGTTTTCTTGGAAAAGGTACTGGAGTGGTTTGTCATTTACTTCTCTAGCTCATTTTACAGATGAGGGAACTGAAGCAAACTGGATTAAGTGACTTGTCCAGTATCACACAGCCAGTAAGTGTCTGACAATATCTGAACTCAAGAAGATGAGCCTTCCTGACTCCAGGCCTGGCACTCTAGCCACTGTGCCACCTAGCTGCTCCAGGGGAAAAAAATCAAGAATCATTTTCTAGGACAGCTTAGGAAGAGAGACAGAAAAGTCTTTGGACACTGGGGCAGGGACTAGCCAGGAGCACGTCAGTGGAGACCAAAGAACAATGACGACTCAGGGGCAAAAAGTGAGCTGAGATAGAGCACCAGGGCAGAAAGAACTGGAGCAGAAAGAGAACTTCAGAACTAATACTGGGAGCAGAAACAGGTACAATCTGGCAGTTCTGTTGCCCATTACCAAGTACTGGGTCCCAATTCCAGGTTGGAGACGAGTGATGGCCAGAGGACAGAACTCTAACTATGTACTGAACAAGGAACAAGTTTTCAGAAATGTGCTGTGTGACTCAGCCCAAGAGCAGAGAAGCAACTCAATCCTAACTTTTAGCCCAGCACATAAGCCTTCTGTGGAGGGCAGCAGTGTCCCAGACAAAGGGGAGCCAACTGTTCAGTCACTCTCAATCTGCAGAACCTCCCAACAGGCTAATAGTGACTGAGCCCAATAGCAGTCTACTGAAACTCAACCACACACAAGCCAATAGACACAAACCTGGGTCAGAAACTTGCATAGCTCAGACCAGGAGGGCAGTGAACAAGCAGATCCTAGATCATACCACTCTGGAAAGACAAAAAACTTGTGTGTCCCAGACTGAGCTGTGAAAGTAGCAGAAGTACATAAAAGAACAGAAGCTCAGGCTATAAATCCACCTTCACACACACACACACACACACACACACACACACACACACACTCCTGAAGTAGGCAGAGCCCAACACTAACATAAAGTTCAAAGTCAAGAAGTAGGCTGGAAGAACGAGCAGATGAAAAGAGAACCTGAGCATGAAGAGCTACTATGGTGACAGAGAAACTCAAGAAACAAACGCAGAAGAACATAATGACTTGAAAACATCTACAAGCAAAGCCTCAAAGAAAAAATACAGATGGGACACAAGCCCAACAAGAATTTCTAGAAGAGCTAAAGAAAAAGATTTACTAAATAATATTTTATTTTCCCCCCAATTACATGTAAAAATAATTTTTTAACATTCTCTTTTTTAAAGTTTTGAATTCCAAATTCTATCCCTCCCTTCCTTCCCTCACTCCTCTCTGAAACACTAAGCAATCTGATATAGGTTATACACATTCAATCATGTAAAACAGTTCTGTATTAGTCATTGTGTGGAAAAAGAAAGAGAGAGAGAGAGAGAGAGAGAGGAAGGAAGGAAGAGAGAGAGAAATAGTATGCTTTGGTCTGTATTCAAATGCCATCAATTCTTTTCTGGAAGTGGATAGCATCAGAAAAAGGTTTTTTTTTTAAAAAAGAGCAAATAATGATTTTTAAAACCAAATAAAAATGGTAGAGAAACAAACGGGAAAAGAAACGAGAGCTATGAAAGAAAGTCATAAATAGAGAATTAACAACTTGGAAAAAAGAAATACAAAATCTTGCTAAAGAAAATAACTCATAAATCAGAATTGGCTAAATGCAAGCTAATGCTTCCACAGAACATCAAGAAATAATAAAACAAAGTCAAAAGATTAAAAAAATAGAAAATGTGAAATATGGAAAAAGCAACTGATCTGGAAAATAAATCAAGGAGAGATAATTTAAGAATCACTGAACTACCTGAAAGCCATAAACAACGACAAAAAAAGTTTAGGTAGCATATTTCAAGAAATTACAAAGGAAAACTGCCCAGATATCTTAGAGCCAGAGGGCAACAGAAATGTTAAGAATCCCACTGGTCACTTCCTGAAACCCCAAAATGAAAACTCCCAGGAATATTATAGCCAAAGTCCAGAGCTCCTAGGTCAAAGAGAAAATACTACATGCAGACATTAAAAAAAATAGTTCAAATACTGTGGATCCACAGTCAGGATCACACAAGATTTAGCATCTACCACCATAAAGAAGTGAAGCGTTTAAAATATGAAATTCTAGAAGGCAAGGGAACTAGGATTACAACCAAAAATAACCTGCCCATCAAAACTGACCATAATCATTCCTACAAAGGAAAAAAATGGATATTTAATGAAAGAGAGGAATTTTAAGCATTCCTAATGAAAAAAATAAGAGCTGAAGAGGAAATACGACATTCAAACACAGCACTTGAGAGAAGCATAAAAAGGCAAACGTAAATGATAAATCAGAAGGGACTAAACAAAGTTAAACTATTTATATTCTCATATGGGGAGATGATCAATGTAATGCCTCAGAACTTTATCATCACTAGGGTTCTTTGAGGAAATCTAATTAGACAGAGGGCCTAGGTGTGATTCTACTATCTTTAGATTATCTCACAAGAAGAATAGGGAACAGGAATGCACTAGGAACAAGGGGGAGGGAGAGAAATAATGGGGGAAATTATTTCACGTAAAAGGGATGAACAAGGAAAAGTTTATACAATGGAGAGGGTAGTGGGAAGGAGCAGGCAATATCTAAACCTCCCAACTGAACTGATTGAAGGAGGGGATAATACACATACACAGATGGGTATAGAAATGCAAAGAAACAATCAATTTAAAGATAATGACAATAATGAGACAACATACCAAAATTTGTGGATTGCAACCAACACAATACTTAAGGGAATTTTTATATCTCTAATTTTACGTCAGTAAAAGAGAGAAAAAGCAGGTCAACAATTTCAGATCGCAACTAAAAAAAAACCCAAACTAGAAAATGAACAAATTTAAACCCCCCAATTAAATACCAAAATGGAAATCCTGAAAATTAAAAGAGAGATTAACAAAATTGACAGCAAAAAATGAACTATTAAATAAAACTAGGAGATGATGTTTTGAGGGAAAAAAATTAATAAAATAAATAGGCCACTGACTAATTTGATTTTTTTTAAAGGAAGGAAACCAAATTACCAGTATCAAAAATGAAAAAGGTGAATTTACAACCAATAAGAGGAAATAAAAGCAATTATCAGGACCTATTTTGTCCAACTATATACCACTAAAACTGACAATCTAAATTAGGAAAAGGGTGAATATTTACAAAAATATAAATTTCTCAGATTAACAGAAGAGAAAATAGAATACTTAAATATACTATCTTAAAAAATTAATTAAACAAATAATAAATGAATTCTCTAAGAAAAAAAAACCCACAGGACCAGATGGATTTACAAGTGACTTCTACCAAACATTTCAATAACAATTAATTCCAGTGCTACATGAACTGTTTGAAAGGAAAAAAAAAACAGGTAAAGAGGGAATCCTACCAAATAACTTCTATGACACAACTATGGCCTTAATATGTAATCCAGGAAGAACAAAAACAGAGCAAGAAAACTGTAGACCAATTGTCCTAATGAATATTGGTGCAAAATTTTTAAACAAAAAACTATCAAGAAAATTACAGCATGATGTCACAAAGATCATAGACTATGACCAGGTTGGATTTATACTAGGAATTCAGGGCTGATTCAATACTAGGAAAACTATAAGCATAATTGACCATATTAGTAACAAAACCAACAAAAATCACATGATTATTTCAATAGATGTGGGAAAAGCTTTTGACAAAATATAACAATCATTCCTATTAAAACCACTAGAAGGCACAGAAATAAATGGAGCTTTCTTTAAAATGATAAGTAATATCTAAAACCAAGAGCAAGCATCATCTGTAATGAGGATAACCTAAAAACCTTGCCCATAAGATCAGGGTGAAATAAGGATGTTCACAATCACCATTATTATTCAGTATTCTACTAGAAATATATTCAATATTATACTATTGTGCCAGCTAGAGCAATAAAAAGAAATTTAAGGAAACAAACTATCACTTTTTGCAGTGATATGATGGGATTTTTTTTTTTAGAAAATCCTAGAGTCAAATAAGAAAATTAATCCAAATAATTAAAAACTTCATCAAAGCTGTAGTATATAAAGTAAACCTATGCAAATAATCAGTATTTCTGTATATTGCCAACAAAACCCAGCAGGAAGAGATAGAAAAAGAAATTCCATTTAAAATAATAACAGACAGTATAAAATACTTGAGAGTCTACAGTCTATCATGACACCTATAGGAACTATGTGAACAGAATTAGAAAACGCTCCATACAAATACAGATCTAAATAATTGGAAAAATGTTAATTGCTCAAGAGTAGGCCAAGCCAATACAATAAAAATGACAATACTAACTAAATTAATTTACTAATTCAGTGTCATACTAATGAAACTTCCAAAGAATTACTTCATAGAGCTAAAAAAAAAGAGTAATAAAATTTATCTGGAGGAACAAAAGGTCAAGAACATCAAGGTAATCAATGAAAAAAAAATGTGAAGGAAAGGGATCTAGCAGTATCAGATCTCAAACTATACTACAAAACCAAAATCATTCAAACAATTTGGTAATGGAAAAGAAACAGAAATATTAGTTGATTCATTCAATAAACATTCATTAAGTGCCTTCTACATGCCCAGCACTGTGCTCAGCAGTGGAGATACAAATAGAGGCAAAAAATACAAAACAACATGCAAACTAATATACACAAAGCAAGTTATGTACAGGATAAATAGAAAATAATTAAAGAGGAAAACTACTGGACTTAAGGGAGATTAGAGGAGGCTTCCTGAAGAAGGTGAAACTTTAAGGAAGCTAGACAAGTCAGCAGTTGGAGGAGAGGAGGGAGATTGTATTCCAGGCATGAGGAACAGCCAAATAAAGCACCCGGAGTAGAAAGATGGAGTGTCTTGTTCATGGAACAGCCAAGAGGCCAGTATCAGTGGATTGAAGAGTATATCTTGGGAAGTAAGGTATAAGATAAATGGAACAGATTAGTTAGACAAGATATAGAAGCAAATCAGCATCATAATCTAGTGTTTGATAAACCCAAAGATCCCACCTATTGGGGCAAGATCTCATTATTTGACAAAAACTGTCAGGAAAACTAGAAAGTAGCATGGCAGAAACTATGCATAGATTAATATCTTATGCCATACACTAAGATAAGCTCAAAATGGGTATATGATTTAGATGTAAAGGGTAATATCAAAAGCAAATTAGTGGAGCATGGAAGATAGTACCTATCAGATCTATAAATAGGGGAAGAGTTTATGAACAGAGAAGTTTCACAAGAGATAAAATGGATAATTTTGATTACATATTTTTTTTTAAAAAATTGAACAAATAAAATCAATGCAACTAACTAGAAGGAAACCAGGGAAGTGAGTGTGAAAATCTTTGTAGTAAGTTTCTCTGATGAGGGTCTTATTTCTAAAGTATATGGAAAACTGAGTCAAATTTACAAGATTAAGAGGCACTCCCCGACTGATAGTCAAATGATGTGAACAGACAGTTTTCAGAGGAAGAAAGCAAAGCTATCAATAGCCAGATGAAAATTTGCTCTAAATCCCTAATAATGAGAGAAGTGCAAATTAAAATAACTCTGAGGTACTACTTCACATTCACTGGATTGGCTAAGATGACAAAAAGGGACAATTAAAAATCCTGACAGAGATATGGAAAAACAGGTACACTAACGCATTATTGGTGGAGCTGTGAACTAGTTCAACAATTCTAGAAAGCAATTTGGAACTATGCCCCCAAAGTTATTAAAGTATGCATAGCATTTGACCCACTGATAGTCCTACTAGATCTATAGCCCAAAAAAATCAAAGAAAGAAGAAAAGGACCCATATATACAAATATATTTACAGCAGTTCTTTTTGTGGTGGCAAAGAATTAGAAATGGAGGGGAAGACCATCAATTGGAGAATGGTTGAACAAGTTATGATATATAAATATGGTGGAGTAATATTGTGATATAAGAAAATGATAAAGAGGATGATTTCATAAACCCTGGGAAGACTTGTATGAACTGATGCAGAGTGAAGTAAGCAGAACCAAGAAAGCAATTTATATAGTAACAGCAATATTCTAAAGATAATGAATTTTGAAAGACTTAGTAACTCTAATTACAACAATGACCAACCATAATTCCAAAGAATTCATGATGAAATATGCTATCCACCTGCAGATAGAAAACTGATGGACTCAGGCTGCTGATAAAAGCATATTTCTTTCTCTTTTTCTTTTTTCTTTTCTTTTTTTTTTGGCAACATTGCTAGTACAGAAATTTGTTTTGTATGACCACACACATTTGTAATAGTTTTGTTTTTCTTGCCTTCTTCATGGGTGGGGAAGGGAAAGTAAGGTAGAGAATTTGGAATGGAAAATAAATTAATGTTGAATTTTTTAAAATAAATTCTTGTTGAAAGTTTCTTGGAAGGGTGATATGCAATGTTGCTACATAACTAGCCCTTTTCATTATCTAACAAAAATGTTAATGTTTAGTTTCATAATGTGACTTGCATAAGAATTGGAAGGATTGTAAGGGGGAGTTGAAGTATTTTTCATATTAAAGGAAATGTTGCTCAATTAATGTTGAATTAAGGGGAAATGATGTTGTAAATTTTTGGGAAAACAAATAAATTTTCTGACCTTATAGATTATAAACTTGCTACACATTACCATTCTTTCCTCTTCTCATTCATCTCATCTTTTCTCATCCTATCCCACCCCAACTTATCTTAACTCATCTCATATCCTATACTTATTCCCATGTTTCAGGGATGCTATAGAGATAACTGATGGGTTAGAAAAAATGGTCACTGGGGTCTCTTCCTACTCTGAGAGCCTGGGATGCTATCATACATGCCCATTTAGCACACGTATATACATATATGTGTGTGTATAATGGTTCAGTGAGAGCTCTGATCAGAACAACATCACAATTCAGAGGCCAACTCCTAAAGGCTGTGTATTAGGGAGGTGGGGGGGGTTGGGTATGGTGCATACCTAGACCACTGAAGATGGTACCATCCACCTGAAAGACACTAGAGATCTGCTTCTGGGAAACTGGAGGATTGGAGCTTTGTGAACATTCTGCATTGACTTACCATGTATTTGGGAACGAACTTTTTCCATTGTCTATGTAGCCAAAACAATTGTCTTCTTCAAAACAGACTAACTCAGCACTTGATGTATGTCTAAGGCTTTCACGTCTGAGGAAGTGAAGTGACTATTTGACTCACAGCCAGTGAGACCATGTGACACAGGGGGGAAAACTTAGGGCCTCTGCTTCCCCTCACCTCCCATTAGGCCCCCAAGAAACAGGCATGGTTCATAGACTTTTTCATTTATTCTTTCCATTCCAGGTGTAGAGAATGGAGTCTGATCTGGGTCGGGAATGTGAGCATTGGATCTAGGTTATATGCTGTAGCCAACCCAGCACTGAGGCCTTGAGGAACATAGAGTGATGATCACTTGGGACTCCAATCCAACAGAAACCAGTAGTGATGCTGGCTTTGGGCTTGAATTTGGCAGGATTGATGCTATGTACAAACAGAGCTAAAGTGTGGACATAATCCTTTCCATCCCCTCAGTAACCTAGGTGACATAGGTACTCATACTCCCAAAGTACTGGGGGGAGAGATGAAATGTTTGTACGTTTATTCTTGCTGTAATTTTGAAGCAAATATCTCTTTGTCAAAGCTAATTCAATATTAAGTGGTTAAATGGAATTAGGGTACAAGCTGCTGGACCTCTAAAATGTAAGGAACCCAGCCAGTGGGAGCTTGAGTTGATGGCAGAGAGATGACCCTAAAACCTCTTGAGAGGAAGTTTCTAACTCCTTAAATTAGGGGATCATAAATAAAAGAGAAGCAGCTAAAATAGATAAACAACTTTATCATTTCCTTTCATTTCACCTCTGTTATAAAGACTATGAAAGAGCTAGTAAACAAGGAAATTTTATGGTTTTTCTTCCATCTCTGCTCCTCTTGTGGTTTTTTTAATTTGGCAAGGGGATGAATAATGAATCAGACATGAGCTTAGAAATCTTATGTAAAGTGGAGTTGAGCACAGATGGTAGAAGATTGTGACTTGACTTCTACTGTTCCAATATTTCTTCTCAACCCTTCAAAAATACCTCATTAAATACAATTGGGATGATGACATCTCACATTTCTATGGTTTTTTTTTCCAAGATTTACAAATCACTTTCTTGAAAGCATTCCTGTGAGGTAGGTAGTATATTAGTATCCCCATTTAACAGACTAAGAAACAGAGGTCTGGAGAAGTGAACAAAGGTCACTCAAAGGTCACACAGTTAGTAAGCATCAGAACCAGAGCTCAAACCCACTTGAGTCTGAGGCCTATGTACTTTCCATTACACTCTGCTTTCTTCTAATAATGTTGCTTTTTAAGTAGCTTGCAGGATTAAGAGTATCACTTCCTCTAATAAATGCTTTAATAAATCCTTGTTGACTGAGTTTCTAATTGTGTCTGTCTAAAATTCAATTCAACTCAAAAAGTATTAATTAAATCCCTTCTCTGCAAAAGGCATTGGAATGTTTATCGAGCACTGTAGGGTTTACAAATACCTTCATGTAAATTCATTTATGGACAGCTAGGTGGCACAGTGGATAGAGTGCTAGGCTTGGACTCAGGAAGATTCCTCTTCCTGAGTTCAAGTCTAGCCGAAGGCACATACTAGCTGTGGGACTCTGGCAAGTTACTTAACCTTGTTTGCCTCCGTCTCCTCCTCTGTAAAATGAGCTGGAGAAGGAAATGGCAAACCATTCCAGTATCTTTGCCAAGAAAATCCCAAATGGGGTCATGAAGAGTTGGACTCGACTGAAAAATGACTAAACAAATTCATTTGATCCTTTTAATACGCCAGTAAAGTTCCATCATACTGTAAAGTATCATAATCCATTTAACAGTGATAAACCTGAGGCTCAGAGATATTAAGTGATTTGTCCATAGTCACACAGCTGTTAAATGTGAAGTATGATTCAAAACAAGACCTTCCTGGCTCCAAGTCCAGAGCATTATCTATTACACTTCCATTATGTCTACCAAAAAACCTTCTTAAATAAGAGTAGGATGATAACCTGTCATATTTCTACGGCACCTTGAGGTTTACAGAGTGCTTTCCTTAAAACAAGATGTCTGGAGAGATGCATTGCAATGTGTTCTGTGGTTAAATAAATGTCCACTTTGTTCTTATTAGTCCAACAAAAATTTGCTGTAGCTGTGTAAGGCCACTAAAAAAATATAAGCGGGGTTTTGATCAGGGGAATCTCTGATATATTTTATGATTACCTCCAATCAACTTGAGATTTGTGCTGAACTTGGTCTGAGAGGTCTGAAAGGGCTCATACCCAAGGAGGTAGGCTTGTATCCTATATCCTCCACGAGAGGACACAGTGGCACCTAGTGACTGGGTCTGCCTCCAAAATGATTGTCAACTGAGAGTCAGGAGAGACAGACTCTTGTCTAAGAGCTACACTTTTTCTGTGGTCTATGTTGTTGTTCAGTCACTTTTTCATCATGTCTGATTCTTCATGACCCTATTTGGGTTTTTTTTGGCAGAGATACTGGAGTAGTTTGCCATTTCCTCCTCCAACTCATTTTACAGATGAGGAAACTGCAGTAAACAGGGTTAAGTGACTTGCCCAGGGTCACACAGCTAGTAAGTGCCTAAGGCCAAATTTGAATCCAGGAAGATGAGTCTTCCTGACTCCAGGCCTAGCACTCGATCCATCGTACCATTTAGATGCAAAGTCAGCCTTCATGGAGGAGGACGAGAAAGATAGTAATTCCCCGTCCCTCTCCTTCCCAGAAGCAAATAGCGGAAGTAAAGGCAGCAGGAGCATAAAGAGAGCTGTCTGTGGTTTGAGAAAGGACATTATGAACCTCATACCTTCTGCTCCCTTCTGCTATTTTGTTTCCTTTCCTGAATATAGATTTAGAATTCTTGAGAATGGCTGTCTCCTGTCCAAGTGATAAGGCATTGAGATTTCTGATAGGAGCCCATGGCAATGCAGACATATCTTTGCACACAGCCTGAGAGAAGATGTCCTGAGAATGGACTTTTCCAGCCTTGGAAGTTAAATCATGGTAATTCCAAGTTTGAGCCACATTAGGTGGGGATGGGAGATCTGGGCCTTGCTTCTTGCTACTGCTTCTTGCTTAGACAGTGTAGATCTGTTGTAAAGGGGATTATATGTTTAGCAGTCCCCCAAAATGTATTTTACCTTATGGGAAGAACCCAGCAATCATCCTCAATTCTTCACTCTCTCTCATGCCCAATATCTAATCTGTTGCCAAGTCTTGTTGATTTTACTTTTATAATGTGTCTCACATATACTCCCTCCTCTCCTCTAACACTGCCCTCATCACTTTATCACCTGGACTTTTGCAATAGCCTACTGGTTGTTCTCCTTGCCACAAGTCTCTCCCCACTCCAGTCCATCTTCCACTCAGCTGTCAAAGTGATATTCCTAAAGCACAAGTCTGACCATGTTTACCCTTCTACTCAATAAAGTCCTATTGTTCTCTATCACCTCCAAGATCAAATATAAAATCTGCTATCTGACCTTCAAAGCCCTTGATCACCTGACCTCCTCACAATCTTTCTAGTCTTATTATACATTACACTCCCTCAATATACTCTGTGGTCCAGTGGCACTGGTCTTCTTGTTCCTTGAACAAGACATTCTATCTCCTGACTCCAGGTATTTTCATTCACTATCTCTCATGTCGGGAATGCTCTCCCTCCTCATCTCCAACTCCTGGCTTCTCCGGCTGATGTACCTTCTAAAGAAAGCCTTTCCAGATCCCCCCTTAATTCTAGTGCCTTCCCTTTGTTGATTATCTCCATTTTATCCTGTATGTATTTTGTTTGTAGATAGCTGTTTGAATATTGTCTCCTCCATTAGAACAACAGCAGAGAATGTCTTTTTGTCTTTCTTTGTATTTCCAGCACTTAGCTTAGTGCCTGGCACATAGTTGTTGTTTGTCCCTCATTTTCAAAGAGGACCAACGACATAACGGGATGATGTCTCGACTTGTGTGTGAATTGGATTTAAGTGAGTCAGAATTGCACAAAGTAGTCAGCATCATTCTCTCTGCCACAGAGAGTCCAAAGTCCAGTGGCAAGACAAAAGTCAAGATAACAGGCCAGGGTGCATTGGATGACGCATAGAATCTTTGATGTCTGACCAAGTACTAAGTGCTCCAGCCACCTTCATGGTCATTGGAACAAATTGTTCTCATCTACCCGTTCTGCCAGGGGAAGTCTGTACATGCTCGGGGTAGACACCCCCCTAACTCACCAATGAGTCACTCAACCTAGTTTAGCCCATCTGCCAATACAGTTTACAGATAAGAGAGGTTAAGGGATTTGCCCAGGGTCCAACAACCGGTAAATGTACGAGCAAGACTTGAACTCAGGTTTTCCTGACTCAACATCCAGAACTTTATCCACTGTGCCTCCTAGGCTAGGCACAGTAATTTATTATGTTAGTAGAGCTTCTGCAAAGTCCTAGTAAGATGTTTCATCTTAATGAGAAGATGATCCTGGGTCTTCAATGGCTATGCCAGCAGAATATAATCTCTTTTAGGTCTTATTAAATTGGAAAGGCTTCCATTATGGTTGACAGACTACTGATCATCCAAGAACCAGTCTAGTAAAATCCAGAGAAGCTCTTCACTAGAAGACTGACCAATGACTTATTAGTTCTTTGGCCATATCAACCCGACATTGTTGGAGTCAGTTTTCAGCAGATCACTTATCCACAATTCATTCTCTACCTAGAAACCTCTGGCTGAGTCATACCAGGGTCTTGGACTCTAGTAATACAAGGCATGCTAGAAAAGGATATAAAGTTCTGATGGATATAGAATCTTTGAACAGGTAAAGGATCCTATCCAGGAGGTCACAATATATGGGAAAGCACGCAAAAATTGCAAGTCCATGTTGGGAAACAGAGTACAGATTTTGATAGGTCAGCACAGTCAGGGAGAATAGCTAGGCACTGTTCAGCCAGTTTAGAATACAGAGGTATGGAACACAATATCTCGTGGTAGTGTCCATATAATGAGAAGGAAGGGGTGACAGAGGTCAGTGACTAGGGATATAGAGACTGGACAGCAATTTAGTTCAATAACAAATGATTTGTTAAACACCTACTATGCACCTAACATCACTTCTGTGATGGAGTCAATCCATACTCCAGGATATAAGTATAACTTCAGTAGTTATTAAACAAATTAACTCTACCCTTTTATTGGCCCTTCAAAAATGCACACTCTACTTTTGTTTGTATCGCAGGCTGAATTGTCCTCTCAGACAGATCAGCAAAATCTGCTGGAAAGCATGTGAGTCAGTATCATTTTTCATTTATAAATGAGCCAAGTACTGGCCTCAGATTTATTGAGAATCCAACAGATTCCAAAGAATAGAAGGGCCATCTCAAGGGGAATATCCTGACAATTCACTTTTACAGATGTTATAAGTGAGCCTTCTGGATTTCCCAAGGTTTATGATTGGAAAAAATGGACTAATCTTCAAGTTCTAGGCTGAATTTTAAGACCCAGGACTGCTAGTGAGGCTGGAGCTCTAACCTTGGAGTCCACTTACACAGGTGACCTGTAGAAAGCAGTGGAGATGCTCAAGTGTTTGTCTCAAAGGACTATGAAATAGAGAATTCTCTGGACTCTCTTACAAACACTTTGTTAGGATCTGCCAAAGCTCAGAGGTACTAGAGTAGCCTAGAAAGGAAGATTAGCTGAGATTCTTCTGATATGATGGGCTGTTGTTATGGATATTCAGTAGTCAATAAACATTTATTTAGTGCCTACTATGTGTTGGGCACTGAAACACAAATAAAAAAATATAAAAAGCAAAGAAGGAAGAAAGAAACAAACAAGCAAACAAAGAAGAAAGGAAGGAAGGAAGGAAAGAAAGAAAGAAAGAAAAAAAAGAAAGAAAGAAAGAAAAAGAAAGAAGGAAGGAAAGAAAGAAAGAAAGGAAGGAAGGAAGGAAGGTTGCAGGTGTCAAAGAGCTTACCATTTTGTGGCGGAAGACAACACCCAAAAAGAAACTAAAAGGTTGGGGGATGGGGGAGGGGAGAGGTAGAGAAGATATTCAAGAGCATGGAGATGTCAAAGAAGTCCTCAAGTAGTGAAACTGAGTGGGAAATGAGGAGATATCTGTGTTGAGCCCCTTCTTAAAGGGAGGTTTTGGAGTTCATGGCTTCTCCCTCTGATCAGAGGGGAAGAAAGTAGTGATGAAGTGTGAGCACCAAGTCTGATTGGATCTTGCAGGATGATGAGGTTTTCCCAGTGATGAGTTTCCTGGGGCATGCTCTAATGCCAACTCTCCAAAGGATAATTATTTATGATGAATCTATGTCTAGTTCAACTCAATGAAGGTAGGAGGACAGCCTGCCTGCTGAAACCTCTCTGTAGCACACAAGGAGCATAGGCTTTTTCCAGATCAGGTGTTCATCATTTTTTGTGACCTAGACCCCTTTGGCAGTCTAGTAAAGCCTATTGGCCCCTTCATAGAATAATGCTTTTAAATACATAAAACAAATACGTAGGATTACAAAGGAAACAAATTTTACTGAAATTCAATTATCAAAATATATTTTTTTAAAAAAGTTCATAAGTCCCAGGATTTCTCTCAAGTAAATATTATCTGGGTAAGGAAGAGAGGGACAAGAGCCATTTTACCTGGTCATCATGGCTCTGAAAGTTCAACAAGTTCACAGATCCCAGATAAGCACCCCCATTCTAAACCTTCAGTGCAATAGAAGAACCATCATTGGGATCACAAGATAATGTAATCAACAGTTGTTATTTGAAAAAAGAAAGAGAAGGAAAACTGAACAGTTGTAGCTAAGAAATAGATATGAAAGAAACTGGATGTACTGAGGAACATCCAGTTTAATTCTACTATATACCAGATACTGTACTAGGTACTAGAGACACAAAGTCAAAAAGGAAACAGGCTCTCCCCTCAAGAAGTTTATATTCTATTCCACAATAGTCATTTCCCCCAAACAACATTTACTCAAGCATATATGTGTATGTGTGTATATAAACACATACTCTCTCTCTCTCTCTCTCTCTCTCTCTCTATATATATATATATATATATATATGTATATATATATACACACACACTATGTAGTGTATACACACACTAAAACTATATATATAGTTACATATATATGGGGTGTGTGTGTATGCACATGTCTATGAGTATATATGTATATATATAAAAGGTCATTTCTAGGGGGATGCACCAGCAGCTGGGAGAATCAGGAAAGGCTTCATGTAAGAAGTGGCATTTGAGTGGAACTGTGAAGGAACCCAGGCATTTTAAGAGGCAGAGGTGAAGAATATGCATTCCAGGCATGGAGAACAGCTTATAGAACAGAGATAGCATATATGTGAGGAACAGCAAGAAGGCCAATTTAGTTGGAAGGTAGAATATGTGAAGTAGAGTAATATTTAATAAGCCCAGAAAGGTAGGAGTAGGAAAGAAAGGAGTCACGTTTAAAAGGCAAACAAAGGAGTCTATATTTGATCCTAGAAGATATATGGAGCCCATAAGTTCAATGAATATGGTAATGATATGGTCAGAGCTGGGATTTAGGAATACCACTTAGGCAGCTGTGTGGAGGGTGGGCCATAGAAGGGAAAGACTTGAGGCAAGGAAACCAGAATGAGCCAACACAAAAGATGATGAGGACCTAAGGATGGCTGTATGAACAGAGAGGAGAAGATAGATGTGAGAGATGTTGTAGGGGTGGAATCAACAGGATTTGGCATCTGACTGAAGATGTGGGGTGAGAGAGAGTGAAAAGTCAATCATGACTCCAAGGCTGGACACTTGAGTTACTGGAAGGATACTGATGCTCAAGACAGAAAGAGGGAAATTCAGAAATGGGGTATGCTGAGAGGGGAGGAAGAGAAGATAATAATATCATTTTTACCCATGTGTAATTTCAGTTGTCTATAGGACATGCATGACCTGTTCTTGATGCTCTTATCAGGGAAACGTATTCAGGATTTGAAAAAGAAATTCTCAAGATGGGGCAAGTCACATGACTACTACCCACTGTGCATGATTCATGTGGGCATAAATGATATTGCCAGAAAACATTTAGCACTGATAAGGACTGCAAAGAGGGAAAGAAATTGAAGGTCATTGGGAAAGAGGTGGTGTCATCACTCATAAACATCAAAAGCAAGAGCTTCAGAGGAGAAAAACACTTAGGAAATAAATATGGTACCTGAGAAGTGTTGTGCTAGAAGTCAAATCAATAAGCATATCTAGACTGTGATTTAAAATATAGGAATGGGGGCAGACCCAAGATGGCAGAGTAAAGGCAGGAACTCACTTGGGCTCTCCCCCAAATCCCTCCAAAAAACCTTAAAAATGACTCTGAACAAATTCTAGAGCAGCAGAACCCACAAAAAGACAGAGTGAAACAAATTTCCAGCCCAAGACAACCTGGAAGACCAACAAGAAAGGTCTGTTGGACCAGGCTGAGACAGGCACACAATCCAGCACAGGCCAGGGCAGACTGGGCCCCAGCAAACTCAGAGCAGGCCTCAGGGTGACTGAATCCCTGGCAATAGTTGTGGTTTCCAGACTTCTCAGCTCACAGACACCACAGGCAACTTAGAAGGTCAGCAGGAAAGGTCTAATTTTTAAGGCATTATTTTCTTCAGTTATTTTTTGTACCCCTTTTCTCATTCGGCCCATTTTACTTTTAAAGTAGTTATTTTCTTCAGTGGAATTTTTTTCCATTTAGCCAATTGTATTTTTTAAGGAGTTGTTTGCAAATTGTTGACTCTCTCATATACCTCTCATTTCTTTTCCTGACTTTTCTCCTACCTCTCTGATTTTTAAAATCCTTTCAAGAAGTCATCTTGGGCTTGTGACTCATTCATCCCTTAGAGATTTCCCATGTAGATATTTTGACATTGTTGTCCTCTTCTGAGTTTGTGTTTTGATCTTCCCTGTCACCATTATAGCTTTCTATGGTCAGGGCTCTTTTCTGTTTCTTGCTTATTTTTTTAGCCTATTTCATCACTTTTGAAGTTGAGTTCTGCTCATGGCAGGGCACTGTTCCAAGCTTCTTGTGCTGGGGCCAAGGGCCAGGTCACTGGTTTTCTGCTCCAGGGCCTCAGCAGTTGGCGGCTTGCCCACTGAGCTGGGGTTGCCTGGCCTAGTCACACCTGTTGTGCCCTGGGTTCTGCGACTGGCAATTGGCTTTATGCACTGGGGCTGGAGGCCTCGTAGTTGGCCTGCTGAGCCAGAACCATGGAGCCTCAGTTGCTGATCTATGCTGTGACTAAGAGCCTCTCACTGGCTTGCCTGGACAGCGTCTGTGGTGGGCTTCATTCTCCTCCTACTCCAATGAGACAGACCTTTCCTGAAGTCCCCCCAAGTTATCTTAAGCTAGAAAATTGCTTCACTCCATTTTTTTGTAGTTTCTGTTGCTCCAGAATCCGTATAGAGGTTTAACATTATTTCTGAGGGAAAGCAGAGACAGCTGAGGCAATTTCATGACTTTTCTCCACCATCTTGGCTCTGCCCCTCAACAACAGATACTTTTGATGAATTTAAGTTACCAGGCCCAAATGCACTATATATTAGGATATTGGGGAAGTAGGGAGGAAACTAGCAGATTTTATTGCTGGGCCACTGTTAACGGTCTTCGAAAGATTGTGGAACACTAGAGAGGTACAGTAGAATTACAAAAAGGCCAATGTCTCATTTTTAAACAATGTAATAGAATGGCGAATACATAGTATAGGCAAGTGAACTTCAATTTGATTTATGGCAAAAATATAGAACATATTATCAACGGTGTGGTAGAAAAGGGAATGAAGACTACAAAGAATTCAGCATATTCTGCTCTAGAATAAGTCATACTAGACTAAGGATTCATGTAATATGGAGCCCTTTGGCAGTTTGGTGGTCTATAAACCCCTTCCTTAGAATAATGTTTTTAAAAAGAATAAAATAAAATATATAATATTACAAAGGAAACCAATTTTACTGAAATATTATCTAAATTTTGTTTTAAAGATCACAGAACCAAGGATAAGAACCCCTGTACTAGACTAACCTCATTTTTTGGACAGATTTACTCTACCGGTAAATCAGGGGAATGGATTTAATTAACCTAGATCAGGGGTGGGTAACCTGCAGCCTTAAGGCCACACGTGGCCTTCTAAATCCTTAAGTGCACAGCTTTTTGAGTGAATCCAAAAAGACCCCTGACCTAGATGAAATGAAACATTTCATAAAACCTCTCATGCCGTTCTCGAAGAAAAATCAGAGAGCCATGGACTAGAATCAGGGGTGTCAAACACTCAGCCCCTGACAAGTAGCCTACCAAACTCCCCAGTGGGACTAAACTAGATTAAAATCCAATTGGAATACATTTAACGAAATAAATAAAAAAAATCACATAAATAATGTTAATTTGTGGTTTTCTAAGCTAATATGTAGTCCCAGAGATCAGTTTCTATTTGACTTTGACTTCACCTGTTAGAAAAGCTACACAATTAGGTGGACTTGGGAAGTAGATGAATGACCACACCCAAAGAGTTTTAATTTTAATAATTCTATCTCTTTTGGAGAGGAAGTCTCTAGTGGAGTCACCAACGGATCTTTGCTTGTGCCTGTGCTACACAATATTTTTTATCAATGATTTGCATCTATGAATAGACAGAATGCTTATCAAATATGCAAGAGAGAGATCATCAAAACATTGATAACAGAGTCAGCAGCCAAAAGAGTATTGAGAGACTAGAAGACAGGACAAAATCTATTAAAATGTGAATTAAAAAGACTCCAACAATTTCACAAGTACAATCTGGAGGAGGTGCCTAGGCAGTTCATCTGAAAAATTCTGGTGGTTCTGATGAATTACAAACTTAATAAGCATCAACAGAATGACATAGCCACCAAGAAAGTGAATGCAGTCTTAGACTATATGGAGATGCATAATGTCCGGAATTAGGGAAGCAATGAAGCAATAGTCTCTCTGTGTTCTGCCCTGATCTGACCACAGCTATAATATTTTATTCAGTTGTTGGCCCTACATACTGAAGATAATCACAAATTGGAGAGTATTCAGAGGAGAACAACATGGACAGTTAAGAGACTCAAATTAATATATGAGAACTGACTGAAGACACTGGGTATGTTTAGTTTGGGAAGACTGTGCATGGTGGAGGGAGGGTATAGGGGAAGAATGTAATGACTATCTTCAAGTATTTGAAGGGCTTTTATGTAAAAAAGAGTTTAGATTTGCTCTGCTTGATCACAGAAGGCAGAATTAGTAGAAATGGGTGGGAGCTGTAAAGAGATACATTTTGGCTTCATGTCAGGAGAAAACTGAGTAAGAATTAGAACTAACCCCAAGTGGAATGGGCTCAGCTGGAAACAGTGGTTTATTACTACCTAATTAGCAAAGGCATGTGTGTAAGTATATTTCTTGTTCAAAAATAGTTGTTTTGAATGACCTCTGAGATAACATGCAACTCTGAGAGTCTGATTGTGTAACTAAACCCATAGGGCATTAGAATTAGGAGAAGTATTAGAGATTCTTTCTCCTTGGATTTTGGGAGTAGACTGGGTGAGAGACCTGATCCACTTCTGATTGCTATGGGAACTTCCTGTGATGATAAGTCAGTCCCAGGTTTGGCTGACTAGGACATTACTGATGACCGTTTCCTTTTCCCTGGACCAGAGTACAATAAAGAAGGTGAAGCTATAGCTGACAGAAGCTAATAAAGATATAATTGAGAGTCTGCACCTTTGTGATAAACTTCTCCTATATTTTCATTTACCATGTTTATAGTCTTATCACGCTTATCAGTAAACCGCTTAAACCTATAAAGTCAAACACAGAGACCAAGTTCAATAGGGAGAAAGCTCTACCCCATAAGAGGATAGCCTTCTAAACTTGGTTTTCCATTACATTTTGTACCTTCAAGACTTGGTAACTAAAGACTCAGGTCCACAGAAAATGAGTTGGAAACTGAGGCCCAATGATTTGCTGAAGAACACATTCAGAGCCAGGATTCAAATTCAGAACCTCTTTCTTTAAACCCATTTCTCTTTTCATTAAACCATTCTGTCTTTCCAAGTAGACAGGAAATTCTATGAATAATACAAATACTAATAGCTAGCTTTTTTATAATGTGTTAAGGTTTGCAAAGTGCTTTACATAGTGTTACCTAATTTGAGCCTTACAACAACCCTTTGAGGTAGGTACTATCATTGTGCCCATTTTACCATGGTGGTGGTGGTGGATGTCTTTCATTCTCAGGATCAGAATGACATCCCTATGTTAGAGTCAAGGTACAGTGTGTCCAACTGTGGCTGATCATACCAATATGGGCTCAGAATGCTCTACTATGAATAAGGCACAAATAATCCATGTGAGCATTTGGAGTGGATTCTTTAAATTTTCTTTTGAGCTACCTCAATTCTGCTTTGCTCATAGAGCACAGCACCTTCTTTGATGAGGGCATGCCATGTTGGGTGGTTCTATGCCAATGTCTCCCATGTCATGTAATCAATTCCAAAGTTCTTAAGACTTTGAGAGTATCCTTATATCACGTCTGACCAACATGTGAGTGTTTGCCTTGTTTGAGTTCTCCATAAAATAGTCTTTTAGACAAGTATACATTTGGCATTCAGACAATGTGGCCAGCCCATTAGAGTTGCATTCTCTGAAGCAGAGTTTGAATGTTTGGCAGTTTAGTTCGAGTAAGGACCTCAGTGCCCGGTACCTTATCCTGCCAGGTGACCTTCAGAATCTTTCTAAGACAATTCAAATGAAAGTGATTCAGTTTCCTGGCATGGAGCTGGTATACTGTCCAGGTTTCACAGGCATGTAACAATGAGGTCAGCACAATGACCCTGTAGCCATTCAGTTTGGTAGGCAATCTAATACCTCTTCTCTCCTACACTTTCCTTTGGAGCTTCCCAAATATTGAGCTAGCTCTGGCAATGCATGCATTAACCTCATCATCTATGTGCATATCCCTGGAAGTTAAGTGAACTTATCCACAGTATTCAAAACTTCTCCATTTGCTGTAACTGGTGGTTCCACATATGGATGGTTGTGGTGCTGCCTGGTGGAACAACCATGTCTTCTTGGTGTTAATTGTTAGGTCAAAATTAGCACAAGCAGCAGAGGATCAATCCATACTTGGTTGCGTCTCAGTTTCAGAGGCTGTATTTAGGAAGCTGAGGCTGAGATAAGGTTAAGTGATTTGCCCAGGGTTATGCCACTAGGATCTGGAGCAAGATTTGAACTTAGGTCTTCCTGACTCCAAATCCAACACTCCAGTATTCTAAAATCTAAATGAAACACATACAGTTGAGTTTTGGGTCCCAGGAAATGTGTGGTTCAAAAGAAGGAGAGGGGAAGATGGCAGAGTAGGTTAGAAAATTCCAAGCTCTCCAGATTTCCCCCACAAACAAGACAAAATATCACCTCAGGGTGAATGTAGAGTTGTAAAAACAAATAAGAGTTGGAGCAAAACAGTAGTTTTCCTAGGACAACTGTAAGAAAAATCACAAGACAGAGGTTTTGACCCTGTAAGGTATAAACACCTCCAGTCTAGTTCTGCTGAAACAGCAAGTGGCAAGCCCTGGGACTAGTTGGTTTGGGGGAGTGGGTAATCTTGGCCTTAGCCACAAGAATTTCCACCTACTGGACACTGCTGATAAGGGATGCCAGTTCAAGCTGTGCTGCTGAGATGGGGCCCTGGGCAAAAAGAAACTAGCACAAGCCAGTGAGTGCAGAAGCAGTAAGGTGGGGACTCACTGGCTGTAGGCATTTAAAGGAGAGCGGAGTTCTTGATTTCTGTTCCAGGCCAGAGGGGAGAACTGGAGGAGGATCTGAGACCAGAGACACCATCCCCTATACTCTAGGACTAGAGGTGATTACAACAACAAATTGTTATAAATTAAAAAATGAGCAGGCAACCATAAAAGGCTCCTATGGGAATAGAGAGGACCAGGGTTCATCTTCAAAGGAAGATATTGAAGCAACAAAAGTTTCTCTTACCCCAAAGAGTAACATCAAATGGTTACTTGCCCAAAAAGAATTCATAGAAAAACTTTAAAAAGATTTTAAAAATCAAATGAGAGAGATTGAGGAAAATTTTTTTTAAAAAATAAGAATCCAAGAAAAACAAGAAGATTATGAAAAGAAAGTCAACCAACTAGAAAAGGAGATCCAGAATCTTAAGGAAGAAAATGGATCCTTGAAAATTAGAATTGGGCAAGAGGAAGCCAGTGAAGTTACAAGAGACCAAGAAATGACGAAACAAAATCTAAAGAATGAAAAAAATAGAAGAGAAAGTGAAACATCTCATAAGAAAAATAACTGATCTGGAGAACAGATCAAGAAGAGAAAACATAAGAATAATCAGACTATCTGAAAGCTATGATCAAAAAAAGAATCTTGATACAATAGTACCAGAAATAATTAAAGAAAATAGTCCTGAAGTGTTAGTCCTGATATAGTCCTGAACTTCCCTTCCTAAGACAGGAAAGTAGAAATAGAAAAAATCCACCTGTCACCACCTGAAAGAGATCTTACAAGGAAAACCTATAGGAATATCATAGCTAGATTTCGAAACCCCCAGTTCAGGGAGAAAATATTATGAGCAACAAGAAAAAAACAATTCAAATATGATGGAGCCACAATTTGAATCATACAAAACCTAGAAGTGACTACACTAAGAGACCACAGGTCTTGGGACACTATATATCAAAGAGCAAAAGAACTGGGATTGAAGCCAAAAATTTCACACCCTACAAAGTTAAGCATAATCCTGAAAGAAAAAAAATAGACATTCAACAAATTGTCAGACTTCCAGGATTTTGTTACGAAAAGACCTGAAATCAATAGAAAATTTGACACACAATATCCAAGAGAAATATAAGGTGAACATCAAACACTAATTACAAGGGACTCAATAAGGACAGACTTTTCACTTATTATATGAGGAACTGCAAATCATATGTCTAAGATTGTTATTAGTAATTGGGTAGTTCAAAAGAAAGATTGAGGTAGAGTTGAATATGATGCAATACTAAAAAGTAAACCATCTAGGAAAAAATAAAAAGAGTAATTATCTTATATAAATGAGGTGCAAGAGGAAGAATGGGCACAGAGGAATTAGATGGGCAAAGAGGGCTGGAACCCTACTCTCATCAGGAACGGGTTAAAAAGGGAACAATACATATATATCTAGAAGGGCATAGAAGTCTTCTAAATTAAGAAAGAAATTAGGGGCTTAGGGGATAGGGAGGGGAGAGAGGATAAAAGAGGAATTTGTGGTGAGGGAAAGGATAAGGGAGGGATCTTTGTTGGGGGGGTAGGTTAAATAATAAGATGACAAGGTAGGGAGTAAAAGTAAAGTAGAGGAGTCAGGAGGGATAGAAAATAGGAGATACATGCAAACAAAAAATAAAGATCAGGAGTAGAATTTATTAGGGAAAAAAAGCAGAGGGAGTAATCACGCTCTTAGAGAAAGTTAAAGCTAAGATAGATTTAATCAGAAGAGAAAATAGGGAAACTACACTATATGTCAGCCATATTAATCAATATTGTTTTAGAGTATTTAAAATAACTAGAAAGTATAAGGTTGGAAAATTGCTGCGGTATAGGAAACAATGAGTTGGTGGACTTAGAAAAACAGGAAAGGACCTATTAAGGAAGACAGTATCCACCCTCAGAGAAATAAAGGAAAACAAGTATAGTGCAGTATTACATAGAAGCATATGAATGTATATATCTATATATGGGTATAATTATAGATAAGTATATGTATGTATATGTAAGTACGTGCATATGTATGTTTAGATGTTTGTATGTGTATATGTATGTATATATGTGTGTATATGTGTATGTATATATACCTATATACACACATACATACAAATATATCCACATTTAATTGTAGCCTTCTAAGGGGGGTGGGGAAGGGGAGGAGGACAAAGTAAAAAGTGCACAGCAGAGACAAAAAAAACTTACAAGGAAGCAAAGAAAAGATCGACAACTCAGAATACAATATTATTTACTATGTAGGCTTTCTTAAAGTGTAAATTTATTGCTGTGTGTTTTGAATCCTCTCTGATGCTCTGTGTGCACATAGCAATGCTTTGTTTTTTTCTTTTCTTATTTTCTTATTTAAGTTTCAGTATTTAAGTTTATGTTTCTTTTTCTTTTCTTATTGTGTATTTAAGTTTCAGTATTTAAGTTTAAAATAAATCAATAAAAAAGTTTTGAAGAAATAAACAAAAGAGGGAGAGGCTGGTCAGGGGAAAGGGAGGTTCTGAGAAAGAATAGGTGGCAGCAGATAGTACTTTTTAGGGAGCATAATGGAAGGGTCTAGGCACAGTCAGCCCTTAGAAACACTATTTCTCTTTAAAGTCAGCCTAAAATCATGTTATCTTTTTGAGTTGAAGACATCAGTGAGAGCTAAATGTAGGTGATCTGGCACAGATACCTTCGCTCAGAACAGAGAAATAAACTAATTTTACCCTATTAAACACTGACTACATTAATTACTCTATGTTGTACCACAATTAACAATTGTAAGATTGTTCTGTTTTCAATACGTGATCCTCTGGGGGTCTTTATCTGAACTTCCACTTGCACTGACATCTCAAGTCCCCTATAGATCCAGCTATATTTCCCCTTTGGGGTTCTTCGGAGGTACTGCTAAGGGGCTACAGGATTCTTCTATAAAGCAATAAATTCAAGTCCCCATTCCAGTGTGTTTTTCTCTACTATCGATCACCAGTTATGGTTAATATCTCCCTTACATCATCAATGTCTTCCACTGATTAGTATCCCTAGTTATCACCAATTAGCCTTTGCAAAAGGTTATTTTTTTTAGATGAAATAACAAGAATAGAAATATAAACATTTCCTACCAACACCCATAGGCACTCTCTCCTGTACAACCTTGGTCCCTGAGGAGAGTAGGCCCAACCTAAAAACTACAATGCTACTAAGTATTTGCTCCACCAAGTTTATTTCTAAATGTAGGATGACTTATCAGACAATCTCTTCTTTGGAGGAACTAGCATGGCATCTCAACTGCTGGATTTATCTACTATTTCAACTGCTGGGCCGGGTCCTGGAGTTGATTCTTCAGAGCCTCACTGAAAGGGTCTAGGGACCCCCCTTATAAGCTTGTGAACCACATTTTGAGAACTGATGATCTAGCCAAACCTGGTATCTTTCTGTTCATCCATCAGTTCCAAATTTTTGTATTAACTGTATCCCATTCCTGGAACACCTTCTGTAGTAGGAGTAATATCCTAACTCTCTATCTCTATGCAAGTTAGGCCAGTTTTTCATTAAAAGGTATTAAGAGTTGGTGGAGACTGCTGGTATTTTACAAAGTTGGGCCATAGAATCTCGTCATTAGACATCTGTTTGTCTTACTTTTCTAATTCCACAAGGTTGTTCCTTCTCCCATACTGTATCACCTAAGATCAGAAAAGAATAAATACAGTAGGACAGAAAAACAGTCATACCATGGTGATAGCCATGTGACAGCAGACCCAGTGTAGAGATCAAGACCAGCAGCCTCTCTTCCTACCCAGAGGTTTATGGCATTTTCATCCTCTTCTTTGAACACATTCAGGAAGTAGGCTGAATCTTCCAGTTAGTACCTTTTTTTTGCAAGCCCTCTGTGAGGGCAGCAACGGTCTTTTTGACTTTCCTTGTATTCCTCAAGGAGCTCACATTCTAAAGAGGGACACATCATGCAGATATATACTTTGTAAATGGAACATAATCTCAGAGGGAAAGCAATAGCTGTGTGGGGTAGTGGTAGAGAATGAGGATTGCAAAAAATTTCCTACAGAAAGTATGATTTAAGTTGACTCTTGAAGGAAGCCAGGGAAGCAAGGAGATGGTCATGAGAAGGGAGAGCACTTGCAGAGTTGGGGATATGTGCAGAGACAGGACACAGAATGCATGATGAATGGTAAATAAGTTAGTTTTGCTAGAACATAGGGTACATGCAAAATCAATACAGGAAGATAAATTGGAACCAAATTATACTTTTTATACAATCATTTTTTATTTTTAAATTTTATTTTTATTTTCACTTCCAAATTCTTTCTCCCTTGCCCTTCCTCTACCCGTTGAGGAGGCTAGAAAAAAGATATCCATTATTTATAGGAAGTCATGCAAAACATATTTCCATATTAGTCATGTTTTGAAAAAAAAAGCAAGAAAAATAAAGGAAAAAATTTGCTTTAGTCTGCACTCAGAGTTAATCAGTTCTCTCTGAATATGGATAGCATTTTACATTATGAGCCCTTCAGATCTGTGGTGGATCTTTGTATAGATCAGAGGAGCTAAGTTTTTCACAACTGATTATTGCTACAATATTGCTTTTACAATGTACAACATTCCCTTGGTTCTGCTCACTTCACTTTGTATCAATTTATGTCTTCCCGGGTTTTTCTGAAACCATCCCTTTTATCCTTTCTTACAGCACAATAGTATTCCATCACATTTATATGCCACACCTTGTTCAGCCTTCCCCCAACTAATAGGCATAGTTGGAGACAAATTATGAAGAGCTTTAAGCACCAAACCAATAAGATTTTATTTCGTCCTAAAGACAATAGGGAGTCACGGAAGGTTCCCGAACAGGAAAGCGTCATGCTCAGCCCTTTAGGAATGCTTTAGGAATGTAACCCAGGTTTCCAACTAAACCTGAGGCATTTTGCATGCTGCATACGAAGAAGGCATGACTCCCACCTAGTGGTAAAAATGCTAGTTCAAAGCTGTACAGCTGTATGAGGGTAGTGTTGGTGTATGAACTTTGGAGAGAAAAGACTTTCTTCCATTTTCTACAGAGTCTCACATAGCCAGACTCTCTTTGAGATCAACTCCAGACATGTAGTAAGAGAATGACTTTGGAAGCTACAACAGTGTAGGGGAAGCTGGTTCTTCAACATGCCCCTGATTTCCCGTTTTCTTCTTTAAAGACTTTGGGGAATTTTCCCTTGAGTGAGATCCAAGTCTCTCTCTTCATTGAGCTGAGAGATCATTTTGCTCCCATCTAACGAGCTCATTCATGAACTTCCTGATTCTAAGTCCAGCACTCTATCCACTGTGATATTATTATTAATATTTTCATCATCATTATTGTTATTATTATTATTAATATTTTCTGAAATATTGTAATCTATATCACTTCTCCAAATTTGTTTGCTGTTTTTCTTGTATAAATGGATTTATTCAGTATTTACTATTTGAAATGGTTACATAACCAGTGTCTGGTAGGAAGAAGCCAAAATGGCAAGTATAAGCTAAGTGCTAGGAACCAGGGAAATAAATGGGTTTTGTTTTGTATCAAAATTGTGTCCCTAAACCAGGAATTTTTAAGTCAACAGGTTGATATAATTCTAATCCACTACCTCTCTTAGAGGCTGAAGTAATGTCCAATCTTGTGGCCCTTCCCCTGCTCTCTTCAAGGCAAGAACTGCAGTTTCCTTTGCTGAAGGATGGGAAAGATTCCAGAGGCATTCTATTAATGCTTCTCATGAGTTGCATTTAAAAAAAAAAACTTATATGAACAAACACATTTTATAAGGTGCGAGCATGTACACACCCACGCACACAAATGCATGCACACACCTTAGAGAAATATCAATGCAGCAGTACTATGGAGGATATGTTGAAAAGAAAAAATGACGAGAGTCAGGCATACCCATTAGGAGGCTATTGCAATAATACAGGCCCGAACTAGTTGTTGTTGTTGTGTGGATATTTCCAAAATTGTCCAATCTACAAGGAAGAAAATCACTGAGGCAGAGCTCTGAGCCAATGGCAGTTTATAAAGGGACTCTGGTCCCCTCTAATGAGGTGGACCTCTGATCTTCCTCATGATTGGAGATGCCCACTTCCTCCAAGGCCTTAGTTTTATAGTGCTTGATATCTAGACAATACAGGTGAAGCAGAGCAAAAATACAGAATCTCATTGGTTGACAAATGGGCTAGTGAGCAGACTTTAACAGACCTATCTTGACTTTTCAGGAAATCCTACCAAGCTGATGAGTAGGCTTATAGGATTGGACTGAGAAGCAAATCTACAGGGGCTGACTGGTAGATAGAACAGCAGGTCATGGTCCAGCAATCAGGGTTACTCATTGGCCAAATGCTCACAATCATCTCCCCTTGTTGGGCAAGTTTAAAATCAGATGTTCAAAAACAAAGTTGTTTCTGCATGAAAGTGAGAAATAAGACATATAGGGAATGGGGCATAGAAATCTATGCCACCCTACAAGAAAGTAAGGGGAAAGGGGATGGGGGAGAGTGGGGTGACAGAAGGGAGGGCTGACTGGGGAATGGGGCAATCAGAATATATGCCATCTCGGAGTAGGGGGGAGGGTAGAAATGGGGAGAAAATTTGTAACTCAAAATCCTGTGGAAATCAATGGTGAAAACTAAAATATTAGATAATAAAATAATTGTTAATAGGGAAAAAAAGAAAATAAAAAATAATAATAATAAATAAATTTTTAAAAAAACAGCTGGGGGCTTTCCAGGTAATTGAGTCACCTCCGTCACTTTCTATGATTAAGCAACTGAATTTACAATCTGCAGTTCATAGCTTTGGGACTTAATATGCAGAACTTATAATCACCACCCCTATGGAATCATATCAAACTGATTAATACTGATCGGAATAAAATATGGGTCCAACTAATCATCTATCACAGTTTGTCCTTAATTCTAGACGAAGACCAATAAACATCATGTGGGTGATGTCTTTACTTGCTCATGAACTGGATTTAAGTGAGGCAGAGCTTTGCAGGGAGGACTCTTGAGTGGAGAGAAGATGGATATGAAGGATACTGTTAACACTTCCCATAAGCAGTCTCCAGATTTACGTGATCCTAAGAGAGTTCCAACTCTAGAGTCCACCAAAATGACTCAACAATAACTTGTTTCATATGAGTGGAGGCAAACAGCCAAGTCAAATCCTAAATGTAAAGTAATGCAGGCTACTAATGGGAGAAATTCACCAGCTGAGAGAAACGCTTTCCAACTATCTAAATCCTATAGTTTTTTCTTCCAAACTCTTCTATCCCTAATCGTTGTTTGTTTATTTTTGTTTTCTCTGACATAGCAATAATAAGAGCCAGCATTTGTATGTAGCTTTAAGGTTTTCAATAAGCTTTACATAAGTTATCTTATTTGATTCTCACAACAAACCTCTGAGGTGGGTGCTATTCTTATCCCCATTTTACACATGAGGAAACTGAGGCTGAGAGAGGTTAAATCCAGAGACACACAGCTTAGTAAACATCTACCACTTAGTAAAAGTCTAGCATTCTATCCACTGTGATATTATTATTATTATTCTCTATTCTTGTACATCATTGAGCTTCTTGTCAGTGTACCCTCAAGAAGGGGGAAGTGTCTTATATTGATGCAAACATCTGTGTTTACTATCAGCCTGTGCCAGTGTCAGCAATATTACCTTTACAGGTAATTGTATTGTGGGCCTGTGGAACATATTGCTATTCAAATTCCTTTCCAGACAAGAAATACTCAAAGAACAGCTGACCCATTTGCTGTTCTTGTCCTGACCCCTCAAAGCTGCTGCATCAATTGGAGCCAACTTCCACAGAAACTGCTGTACTTGATGGGTTACTTGCAATAGTGTATTAAGTCAATGGCTTGGTTACCATCAGGGGCTCGAGACAGCTGTCCTGCCTACTCCTCAGACTCTTTAGTAAGGATTTCTGACCCAGTTCAAATTATTCATATACTTCTCCCCCAAGGAATGCTGATAGCTAGTGGTCTTTGTGGTACCTTAACTTGAGGGTCAGGTCTGGCTCAATATGGGAAACACCCCCATGAGACTATATGAAGAGGATCCATAACGGATGCTTTTGAGGGAGACTTTTGATATTTCATTTAAGGCTAAGATTGCCAAATAATGAATTTACGGGTCCCAGTGGGGCAAGAGACTATGTTCTACTTCAGGTTTATTCTCAGTCAGTAACATTGTCATGTAATACCTTGATAGAACTGCTTTGATAAATGTAACAGTAACCACACTGACACACCAGGGATGGCTGCTAGCACAGGTTCTTAGATCTGCTTTTTTTAAAGGAAAGCAACTTTAAAGGGGTAAACAATTTTACTTTAATTATACATACATATCTTCACTTAGATCAGGGGAAAAGTCAGCACCCTGAACTTCAGAGAAAATACAAACAGAAATTACAAGCAGGGAAAATAGCACAGATCAACAGACAGACAGGGCTTCTAACTGTCTGAGAAATTAGACAAGATCAACAGACAGATCCAACTATCTGACCAAAGCAATATATACACAGTTACCAGAAAGAGAAGCACCAACATCTGGGTTTTCGAAGCCAGGGGGCTCCTTAATGGCTACCCAGAGTCTCCTCTGGCCAAATCACACAAACACTCTTCCAATGACTGAGCCCCAAAGCAAAATGCTAACCTTTGTTCTGTTAGACTGACATAGACGGATGCATTGTCAGCTCAGTACCTCCCTTCAGAGAACGGATTGGTCCACTCCCTTCTAGGTCACAATGTTCCCTATACGCCCCCAACATGCAACTCCTTGGCATGTTCACCCCTCCTCAACATACGTCCCATGTTAAAAAATGGCGGAAAATTCCTCCCTGTGGGTGTGTGAGGTAATATTCAATTAGCCGATTAAGCATTAATGGTAACCATTTGACCCAGTTCCCTCTTCAACTCTGACCGTTATCTGGCCAGTTTAGACCAGTTCTACATCCTGGGTCTGAGGCATCCACCAAACCACAAAGTAGGTTTGGATTGGTTGAAGACTCTCATCCTGGCTAATTTTTACTCCTTCTTTGTTCAAGCTGACACTTAATTAATTATTCTGTGGAACTTAATTAACTCTTCTGTGGAAACCTAACTTTCCCTAACTTTTACCCATCTCTCACGTGTATGTAAAAGTTTTTCAGTTTAATGTAATCAAAATTATCTATCTTATCTCTTATGATTCCCTTTATCTTTTGTTTAGTTAACAATTTTCCACCACTGACCTTACCTATGCATAGTTGATATTGAGGGTAGGAAGATAGAAGGAGCCTTTCCCTTCCACTCATCCCCAGGCCAATCCTCACCTTCTATTCCTGAAAATTTGATTCATTCCTGTTCTAGACAGAATAAATGCCACAGCTCCTGGACCTTCTTGGTAGTAGTTGAAATAACCTAAAGTTACTCACTTGCTCTAGATCAGAGTCCTGGGAGACCAAGTCCCAGTGGGTCAGAGTGGAAGAACATTGCAAAGCTCTTGGTTTCGACATAACCCCACTCTTCCCAGTGGTACTAGGGATTAGCTCTTAGCATAATTCCTCTAGAGCTTGAAGGGACCTCAGAGACTACTTGGATCAGCTCCTCCAGGCAGATTAAATAATTTGCCTGAAGTCATCAAGTAGGGAGTGTCAAAGATGGGATTTGATCTTCATATGTCCTATGATTCCTGAGCCAGCGCTGTATACCACATGCCACTAATCTATGTTCATCTTTGTGCATTTTGCCCAATTTATGTTCATCACTGAGATCTTATAATATTCTAGTAAGAAATAGTAAAATGATCACACAGAGTGAAGTTGTGACAACTCTGGTGTGGTAAGGAATACTCTAGACACCAGTAGATTGCCTGATAAATCTCATAAAAGTAGGACATCCTAAAATATAAAGCAGTGAACAAAAAAGTACTACATTAATGTTGAACCACTTACTACACCTTTAGAGGCTGGAGACTGGTTCAGGAGAGTTAAAGGTTAAGTCCAGTACTTAGTCCTTGAACAAACTGAATGGCAGCTTTGTTATTTATTTTGCACGAAAAGCCCCTTTCGAGCAGGCAGATGGCTCATAAGGTCATACATTTAGAGCTGGAAGGAATCTCGGGGGCCATCTGGTCCAAAACACTGATGATGTGTAATCCAGTTATCACATGGGATTGTAGAGGGAGAAACAAATGTAGAGGGCGAGAAGAAACCCAGGGATGCAGGGATCCCAAACCAAAATTCCCAGGGTGAGGCCACCTGGAATGAATTCACAGACACGAGCATTCTTTAAGTCAAGGAGGCAAAGATTTATTATGCTTTTTCAGCAGGCAAGAGTTCTTAGGCAACCTGCAACCAAAAAGAGGTGCAGGAGGAATCTTTATAGAAGCTAATGGGGGATTAAGAGGGGAGACATGTCAGTTAGGTTTTGGGGGGTGGGATTAGCGAGTGGTTAGTTCTTAAAGGAACATGCACATTTGGTATCTACTGCGCAGTTGTATTACCCAGAGTTCTCTAGGAAATAGCCCACAGGAGGGTTACTAGGGGGTGTGGTCTTTACCATGAAATGTCACTAAGTTCACTGTTAGTCGGGGCTAAAGGGAATAGTTTCTCATCTAGTGTCTTGTTAGGCAAAATACTATCTCTAAGATACATGTTTAGAAAGGTCATTGAATAGTAAATATGGTTATGACTCAATGTACAGTCAGTTATCAGCATCCAGAAATCAATCTATAGTTGCACATAGCTTCTTCCAAAGGAAGAAGCAGAGATAAGTTGGGACAGGCTGCCCTTTAGCTAGAGAGAGACAGCCTGAGAGAGAATATGTTTTAAGAACTAGGTATGTAAATGTTTTGAGAACTAGATGTGTAAGACAGAATATGTTTTGGAACTGGGGTTCAGTCACAGGTACTGAAGCAGAGGCTGTTAGAATTTAGGGTCCAAGCACAAGCACTTCATCAGGACTCAGGAAATGTCCCAATCTATTCCCAATGTAGCTAAGAACACTGTCTGAAATGGATGCTAGCTATATCTAGCCATAGCTACATGCCATAGTCCCATCCAAAACCCAAACTAGGATTTCCTTTCCTGAACCAGGTCTATTTTGATGTACCTGGATTTACCTGGTGACCAGGTCCTAGACAAGGCCCTGGAATTCTAAGAAAAGAACTGAAAGAAAAGGTTGATCTGGCATTCTACTTGCCTTGACAGAGCACCAGTATTATAATGGGGAATTGAATTTTGCCAATTTAAAATCCCTGAATATCAACAAAATCTTGTATCAATACTCCCTAACCTTAATATCTGACCTGAAGATATATAGATATAGATATGGAGATATGTATGTATATATACATATGTGTATATGTATCTATACATACTTTAAATTTAAACACACATTAGATAGATAGATAAATAGATAGATAGATAGATACACATGACCAAATGCTATTCCCCATAGATAAATGGCCAATGGATATAAAAAAATACTTCTTTAAAAAACTGCAAATTATTAAGAATGAAATAACGTTCCAAATGCAAATCAAAACAACCCTCAGGTTTCACCTCACACGAGCTAATTGGCAAAGAAGGGAAAGAGTTATTGTTGAAGGGGTTATGGAGAGATAAGCACGCTAGTGCATATTTGTTGGAGCTATGAATTAGCACAGCTATTCTGGAAAGCAATTTAGAATTATGCAAATAAAGTGACTAAAATGCCCATAACCTTTAACCCAGGAATTTCACTACTAAGCTTATACCTCAAGGAGGCCATTGATTTAAAAAAAAAAAGTTCCCAGATACACATATTTTTTGTGATAGAAAAGAATTGGAAACAAAGTAAATACCTATCATTTGGGAAATGGCTAAACAAATTGTGATATATGAATGAAATTGCTATAAGAAATGATGAATGTGATGAATACAGAGAAAGATGGAAAGATCAACATGAACTGATGAGAGTAAAGGAAGCAGAGCCAAGAAAACAATATACGCAATGGTGTACAACAGTATGAACAGAAAGAACAACCCCTACACACACACAAAAAAAAAATGCTTCAAAATTATAAAGAAGAAGCATGCCTTGAAAGAAGATACAATGTGAAGACGCATCCATCCTGTCCTTTTTCAGAGGAGGCCCGTGAGTATTGACATTGCATATATCTTCAGATGTTTTAGATATAGTGATCAGTTACGCTTATTTTTTCTAACTCTTTTTATTCTTTTGTCTTTATAAAATACTATTTATTAGGTAGGATGGCTTTCTGGGAAGAGAATAAGTACTTATTAAGCTCCTGCTATGTGCCAAGCACTGTAAATATTAGTTCATTTGATCCTCACAAGAAACATGCAAAGTAGGTGCTATTATGATCCTCACTTTACAGTTGGGGAAACTGAGTAAGACAGAGATTAAGTGACTTGCCCAGAGTCACACAGCTAGTAAGTACCTAGGGTCAAATTTGGACTTAATTCTTCCTGACTCCAGGATCAGCACTTTATCCAGTGAGATACGTAGCTGCCTCTGGAAGGGAGGGATCATAGGGAAAACCATGGTAATGTGTGTGTGAATGGATGGATAGAAAGATAGATATAAGATAGAGCTAGATCTTATTTAAAAATAACTAACCTGAAGCAGCTATTGGGGCAATGACATTCATCAAATTGAACCTGGTGGAATAAAGGACAACAAGTTGAAGATGTGCTTCTGTCCTGACGTGGCTTGTATACAAGACAGGATGTTGGAGACAGTGCCCACTCATTACTTTCATATTCCTTCTTCCTCTTTTCTCTTAGTAAGGGAAATGTGCCTATTCGTGCAATCTCCTTTTCTTAAAAGTTTATTTCCTGTTTCCTTTTGTCTCTTCACAGATGACAAATGTGATTGTATTACTGATCTCTATGCTTTGTTGTTCAAATGCATCGCGGAAAAGGCAATGGAGGTGGGGCCCGGGGGAGGAAGGGAGGGAGGTAGAATAGATCTCAAAACTGTAGTATAAATTTTGCAAGAATTATTTCTGAATGAGGGCTCTAGCTGAACAAAAAAGAATGATAGATGCGTTTTGTTAATTTCCAAAACAGTAAGAAACAAAACAAGCTGGATCTTCCTAGTCACTGTTTTGGTGTGGGAAGGCCAGTAGGATTTGGGACTGGTATGAGAAGAGGTATCTGGTCATTTATCCTCTTCCTCTTGTTTATTTCTGGGCAGGTTTGAAAGGAAAACCAAGTCCTCCAAAGTGAGGAAGAGTTACTGAAGGGGCTTGAAAGAAAGCTACCCCCGAGGAGAGGACTGCAGAAATGACTGGGAAGTAGTTACTCAAGGTATATGTAAATTGGGGCCAGTGAAATAAAGTTATTAGCCCTCCTTACTATCACTCACACACACACACACACACACACACACACACACACACATACCATCACCACCACCACCACCACCCTGCTAACATGAATACTGGGTAGCAACATCCTCAGAATCTTTTAGAGATTTATGAATTTTAGGTTCCATAACAGACTGGACTAAGGGGAAGGATGGAGGGAGGGAATAAAGCATTTATTAAGGACCTACAATGGGCCAAGCACTTTTTACAAATATCTCATTTGATTCTCACAACAACCCTATTATCCTCATTTTACACATGAGGAAACTGAAACAGAGGTTAAATGGCTTGCCCAGGGGTCACACAGCTGGCCTTGGGCTGGATTTGAATACAGTGACCTATCTCAGTGAAGGTCCCACAAACTGCCAGCATTATATTTAGTATACCAAATTACTCTGAAACATCTTCTGGTACCAAAAAAAAAATAGCCAACACTAACTTTTTTGCCAATATGTTCATTTTAAAAACATTCATTTTAAAAGAAGAGGGCACACAATACAGATGAGTGGGGACTACTCATATATCCATGAAAGGCAGAGTTCGTAAGTAAGTAAGGGACCTGTGCCTCTGTAAAAGACCCTCAGTAATTATGCAACCCATGTCCACATACCAACTCATACTTTCTGAGTTTCTTCACCTCTCTCAGCCTAGGTTTTCCCAGATGTCAAATGAACTTAGTATTATTTCTATTATATCTCCCCACAGAGTTGCTACGAAATTTTGAAAACTGTCAAGTGTTATCAAAACTGAAAAGGGTTATTGAAAATTATGAAGTGCTAATTGTGAGATATCATGACTATATAGTAAAAGTTGGGAAAAGGGGTTTGAGGTATGAAGAAAACAGGTAGGGTCCGGAGAGCATAGACCCCATGGTCTAGGAAGGAGAAAATATAGAAAGGAGAAAAGACACATTCCTATGGGCACCATTCCCATTTGTCTTTGCTTTGCAGCCTTCCCCAATCTCTGCTTCCCAGAACCCTTGAGGTAGCTAGGAAAGGAAGAGCAACATAACTGTTCACACTGCTTAATGAGCTGGAAATCACCAGACTACCTGCAAACCCCCAGCACTGACATCTGGCCTGTTGGTGCACCCTAAAGACCTTTGGGCCTTGCCACATACCCAGTAGCTGCACCCTTCCAGGCAGAAGGAAATTGAATTCTTTTGTAACTGTTGTCTTGCCCAAGTGAAATGAGAGGTCCTTGAGAGAAGGGACTATCTTGATTTTTCTATTTGTATCCCCAGCACTTAGTATAGTGCTTGGCAGATAGTAATCAATTAATGAATACTTTTGTCATTCATTCATTTTTATTCTTTCATGCATTCATTCATTCATTCAAAGTAGGAGCTGGCTTCTGTGGAAGTGAAGCAATCAGAAAAACTACAAGCAAGGAGGGTATAAATTAACTGGTGATTCCTCAAAGAAGAGAGATTTCTTAGAGTTATAAGGCTGAGTAATATAGGTTTGGTTTGTGATTTAGTGGTTGTTGCAATTGTTTCTGTTTTTTTTTAAGGAATGTTACGAAAGGAGAGACAACACGGGAAGTGTGAGCTTTGGCAATAAGACTGTTTATAGAAGTAGAAAAAGCGTTGGATTTAGAGTCAAATGATGTGGGGAGCCAGTCATATCCTGTTCAGGCCTCTCAGACCTCTGCAAGGCAGGGTCAATTGAAAATGGGCCTATGCATGGCAAGGCCAGTTTTAGGATAAGAAGACTTGGCAAAGAAAACCTGCCTTTGTAGATGATTACCCACATGGGTGATGACAGAAATGTTTCAGTCTGGTTAGCCTTGAGGAAAAATAGTGTCTCACTCCTAGGAACAAGGAGATAAAAAACTTAACCAATGCTTTATTGTACTCTTCTTTGAAGTCTGGATGACTCAGCAATTAACCTGTATAAAATACTGTCAGTAACTCCATTAAAATCAGTCTATAGCTTGACTATACGACTCGCCTAGCCCCATGTCTTTGTCTTTTTGTGTCCATTACTTCATCATATATTCACGCCACTGCTGGCACAAAATGACACAGATTAAAATCTGACCTCTAACCTTTGCCACCTCTGTGATCTCTCTTAATCTCTCTAAGCCCCAGTTTCATCCACAGTTATATAAGAATTTTTAACCAGATGATCTCTAAGCTTCCTTCTAGCATTAAATCATATGATCTGGAATTCTGATGATTTTGTTATTTGGGGCTTAGAAAATAAAAGAGATTAACATTCCGGCCCTTAGCCCTGGCAAAACAATTTTCTCATGGCTATAATATTAGAGATAGTTAATATTTCAGCCTTCCAGAAGTGATTTCAATATGAAATGAACTCAATTTTATGTCATGTACCTTTTAAAACTCCACTGAAAATTTTAATTTTCCCAGAACTAGCTCCTGATTTTGTTTTTGTTTTTTCCTTTCCTTATCTCTTTGGGCATCTGAACATTTGAGATCAGCCTGAATCTTATTCATTCTTATATACTCCCACAATGCCTTGCAGATATTATATGTTCAATAACTATTTGAATGAATGAATACCAACAGATGCCCGAGTTTTATTAGCTTGGCCAAGACAGGACAGAGCACTCCTAGAACATCAATGCAGGCTAGGGGAAGATTCTGTCACATTAAAAATTCTAAGCTGTGTAAAGACAAGTTGAGTCAGACAGTTAATTCCCCAATACTCCTATTATTTAACCTACTAGCCTGAACCTACTACCATGGCTGGTTTCACATTCATCTTAGCCCCTTGGATTTTGGTGATCTAACTACATAACCAGCACTTACTGCTTGCCCAAACAAAGAACAGCGTCATCCCTGTATCCCATGACATAGAGTCATGAAAACCCAGAGGAAAGGTGATCCAGGAGAAGAAGGTGGTTAACAGTGTCAAATGCAGCAGAGAGGTCAAAGAAGATCTGGAATGAGAAAATACCAACAGATTGGGCTGATCATAGATCATAACTTTGGAGAAAACAGTTTCACTTGAGTCATGAGGTCAAAAGTCAGAATGCAAAGGATTATTGCCCTGATCAAGCATAGACTTAGAGTTGGAAGGAATTTTAGAAGTGATCTTACATGGTACCCTCATTTTACAGATAAACTGAGGTTCCAAAAGGTTTAGTGACTTACCCGATGTTATGCAGGTAGTAAGTAGTAGAGTTAAATTCAAACTCAATTCCTCTTAATACAAATCCAACACTCTTCCATTTCACCAAAAAACTTCTGTCAAAGTAGGAAGGTAATCACTGTTGCCAATAAATCTGTTAGAGGCAATAGCCTCTCTCCCATCCTGAAGTTCCTCACAGGCAGCAAATAAGCCCAGGCATCTATAAGCCCTTATACTGTGGCTATAGAGCTAACTGTGTTGACAGAAGAAAAATCAAGAGCCAGGTGATATATGGCCAAGGTCTAGGAGGCTTTCCTTATGTGCCTGCATTGGTGTTACCCTATATTAAATGTTTCTCTGGGAAAGATTTATTCTTTGGGCTTTACTGCAAGAATATACCAAAGGGCTGGGCAATGATGATTTGGTTACAAGGTCAGCCACAGTTGATAGCACCTTCTGAGACCCTCTGCATTTTCTAGACCAGAGACCCTGACAGACTTGGAATAAGGAAATATGGGATCAAATCTTGGTTCTGCCACCAACTAGCTACAAAACCTTGAAAACAGAGTGGAGGGCTAAATTTCTTTCTCTCCTAGAATGAGGCTTCTGAATCTAATGATTCCCTCTAACTCGACAGCTCTATGATTCCAAGTTTGAAAAGAACTTTCTATTGTCAGTAGAAACTAGATCAGATGTTCTGGTTCCACCCTGATGTTGACTACAACCTGCTAGATCATCTCCAGGGTTCCTGAAGCTGGCCCAGCACTAAGAATGGAATTCAGGGAAAACTGCTGCCTTCCTATGGCTGCCAGATGATAAAATCCTTGTACTCATCTTTGGAGCCAAATCCAAGGCAGGAAAAGTCTTGTAGTTTGATTTCATAATAGTATCTCATTTCTCTTTTGGCACAATTAAGTTTTAAAGTTGACCCTTGAGGGCTACTACTCACCAATTTCAGCAGGCGCATGAAGATGAGGTCAGTAAGTAAATAGTCTAGAGAATATTTTATTTGGCAAGCCATGTAAATACTCATATGGACGCATTTACAAGGAGTAGAGGACAGAAACTTTATTTATATATATACCACTTTTAGGCAGCTTTCTGCAGCATTAGCAACCATAGCTAAACCAATCATAGCAAAGATCAGGTTTAACCTCACTTGAAATCCAACAAGGAAAGGACAAAGCTTTTCTCACAGGAATATTTACAGAACAAGATAACCTGTCCATGCATGTATGCATTTTTTAACTTATGGAATGTAGAATAGCAAGTGTTATCTTCACAGCTGCGGTCACAATTTTGTATTTTTCCATGATATCTGTCCTTTGATGCTTCCTTGGAAGTATCACATGAGAGTGTAATGCAATTCTTAGAAGCCAATGGGAAATGTGGGACAAAGCGATGCATATGATCACACTGATTTGTTTGTTTGGTCCATTTCTTTGTCTTGGCTAGCAACCAGTCTATGACCTTTTGAGGGTTATAGTTTTTCGCTGGGAATGGGTGTCTTAGGACTCAGAGAGAAATTAGAAGCAAAAGGCTAAACCTGTTAAAGATGGGTGTTGGGGTGGCATGATAAGCAAGGCAGAAAGGCCCAAAGAACTTCACAGATAATGAGAATTTATATTTGTACTTTTCCCAAAGACTAATTATTATTCTTTATTTTCAAACAAAATATTCCAAATTAAATTCTTGATGACAAAAATCTCTAACAAGTAACAGCTTCAATTCAAAATTTCAAAACATTCAGACCATAAGAGAAGTTAATCCCCTAATAATAAAAATGCAATATACTCTAAATAGCATTTTTAAATTAATAGCATTTCTAATACAATGGCTTCCCAAAATCACATTGTTAAAAAATTGGGGGCATAATAACAATGTGTAACAATATCAGGGACTCAAAACAAGAAATCTGAAATAAAATGCATTGTCAGTCAAATAACATCAATTTAGTTGAATGTATTTCCTAATTACTTTACATAGAAAATAATTTCATCTGTTTATCAGTTTGGACATTCTATATTAGCTACATTCAGAGGTCAACGTAGAGTAATGAAAATCAGATTGCTCTTACAGTTACAAAGATGACATCAGCAGTTACCATACAGAATACCAATCAATCAAGCTGTAAATAGTAATTTTCCCTATTATGAAAACCCAACATATAATCAGATCTTAAACTGCTAAATATTAAATATTGCTGCACAATTCCAGCTACTTTTCTAAATCAACAAGAATATCAAAAAATAAATCTAACCCTCACAACTTTAAATGTGAATGGATTAAACAAACCAATAAAACAAAAGTGGAAGAATCAATTACTGCATCACAGACACTGAGAACAGGATGTTTTGCATCAACTGCTCCTAACTCCACCATCTTTGTAAATGCCCCTTTCTAAAAGCTGACTTAGTCGGGTTGATTGAATGATACTGACTCTTAACCACAGACGGCAGTATAGCATAGCTTTAGAAAACTACCCCTTCTCCCAAATTCTCAAGACTATCGCTAGAGCCCCCAGAGGATATAGTAGCCATGCTCTGGGGACCCATCACTGTAAATGGGAGTTGGGATAGTCACCTCAGAGAATGTACTATGTAAGTAAAATTCCCAAACTAGAAACTAGAAAACTAGAGAGTTGACAAATGAGAATGGAGGGATGAAGTGAAGAAGAGAGCTGATGAGAACAGTGTTGCATCAAAGTAATAAAAACAAAATTAAAAGAGTGAAAGTATTGGCTCAACAGAAAAAGAGGATAAAAAATACATCTTTAAAAAAAAAAGAGTAGGCAGAGCCAAGATGGCAGAAAGAAGCCAGCAAGCTGCCGCAGACCTCTCCAGTTTCCCTCAGAAACAACTTTAAATCAAGCTTCTAAAAGAATTCTGGAGTGACAGAATCCACAAAACTATGGAATGCAATAATTTTCCAGCCCAAGATAACTTAGAAGGACTTCAGGAAAGGTCTCTCTCACTTGGGTAAAAGGGGAGTGAAGCCCAGTGCAGATGTTGTCTGGGTGAGCCAGTGGGAGGCTCTTAACCACTTCACAGATCAGCAACCGAGGCTCTGCCATTCTGGCTCAGCAGGCTAGTGGCACAGCAAGCCATCTGTGAGGCCTCCAGCCTCAGTACAGGAGGCAAACTGACAGCCCCAGACCCCAGGTCGCAAGAGGCATGACTAGGACAGGCCACCACAGTGCAGTGGGCAAGCCTCCAGCCCCAGAGGCCCAGGTGCAGAAAGTCAGTGACCAGGCCTCTGGCTCCAACACAAGAAGCTTGGGAGAGTGCCCCCTGCACCCTAGAAGCAGAGCTCAACTTTTGAAAAATGAGCAAAAAAACAAAACAAAATAAAAAAGAGCCTTAACTACAGAAAGCTACTATGGCAACATGGAAGATCAAAACACAAACTTAGAAGAGGATAACAATGTCAAAATGCCTACATGGGGAGCCTCAAAGGGAAATATGAATTTTTTTCAAGCCCAAAATGTCCTCTTGAAAGATCTCAAAAAAAGGATTTTAAAAATCAAGGAAGAGAGCTAGAAGAAAACTTGGGAAAAGAAATGAGAGTTATTCAATAGAATTATGAAAAAAAAAGTCAACAGTTTGGAAAAGAAAGCAAAAAAATGACTGAAGAAAACACCTCCTTAAAAAATAGAATTGGCCAAATAGGAAAAAAAAATCCACCAAAGCAAACAACTCCTTTAAAAGTAGAATTCCACAAATGGAAAGAGAGGTACAAAAGCTAACTGAAGGAAATAATGCCTTAATAATTAGAATTGGGCAAGTAGAAGCTAATGACTCTATGAAACATCAAGAATCAGTCCAACAAAATCAAAAGAATGAAAAAATAAAAGAAAATGTAAAATACCTCATTGGAAAAACAACTGACATGGAAAAAAGATACAAGAGGGAAAATTTTAAAATTATTGAACTACCTGAAAGCCACAATCTTAAAAAGAGCCAGGACAGACTCTTTCAAAAAATTATCAAGGAAAACTGCCCTGATATCCTAGAACCAGAGCGTAAAATAGTCATTGAAAGAAGAATCCACTGGTCACCTCCTGAAAGAGATCTCAAAATGAAAACTCCAAGGAATATTGTAGCCAAATTCCAGAACTATGAGGTCAAGGAAAAAATACTGCAAGCATCCAGAAAGAAAAAATTCATATATCAAGGAGCCACAGTCAGGATTACTCAGGACTTAACAGCTTCTACATTAAAGGATCAGAAGACTTGGAATATGATAGACCAGAAGGCAAAAGAGCTTGGATTACAACCAAGAATCAACTACCCAGCAAAATTGAGCATAATCTTCCAGAGGAAAAGATGGGCATCCAATAGTTGAACAGAAAATTTGATCTTCAAATACAAGACTCAAGAAAGCCTAAAAAGGTAAACAGGAAATAAAAACAACAACAACTTGATATTCAATAAGATTAAATTGTTTATATCCCTACATGGGGAGATGATATTTGTAACTCTTAAGAACTGTATCTCTATTAGGGCAGTTAGAAGGGGTATACATAGAGGGTATGGGTATAAGTTGACTTTGATGTGATGATATAAAAAATTAAGGGGTGAAAAAAGGCATTGTACTGGGAAAAGAGGGAAGGGGGAGGCAGAATGGGTTAATATATATCACATGAAGAGGCATAAAAGACATTACAGTAGAGAGAAAGAAGGGATGGGGTGAGCATTGTTTGAACCTTACTCTCATCAGACGGGCTTAAAGAGGGAATAACATACACATTCAGTTGCATAGAGAACTCTATCTTACCCTATAGGAAAGTAGGAAGTAAAAAGGGGGAAAGGGGGGAGGGTTAATAGAAGGGAAGACAAAAGTAGGAGGTGAAAAGAGAAACACAAGGAAGGGGGGGGCTGATAGAAGGAAGGGCAGATGGGGGAGTGGTGGTCAGAAGCAAAACACTGGTGAGGAGGGACAGGGTGAAAGGAGGGAGAAAAGTATAAAAAGAGGGAAAATAGGATGGAGGGAAATACACAGTTAGCGAATGTATGAATGGGATGTGTGTATGAATGTGTGAAATTCATAATCGTGAATGTGAATGAGATGAATTCTCCCATAAAACAAAAGCAAATGGCAAAGTGGCTTAAAAACCAGAATCCTACAATATGTTGTTTACAAGAAACATATGTGAAGCAAAGAGATACACACAGAGTAAGGGTTAAAGGTTGGAGCAGAATATATTAAGCTTCAGTTGAAGTAAAAAAAAAAAAAAGCACAGGAGCAGCAATTCTGACCTCAGACAAAGCAAAAATAAAAATGGATCTAATTAAAAGAGACAAGGAAGGAAATTACATCTTATTAAAAGGTATCATAGACAATAAAGTAATATCAATACTAAACATATATGCACCAAAGGAGAAGATAAGTGAGTTACAGGAAGAAATAAACAGCAAAACTATACTAGTGGGGGACCTCAAACTTCCCCTCTCAGAACTACATAAATCTAATCACAAAATAAACAAGAAAGAAGTTAAGGAGGTGAACAGAATTTTAGAAAAGTTAGATATGATAGACTTCTGGAGAAAACTGAATGAGGATAGAAAGGAATATACCTCTTTTTCAGTGTTACATGACACCGACACAAAAATTGACTAAGTATCAGGGCATAGAAATCTCACAATCAAAAGCAGAAAGACAGAAATCAAAAACAAAGGAGAGATTAATAAAACTGAAAGTAATAAAACTATTGATCTAATAAATAAAACTAAGAGCTAGATTTATTTTAAAAAGTAATAAAATAGATAAACCTTTGGTTAATTCAGTTAAAAAAAAAGAACACCAAATTACCTGTATCAAAAATGAAAAGGTTGAATTCACCACCAATGAAGAGGAAATTAAGGCAATAATTAAGAGCTATTTTTCCCAAATGCATGCCAATAAATCTGACAATCTTAAGTGAAATGGATAAATATTTACAAAAATATAAATTGCCCAGATTAATAGAAGAGGAAATAAAATATTTAAATAAGCCCATTTAAGAAAAAGAAATTGAACAAGCCATCAGTGAACTCTCTAAGAAAAAATCTCTAGGGCCAGATAGATTTACAAGTGAATTCTACCAAACATTTAAAGAACAATCAATGCTAATACTATATAAACCATTTGGAAAAATAGGTGAAGGAGTTCTACCAAATTACTTTTATGGCACAAATATGGTGCTGATACCTAAACTAGGAAGAGCCAAAACAGGGAAAGAAAATTATAGACCAATTTCCCTAATGAACATTGATGAAAAAATTTAAATAAAATATTAGTAAAGAGATTATAGCAATCTATCATGAGGATAATACATCATGACCAGGAGGGATTTATGCAAAGAATTCAGGGCTGGTTCAATATTAGGAAAACTATTGGCATAATTAACCATATCAATAACAAAACCAATGGAGATGATATGATTATCTCAATAGATGCAGAAAGAGCTTTTGACAAAATACAGCACCCATTTCTATAAAAAACAAACAAACACTAGAGAATATAGGAATAAATGGAGCTTTCCTTAAAATGATAAGTAGTATCTATCTAAAATCATCAGCAAGCACTATCTGTAATGGAGATAAGCTAGAAGCCTTTCCAATACAATCAGAGGTGAAAGAAAGATGCCCATTATCACCACTACTATTCAATATTATACTAGAAATGTTAGCTTTAGCAATGAGGAGAAAAAGAAATTGAAGGAATTAGACTAGGCAATGAGGAAATAAAACTATCACTCTTTGCAGATGTATGAGGGTATATTAAGAGAATCCTAGGGAATCAACTAAAAACCTACTTGAAATAATTAACAACTTTAGAAAAGTTGCAGGGTATAAATGAACATATATAAATAATCATCATTTGGGGCAGCTAGGTGGTACAGTGGGGAGAGCACCGGCCCTGGAGACAGGAGGACCTGAGTTCAAATCTGACCTCAGACACTTGACATGTGTACTAGCTGTGTGACCTTGGGCAAGTCACTTAACCCCAATTGCCCTGCCCAAAAAACAAAACAAATGAACAAAAAATAATCAGGATTTCTACATATTGCCAACAAAGCTCAGCAAGAAGAGATAGAAAGAGAAATTCCAGTTAAAACAATTGTAAACAATATAAAATATTTGGGAGTCTACTAAAACAAACCCAGGAATGATATGAACACAATTACAAAACACAAATAAAGTCAGAGCTAAACAACTGGGAAAACATCAATTGCTCATGGGTAAACTGAGCTAATACAATAAAAATGACAATTCTCCCTAAATTAATTTATTTATTCAGTGCCATGCCAATCAAACTATCAAAAAAATTTATAGAGCTAAAAAAATAATAACGAAGTTCATCTGGAAGAACAAAAGGTCAAGAATATCAAGGGAATTAATGGAAAAAGATGCAAAGCAAGATGGCACACCTGTATCAGACCTAAAACTATATTATAGAGTGGCAATCATCAAAACTATTTGGTTCTGGCTAAGAAATAGAGTGGTGGATAAGTGGAATAGGCTACATACACAAGACAGTAGAAAGTGATTATAGCAATCTACTGTTTGATAAACCCAGACTCCAGCTTCTGGGATAACAACTCACTATTTGACAAAAACTGCTGGGGAAAACTGGAAAACAGATGGCAGAAACTAGGTACAGACCAGCATCTCACACCGTATACCAAGATAAGGTCAAAATGGGTACATGACTTAGACATAAAGGGTGATACCATGAGCAAACTGGGAGAGCAAGGAATAGTTTACCTGTCAGATCTATGGAGAAGCGAAGAATTTATGACCAAACAAGAGACAGAGAACATTATGAAATGCAAAACGGATAATTTTGATCAAAAAGGTTTTACACAAACAAAATCAATGCAACCAAGATTAAAAGGAAAGCAAAAATCTGGGAAACAATTTGTACTGCCAGTGTTTCTGAAAAAGGCCTCATTTCTAAAATATTTAGAGAACAGAGTCAAATTTATAAAAATACAAGTCATTCCCCAATAGATAAATGGTCAAAGCATATAAACAGTCATATGAAAAAATGTTCTAAATCACTATTGATTAGAGAAATGCAAATTAATACAACTCTGAGGTACCACCTCACATCTGTTAGATTGGCTAATATGATAGAAAGGAAAAATGATAGATGTTGGAGAAGTGGGCAAATTGGCACTCTAATGTATTGTTGATGGAGCTGTGAACTGATCCAACCATTCTGGAGAGCGATTTGGAACTAAGCCCGAAAGACAATCAAACTATGCATACTCTTTGACCCAGTAATACTAGGTCTATATCCCAAAGAGATCATAAAAAAGGGAAAAGGACTGACCTATATGTACAAAAATATTTATAGCAGCTCTTTTTGTGGTGACAAAGAATTGGAAATTGAGGGGATGCCCACCAATTGGGGAATGGCTGAACAAGTTGTGGTATATGAATACAACGGAATACTATTTTGGTATAAGAAATTGTGAGCAGGTGGATTTCAGAAAAGCCTGGAAAGACTTAACATGAACTGATACTGAGTGAAATGGGCAGAACCAGGAAAACATTGTACACAGTAATAGCAACACTGCATGATGATCCACTATGATAGACTTAGCTCGTCTCAGCAATACAATGATCCAAGACAACTCCAAAGGACTCATGATGGAACATGCTATCCACATCCAGAGAAATACCTATGGAGTCTGAATGTAGATTGAAGCATAATATTTTCACTTTTTTGTTGTTTTTTATGGTTTTTCTCTTTTGTTCTGTTTCTTCTTTCACAACATAACTAATGTAGAAATATGTTTATATGATTGCACATGTATAACCTATGTCAGATTGTTTGCCATCTTGGGGAGGGGCAAAAAAATTTTACTCAAAATCTTATAAAAAATGAATGTTGAAAACTATCTTTACATGTAATTAGAAAAAAATAAAATACAATTTATCAAAAAAAATTAGTAAAGACAAAAATGAGGAGGAAAAGCTCCTAATTCTCATAGCTTTAAATGTAAATGGACTAAACAATGCAATAAAACAAAACAAAAATGGCGGAATGGATAAGAAAGCAAAATATCACAATCTATTACTTACTAGAAACACAACTAAAAAAGCAATGCATCCATACAATAGAAATGAAGAGCTAAAATAAATTTGCTCTGCGTCAAATGAATCCAAAAAAAGTAGAAGTTTAAATCATGCTATCAGACAAACATAAAACTATCCAAAAAGATAATCAAAGAAATTACATTATGCTTGAAGAGGCAACTAGAATGTACAGTGATAGAGGATGGAGCTTTGGGCCTGGAGCAGGAAGCTATGAGTTCAAATGTGTGCTTAGACTCTACCTCTAACCACTTTGGAAAGCAATTGGGTATTATGCAAAAAAAAATGATTGAAATGTCTGTACCCCTTGATCCAGAAATTCTATTACTAAGTGCATTCAGAATATTGATAAGAAGAAAGTCCTATGTATACCAAAATATTTATACAGGCACTTTTTGTGATAGCAAGGAATTGGAAACAAGTAAATACCTATGAGTTGAGGAATGTTTAAGTAAATTATGGTACACGAATGGAACAGAACATTACTGTACTTTAATATGATGAATTATGATGAACATAATGAATACAGAGAACTATGGAAACACTTGTTTGCTGTGATGTAATATGAAGTGGGCTGTTGATAGTGTTATATAGCTTGGTCTTTTTTCTGTATGTAACCTGTTTGGTAAGACTTTTTACATTTATATCATTTATCCACTTAGAATTTATTGAGATATGTGGCATAAGATACTTGTCTAAACTCATTTTGGGATAAATTACTATTTAATTTTTAAAAGTTTTTGTTTAATAATCAGCTCATTGCATTTTGTAATAATTTAATATGATCAGAATGATTAATTTTTGATTGATTGCTGTAGACTCTTTGCAATAATCTATGTACAGTTTTTGAATTGATGTTACGTTGATCTGTAGTTCTCTTTTACTGCTATACCCTTCCCTGGTTTGGGTATCAGAACCACGATTTTCTCAAGAAAGAAACTTGTTTCTCTATTTTTGAAAATAATATATGTGCTATAGGTTTTACTTGTTCTTCAAATATATGATAGAATTCTCTTGTAAATCCTTGTGGTCCTGAAATTTATTTTTCCTTAAGAGTTCATTTGTGATTTATTTAACTTCTCTCTCTAGAGTTCAGTTCTTTAGTTTTTTATTTCCTCATGTATTTTGAATATTTTATATGTGTACAGATATTAATCCATTTGTTGAAATTTTAATTTTCTTGGTACGTAACTGCAAATAATAGCTTCTGATAAATTTATTTGCTCTCCATTCTCTCCATTGTGATTTCTTCCTTATTATTTTTGATTACAGTAAGTTGGCTTTCTTCTGATTTTTAAAAATGAACTTTGCTAATGAGTTACTGATTATGTAGTCCTTTTAAAAAGAAGTACTTTTTGCCTATTCAATTTTGAAAAATTCTTGATACTGATTCTTTTCTCTTTAATTAAAATTTTATCTTCTTTTGGGCTTGTGTTGAGATAATTAATTGCTGGTTTTCTACTTTTTTAAATTGCACATTCAATTCATTCAATCTCTTTTTTGTCTTTTTTAAAATATGTGTTATGGAATATTAATTTAATTTGACTCCATGGACCACTTTAGCTACATCATAAAAATTTTGGTATGTTCTATCAAAACCAGGGTCTCCCAAAAGTCTTAATGCAATATATATTTTGTGTATATATGTGTGTGTATATATATATATATATATATATATATATATTGCATATGCATACATGTATACTAAATAACAATATAGGTTTACCTTTATTGTTATTTAGTCTCCATTTAGGAGAGAAACTTTGTTCATACTTCTTTTACTAATCACTATTTTTACTGCATTGTGGTGTGTAAAGTACATATCAGTTATTCAGTTAATAAGCATTTATTAAGTCTTTACAATGTGCCATGCACTGTGCTAAGCACTGGGGATATGAAGAAAAACAAAAACAGTCCCTGACTTCAGGGAGATCACATTTTTTTTTAAATGCAATTTATTTATTTAACATATTTGGTTTTCAGCATTGATTTTCACATTTTGAATTACAAATTTTCTCCCCATTTCTACCCTCCCCCCCACTCCAAGATGGCTTATATTCTGGTTGCCCTGTTCCCCAGTCAGCCCTCCCCTCTATCACCCCCCTCCCCTCTCATCCCCTTTTCCCTTCCTTTCTTGTAGGGCAAGATAAATTTCTACACCCCATTGCCTGTGTATCTTATTTTTTAGTTGCATATAAAAACTTTTTTTGTTTTTGAACATCTGATTTTAAAACTTTGAGTTCCAAATTCTCTTCCCTCTTCCCTTCCCACCCACCCTCCCTAAGAAGTTGAGCAATTCAACCTAGGCCACACATGTATTATTATGTATAACCCTTCCACAATACTCATGTTGTGAAAGGCTAACTACATTTTGCTCCTTCCCAACCCATCCCCCTTTATTGAATTTTCTCCCTTGACCCTGTCCCCTTTCCAAAGTGTTTGTTTTGATTACCTCCACCCCCATCTGCCCTCCCCTCCATCATCCCCCTGCCTTTTATTTTTTTTTTTAATCTTCCTCCCTCTTCTTTCCTGTGGGGTAAGATACCCAACTGAGTATGTATGGTATTCCCCCTCAGGCCACATCTGATGAGAGCAAGGTTCACTCATTCCCCCCTCACCTGCCCTCTCCCCTCCTCCCATAGAACTGCTTCCTCTTGCCACCTTTATGCGAGATCATCCACCCCATTCTATCTCTCCCTATCTCCCTCTCAGTATGTTACTCTCTCATCCCTTAATTTCATTTTATTTCTTTTAGATATCTTCCCTTCATCTTCAACTCACCCTGTGTCTGCTCTCTCTCTTTTACATATATATATATATAAACACATATATATATACACACATACATACACATACATACATATACACATAGATATATACATACATACACATTCACTGATATATATATAAACATATGTACATGCATATTCCCTTCAACTACCCTAATACTGAGGTCTCATGAATCATACTCATCATCTTTCCATGTAGGAATGTAAACAAAACAGTTCAACTTTAGTAAGTCCCTTGCAATTTCCGTTTCTTGATTACCTTTTCATGCTTCTCTTGATTCTTGTGTTTGAAAGTCAAATTTTCTATTCAGTTCTGGTCTTTTCACTGAGAAAGCTTGAAAGTCCTCTATTTTATTGAAAGTCCATATTTTGCCTTGGAACATGATACTCAGTTTTGCTGGGTAGGTGATTCTAGGTTTTAATCCTAGCTCCATTGACCTCCGGAATATCGCATTCCAAGCCCTTTGATCTCTTAATGTAGAAGCTGCCAGAACTTGGGTTATTCTGATTGGGTTTCCACAATACTCAAATTGTTTCTTTCTGGCTGCTTGCAGTATTTTCTCCTTGATCTGGGAGCTCTGGAATTTGGCGACAATATTCCTAGGAGATTTCTTTTTGGGATCTATTTGAGGAGGCGATCGATGGATTCTTTCAATTTCTATTTTGCCCTGTGGCTCTAGAATATCAGGGCAGTTCTCCTTGATAATTTCCTGAAAGATGGTATCTAGGCTCTTTTTTTGATCATGGCTTTCAGGTAGTCCAATCATTTTTAAATTATCTCTCCTGGATCTATTTTCCAGGTCAGTGGTTTTTCCAAGGAGATATTTCACATTGTCTTCCATTTTTTCATTCCTCTGGTTCTGTTTTATAATATCCTGATTTCTCATAAAGTCACTAGCTTCCACTTGCTCCAATCTAATTTTTAAAGTAGTATTTTCTTCAGTGGTCTTTTGGACCTCCTTTTCCATTTGGCTAATTCTGCCTTTCAAGGCATTCTTCTCCTCATTGGCTTTTTGGAGCTCTTTTGCCATTTGAGTTAGTCTGTTTTTTAAGGTGTTGTTTTCTTCAGTGTATTTTTCAGTATTTTTTTGTGTCTCCTTTAGCAAGTCATTGACTTGTTTTTCATGGTTTTCTCGCATCCTTCTTATTTCTCTTCCCAATTTTTCCTCTACTTCTCTAACTTGCTTTTCCAAACCCTTTTTGAGTTCTTCTATGGCCTGGGGCCAGTTCATGTTTTTCTTGGAGGCTTTGGTTGTAGGCTCTATGACTTTGTTGTCTTCTTTAAGCTGTATGTTTTGGTCTTCTTTGTCACCAAAGAAAGAATCCAAAGTCTGAGACTGAATCTGGGCGCGTTTTCGCTGCCTGGCCACATTCCCAACCAACTAACTTGACCCTTGAGTTTTTCAGTGGGGTATGACTGCTTGTAGCCTTACGAGTTCTATGTTCTACGTTTGAGGGGGAGGTGCCAGCTCTGTCAGAGCCGCACTCCTCCTTCCCCAAGGACCCCCAGTCCAGACTGGGCTTAGATCTTTAGCAGGCTATTGCACTCCTGCTCTGATCCACCACTTAATTCCTCCCACCAGGTGGGCCTGGAGCCAGAAGTAACAACAGCTGTAGCTGCCCCACCTCCGCTGCCCCCGGGGCTGGAAGCCGAACCTCGAACTCCTTCCACTCCCGCAGCTTTTCCCACTAACCTTCTCCGCAGTCTTTGGTGTTTGTGGGTCGAGGGGTCTGGTAACTGCCGCAGCTGACATATTCAGGGCGCTAGGGCCCCCTCCGCCTGGCTTCTGGTCTGGATCGTCCACGCCGCTCAGGCTGGGCTCTGCTCCACTCCGTTCCCAGCTCCCAACTCCCAGCTCCGTGTGGAATATACCTCACCAGAGACCATCCAGGGTGTCCTGGGCTGGAGCCCTGCTTCCCTCTGCTGTTCTGTGGGTTCTGCCGTTCTAGAATTGGTTCAGAGCCATTTTTATAGGTTTTTGGAGGGACTCGGGTACGGAGCTCACTCTAGTCCGTGCTTACCAGCCGCCATCTTGGCTCCGCCCCCCAGGGAGATCACATTCTAAAGAAGGAGATAACATGTAAATCACTAGGTACATACAAGATAAAGAGCAGATGGAAAATAATCTTAGAGAGGAAGGTTCCAGCAGTTGAGAAGACCAGGAAAGGCCTCCTTAGGAAGGCAGGATTTGAACTGGATGTGGAAGTAAACCAGACAACCTCATAGGCCCAAGTGAGGAGGGGTGGAGCATTCCCAATATGGGGTACAGTCAGTGCAAAGGTACAGAGATGGAGATGGAGTCTTGTGTTCAGAGAACTACAAAGTAGCATAACATAGCTGGATCATAGAGTTTGTGGAAGGAAATAAAGTGTAAAGAAGACTGAAAAAGTAGGAAGGAGCCAAGCTGTTTGTCATTTTTGCCACTCTGTGCTCATTCATGAGATCTTTATGCCCTAGAGCCCATTTCTTGTAAAGGTACCATCCATGCCTAAAAAAAAGTATACTGACTAGGGTTACCATTCAGTTCTCTCCAAAAATATATCAAAGCCAGTTTTCCCCCCAATATTCCAGATCTTGATGTCTACTTTTTTCAATGCAACTATGTTCCAAAAGAGGAACATTAACGTCTCTATCGTATTTTCAAGTTCTTTTTGTATTTCAGCTATCCTTTTCTTTATGGTCTTTATTTGGTCTGTGATTTTGTTACTATATAATTCAAAATTGATATTGATTCATTGACTGAGGAATTTAAAGTATAGTTTAGTTTCCCTATTGTTTCTTTTGATATTTATTTTTTAGCCCTATCTAAAGTCATGATGACACATGAAACGCAACAAATTTTTATTTTGGCCCCTCCCTTTAAATATGCATATGTCCCTATGTTTTAGATGTTTCCTGATCCACCCCAAATGTTCACATGGATTGTTTGTGCCTGACCTGAAGTAGAGCATTCTGAGCTGGTATTGGTCTGATCAGCTACAATCAGACACGTTGAAACTTGATTCTAGCATAGTGATGTCATTTTGGTCCTCTTCGAGAGCAAAGGACAACAACCAACCAACCAACCAAGATATTTCCTGCATGTGATATATTTTTGGATTGAATTTTCTAATCCATTCTGAAGTTCTCTTGTTTTTTATGGATAAGTATAAATCATTTCTATTCATGGTTATTACATCTTTTTATCAGCACTAGGTACAGAACAGCTTGTGTTTCTTGAATCAATTCTTTCCTATACTCTCCACACTGGCACAGACATACACATACATAAATACACACATACATACTCTTACAGACCTAAAAGTCTTTTTTAGTTAATACAATCTTTTGAAAAATTTTCCCTTCTATCCAATCACAACAAATAGGTCTATCTTGCCATCTGCTCCATTTCTCTCCACTGTACACAGTTAATTCACTCAACTCTAGAACTTCCAACCTGAGGCTGAGCTATCTTGATTGGTGAGTGAGTGTAAACTAACAGACTTATATGTCGAGCCAGCTTCAGACCAGAATATTCTTCATACTCTATTTAGCAATACATCTTTCCATATGCACTATCACCATGACTAAACAATTAGGTAGTGCAGTGGATAGAGTGCTAGGCCTGGAGTCAGGAAGACTCATCTTCCTGAGTTCGAATCTGGAATCAGATGCTTACTAGCTTTGTGACACTGAGCAAGTCACTTACCCCTGTTTGCTTCAGTTTCCTCATGTGTAAATGAGCTGGAGAAGGACATGGCATACCACTCCATTATCTTTACCAAAAAAAACTGAATTGCATTCATGAAGAGTTGGACACAGCTGAAACAAATGAACAACAGCAACCATGTGGATGCCTTCACCCCACACCTTTTCCATATCTTGTTCTCAGATCACAGGATCATCAATTTAGAGCTGAGAGGGACTTCAAAGGTCATCTAGAGCAGCTCCTTCATTTTACAAATGAAAAAAACTGATGCCCAAAGAACTCACTCAAGGTCATACAAATAGAAGTGGCAGAGCCGGGCTCCAAGTTTTTTGTTTTTGTTTTTTTGAGGGGGGAAAGCAGGGCAATTGGGGTTAAGTGACTTGCCCAAAGTCACACAGCTAGTAAGTGTGTCAAGTGTCTGAGGCCGGATTTGAACTTAGGAACTCCTGACTCTAGGGCCAGTGCTCTACTTACTGCGCCACCTAGTTGCCCCCAACCTGGGCTTCAAGTTAAGTGGGAAAGTTCCATGTTCCATGTTCTATGCCACTCTGAATACTCACAATAATCACATCAATACTAGCATTGCTTCTGGAACAGCAGCACCGTCCAGCCTATCCCTCCAAAGCCACAGGTTACAGAAGGAACTCATGCAAATGTCACTTCCCCTGCAGGAGCTAAAGCAGTCATAGCTACTGCTGAAAAAGAAAGTTCTCACCCCATATCCTTATCACTGCCAACAGTTCAACATCAAAAACTGATGTGATTTTATTTATGGAAGCTAGGTGAAAAAAGATGCATTGCCATCTGCATGGCCACTCCACCCTTGCAATACTATTTCTATCTGCTTGCAGCTGAAACCTCTTATATGTGTTATTTTCTCCTACTAGAGTATAATTCTTTGAAAGCAGGAATTGTCTTCCTTTTCTATTTGTATACTCAATGCATAGCAGGGTATTTCACACATAGAAAGCATACATAACAAAAATGCTTTTTTACTCATCCATCCATCCGTCCACTCATTCTGAAAAGGCTGTGTCAATTGACTATCCAATGGATTAATTCAACATCCTTGTGACTTCCAGGCCAAAATTTCCTTTCCTGGCAAAAACTCCCTTACCTATATGAATTTTCTCCCATAAGTAAGTTTCTTTTTTGTATTTACCTGGTATACAGTAACCAGTTAATTGAAGTATCAAGGTAATTTGTTCATAGCCATATGATTTAGGACTTCCTTGCCTTACCCTGCTTCTCTTTTGGTTTGTTTCTATTTATGATGCCCCAATTCAATGTAAAATGTGTTCTTGCTCTTACCTCCTCCACCTTCCTCCTCAAGGTCATCTACTTTTTAATCTGAATTCCCCTTAATCACTGTTCTCTTGTTATTCTTTTTCAAAAATGGGAACTTCAGGTTCAACATGGCAGCTGGAAAGTAGGGACTTGCTTAAGCTCTCCCCCAAATCCCTCTAAATACCTGTAAAAATAGCTATGAACAAATTCTAGAGCTGCGGAACCCAAGAAATAGCAGAGGGGAAGCAGGTCTCTAGCCCAAGACAGCCTGGATGGTCGCTGGGAAGGGCCTATCACATTTTGCTGCCACACCAGCATGGACCAGCACAGCATGGACCAGCACAGCATGGGCCAGCCTAGCATGGGCCTCGCCAGGACCAACCAGATGGGGAGTTGGGTGGAGCAGACCTTGGGGCCATGAATCACTGAGCTGTAGGAGTTACCAGACTTCTCAACCCACAAACACCAAAGACAAAGGAACAGGTTAGTGGGAAAACTGCTGGATCAGGGCGAGAGAAGTACGAGGTCTGAGTGGTGGAGGTGGCGTGGTGGAGGTGGCTTGGTGGTGGCAGCAGCAGCAGGAAGGTGGCTGCTTCCAGAGCTCCAGCATCAGCTGCTTCAGGTCCCAGGCCCACCCGGTGGGAGGAATCAAGAGGCGGTTCAGAGCAGGAGTGCAGGGAGCACTTTGCTGGCGCGGAGGCAAGGTTCTCTTGCTTTGCCCTGCTTGGATCTGGATTGTGGTCCTGGTTGGCAGTTCTTGGGGAGGAGTAGCATTGGTGTGGCAGAGCTGGCTGTATAGGAATAGCTCTGAAAACAACAATGCATCCCCTCAAGCTTGGAACAAAGTACTCTCTACTCTACAAGCCATCTTGGAGTGGGGGGTAGGGTAGAAATGGGGAGAAAATTTGCTATTCAAACTCTTGTGAAAATTAATGCTGAAAACTAAAATACCCCGATGAAAAACTCAAAGGTCAAGTAGTTGGCTAGGAATATGGCCAGGCAGCAAAAACGGACTCAGATTCAGACTCAGACTTTGGAATCTTTCTTTGGTGACAAAGAAGACCAAAACATACAGCCAGAAGAAGTCAACAAAGTCAAAGAGCCTATATCAAAAGCCTCCAAGAAATATATTAATTGGTCTCAGGCCATGGAAGAGCTCAAAAAGGATTTGGAAGAGCAAGTAAGAGAAGTAGAGGAAAAATTGGGAAGAGAAATGAGAGTGATGCAAGAAAATCATGAAAAATAAGTCAATGACTTGCTAAAGGAGACCGCCAAAAATACTGAAGAACATGACACCTTAAAAATAGACTAACTCAAATGGCAAAAGAGCTCCAAAAAGCCAAGGAGGAGAAGAATGCCTTGAAAGGCAGAACTAGCCAAATGGAAAAGGAGGTCCAAAAGACCACTGAAGAAAATACTACCTTAAAAATTAGATTGGAGCAAGTGGAAGCTAGTGACTTCATGAGAAATCAAGATATTATAAAATAGAACCAAAGGAATGAAACAGTGGAAGACAATGTCAAATATCTCACTAGAAAAACCACTGACCTAGAAAATAGATCGAGGAGAGATAATTTAAAAATTATTCAACTACCTGAAAGCCATGATAAAAAAAAAGAGCCTAGATATCATCTTTCAAGAAACTATCAAGGAGAACCGACCTGATATTCTAGAGCCAGAGGGTAAAATAGAAAATGAAAGAATCCACCGATCCCCTCTTGAAAAAGATCCCAAAAAGAAAACTCCTAGGAATATTGTCACCAAATTCCAGAGCTCCCAGATCAAGGAGAAAATGCTGCAAGCAGCCAGAAAGAAACAATTAGAGTATTGTGGAAACACAGTCAGGATAATACAAGATCTAGCAGCTTTTACATTAAGGGATTGAAGGACTTGGAAAATGATATTTTGGGGCTCAATGGAGCTAGGATTAAAACCAAGAATCACCTACCCAGCAAAACCCAGTATCATGCTCCAAGGCACAATATGGATTTTCAATAAAATAGAGGACTTTCAAGCTTTCTCAGTGAAAAGACCAGAGCTGAATAGAAAATTTGACTTTCAAACACAAGAATCAAGAGAAGCATGAAAAGGTAAACAAAAAAGAGAAATCGCAAGGGACTTATTTAAGTTGAACTGTTTTGTTTACATTCCTACATGGAAAGATGATGTGTATAATTCACAAGACCTCAGTATTAGTGTAGCTGAAGGGCACAGGGTGAAGGGATGATATCTAAAAAAATAAAATCAAATTAAGGTATGAGAGAGGAATATACTGAGAGAGGGAGAAAGGGAGAGATAGAATGGGGTAAATTATCTCGCATAAAAGTGGCAAGAAATAGCAGTTCTGTTGGGAGGGAAGAGGTGGCAGGTGAGGGGGAATGAGTGAATCTTGCTGTCATTGGATTTGACCTGAGGAGGGAATACCATACACACTCAATTGGGTATCTTACCCCACAGGAAAGAAGGAGGAAGGAGATTTTAAAAAAGGTGGGGGGGATGATAGAAGGGAGGGCAGATAGGGGGAGGAGGTGATCAAAAGCAAACACTTTCAGAGAGGTACAGGGTCAAGGGAGAAAATTGGATAAAGGGGGTAGGATAGGAAGGAGCAAAATATAGTTAGTCTTTCACAACTTGAGTATTGTGGAAGGGTTTTGCATAATGATACACATGTGGCCTATGTTGAATTGCTTGCCTTCTTAAGGAAGGTAGGTGGGGAGGGAAGAGGAAAGAGAATTTGGAACTCAAAGTTTTAAAAGAAGATGTTCAAAAAGAAAAGTTTTTGCATGCAACTAGGAAATAAGATATACAGGCAATGGTGCATAGAAATCTATCTTGCCCTACAAGAAAGTAAGGGAGAAGGGGATGGGGGGGGAGTAGGGTGATAGAAGGGAGGGCTGACTGGGGAATGGGGCAATCAGAATATATGCCATCTTGGAGTTGGGGGGAGGGTAGAAATGGGGAGAAAATTTGTAATTCAAACTCTTGTGAAAATTAATGCAGAAAGCTAAAAATATTAAATAAACAAGAAAAGTCAATAGTTTTGTATTCATGCTTTTGGAAAAATCAAAGTTGAATTGCATTAAAAAATAAACTTTTTTGTTTCCAAAAGTTCTTTTATATACTTCCTATTAATAAGATAATCTGTCCCTGGATGTGTATATTTTTCAATTTATAAAATATAGAATAGCAAGTGTTATCCTGATAGCTGTGATCTAAAATTTTGCATTTTTCCACATTCTATAGCATTTTACAATTTGCAAGGCACTTTACTTACACCTACCTTGTAAAGAAGGTAGAATAACTGATAGCAGGGGGACATAGTGGATAGAGCACTGGATCTGGAATCTAGAAGACCTAAATTCAAATGTAGCTTCAAACCCTTCCTAGCTGTGTGATCCTGGGCAAGTTGCTTAACTTCTGTTTGCTTCAGTTTCTTCATGTGTAAAATGGAGGTAAAAACAATATCTACTTCTCAAGGTTGTTGTAATGATCAAATGAGATAACATTTGTAAAGCACTTCCCAAGCCTCTAAGTACTATATAAATGCCAGCTATTATTGCTAAACAAATACAAACATTTCAATATAAAAAGAACAAAAAAGGGAATTGTATATAAAACTGAATTTCTATTATGTACAATTTTTTGAAGTATGTATTAAGTTTAACAAGGTAACAAAATTGTTCTGCATATATGTAAAAATGTATATGCATATATATGTGTGTGTCTGTGTATACATATCTGTATATATCTATATTAACAAATATTAAAATAGTAAACATTTGAAGGACAATGAACTGGACTCAGAATTGAATAGAAAGGGAAAAGTGGGCTAGATTGCCTTGGGAATCTCACACAGATTTCAATGACCCCAAGTTTATTAAGAAATAAAAAACCATCATTTTAACACTAAGTATATGCACATGAATATGGAATGCCCCAATCTCAAAGGAATAAAAATTAAAGTTCACCAATTGAAATATTTGAATTTATTTTACTGTGTATTTGTTGTCTCTTTCCATGCATACCCCACAGAATATAAGCTCCCTGAGGGAAAGAACTGTTTCATTTTTGTTTTTGTATCCCCAGAGCCAGTATAGTACCTGAGCCATAGTCATCCCCAAATGCTTAAACTGAATTGAATTAAAATGAATTAAGTTGGACTGTGGACAAAAATAGGCTATATTAATTACCAATGATGAACCATGAATAAAAAGTGGTATAAAAGCTATTGATTAGAGAAATGCAAATTAAAACAACTCTGAGGTTATCACCTCATACCTATCAGAGTGGCTACTATGACAAGAAAAGGAAAATGATAAATGTTGGAGGGTGTATGGGAAAACTGGGCAACTGGTGGAGTTGACTTCCAGTCATTCTGGACAGCAATTTGGAGCTATAAAACTGTGCGTATTCCTTGATCCAGCAATACCACTGCTAGGTCTGTATCCCAAAAAGACTAAAATATAAAATAAAGGGAAAAGGACCTATTTGTATAAAAATATTTATAGCAGCTCTCTTTGTGGAACTGAAAATTCAGGGGATGCCCATCAATGGGGGGATGGGGTAAACAAGTTATGGTATATGTTTGTTATGGAATGTTATTGTGCTATAAGATATCACAAGCAGGATGATTTCAGAAAAACCTGGAAAGACATACATGAACTGATACAAAGTGAAGTTAGCAGAACCAAGAAAACATTGTACATAGGAACAGCAATATTGTACAATGAAGAACTATGAATGACTTGACTATTTTCAGCTATACAACCAACCAAGACAACCCCAAAGAACTCATGATGAAAAAATGCTATTCACCTCCAGAGAACTGATGTTGTCTGAATACAGACTGAAACATATTTTCTTCCTTCCTTCCTTCCTTCCTTCCTTCCTTCCTTCCTTCCTTCCTTCCTTCCTTCCTTCCTTCCTTCCTTCTTTCCTTCCTTCCTTCCTCCCCTGCTTTCTTTCTTTCTTCAAGTCTTCTTGCACAAAATGACTAATATGGAAATGTTTTATATGATTGCACATGTATAACCTAGATCAGATTTCTTACTGTCTCAGGGAGGGGGGAGGAAAGGGAGGAAGGAATAAAATTTGGAACTCAAAACTTGAAAAAAAATCAAAAATTTTTAAAAATTATTTTTACATGTAATTGGGGGAAGTATTATTTTTTAAAGGTGGTATAAAAAATATCATCAAAGCAATATGGATGTGGGCCAGTCATATATCAGGCAGTATGGTATAGTGAAAAGAACACTAGCCAGGGAGTCAGAGAACCAGGGTTCAAATCCCACCTCTGGCACTAACTGCATGACTTTGGGCAAGTCACTACCTCTCCTGGCCTCAGTTTCTTCCTATAAAATGAGGAGGTTGAATGAGAAGGCCTCTGAGGTCCCTTCCAGCTCTAGAGCTATGATCTTATGAAGTAAAAGCAAGATCTAACAAGTAGCTAGCCCATGTGCTATATTGGTACCCACCTAACATCAAGAGATCTGGTATAAGGCTCCCAGAATGTTGAGTGGGCATATCTAGTATAAGGCTCCCAGAATGTTGAGTGAGTAGATGAGTCATTATTGAAAACCCAGGGAAGAAGAATCCATCAATCACCTCCTCAAATAGATCCCAAAAAGAAATCTCCTAGGAATATTGTTGCCAAATTCCAGAGTTCCCAGATCAAGGAGAAAATACTACAAGCAGCCAGAAAGAAACAATTTGAGTATTGTGGAAACAAAATCAGAATAACCCAAGATCTGGCAGCTTCTACGTTAAGAGATCGAAGGGCTTGGAATATGATATTCCGGAGGTCAATGGAGCTAGGATTAAAACCAAGAATCACCTACCCAGCAAAACTGAGTATCATGCTCCAAGGCAAAATATTGACTTTCAATGAAATAGAGGACTTTCAAGCTTTCTAAGTGAAAAGCCCAGAGCTGAATAGAAAATCTGACATTCAAACACAAGAATCAAGAGAAGCATGAAAAGGTAATCAAGAAAAAGAACAAGAAAAAGAAATTGCGAGGGACTTACTAAAGTTGGACTGTTTTGTTTACTCTCCTACATGGAAAGATCATGTGTATGATTCATGAGACCCCAGTATTAAGGTAGCTGAAAGGAATATGCATATATATATATATGTTTATGTATATATATATATGTATAAGTGAATGTGTATGTATGTATATATGTATGTGTATATATATGTGTATATATATATATATATATATATATATACAGAGAGAGAGAGAGAGAGAGAGAGTGGGCATAGGGTGAGTTGAAGATGAAGGGAAGATATCTAAAAGAAATAAAATCAAATTAAGGGATGAGAGAGGAATATATTGAGAGAGGGAGATAGGGAGAGATAGAATGGGGTAAATTATCTCTCATAAAAGTGGCAAGAAAAAGCAGCTCTGTAGGAAGAGAAGAGAAGGCAGGTGAGGGGGGAATGAGTGAATCTTGCTCTCATCAGATTTGACCTGAGGAGGGAATACCATACATACTCAATTGGGTATCTTACCCCACAGGAAAGAAGAAGGAAGAAGATAAAAAGGGGGAGATGATAGAAGGGAGGGCAAATGGGGGTGGAGGTAATCAAAAACAAACACTTTTGAAAGGGGACAGGGTCAAGGGAGAAAATTCAATAAAGGGGGATCGGTTAGGAAGGGGCAAAATATAGTTAGTCTTTCACAACATGAGTATTGTGGAAGGGTTATACATAATGATACACATGTGGCCTATGTTGAATTGCTTGACTTCTTAGGGAGGGTGGGTGGGAAGGGAAGAGGGGAGAGAATTTGGAACTCAAAGTTTTTTAAAAACAGATGTTCAAAAAAAAAAGTTTTTGCATGCAACTAGAAAATAAGATACACAGGCAATGGGGTGTAGAAATTTATCTTGCCCTACAAGAAAGGAAGGGAAAAGGGGATGGGAGGGGAGTGGGGTGACAGAAGGGAGGGCTGACTGGGGAACAGGGCAACCAGAATATACACCATCTTGGAGTGGGGGGGAGGACAGAAATGGGGAGAAAATTTGTAATTCAAACTCTTGTGAAAATCAATGCTGAAAACTAAATATATTAAATAAAGAAAGAAAGAAAGAAAACCCAGGGAAGAATCCCCCATCAATGAGATCATAGATCAAGGCACATAGTCAGAGCTAGACATCAACAACAACAACAACAACAACAAGTTCTAAGTATGACAAACCAGATGCAGTGAAGAAAGTATGATGAACAGAATATTAGATATTGAACTCAGTAAACCCCTGATACTCTGATGCATTATGAAGAATATTGAACAATTCCCAGAGAGCACTGGTAGTCCAAGAACCCACAATTACAGGGTTGACTTTACAAGTAGACAGAATAGGTAGTTGTCGGTTTGATGTGATTTCAGATCCACTAGAAAGTATCCTCTTTTTATTCTCCCCATAGGCATCTTACTTATGGAATTAAGAGTTTTGGTTCCTTGGCTTAAAGTTTTGTCTTTTGTTGAGTTACCAACTGCTCTGGTACAGTTAAAATTTTAAAATCTCCTCTGTCACTTACAATGCAGAAAGCCTGAATTATCCTAGCAACACAGATTTAGAGCTGGGAGGGTCCTTACAGGCCATCTTTTGTAAATTATAGATAAGAAACTAGCATCAACAACTTACTGTCAGAGTTGGGACTTGAGGTCTTCCTAATTCCAAGTCCAACATGCTATCCACAGCATCATGTTTATCTCATCAGATCCTTTCCTAAAAGTAGGTTTGAAGTTGAGGCAGGGGCTGAAAGTATAAGAGGGCTGGTCATGTGAGTAGAGAAAGAGAGAGTGCCCTGGATCAAACAGAAAATGAACAGAGAGCTTAGAAATGATAAAGGCAAACTGCCTCCTTCACCCTTTTTTCCCCTGAGTCTGGCCAAACAGAGATTCTATATTTGATGCTGGAGGTAATAGGGAGCCCCTGTAGTTTATTGAGTGGTGGTGGTAAGGGTTATATATTTAGACCTGGACTTTAGGAAGAGCACATTGGTGGTGGGGTAGAGTGAAGGATAGACTGGAGTGGGGAGAAACTTGAAGCAGAGACATCAACCAGTAGACTACTGTGATGGGACAGGCATGAAGCACCAGGGTGGTAGCTGTGTCAGGGGAGAGAAGGGAACACACAGGAAGGATGCTATAAAGGTCGAAATAACAGTATTTGACAACAGAATGGATATAGGGATAAGAATGAGGCATCAAGGACAACACCTAGGCTTTGAGCCCGGGTGCCTGGGAGGATGGTAGTACCCTTGATAGTAGTGAGGAAATCAAGAATAAGGGAGAGTTTGGGGGGAAAGATAATGAGCTTAGTTTTGGATATATTATGCCACTTTAAAAAAAATATTTTCCCCAAATTACATGTAAAAACAATTTTAAAAATTCATTGCTTTTTTTTTTCTTCCTCTAGTCAATAAACATTTATTAAGCACCATGTGCCAGGCACTGTGCTGAGTACTGAAATGCAAATACAAAATAATCCAATCCTCCTTGCCCTGAGGAGCTTACAATCTAATGAGGAAAGAAAACAAACAAAAAAACAGAAGCTAAAAAGCAAGGAGGGGGGATAGGGGAAAAGATACCCAACTTGGCAACATGATGAAGTTTCAAAGTAGTACAAATGGGTAAGAAATGAGATATCTGAGCTGAGCTCCCACCTTAAATGGGATTTTGGAGTTCATGAGTCCACTCCACAAACAAGAGCAGCAGAGGGAAATGATGAGGAGGAGTACTAAGGATGATGGAATTTTGCAGAATGTTTCCCCAGTAATGAGCTTCCTGGACCATGGTAGAGAAGTCAGAGAAGTCTGAGTAGTGCATTCTTCCTCTCCTTTTCTCACCTCTCCCACTGCATTCCTCTTCCCTACCCTTTCCTTTCTGAGATCAACAAAATCTAACAGAAACACTCACAGACCCTCAATCAAATTAGACTCCCTCTTTGGGGTTACGTGTGTCATCTCTCCAAATGTAAATAGTCTAACTTTAGTTCATTATGATTACACAGTCCATATCTATTTTTTATTCTTCTCTTCACTTCTGCATTTGCAGATCAGATTTTCTACTCAGATACAGGGTAATTCTTGGCTGTAAGCTCTGGAATATCATAGTCCATGTTCTTCCTGGTGGCTGCTAAAGTATGATCCTGACTGTGGTTCTATGGTACCTGAATTATTTCTTTGTGGATGTGTGCAATTTTTTTTTTAAACCTAGGAGCTCTGGATTTGGCTACAATATTCCTAGGAGTTTTCATTTTGGATCTTCTTTCAGTAGGGGACCAGTGGATTCTATTTCCATTTTGTCCTCTGATTCTAAGAGATGTGGGTACTTTTAAGATTTTCTGATATATGGTATCTAGGCTTTTTTAGTCATTGTTTGTAGGTAGTCCAATAATTGTGGGTGATTTCCAGGCCACTTATTTTTGTTATAAGATACCTCACATTTTTTCATATCTTTTCAGTCTTTTCATATTTTACTATTTCTTGATGTCTCATGGAGACATTAGCTTCAACTCAACCAATACTGTTTCCCTAAGCCTCCCTGAATGGGAAAAATGACTCATTATAACTTTTTCTTGTATGTTTATAAAATGAGAATTTGGTCTGGTGCATTTTTAGTTCATTGTGGAGGCTGAGTGGGTAAGTCAGCCTGTACTGCTTCCTGTTACTCCATTACCTTGGCTCTACCCCCTGAATCTTCTAAAGTTGAAAAACCTCTGTGCTCTGAGAAAAATACCTTTTAACAACCTTTTATTAACCAGTTTTCTCCTTTGCATGAATTTGCTGGTGTCAGTTAATAGATTTTCTCAAGAAAACAATCTTTCTATATGCATAGTTTTCTGTTCTGTATGAATATTTTGATGTTGAATAAGGTGAGTTATAGCAAAAGGCCTTCTCACATTCATTGCATTTATAAGGTTCTTTTTCAGTATGAATCCTATGACGTATATAGTTGGATCTGTTTTCTGACCAAAGGCATTCCTACATTAAAAACACTCACAAGGTCTCTCCAGTATGAATTCCATAGTAATGAGAAAAAGCTGCCCTCTGACAGAAGGCTTTCAACATACATTTTTCTCAAGTATGAATTCTATGGTGCTAAGATTAGTGATCTGGACAAATATCTTCTCATATCCATTACATACATAAAGTTTCTATCAAGTATGAATTCTATGATGTGGAACAAGTATTGTCTTTTGAATGAAGGTCTTTCCATCTTAACTGAATTCATAAAGTTTCTCTCCAGTATGTATTCTCTGGTGTTGAATAAGTTCAGGAGACCATAGGAAAGTCTTTCCACATTCATTACATGCATAAAGTTTCTCTCCAGTATGAATTCTCTGATGTCTTCTAAGGTATGAATTCTGGCTGAAAGTCTTCCTGCATTCCTTGCATTCATAAGGTTTCTCTCCAGTATGTGTTCTCTGGTGCTGAGTAAGATCTGCTCTCTTACAGAAGGCCTTCCCACATTCATTACATTCATACGGTTTCTCTCCAGTATGAATTCTCTGGTGGTGACTAAGATTAGAACTGCAGACAAAGGCCCTGCCACATTCGTTGCACACATAAGGTTTCTCTCTAGTATGGATTCTCTGATGGTCAATAAGGTGTGATTTACAGCGGAAGGCCTTACCACATTCATTGCACTTGTAAGGTTTTTCTCCAGTATGTGTCCTCTGGTGCTGACTAAGATTAGTGCTCCGGACAAAGGCCTTCCCACATTCAGCACATTCATAAGGTTTCTCTCCAGTATGAATTCTCTGATGAACTATAAGGTATGAATTATGGCGGAAAGCTTTCCCACATTCATTGCATTTATAAGGTTTTCCTCCAGTATGTGTTCTCTGGTGTCGAGTAAGTCCAGTGGACCGGAGAAAGGCCTTCCCACATTCATTACATTCATAAGGTTTCTCTCCTGAATGAATTCTCTGATGTCTTCGAAGGTATGAATTCTGCTGGAAGGCCTTTCCACAATCACTGCATTCAAAAGGTTTTCTCCCAACATGCTTTCTCTGGTGTCGAGTAAGGCCAGTGGCCCGGAGGAAAGCCTTCCCACGTTCATTGCATATATGAGGTTTGTCTCTAGAATGAGTTCTCTGATGCTCAGTAAGGTGTGAATTACAGTGGAAGGCCTTCCCACACTCATTGCATTTATATGCTTTCTCTCCAGTATGAAGTCTCTGATGTTTTTGAAAACATAAAGTCCAGCGAAAGATCTTCCCACATTCATTACATTCATGAGATTTTTCTCCAATATGTATTCTCTGGTGTCAAATAATTTCATAGCCCCTTAGAAAGGCCTTCCCACATTCATTACATACAAAAGGTTTCACACCAGTATGAATTCTTTGATGTTCAGTAAGCTGTGACCTCCAGTGAAAGGCCTTCCCACATACATTGCATTTATAAGGTTTCTCTCCACTATGGATTTTCTGATGTTTCCTAAGATATGAATTCTTTTGGAAGGCTTTTCTGCATTCCGTGCATTCATAAATCTTTTCTCCTCTGTGAACTCTCTGGTGCAGAGTAAATTCGGTGTCCTCATGGAAAGTCTTTCCACATTCATTACAATTAGAAAACTTCTTTCCAGTATGTACTTTATGCTTTTCAATACAGTCAAAATTATAGCTAAAGGATTTCTGACATTTATTGTCATTAGAAAATATTTTCTATAAACAAGTTCTATATTGTTTTACATCTGAATATTTTCTGAAGTTCTTTCTCTGTCTATTATACTTATGAAGAAGATTCTTTCCTATAAAAAATTGCTTCTGTGGCTGTAGAATAGAGATCTTGCCATTTTTATATTCATGGACACTCACTTCATTGGAGGATTTCCTTTTAGTGGTTTTTATTTGTCTTAAATGTCTATCCTCCTTGCTCTGCTCCTCATTTAACCTTGTATAACAATCCCAGCCTCCCCCCAAAATCAAGATCCAAGAAGCATCCCTTAAGAGTCTTTTTTTGGATGATTCTTCCACAGTAAGGCCAAGCTCTGGAGCTGACTCTTTGATTTGAAGCCTAGTGTCTGAATCTGGACGGCTGCTTCTTGGAAAATGACCCTCAGGTATCCAAGGTGCTTCCCCTTGCACCAACTGAGAGATCACATCTGGCCTGGCAACCACAAAGCCCAGGCCAACCAGATTCCTGTAGTTCTCCAGCATCACCTCCCGGTAAAGCTCCTTCTGGGAAGTGTCCAGGTAGCCCCATTCCTCCCAGGTGAAGTCTACAGCCACATCCTCGAATGTCACTGATTCCTGGGGGGCCATGGCTTCCTCTCAGCTCTTCTGCCCCTCGGGCCAGGCAGGGGCCTCTCCTGGGGAGGAGAAGGGAGGGCTGTGATCCTGGAGGGCACCCTCCAGGGTGCAGATCCCCACTCAGGGACACCCTGCTAGACTGAAATGACTGGACCAATTCATTGCTTTTTTAAAGTTTTGAATTCCAAATTTTATTTCTCCCTCCCCTTTCTCCCCCCTCCCTGAGACAGTAAGAAATCTGATCTAGGTTATATATGTGCAATCATATAAAACATTTCCATATTAGTCATTTTGTGCAGGAAGACTTGAAAAAAGAAAGAAAGAAAATATGTTCCAGTCTGTATTCAGACATCAGTTCTCTGAAGGTGAATAGCATTTTTCATCATGAGTCATTTGGGATTGTCTTAGATGATTGTATCGCTGAGAACAGCCAAGTCATTCACAGTTCTTCATCGTACAGTATTGCTGTTAGAGACGTGAGAATGGAGATTAGAAGAGAGGTTAGGGCTAGACAAGTAGGGAAGCCAGTGCTAAAAAGGGTGGTAATGGAAGCATTATTGTCAGGAAGGAGCTGGGTCTCAGTGAGAACCAGAAGACAGAAGAAGTAAGAGAGGAATAGGTTTAATAAGAAAGGAAGTTTGTTGATTATGAAGTAGGTGTTCCAAAAGGCACAATAGGAGATATTAATAATATATTTGGTTGATCAGGGTGACATATTGGGTGAGTAGGGTTAAGGTGAATGGGAATGGGGGAGCACACAGTTGGGGCTGGGAAAGCAGGTTTGTTCTTTGACAGCCAGGAATTCAATATTACTGGGATGAGGAGTACAAAAGGAGAGTATGCTAAGTATTGAGGAATGGGGCCAGGCAGTAGATAGAGAGAAGTCCACAGAGAAGGCAGATAATTAGATGGCTCACTGCAAGTAGCAATGCATTCTTTAATTCTCTAAGGTCTACTTCACAGCAAGCAGAAACAAGAGGAAATATATCCCAAGGAATCAGGATGTCAAGAAACACACCTCAGCTAGGAATTCATCAGAAGGGTCTGGAGTTGAAAAGAAATATGCTAGGGAAGGAAAGTTCCAATCTCTTTTACATCTATGATGTGTTTTTTCAGAAGTTTTAAAAGCAATCTATAAATTGCCTTATACAATAATGCTGCTACCACCAACTTCTAGAAAGCCACAGGAAACTACTTGCTATAAGATACAACAAAAAGCATAGCTCTTCACAGTCCTGGAACATTCAAATAGCATACTGGCTCCATTGCTAAAGATGAGAATGGTGATTTCTTGCACTAACATAAAAAGAAATGATAACACCTTAAACATTTAGGAAAAAAATATGTCGAGTAATCTAAGTAGTTAAGAAATTAGGAAATGGATTGTGTAGCGCCTTCTCATTTTCATGTCCTAGGAATACTGTGTTGTCACATGGTTCGACCACCCCTCCACCCCTAAGAGACTCCAGTTGTTCTTTATCATTTCCAGGACCATAGACAAAATCCTGTTTGGTATTCAAAGCCCTTCATAACTTAGACCCCACCTATATTCCAGTCTTTTTGCATCTTACTCCCTACCACATACTCTTTGAACCAGTGATACTGGCCTCGTTGCTATTCCATGAACAAGACACTCCATCTCTCTGCTCCAGGTGTTTTCTCCAGCTGTCCTCCGGGCCTGATGTGTTCTCCCTCCTCATCTCTGCCTACTGGCTTCCCTGGTTTCCCTTAAGTCTCAACTACAATGCCATCTCCTACAGGAAGCCTTTTCCAACCCCTCTTAACTATAGTGCCTTTCCCTCTCTCAATTATTTCCCATTTATCCTGCATATTGCTTGTTTGTACATAGTTGTTTGCTTGTTGTCTTCCCCCAATAGACCATGAGCTCCTTCAGGGAAGTTACTATCTTTTGCCTCTTTTTGTATTCCCAGTGTTTAGCACAGTGTCTGGCACATAGCAGAAACTTAATAAATGTGTATTGACTGACAAAGGAAAATGTCTCCTTAAAATTCATGGCCTGTACCATATTTAATTAATATATTTAATAAATTTTCAGTCTATATAGTAAGAAGTATAATCTTTACATGTTTGTTTGTTTTTTAAGAATTGTAAGATTTCATTTCAGAATAAGTATTGCTCTACTCGAGCTGTTCTGGGATAATACTGGAGTAACGAGAACATGTATATTATGAAGCAATAGCACTACCTTGTGGTAAGATTGAAACACTTCACTTAAAGGAAAATGGGATTCACAATGCTCTTGTCAAAAGCTTAGGGGAATCTAGAAATCTGACATTATAATGTACTGTACAAAATGAAAACCCTGAATAAATATTTGTTAAGTTGAATTAGATTACGACTCTTTCAGAAACAACTTCTTTCTATTTTGCTTCTGAAAGAAGCATATTCTAATTCAACTTAACAAATATTCAATGGCTTTTATGCACAGAGCACATTATTATATCAGTGCTATTGCTTTATGATATATGCATTCTCAGTAGTCTAATATTATCCCAGAAGAGCTTCAGAAGTAGGGCAGTACTTCTTATTCTGAAAGAATGAGGCGGAAGTTGAAATGCGTTTTCTACTGAAAGAATTCAATGACATGCCTATGATAGGTACTGTGTTTAGTTCTGGGAACAAACATTAAAAACAAAACAAAGTTTCTGCCCTCTAGGAGCCAGGAAAGAACAGCGCCAAAGTCCTCCAGAAAAATCTGAGGAGGGAGAGTGTTCATTAGCAGTTAGAGGAATTAGGGAAAGTTTCATAGAAGAGATGACACCTGGACATGCCCTCATCGCCTCACACCTGGATTGCTGCAATCGTCTTCTGACTGAACTCCCTATCTCAAGTCACACCAATCCTCCACTTTGTTGTCAAAGCGATCTTCCTAAAGTGCAGGTCTGACGGTGTCACCCCTGTACTCCATAAACTCCAGTGCTTTCCTATTACTTCCTGAATCAAATGCAATGTCATCTTTTAAGCTTTCCAAGCTCTTTGCCAATGGGCTCCTTCCTACTTTTGCAGGCTTCTTACACTTTACTTCCCTCCATGCATCCTTTGATCCAGTCACACCAGCCTTCTTTCTGTTACTTCATTTCCCAACTTCATCCCTTTTCACGGGTTTTTTCTCATGCCCAGAATGCTTTCCCTCCACACCTCAGCCTCCTGATTTCCCTAGCTTCCTCCCAGAGTCAGCTCAAATCCCACCTTCTGCATTACATCTTTCCTGATTGCCCCCATTGCTGATGCGTTTCATCTGGGGTCACCTTCATTTACCATGTTATGTCATGTATGTGCAGTTTTTTGCATGTTATTGCCCCCATTGGAATGTTGGCTCCATGAGGGCAGGGGCCATTTTATTTTGTTTTGTTTTCCCTTTCTTTACATCTCTAGCACTTGGTACCTGGGACATAGAAAAACTTGTAAATACTTGTTGGCAAGGGGATGAATAATGAATCAGACATGAGCTTAGAAATCTTATGTAAAGTGGAGTTGAGCACAGATGGTAGAAGATTGTGACTTGACTTCTACTGTTCCAATATTTCTTCTCAACCCTTCAAAAATACCTCATTAAATACAATTGGGATGATGACATCTCACATTTCTATGGTTTTTTTTCCAAGATTTACAAATCACTTTCTTGAAAGCATTCCTGTGAGGTAGGTAGTATATTAGTATCCCCATTTAACAGACTAAGAAACAGAGGTCTGGAGAAGTGAACAAAGGTCACTCAAAGGTCACACAGTTAGTAAGCATCAGAACCAGAGCTCAAACCCACTTGAGTCTGAGGCCTATGTACTTTCCATTACACTCTGCTTTCTTCTAATAATGTTGCTTTTTAAGTAGCTTGCAGGATTAAGAGTATCACTTCCTCTAATAAATGCTTTAATAAATCCTTGTTGACTGAGTTTCTAATTGTGTCTGTCTAAAATTCAATTCAACTCAAAAAGTATTAATTAAATCCCTTCTCTGCAAAAGGCATTGGAATGTTTATCGAGCACTGTAGGGTTTACAAATACCTTCATGTAAATTCATTTATGGACAGCTAGGTGGCACAGTGGATAGAGTGCTAGGCTTGGACTCAGGAAGATTCCTCTTCCTGAGTTCAAGTCTAGCCGAAGGCACATACTAGCTGTGGGACTCTGGCAAGTTACTTAACCTTGTTTGCCTCCGTCTCCTCCTCTGTAAAATGAGCTGGAGAAGGAAATGGCAAACCATTCCAGTATCTTTGCCAAGAAAATCCCAAATGGGGTCATGAAGAGTTGGACTCGACTGAAAAATGACTAAACAAATTCATTAGATCCTTTTAATACGCCAGTAAAGTTCCATCATACTGTAAAGTATCATAATCCATTTAACAGTGATAAACCTGAGGCTCAGAGATATTAAGTGATTTGTCCATAGTCACACAGCTGTTAAATGTGAAGTATGATTCAAAACAAGACCTTCCTGGCTCCAAGTCCAGAGCATTATCTATTACACTTCCATTATGTCTACCAAAAAACCTTCTTAAATAAGAGTAGGATGATAACCTGTCATATTTCTACGGCACCTTGAGGTTTACAGAGTGCTTTCCTTAAAACAAGATGTCTGGAGAGATGCATTGCAATGTGTTCTGTGGTTAAATAAATGTCCACTTTGTTCTTATTAGTCCAACAAAAATTTGCTGTAGCTGTGTAAGGCCACTAAAAAAATATAAGCGGGGTTTGATCAGGGGAATCTCTGATATATTTTATGATTACCTCCAATCAACTTGAGATTTGTGCTGAACTTGGTCTGAGAGGTCTGAAAGGGCTCATACCCAAGGAGGTAGGCTTGTATCCTATATCCTCCACGAGAGGACACAGTGGCACCTAGTGACTGGGTCTGCCTCCAAAATGATTGTCAACTGAGAGTCAGGAGAGACAGACTCTTGTCTAAGAGCTACACTTTTTCTGTGGTCTATGTTGTTGTTCAGTCACTTTTTCATCATGTCTGATTCTTCATGACCCTATTTGGGTTTTTTTTGGCAGAGATACTGGAGTAGTTTGCCATTTCCTCCTCCAACTCATTTTACAGATGAGGAAACTGCAGTAAACAGGGTTAAGTGACTTGCCCAGGGTCACACAGCTAGTAAGTGCCTAAGGCCAAATTTGAATCCAGGAAGATGAGTCTTCCTGACTCCAGGCCTAGCACTCGATCCATCGTACCATTTAGATGCAAAGTCAGCCTTCATGGAGGAGGACGAGAAAGATAGTAATTCCCCGTCCCTCTCCTTCCCAGAAGCAAATAGCGGAAGTAAAGGCAGCAGGAGCATAAAGAGAGCTGTCTGTGGTTTGAGAAAGGACATTATGAACCTCATACCTTCTGCTCCCTTCTGCTATTTTGTTTCCTTTCCTGAATATAGATTTAGAATTCTTGAGAATGGCTGTCTCCTGTCCAAGTGATAAGGCATTGAGATTTCTGATAGGAGCCCATGGCAATGCAGACATATCTTTGCACACAGCCTGAGAGAAGATGTCCTGAGAATGGACTTTTCCAGCCTTGGAAGTTAAATCATGGTAATTCCAAGTTTGAGCCACATTAGGTGGGGATGGGAGATCTGGGCCTTGCTTCTTGCTACTGCTTCTTGCTTAGACAGTGTAGATCTGTTGTAAAGGGGATTATATGTTTAGCAGTCCCCCAAAATGTATTTTACCTTATGGGAAGAACCCAGCAATCATCCTCAATTCTTCACTCTCTCTCATGCCCAATATCTAATCTGTTGCCAAGTCTTGTTGATTTTACTTTTATAATGTGTCTCACATATACTCCCTCCTCTCCTCTAACACTGCCCTCATCACTTTATCACCTGGACTTTTGCAATAGCCTACTGGTTGTTCTCCTTGCCACAAGTCTCTCCCCACTCCAGTCCATCTTCCACTCAGCTGTCAAAGTGATATTCCTAAAGCACAAGTCTGACCATGTTTACCCTTCTACTCAATAAAGTCCTGTTGTTCTCTATCACCTCCAAGATCAAATATAAAATCTGCTATCTGACCTTCAAAGCCCTTGATCACCTGACCTCCTCACAATCTTTCTAGTCTTATTATACATTACACTCCCTCAATATACTCTGTGGTCCAGTGGCACTGGTCTTCTTGTTCCTTGAACAAGACATTCTATCTCCTGACTCCAGGTATTTTCATTCACTATCTCTCATGTCGGGAATGCTCTCCCTCCTCATCTCCAACTCCTGGCTTCTCCGGCTGATGTACCTTCTAAAGAAAGCCTTTCCAGATCCCCCCTTAATTCTAGTGCCTTCCCTTTGTTGATTATCTCCATTTTATCCTGTATGTATTTTGTTTGTAGATAGCTGTTTGAATATTGTCTCCTCCATTAGAACAACAGCAGAGAATGTCTTTTTGTCTTTCTTTGTATTTCCAGCACTTAGCTTAGTGCCTGGCACATAGTTGTTGTTTGTCCCTCATTTTCAAAGAGGACCAACGACATAACGGGATGATGTCTCGACTTGTGTGTGAATTGGATTTAAGTGAGTCAGAATTGCACAAAGTAGTCAGCATCATTCTCTCTGCCACAGAGAGTCCAAAGTCCAGTGGCAAGACAAAAGTCAAGATAACAGGCCAGGGTGCATTGGATGACGCATAGAATCTTTGATGTCTGACCAAGTACTAAGTGCTCCAGCCACCTTCATGGTCATTGGAACAAATTGTTCTCATCTACCCGTTCTGCCAGGGGAAGTCTGTACATGCTCGGGGTAGACACCCCCCTAACTCACCAATGAGTTTAAGGCTTGCCAGTTACCCTCAACCTAGTTTAGCCCATCTGCCAATACAGTTTACAGATAAGAGAGGTTAAGGGATTTGCCCAGGGTCCAACAACCGGTAAATGTACGAGCAAGACTTGAACTCAGGTTTTCCTGACTCAACATCCAGAACTTTATCCACTGTGCCTCCTAGGCTAGGCACAGTAATTTATTATGTTAGTAGAGCTTCTGCAAAGTCCTAGTAAGATGTTTCATCTTAATGAGAAGATGATCCTGGGTCTTCAATGGCTATGCCAGCAGAATATAATCTCTTTTAGGTCTTATTAAATTGGAAAGGCTTCCATTATGGTTGACAGACTACTGATCATCCAAGAACCAGTCTAGTAAAATCCAGAGAAGCTCTTCACTAGAAGACTGACCAATGACTTATTAGTTCTTTGGCCATATCAACCCGACATTGTTGGAGTCAGTTTTCAGCAGATCACTTATCCACAATTCATTCTCTACCTAGAAACCTCTGGCTGAGTCATACCAGGGTCTTGGACTCTAGTAATACAAGGCATGCTAGAAAGGATATAAAGTTCTGATGGATATAGAATCTTTGAACAGGTAAAGGATCCTATCCAGGAGGTCACAATATATGGGAAAGCACGCAAAAATTGCAAGTCCATGTTGGGAAACAGAGTACAGATTTTGATAGGTCAGCACAGTCAGGGAGAATAGCTAGGCACTGTTCAGCCAGTTTAGAATACAGAGGTATGGAACACAATATCTCGTGGTAGTGTCCATATAATGAGAAGGAAGGGGTGACAGAGGTCAGTGACTAGGGATATAGAGACTGGACAGCAATTTAGTTCAATAACAAATGATTTGTTAAACACCTACTATGCACCTAACATCACTTCTGTGATGGAGTCAATCCATACTCCAGGATATAAGTATAACTTCAGTAGTTATTAAACAAATTAACTCTACCCTTTTATTGGCCCTTCAAAAATGCACACTCTACTTTTGTTGTATCGCAGGCTGAATTGTCCTCTCAGACAGATCAGCAAAATCTGCTGGAAAGCATGTGAGTCAGTATCATTTTTCATTTATAAATGAGCCAAGTACTGGCCTCAGATTTATTGAGAATCCAACAGATTCCAAAGAATAGAAGGGCCATCTCAAGGGGAATATCCTGACAATTCACTTTTACAGATGTTATAAGTGAGCCTTCTGGATTTCCCAAGGTTTATGATTGGAAAAAAATGGACTAATCTTCAAGTTCTAGGCTGAATTTTAAGACCCAGGACTGCTAGTGAGGCTGGAGCTCTAACCTTGGAGTCCACTTACACAGGTGACCTGTAGAAAGCAGTGGAGATGCTCAAGTGTTTGTCTCAAAGGACTATGAAATAGAGAATTCTCTGGACTCTCTTACAAACACTTTGTTAGGATCTGCCAAAGCTCAGAGGTACTAGAGTAGCCTAGAAAGGAAGATTAGCTGAGATTCTTCTGATATGATGGGCTGTTGTTATGGATATTCAGTAGTCAATAAACATTTATTAGTGCCTACTATGTGTTGGGCACTGAAACACAAATAAAAAATATAAAAAGCAAAGAAGGAAGAAAGAAACAAACAAGCAAACAAAGAAGAAAGGAAGGAAGGAAGGAAAGAAAGAAAGAAAGAAAAAAAAAAGAAAGAAAGAAAGAAAAAGAAAGAAGAAGGAAGGAAAGAAAGAAAGAAGGAAGGAAGGAAGGAAGGTTGCAGGTGTCAAAGAGCTTACCATTTTGTGGCGGAAGACAACACCCAAAAAGAAACTAAAAGGTTGGGGGATGGGGGAGGGGAGAGGTAGAGAAGATATTCAAGAGCATGGAGATGTCAAAGAAGTCCTCAAGTAGTGAAACTGAGTGGGAAATGAGGAGATATCTGTGTTGAGCCCCTTCTTAAGGGAGGTTTTGGAGTTCATGGCTTCTCCCTCTGATCAGAGGGGAAGAAAGTAGTGATGAAGTGTGAGCACCAAGTCTGATTGGATCTTGCAGGATGATGAGGTTTTCCCAGTGATGAGTTTCCTGGGGCATGCTCTAATGCCAACTCTCCAAAGGATAATTATTTATGATGAATCTGTGTCTAGTTCAACTCAATGAAGGTAGGAGGACAGCCTGCCTGCTGAAACCTCTCTGTAGCACACAAGGAGCATAGGCTTTTTCCAGATCAGGTGTTCATCATTTTTTGTGACCTAGACCCCTTTGGCAGTCTAGTAAAGCCTATTGGCCCCTTCATAGAATAATGCTTTTAAATACATAAAACAAATACGTAGGATTACAAAGGAAACAAATTTTACTGAAATTCAATTATCAAATATATTTTTTTAAAAAAGTTCATAAGTCCCAGGATTTCTCTCAAGTAAATATTATCTGGGTAAGGAAGAGAGGGACAAGAGCCATTTTACCTGGTCATCATGGCTCTGAAAGTTCAACAAGTTCACAGATCCCAGATAAGCACCCCCATTCTAAACCTTCAGTGCAATAGAAGAACCATCATTGGGATCACAAGATAATGTAATCAACAGTTGTTATTTGAAAAAAGAAAGAGAAGGAAAACTGAACAGTTGTAGCTAAGAAATAGATATGAAAGAAACTGGATGTACTGAGGAACATCCAGTTTAATTCTACTATATACCAGATACTGTACTAGGTACTAGAGACACAAAGTCAAAAAGGAAACAGGCTCTCCCCTCAAGAAGTTTATATTCTATTCCACAATAGTCATTTCCCCCAAACAACATTTACTCAAGCATATATGTGTATGTGTGTATATAAACACATACTCTCTCTCTCTCTCTCTCTCTCTCTCTCTCTATATATATATATATATATATGTATATATATATACACACACACTATGTAGTGTATACACACACTAAAACTATATATATAGTTACATATATATGGGTGTGTGTGTATGCACATGTCTATGAGTATATATGTATATATATAAAAGGTCATTTCTAGGGGGATGCACCAGCAGCTGGGAGAATCAGGAAAGGCTTCATGTAAGAAGTGGCATTTGAGTGGAACTGTGAAGGAACCAGGCATTTTAAGAGGCAGAGGTGAAGAATATGCATTCCAGGCATGGAGAACAGCTTATAGAACAGAGATAGCATATATGTGAGGAACAGCAAGAAGGCCAATTTAGTTGGAAGGTAGAATATGTGAAGTAGAGTAATATTTAATAAGCCCAGAAAGGTAGGAGTAGGAAAGAAAGGAGTCACGTTTAAAAGGCAAACAAAGGAGTCTATATTTGATCCTAGAAGATATATGGAGCCCATAAGTTCAATGAATATGGTAATGATATGGTCAGAGCTGGGATTTAGGAATACCACTTAGGCAGCTGTGTGGAGGGTGGGCCATAGAAGGGAAAGACTTGAGGCAAGGAAACCAGAATGAGCCAACACAAAAGATGATGAGGACCTAAGGATGGCTGTATGAACAGAGAGGAGAAGATAGATGTGAGAGATGTTGTAGGGGTGGAATCAACAGGATTTGGCATCTGACTGAAGATGTGGGGTGAGAGAGAGTGAAAAGTCAATCATGACTCCAAGGCTGGACACTTGAGTTACTGGAAGGATACTGATGCTCAAGACAGAAAGAGGGAAATTCAGAAATGGGGTATGCTGAGAGGGGAGGAAGAGAAGATAATAATATCATTTTTACCCATGTGTAATTTCAGTTGTCTATAGGACATGCATGACCTGTTCTTGATGCTCTTATCAGGGAAACGTATTCAGGATTTGAAAAAGAAATTCTCAAGATGGGGCAAGTCACATGACTACTACCCACTGTGCATGATTCATGTGGGCATAAATGATATTGCCAGAAAACATTTAGCACTGATAAGGACTGCAAAGAGGGAAAGAAATTGAAGGTCATTGGGAAAGAGGTGGTGTCATCACTCATAAACATCAAAAGCAAGAGCTTCAGAGGAGAAAAACACTTAGGAAATAAATATGGTACCTGAGAAGTGTTGTGCTAGAAGTCAAATCAATAAGCATATCTAGACTGTGATTTAAAATATAGGAATGGGGGCAGACCCAAGATGGCAGAGTAAAGGCAGGAACTCACTTGGGCTCTCCCCCAAATCCCTCCAAAAAACCTTAAAAATGACTCTGAACAAATTCTAGAGCAGCAGAACCCACAAAAAGACAGAGTGAAACAAATTTCCAGCCCAAGACAACCTGGAAGACCAACAAGAAAGGTCTGTTGGACCAGGCTGAGACAGGCACACAATCCAGCACAGGCCAGGGCAGACTGGGCCCCAGCAAACTCAGAGCAGGCCTCAGGGTGACTGAATCCCTGGCAATAGTTCCACAAAAGTGGAAGAATCAATTACTGCATCACAGACACTGAGAACAGGATGTTTTGCATCAACTGCTCCTAACTCCACCATCTTTGTAAATGCCCCTTTCTAAAAGCTGACTTAGTCGGGTTGATTGAATGATACTGACTCTTAACCACAGACGGCAGTATAGCATAGCTTTAGAAAACTACCCCTTCTCCCAAATTCTCAAGACTATCGCTAGAGCCCCCAGAGGATATAGTAGCCATGCTCTGGGGACCCATCACTGTAAATGGGAGTTGGGATAGTCACCTCAGAGAATGTACTATGTAAGTAAAATTCCCAAACTAGAAACTAGAAAACTAGAGAGTTGACAAATGAGAATGGAGGGATGAAGTGAAGAAGAGAGCTGATGAGAACAGTGTTGCATCAAAGTAATAAAAACAAAATTAAAAGAGTGAAAGTATTGGCTCAACAGAAAAAGAGGATAAAAAATACATCTTTAAAAAAAAAAGAGTAGGCAGAGCCAAGATGGCAGAAAGAAGCCAGCAAGCTGCCGCAGACCTCTCCAGTTTCCCTCAGAAACAACTTTAAATCAAGCTTCTAAAAGAATTCTGGAGTGACAGAATCCACAAAACTATGGAATGCAATAATTTTCCAGCCCAAGATAACTTAGAAGGACTTCAGGAAAGGTCTCTCTCACTTGGGTAAAAGGGGAGTGAAGCCCAGTGCAGATGTTGTCTGGGTGAGCCAGTGGGAGGCTCTTAACCACTTCACAGATCAGCAACCGAGGCTCTGCCATTCTGGCTCAGCAGGCTAGTGGCACAGCAAGCCATCTGTGAGGCCTCCAGCCTCAGTACAGGAGGCAAACTGACAGCCCCAGACCCCAGGTCGCAAGAGGCATGACTAGGACAGGCCACCACAGTGCAGTGGGCAAGCCTCCAGCCCCAGAGGCCCAGGTGCAGAAAGTCAGTGACCAGGCCTCTGGCTCCAACACAAGAAGCTTGGGAGAGTGCCCCCTGCACCCTAGAAGCAGAGCTCAACTTTTGAAAAATGAGCAAAAAAACAAAACAAAATAAAAAAGAGCCTTAACTACAGAAAGCTACTATGGCAACATGGAAGATCAAAACACAAACTTAGAAGAGGATAACAATGTCAAAATGCCTACATGGGGAGCCTCAAAGGGAAATATGAATTTTTTTCAAGCCCAAAATGTCCTCTTGAAAGATCTCAAAAAAAGGATTTTAAAAATCAAGGAAGAGAGCTAGAAGAAAACTTGGGAAAAGAAATGAGAGTTATTCAATAGAATTATGAAAAAAAAAGTCAACAGTTTGGAAAAGAAAGCAAAAAAATGACTGAAGAAAACACCTCCTTAAAAAATAGAATTGGCCAAATAGGAAAAAAAAATCCACCAAAGCAAACAACTCCTTTAAAAGTAGAATTCCACAAATGGAAAGAGAGGTACAAAAGCTAACTGAAGGAAATAATGCCTTAATAATTAGAATTGGGCAAGTAGAAGCTAATGACTCTATGAAACATCAAGAATCAGTCCAACAAAATCAAAAGAATGAAAAAATAAAAGAAAATGTAAAATACCTCATTGGAAAAACAACTGACATGGAAAAAAGATACAAGAGGGAAAATTTTAAAATTATTGAACTACCTGAAAGCCACAATCTTAAAAAGAGCCAGGACAGACTCTTTCAAAAAATTATCAAGGAAAACTGCCCTGATATCCTAGAACCAGAGCGTAAAATAGTCATTGAAAGAAGAATCCACTGGTCACCTCCTGAAAGAGATCTCAAAATGAAAACTCCAAGGAATATTGTAGCCAAATTCCAGAACTATGAGGTCAAGGAAAAAATACTGCAAGCATCCAGAAAGAAAAAAATTCATATATCAAGGAGCCACAGTCAGGATTACTCAGGACTTAACAGCTTCTACATTAAAGGATCAGAAGACTTGGAATATGATAGACCAGAAGGCAAAAGAGCTTGGATTACAACCAAGAATCAACTACCCAGCAAAATTGAGCATAATCTTCCAGAGGAAAAGATGGGCATCCAATAGTTGAACAGAAAATTTGATCTTCAAATACAAGACTCAAGAAAGCCTAAAAAGGTAAACAGGAAATAAAAACAACAACAACTTGATATTCAATAAGATTAAATTGTTTATATCCCTACATGGGGAGATGATATTTGTAACTCTTAAGAACTGTATCTCTATTAGGGCAGTTAGAAGGGGTATACATAGAGGGTATGGGTATAAGTTGACTTTGATGTGATGATATAAAAAATTAAGGGGTGAAAAAAGGCATTGTACTGGGAAAAGAGGGAAGGGGGAGGCAGAATGGGTTAATATATATCACATGAAGAGGCATAAAAGACATTACAGTAGAGAGAAAGAAGGGATGGGGTGAGCATTGTTTGAACCTTACTCTCATCAGACGGGCTTAAAGAGGGAATAACATACACATTCAGTTGCATAGAGAACTCTATCTTACCCTATAGGAAAGTAGGAAGTAAAAAGGGGGAAAGGGGGGAGGGTTAATAGAAGGGAAGACAAAAGTAGGAGGTGAAAAGAGAAACACAAGGAAGGGGGGGCTGATAGAAGGAAGGGCAGATGGGGGAGTGGTGGTCAGAAGCAAAACACTGGTGAGGAGGGACAGGGTGAAAGGAGGGAGAAAAGTATAAAAGAGGGAAAATAGGATGGAGGGAAATACACAGTTAGCGAATGTATGAATGGGATGTGTGTATGAATGTGTGAAATTCATAATCGTGAATGTGAATGAGATGAATTCTCCCATAAAACAAAAGCAAATGGCAAAGTGGCTTAAAAACCAGAATCCTACAATATGTTGTTTACAAGAAACATATGTGAAGCAAAGAGATACACACAGAGTAAGGGTTAAAGGTTGGAGCAGAATATATTAAGCTTCAGTTGAAGTAAAAAAAAAAAAAGCACAGGAGCAGCAATTCTGACCTCAGACAAAGCAAAAATAAAAATGGATCTAATTAAAAGAGACAAGGAAGGAAATTACATCTTATTAAAAGGTATCATAGACAATAAAGTAATATCAATACTAAACATATATGCACCAAAGGAGAAGATAAGTGAGTTACAGGAAGAAATAAACAGCAAAACTATACTAGTGGGGGACCTCAAACTTCCCCTCTCAGAACTACATAAATCTAATCACAAAATAAACAAGAAAGAAGTTAAGGAGGTGAACAGAATTTTAGAAAAGTTAGATATGATAGACTTCTGGAGAAAACTGAATGAGGATAGAAAGGAATATACCTCTTTTTCAGTGTTACATGACACCGACACAAAAATTGACTAAGTATCAGGGCATAGAAATCTCACAATCAAAAGCAGAAAGACAGAAATCAAAAACAAAGGAGAGATTAATAAAACTGAAAGTAATAAAACTATTGATCTAATAAATAAAACTAAGAGCTAGATTTATTTTAAAAAGTAATAAAATAGATAAACCTTTGGTTAATTCAGTTAAAAAAAAAGAACACCAAATTACCTGTATCAAAAATGAAAAGGTTGAATTCACCACCAATGAAGAGGAAATTAAGGCAATAATTAAGAGCTATTTTTCCCAAATGCATGCCAATAAATCTGACAATCTTAAGTGAAATGGATAAATATTTACAAAAATATAAATTGCCCAGATTAATAGAAGAGGAAATAAAATATTTAAATAAGCCCATTTAAGAAAAAGAAATTGAACAAGCCATCAGTGAACTCTCTAAGAAAAAATCTCTAGGGCCAGATAGATTTACAAGTGAATTCTACCAAACATTTAAAGAACAATCAATGCTAATACTATATAAACCATTTGGAAAAATAGGTGAAGGAGTTCTACCAAATTACTTTTATGGCACAAATATGGTGCTGATACCTAAACTAGGAAGAGCCAAAACAGGGAAAGAAAATTATAGACCAATTTCCCTAATGAACATTGATGAAAAAATTTAAATAAAATATTAGTAAAGAGATTATAGCAATCTATCATGAGGATAATACATCATGACCAGGAGGGATTTATGCAAAGAATTCAGGGCTGGTTCAATATTAGGAAAACTATTGGCATAATTAACCATATCAATAACAAAACCAATGGAGATGATATGATTATCTCAATAGATGCAGAAAGAGCTTTTGACAAAATACAGCACCCATTTCTATAAAAAACAAACAAACACTAGAGAATATAGGAATAAATGGAGCTTTCCTTAAAATGATAAGTAGTATCTATCTAAAATCATCAGCAAGCACTATCTGTAATGGAGATAAGCTAGAAGCCTTTCCAATACAATCAGAGGTGAAAGAAAGATGCCCATTATCACCACTACTATTCAATATTATACTAGAAATGTTAGCTTTAGCAATGAGGAGAAAAAGAAATTGAAGGAATTAGACTAGGCAATGAGGAAATAAAACTATCACTCTTTGCAGATGTATGAGGGTATATTAAGAGAATCCTAGGGAATCAACTAAAAACCTACTTGAAATAATTAACAACTTTAGAAAAGTTGCAGGGTATAAATGAACATATATAAATAATCATCATTTGGGGCAGCTAGGTGGTACAGTGGGGAGAGCACCGGCCCTGGAGACAGGAGGACCTGAGTTCAAATCTGACCTCAGACACTTGACATGTGTACTAGCTGTGTGACCTTGGGCAAGTCACTTAACCCCAATTGCCCTGCCCAAAAAACAAAACAAATGAACAAAAAATAATCAGGATTTCTACATATTGCCAACAAAGCTCAGCAAGAAGAGATAGAAAGAGAAATTCCAGTTAAAACAATTGTAAACAATATAAAATATTTGGGAGTCTACTAAAACAAACCCAGGAATGATATGAACACAATTACAAAACACAAATAAAGTCAGAGCTAAACAACTGGGAAAACATCAATTGCTCATGGGTAAACTGAGCTAATACAATAAAAATGACAATTCTCCCTAAATTAATTTATTTATTCAGTGCCATGCCAATCAAACTATCAAAAAAATTTATAGAGCTAAAAAAAATAATAACGAAGTTCATCTGGAAGAACAAAAGGTCAAGAATATCAAGGGAATTAATGGAAAAAGATGCAAAGCAAGATGGCACACCTGTATCAGACCTAAAACTATATTATAGAGTGGCAATCATCAAAACTATTTGGTTCTGGCTAAGAAATAGAGTGGTGGATAAGTGGAATAGGCTACATACACAAGACAGTAGAAAGTGATTATAGCAATCTACTGTTTGATAAACCCAGACTCCAGCTTCTGGGATAACAACTCACTATTTGACAAAAACTGCTGGGGAAAACTGGAAAACAGATGGCAGAAACTAGGTACAGACCAGCATCTCACACCGTATACCAAGATAAGGTCAAAATGGGTACATGACTTAGACATAAAGGGTGATACCATGAGCAAACTGGGAGAGCAAGGAATAGTTTACCTGTCAGATCTATGGAGAAGCGAAGAATTTATGACCAAACAAGAGACAGAGAACATTATGAAATGCAAAACGGATAATTTTGATCAAAAAAGGTTTTACACAAACAAAATCAATGCAACCAAGATTAAAAGGAAAGCAAAAATCTGGGAAACAATTTGTACTGCCAGTGTTTCTGAAAAAGGCCTCATTTCTAAAATATTTAGAGAACAGAGTCAAATTTATAAAAATACAAGTCATTCCCCAATAGATAAATGGTCAAAGCATATAAACAGTCATATGAAAAAATGTTCTAAATCACTATTGATTAGAGAAATGCAAATTAATACAACTCTGAGGTACCACCTCACATCTGTTAGATTGGCTAATATGATAGAAAGGAAAAATGATAGATGTTGGAGAAGTGGGCAAATTGGCACTCTAATGTATTGTTGATGGAGCTGTGAACTGATCCAACCATTCTGGAGAGCGATTTGGAACTAAGCCCGAAAGACAATCAAACTATGCATACTCTTTGACCCAGTAATACTAGGTCTATATCCCAAAGAGATCATAAAAAAGGGAAAAGGACTGACCTATATGTACAAAAATATTTATAGCAGCTCTTTTTGTGGTGACAAAGAATTGGAAATTGAGGGGATGCCCACCAATTGGGGAATGGCTGAACAAGTTGTGGTATATGAATACAACGGAATACTATTTTGGTATAAGAAATTGTGAGCAGGTGGATTTCAGAAAAGCCTGGAAAGACTTAACATGAACTGATACTGAGTGAAATGGGCAGAACCAGGAAAACATTGTACACAGTAATAGCAACACTGCATGATGATCCACTATGATAGACTTAGCTCGTCTCAGCAATACAATGATCCAAGACAACTCCAAAGGACTCATGATGGAACATGCTATCCACATCCAGAGAAATACCTATGGAGTCTGAATGTAGATTGAAGCATAATATTTTCACTTTTTTGTTGTTTTTTATGGTTTTTCTCTTTTGTTCTGTTTCTTCTTTCACAACATAACTAATGTAGAAATATGTTTATATGATTGCACATGTATAACCTATGTCAGATTGTTTGCCATCTTGGGGAGGGGCAAAAAAATTTTACTCAAAATCTTATAAAAAATGAATGTTGAAAACTATCTTTACATGTAATTAGAAAAAAATAAAATACAATTTATCAAAAAAAATTAGTAAAGACAAAAATGAGGAGGAAAAGCTCCTAATTCTCATAGCTTTAAATGTAAATGGACTAAACAATGCAATAAAACAAAACAAAAATGGCGGAATGGATAAGAAAGCAAAATATCACAATCTATTACTTACTAGAAACACAACTAAAAAAGCAATGCATCCATACAATAGAAATGAAGAGCTAAAATAAAATTTGCTCTGCGTCAAATGAATCCAAAAAAAGTAGAAGTTTAAATCATGCTATCAGACAAACATAAAACTATCCAAAAAGATAATCAAAGAAATTACATTATGCTTGAAGAGGCAACTAGAATGTACAGTGATAGAGGATGGAGCTTTGGGCCTGGAGCAGGAAGCTATGAGTTCAAATGTGTGCTTAGACTCTACCTCTAACCACTTTGGAAAGCAATTGGGTATTATGCAAAAAAAAATGATTGAAATGTCTGTACCCCTTGATCCAGAAATTCTATTACTAAGTGCATTCAGAATATTGATAAGAAGAAAGTCCTATGTATACCAAAATATTTATACAGGCACTTTTTGTGATAGCAAGGAATTGGAAACAAGTAAATACCTATGAGTTGAGGAATGTTTAAGTAAATTATGGTACACGAATGGAACAGAACATTACTGTACTTTAATATGATGAATTATGATGAACATAATGAATACAGAGAACTATGGAAACACTTGTTTGCTGTGATGTAATATGAAGTGGGCTGTTGATAGTGTTATATAGCTTGGTCTTTTTTCTGTATGTAACCTGTTTGGTAAGACTTTTTACATTTATATCATTTATCCACTTAGAATTTATTGAGATATGTGGCATAAGATACTTGTCTAAACTCATTTTGGGATAAATTACTATTTAATTTTTAAAAGTTTTTGTTTAATAATCAGCTCATTGCATTTTGTAATAATTTAATATGATCAGAATGATTAATTTTTGATTGATTGCTGTAGACTCTTTGCAATAATCTATGTACAGTTTTTGAATTGATGTTACGTTGATCTGTAGTTCTCTTTTACTGCTATACCCTTCCCTGGTTTGGGTATCAGAACCACGATTTTCTCAAGAAAGAAACTTGTTTCTCTATTTTTGAAAATAATATATGTGCTATAGGTTTTACTTGTTCTTCAAATATATGATAGAATTCTCTTGTAAATCCTTGTGGTCCTGAAATTTATTTTTCCTTAAGAGTTCATTTGTGATTTATTTAACTTCTCTCTCTAGAGTTCAGTTCTTTAGTTTTTTATTTCCTCATGTATTTTGAATATTTTATATGTGTACAGATATTAATCCATTTGTTGAAATTTTAATTTTCTTGGTACGTAACTGCAAATAATAGCTTCTGATAAATTTATTTGCTCTCCATTCTCTCCATTGTGATTTCTTCCTTATTATTTTTGATTACAGTAAGTTGGCTTTCTTCTGATTTTTAAAAATGAACTTTGCTAATGAGTTACTGATTATGTAGTCCTTTTTAAAAAGAAGTACTTTTTGCCTATTCAATTTTGAAAAATTCTTGATACTGATTCTTTTCTCTTTAATTAAAATTTTATCTTCTTTTGGGCTTGTGTTGAGATAATTAATTGCTGGTTTTCTACTTTTTTAAATTGCACATTCAATTCATTCAATCTCTTTTTTGTCTTTTTTAAAATATGTGTTATGGAATATTAATTTAATTTGACTCCATGGACCACTTTAGCTACATCATAAAAATTTTGGTATGTTCTATCAAAACCAGGGTCTCCCAAAAGTCTTAATGCAATATATATTTTGTGTATATATGTGTGTGTATATATATATATATATATATATATATATTGCATATGCATACATGTATACTAAATAACAATATAGGTTTACCTTTATTGTTATTTAGTCTCCATTTAGGAGAGAAACTTTGTTCATACTTCTTTTACTAATCACTATTTTTACTGCATTGTGGTGTGTAAAGTACATATCAGTTATTCAGTTAATAAGCATTTATTAAGTCTTTACAATGTGCCATGCACTGTGCTAAGCACTGGGGATATGAAGAAAAACAAAAACAGTCCCTGACTTCAGGGAGATCACATTTTTTTTTAAATGCAATTTATTTATTTAACATATTTGGTTTTCAGCATTGATTTTCACACATTTTGAATTACAAATTTTCTCCCCATTTCTACCCTCCCCCCCACTCCAAGATGGCTTATATTCTGGTTGCCCTGTTCCCCAGTCAGCCCTCCCCTCTATCACCCCCCTCCCCTCTCATCCCCTTTTCCCTTCCTTTCTTGTAGGGCAAGATAAATTTCTACACCCCATTGCCTGTGTATCTTATTTTTTAGTTGCATATAAAAACTTTTTTTGTTTTTGAACATCTGATTTTAAAACTTTGAGTTCCAAATTCTCTTCCCTCTTCCCTTCCCACCCACCCTCCCTAAGAAGTTGAGCAATTCAACCTAGGCCACACATGTATTATTATGTATAACCCTTCCACAATACTCATGTTGTGAAAGGCTAACTACATTTTGCTCCTTCCCAACCCATCCCCCTTTATTGAATTTTCTCCCTTGACCCTGTCCCCTTTCCAAAGTGTTTGTTTTGATTACCTCCACCCCCATCTGCCCTCCCCTCCATCATCCCCCTGCCTTTATTTTTTTTTTTAATCTTCCTCCCTCTTCTTTCCTGTGGGGTAAGATACCCAACTGAGTATGTATGGTATTCCCCCTCAGGCCACATCTGATGAGAGCAAGGTTCACTCATTCCCCCCTCACCTGCCCTCTCCCCTCCTCCCATAGAACTGCTTCCTCTTGCCACCTTTATGCGAGATCATCCACCCCATTCTATCTCTCCCTATCTCCCTCTCTCAGTATGTTACTCTCTCATCCCTTAATTTCATTTTATTTCTTTTAGATATCTTCCCTTCATCTTCAACTCACCCTGTGTCTGCTCTCTCTCTTTTACATATATATATATATAAACACATATATATATATACACACATACATACACATACATACATATACACATAGATATATACATACATACACATTCACTGATATATATATAAACATATGTACATGCATATTCCCTTCAACTACCCTAATACTGAGGTCTCATGAATCATACTCATCATCTTTCCATGTAGGAATGTAAACAAAACAGTTCAACTTTAGTAAGTCCCTTGCAATTTCCGTTTCTTGATTACCTTTTCATGCTTCTCTTGATTCTTGTGTTTGAAAGTCAAATTTTCTATTCAGTTCTGGTCTTTTCACTGAGAAAGCTTGAAAGTCCTCTATTTTATTGAAACGTCCATATTTTGCCTTGGAACATGATACTCAGTTTTGCTGGGTAGGTGATTCTAGGTTTTAATCCTAGCTCCATTGACCTCCGGAATATCGCATTCCAAGCCCTTCGATCTCTTAATGTAGAAGCTGCCAGAATCTTGGGTTATTCTGATTGGGTTTCCACAATACTCAAATTGTTTCTTTCTGGCTGCTTGCAGTATTTTCTCCTTGATCTGGGAGCTCTGGAATTTGGCGACAATATTCCTAGGAGATTTCTTTTTGGGATCTATTTGAGGAGGCGATCGATGGATTCTTTCAATTTCTATTTTGCCCTGTGGCTCTAGAATATCAGGGCAGTTCTCCTTGATAATTTCCTGAAAGATGGTATCTAGGCTCTTTTTTTGATCATGGCTTTCAGGTAGTCCAATCATTTTTAAATTATCTCTCCTGGATCTATTTTCCAGGTCAGTGGTTTTTCCAAGGAGATATTTCACATTGTCTTCCATTTTTTCATTCCTTCTGGTTCTGTTTTATAATATCCTGATTTCTCATAAAGTCACTAGCTTCCACTTGCTCCAATCTAATTTTTAAAGTAGTATTTTCTTCAGTGGTCTTTTGGACCTCCTTTTCCATTTGGCTAATTCTGCCTTTCAAGGCATTCTTCTCCTCATTGGCTTTTTGGAGCTCTTTTGCCATTTGAGTTAGTCTGTTTTTTAAGGTGTTGTTTTCTTCAGTGTATTTTTCAGTATTTTTTTGGGTCTCCTTTAGCAAGTCATTGACTTGTTTTTCATGGTTTTCTCGCATCCTTCAATTTCTCTTCCCAATTTTTCCTCTACTTCTCTAACTTGCTTTTCCAAACCCTTTTTGAGTTCTTCTATGGCCTGGGGCCAGTTCATGTTTTTCTTGGAGGCTTTGGTTGTAGGCTCTATGACTTTGTTGTCTTCTTTAGGCTGTATGTTTTGGTCTTCTTTGTCACCAAAGAAAGAATCCAAAGTCTGAGACTGAATCTGGGCGCGTTTTCGCTGCCTGGCCATATTCCCAACCAACTAACTTGACCCTTGAGTTTTTCAGTGGGGTATGACTGCTTGTAGCCTTACGAGTTCTATGTTCTACGTTTGAGGGGGAGGTGCCAGCTCTGTCAGAGCCGCACTCCTCCTTCCCCAAGGACCCCCAGTCCAGACTGGGCTTAGATCTTTAGCAGGCTATTGCACTCCTGCTCTGATCCACCACTTAATTCCTCCCACCAGGTGGGCCTGGAGCCAGAAGTAACAACAGCTGTAGCTGCCCCACCTCCGCTGCCCCCGGGGCTGGAAGCCGAACCTGAACTCCTTCCACTCCCGCAGCTTTTCCCACTAACCTTCTCCGCAGTCTTTGGTGTTTGTGGGTCGAGGGGTCTGGTAACTGCCGCAGCTGACATATTCAGGGCGCTAGGGCCCCCTCCGCCTGGCTTCTGGTCTGGATCGTCCACGCCGCTCAGGCTGGGCTCTGCTCCACTCCGTTCCCAGCTCCCAACTCCCAGCTCCGTGTGGAATATACCTCACCCAGAGACCATCCAGGGTGTCCTGGGCTGGAGCCCTGCTTCCCTCTGCTGTTCTGTGGGTTCTGCCGTTCTAGAATTGGTTCAGAGCCATTTTTATAGGTTTTTGGAGGGACTCGGGTACGGAGCTCACTCTAGTCCGTGCTTACCAGCCGCCATCTTGGCTCCGCCCCCCAGGGAGATCACATTCTAAAGAAGGAGATAACATGTAAATCACTAGGTACATACAAGATAAAGAGCAGATGGAAAATAATCTTAGAGAGGAAGGTTCCAGCAGTTGAGAAGACCAGGAAAGGCCTCCTTAGGAAGGCAGGATTTGAACTGGATGTGGAAGTAAACCAGACAACCTCATAGGCCCAAGTGAGGAGGGGTGGAGCATTCCCAATATGGGGTACAGTCAGTGCAAAGGTACAGAGATGGAGATGGAGTCTTGTGTTCAGAGAACTACAAAGTAGCATAACATAGCTGGATCATAGAGTTTGTGGAAGGAAATAAAGTGTAAAGAAGACTGAAAAAGTAGGAAGGAGCCAAGCTGTTTGTCATTTTTGCCACTCTGTGCTCATTCATGAGATCTTTATGCCCTAGAGCCCATTTCTTGTAAAGGTACCATCCATGCCTAAAAAAAAGTATACTGACTAGGGTTACCATTCAGTTCTCTCCAAAAATATATCAAAGCCAGTTTTCCCCCCAATATTCCAGATCTTGATGTCTACTTTTTTCAATGCAACTATGTTCCAAAAGAGGAACATTAACGTCTCTATCGTATTTTCAAGTTCTTTTTGTATTTCAGCTATCCTTTTCTTTATGGTCTTTATTTGGTCTGTGATTTTGTTACTATATAATTCAAAATTGATATTGATTCATTGACTGAGGAATTTAAAGTATAGTTTAGTTTCCCTATTGTTTCTTTTGATAATATTATTTTTTAGCCCTATCTAAAGTCATGATGACACCTGAAACGCAACAAATTTTTATTTTGGCCCCTCCCTTTAAATATGCATATGTCCCTATGTTTTAGATGTTTCCTGATCCACCCCAAATGTTCACATGGATTGTTTGTGCCTGACCTGAAGTAGAGCATTCTGAGCTGGTATTGGTCTGATCAGCTACAATCAGACACGTTGAAACTTGATTCTAGCATAGTGATGTCATTTTGGTCCTCTTCGAGAGCAAAGGACAACAACCAACCAACCAACCAAGATATTTCCTGTATGTGATATATTTTTGGATTGAATTTTCTAATCCATTCTGAAGTTCTCTTGTTTTTTATGGATAAGTATAAATCATTTCTATTCATGGTTATTACATCTTTTTATCAGCACTAGGTACAGAACAGCTTGTGTTTCTTGAATCAATTCTTTCCTATACTCTCCACACTGGCACAGACATACACATACATAAATACACACATACATACTCTTACAGACCTAAAAGTCTTTTTTAGTTAATACAATCTTTTGAAAAATTTTCCCTTCTATCCAATCACAACAAATAGGTCTATCTTGCCATCTGCTCCATTTCTCTCCACTGTACACAGTTAATTCACTCAACTCTAGAACTTCCAACCTGAGGCTGAGCTATCTTGATTGGTGAGTGAGTGTAAACTAACAGACTTATATGTCGAGCCAGCTTCAGACCAGAATATTCTTCATACTCTATTTAGCAATACATCTTTCCATATGCACTATCACCATGACTAAACAATTAGGTAGTGCAGTGGATAGAGTGCTAGGCCTGGAGTCAGGAAGACTCATCTTCCTGAGTTCGAATCTGGAATCAGATGCTTACTAGCTTTGTGACACTGAGCAAGTCACTTACCCCTGTTTGCTTCAGTTTCCTCATGTGTAAAATGAGCTGGAGAAGGACATGGCATACCACTCCATTATCTTTACCAAAAAAAACTGAATTGCATTCATGAAGAGTTGGACACAGCTGAAACAAATGAACAACAGCAACCATGTGGATGCCTTCACCCCACACCTTTTCCATATCTTGTTCTCAGATCACAGGATCATCAATTTAGAGCTGAGAGGGACTTCAAAGGTCATCTAGAGCAGCTCCTTCATTTTACAAATGAAAAAAACTGATGCCCAAAGAACTCACTCAAGGTCATACAAATAGAAGTGGCAGAGCCGGGCTCCAAGTTTTTTGTTTTTGTTTTTTTGAGGGGGGAAAGCAGGGCAATTGGGGTTAAGTGACTTGCCCAAAGTCACACAGCTAGTAAGTGTGTCAAGTGTCTGAGGCCGGATTTGAACTTAGGAACTCCTGACTCTAGGGCCAGTGCTCTACTTACTGCGCCACCTAGTTGCCCCCAACCTGGGCTTCAAGTTAAGTGGGAAAGTTCCATGTTCCATGTTCTATGCCACTCTGAATACTCACAATAATCACATCAATACTAGCATTGCTTCTGGAACAGCAGCACCGTCCAGCCTATCCCTCCAAAGCCACAGGCTTACAGAAGGAACTCATGCAAATGTCACTTCCCCTGCAGGAGCTAAAGCAGTCATAGCTACTGCTGAAAAAGAAAGTTCTCACCCCATATCCTTATCACTGCCAACAGTTCAACATCAAAAACTGATGTGATTTTATTTATGGAAGCTAGGTGAAAAAAGATGCATTGCCATCTGCATGGCCACTCCACCCTTGCAATACTATTTCTATCTACTTGCAGCTGAAACCTCTTATATGTGTTATTTTCTCCTACTAGAGTATAATTCTTTGAAAGCAGGAATTGTCTTCCTTTTCTATTTGTATACTCAATGCATAGCAGGGTATTTCACACATAGAAAGCATACATAACAAAAATGCTTTTTTACTCATCCATCCATGCGTCCACTCATTCTGAAAAGGCTGTGTCAATTGACTATCCAATGGATTAATTCAACATCCTTGTGACTTCCAGGCCAAAATTTCCTTTCCTGGCAAAAACTCCCTTACCTATATGAATTTTCTCCCATAAGTAAGTTTCTTTTTTGTATTTACCTGGTATACAGTAACCAGTTAATTGAAGTATCAAGGTAATTTGTTCATAGCCATATGATTTAGGACTTCCTTGCCTTACCCTGCTTCTCTTTTGGTTTGTTTCTATTTATGATGCCCCAATTCAATGTAAAATGTGTTCTTGCTCTTACCTCCTCCACCTTCCTCCTCAAGGTCATCTACTTTTTAATCTGAATTCCCCTTAATCACTGTTCTCTTGTTATTCTTTTTCAAAAATGGGAACTTCAGGTTCAACATGGCAGCTGGAAAGTAGGGACTTGCTTAAGCTCTCCCCCAAATCCCTCTAAATACCTGTAAAAATAGCTATGAACAAATTCTAGAGCTGCGGAACCCAAGAAATAGCAGAGGGGAAGCAGGTCTCTAGCCCAAGACAGCCTGGATGGTCGCTGGGAAGGGCCTATCACATTTTGCTGCCACACCAGCATGGACCAGCACAGCATGGACCAGCACAGCATGGGCCAGCCTAGCATGGGCCTCGCCAGGACCAACCAGATGGGGAGTTGGGTGGAGCAGACCTTGGGGCCATGAATCACTGAGCTGTAGGAGTTACCAGACTTCTCAACCCACAAACACCAAAGACAAAGGAACAGGTTAGTGGGAAAACTGCTGGATCAGGGCGAGAGAAGTACGAGGTCTGAGTGGTGGAGGTGGCGTGGTGGAGGTGGCTTGGTGGTGGCAGCAGCAGCAGGAAGGTGGCTGCTTCCAGAGCTCCAGCATCAGCTGCTTCAGGTCCCAGGCCCACCCGGTGGGAGGAATCAAGAGGCAGTTCAGAGCAGGAGTGCAGGGAGCACTTTGCTGGCGCGGAGGCAAGGTTCTCTTGCTTTGCCCTGCTTGGATCTGGATTGTGATCCTGGTTGGCAGTTCTTGGGGAGGAGTAGCATTGGTGTGGCAGAGCTGGCTGTATAGGAATAGCTCTGAAAACAACAATGCATCCCCTCAAGCTTGGAACAAAGTACTCTCTACTCTACAAGCCATCTTGGAGTGGGGGGTAGGGTAGAAATGGGGAGAAAATTTGCTATTCAAACTCTTGTGAAAATTAATGCTGAAAACTAAAATACCCCGATGAAAAACTCAAAGGTCAAGTAGTTGGCTAGGGAATATGGCCAGGCAGCAAAAACGGACTCAGATTCAGACTCAGACTTTGGAATCTTTCTTTGGTGACAAAGAAGACCAAAACATACAGCCAGAAGAAGTCAACAAAGTCAAAGAGCCTATATCAAAAGCCTCCAAGAAATATATTAATTGGTCTCAGGCCATGGAAGAGCTCAAAAAGGATTTGGAAGAGCAAGTAAGAGAAGTAGAGGAAAAATTGGGAAGAGAAATGAGAGTGATGCAAGAAAATCATGAAAAATAAGTCAATGACTTGCTAAAGGAGACCGCCAAAAAATACTGAAGAACATGACACCTTAAAAATAGACTAACTCAAATGGCAAAAGAGCTCCAAAAAGCCAAGGAGGAGAAGAATGCCTTGAAAGGCAGAACTAGCCAAATGGAAAAGGAGGTCCAAAAGACCACTGAAGAAAATACTACCTTAAAAATTAGATTGGAGCAAGTGGAAGCTAGTGACTTCATGAGAAATCAAGATATTATAAAATAGAACCAAAGGAATGAAACAGTGGAAGACAATGTCAAATATCTCACTAGAAAAACCACTGACCTAGAAAATAGATCGAGGAGAGATAATTTAAAAATTATTCAACTACCTGAAAGCCATGATAAAAAAAAAGAGCCTAGATATCATCTTTCAAGAAACTATCAAGGAGAACCGACCTGATATTCTAGAGCCAGAGGGTAAAATAGAAAATGAAAGAATCCACCGATCCCCTCTTGAAAAAGATCCCAAAAAGAAAACTCCTAGGAATATTGTCACCAAATTCCAGAGCTCCCAGATCAAGGAGAAAATGCTGCAAGCAGCCAGAAAGAAACAATTAGAGTATTGTGGAAACACAGTCAGGATAATACAAGATCTAGCAGCTTTTACATTAAGGGATTGAAGGACTTGGAAAATGATATTTTGGGGCTCAATGGAGCTAGGATTAAAACCAAGAATCACCTACCCAGCAAAACCCAGTATCATGCTCCAAGGCACAATATGGATTTTCAATAAAATAGAGGACTTTCAAGCTTTCTCAGTGAAAAGACCAGAGCTGAATAGAAAATTTGACTTTCAAACACAAGAATCAAGAGAAGCATGAAAAGGTAAACAAAAAGAGAAATCGCAAGGGACTTATTTAAGTTGAACTGTTTTGTTTACATTCCTACATGGAAAGATGATGTGTATAATTCACAAGACCTCAGTATTAGTGTAGCTGAAGGGCACAGGGTGAAGGGATGATATCTAAAAAAATAAAATCAAATTAAGGTATGATAGAGGAATATATTGAGAGAGGGAGAAAGGGAGAGATAGAATGGGGTAAATTATCTCGAATAAAATTGGCAAGAAATAGCAGTTCTGTTGGGAGGGAAGAGGTGGCAGGTGAGGGGGAATGAGTGAATCTTGCTGTCATTGGATTTGACCTGAGGAGGGAATACCATATACACTCAATTGGGTATCTTACCCCACAGGAAAGAAGGAGGAAGGAGATTTTAAAAAAGGCGGGGGGGATGATAGAAGGGAGGGCAGATAGGGGGAGGAGGTGATCAAAAGCAAACACTTTCAGAGAGGTACAGGGTCAAGGGAGAAAATTGGATAAAGGGGGTAGGATAGGAAGGAGCAAAATATAGTTAGTCTTTCACAACTTGAGTATTGTGGAAGGGTTTTGCATAATGATACACATGTGGCCTATGTTGAATTGCTTGCCTTCTTAAGGAAGGTAGGTGGGGAGGGAAGAGGAAAGAGAATTTGGAACTCAAAGTTTTAAAAGAAGATGTTCAAAAAGAAAAGTTTTTGCATGCAACTAGGAAATAAGATATACAGGCAATGGTGCATAGAAATCTATCTTGCCCTACAAGAAAGTAAGGGAAAAGGAGATTGGGGGGAGTGGGGTGACAGAAGGGAGGGCTGACTGGGGAATGGAGCAACCAGAATATATGCCATCTTGGAGTGGGGGGTAGGGTAGAAATGGGGAGAAAATTTGCTATTCAAACTCTTGTGAAAATTAATGCTGAAAACTAAAAATATTATAAATAATGATTTAAACTCAAAAAAAAATCATAAGGGACTTACTAAAGTTGAACTCTTTTGTTTACATTCCTACATGGAAAGATGATGTGTGTAATTCAGTAATTCATGAGACCTCAGTATTAGGGTAGCTGAAGGGAATATACATATATTATATATAGAGAGACAGAGGCCACAGGGTAAGTTGTGAGTTGAATATGAAGGGACGATATCTAAAAAAAATGGAATCAAATTAAGGGGTGAGCGAGGAATATACTGAGAGAGGGAGAAAGGGAGAGATAGAATGGGGTAAATTATCTCTCATAAAAGTGTCAAGAAAAACCAGTTCATTGGAAGGGAGGGGGAATGAGTGAATCTTGCTGTCATTGGATTTGACCTGAGAAAGGAATACCATACACACTCAATTGGGTATCTTACCCCTCATGAAAGTAGGGGGAAGGGGATAAAAAACAGGGACAATAGAAGGGAGGGCAGATGGGGGAAGAAGTAATCAAGAGCAAACACTTCTGAAAAGGGATGGGGTCAAGGGAGAAAACTGAATAAAGGGGGACAGAATAGGAGGGGGGGAAATATAGTTAGTCTTTCATTACATGACTATTTATGGGAGTGTTTTGCATAATGATATGCATGTGGCCTATGTTGAATTGCTTGCCTTCTTAGGCAGAGTGGGTGGGGAGGGAGGAGGGGAGAGAATTTGGAACTCAAAGTTTTAAAAGCAGATGCTCAAAAAAAAAAGGGTCTTTTTGCATGCAATGGGAAAATAAGATATACTGGCAATGGGGTATAGAAATCTATCTTGTCCTACAAGAAAGTAAGGGGAAAAGGGATGGAGGGGAAAGGGGGGTGATAGAAGGGAGGGCTGACTGGGGAATGGGGCAATCAGAATATGTGCCATCTTGGAGTGGAGAGGAGGGTAGAAATGGGGAGAAAATTTGTAACTCAAAATCTTGTGGAAATCAATGTTGAAAACTAAAAATATTAAATAATAAATGTGGTTGAATGGCCCAAAAAAATGGGAACTTCAAAGATACATTAGGCATTTTACCACCTTAAAGTTTGTTTAAAAAAAAAACACTCATAGGAGTCATTTTTTTTATTTATTTGCTTTGTTAAAGATCTGTTTTGTAAGTTTATATGGCAGAAGTCCTACCCAGAGCTGGAGAAACAGGGTGGGAGGGAATTATGTATTATTGTTGTATATATTTGTTTGAAAGAAGCTATAGATTTATTTTACTATATTAAAAACCTATTTCTTTCCTTAGGAAGAAATATAATTAGCTTTAGGAAAAGGCAATTTTGGAATGAAGGTTAATTTTCCTTGCTTTGCTGGGCTTTTATAAAAGATAGCACTTGCATTTTTAAACTTTCACAATCTTGGTACCCCAAAATACAATGATTTTAACATGGTACTACCTATAAAATCCTTGTTTTATGATTCTTTTAACTTTTTTTTTTACTAAGTATGACAACACAATTATTTTCAACTACACAGTTGTAGTTATTATTTTATTGTTCTATTTATTTCTTCTGTATTATATCAATCAGTCAAGGAGCATTCAGTGTCTACTGCAGAAAGTGTTAAGCACTGCACTAAATGTTAAGATATAAAGATAAAAAAGGTGAAACTGTTACTGCTTCGAGAATGAGAGATGAAGGCAGCCAGTAGCACAGTGGACAAAGTGCTGGATCTGGAGTAGGAGAAAGACCTGAGTTCAAATGCAGCCCCAAACACTTACCAGCTCTGCAACCTTTAAGTAAGCCATTTCACCACTGCCTCAGTTTCCTCATCTGTAAAATGGGGATAGTAATAGCATCTACTGTACAAGGTTGTGAGGATCAAAAGAAATAACAGTTCTAAAGCTCTTATAAATCCTAAAGCACTATAAAAACATTCGTTCTTATTACATTCTTACAGGGAAGAAAATGTACTTACTGTACATAGGTATTTATAAAACAGAGAAGTTGGAAGAGGAAGACCTTGTAGCTGGGGGAGGGGGGAAGGAGAATGGGAGCTGGGTCAGGAAAGGCCTCATTTAGAAAGTGGCATTTGAGCTCAGTCCTCTCTTTGCATATTTCTTTGAATCTTTCAGATTTGTTGTTTTAAGGCATATTAAAACTTTATCAGATTTGACGATTTCTCAATTGATAGATATCTAGGTTGTTTTTTGTTTTACAATTGTAAATATTCCTGTAGATCTTTCCTAGAATATAGTCTCTAATTCTTATCATATGACTCCATGTGACTTATACAAAAACATTAGACCAAATTATAATTACTCCGGCAGCATGTCTGCCTGTTTTACTGCAACTCTGACAGCACTGAATTTTGCAATCTTTTATTATCCTTTCCATCTTAGTGGATAAGCAAAATCTCAGTTCAATTTAAAATACACTAATGATTCTTTTTTTGAACTTTTGAACTTTTATGTAGTCATTAATTTGTATTTATCCTTTCAAAAACAAACAAAAACCATGTGACCATTTAGCTAACTGAAAATCGATCTTATCCATATTCCTTATGAATTTTGGCTGTCACTCTTTTGTCAGAAGTATTTGGAACAAAAATTTTTTCACATTTTTATTATTCCTTATTATTCTGGTTACTTTGCTCTTCATGGTTTAAAAGCTTTTTTAAAAGAATATGTCTGAACAAAGTAATCTGTTATATTCCTTATAATTTCCAATATATTATAGCTTGTTCACAATTAATCCCATCTCCAGAGTTGTGAAAATTTTAGCAATCCAGTGTATATTTTATTTATTTTTTTATATTTAGATTTTTGATCCATCTGGTATTGTTACATATTTAAATATTAAATTGTTGGGCAGTTCCCATTTTTTGTCAAAGTGCTATCCAGTTTTCCCAACAATTTTTGCTAAATACTGAATATTTTCCCAAATACTGTATGATCCCAGGTACATGAAACACTAAACTACTATATACACAAGCTAATTGCTCTATAACCTAGTCCATAGTACTAGATCTATTTTTCTAATTTTAAAAAAATCCAATACCAGATATTTTTCATAATTATTACTGTATAGCATACTTTGAGATTGGGAAATGTAAGCCCCCTTCCTCCCTTTTTGTTTTTCATCGTTCCCTTTTATTTTTTACCTTCTGTTTTTTACATAAATTTTGTTATTCTTTTGAATAATTCTATTGAGTTTGTTATTGATATTTTGATCACTTATAACATTAAATCTATAGATTAATCAGGGAAATATTCTTATGCATGCTATTTTAGCTCCTCCTAACCATGAACAGCAAATCACTTTGCAATTTAGTTCTTTCATTATTTCTGTAAAAGTTTTTTTTATGTAACTCTATATAAGTGCATCTGTCTTGGTAGTTTAATTCCAGATTATTGAATACATTTCATCTGTATTGTAAATAGTATTTCTCCTTCTATACATTTTCTCTCAACTACATTGGTAACAGATATGCTGGTGATGGTAGGATCATAAATTTAGAGATGTGAGGGATCCAAAACCCCTCTAGAGCAGCCCCTTTTTTCAGGTGAGAAAACTGAGGTCCAGGGAGGGTAAATGATTTCCCCAAGGTCACACAGGTAGTAAGTGTTAAAAGTGAGTTGTTTTGTTCTATTTTATAAGTTTATCTTATGCCCCATCCATTTGCTGAAATTTTCTTTTTCAGATGTTTTTGTTGATTCTCTTGAATTTTCTAAATAAACAATTATAATTAGGAAATAGAGATATTTTATTCTCCTTTTTGTCCATTTTTTGTGGTTATTTTTCTTTTCTTGGGACTATCAAATTCTAATGGGACAACAGGAAAACCTACTTAACCTCTCTTGTCTAAGTGGAAAAGGTAATAAGATTTCTCTGTTGTATATAATTCTGGCTTGGGTTCAAATAAATGCTTTCTTTTGTGTTTAAAAATTTTCTATTGCTATACTTCTAGTGGTTTTAACAAAAAGTAGCATTTTTATCTATTGATATAAACATGTTTTTAAAATTATTTTTATTGTTAGGATAATTTATTATACTTCTTATTTTCCTAATATTGAATCACGTTCATATTCATATGATATTGTAAATCATAATGAATATACACATACACACATATGTATAGATAAATAGATATGTCATAATCTCTATGCCAGTATTTTACATAATTTTTTGCATTGGTAATTATTAATGATATTGATCTCTAGATCTCTTTCTTTGCCTTATCCTTTCCTCATCTGATGATAAAAAATCATGTTTGTTATCATTGAAAGAAGTAAATAAAGTATCATCTTCATCTATTTTCGAAAACTTATAAAGCATTGGAATATTTATGTAAATGTTTTATAGAATTTACTCATAAATCTATCTGGTCATGATAATTTTTTTTGAAGTTACGGTTCATTAGTACTGTTTGCTTATTTTTTATTGTATAATTTACTAAACTATATATTTCTTGGTGTGTTTTTTTTTTCAGTTCAGGTACTTATATTTTTGAAGGCATTCATCAATTTCTTTTACATCCTCAATGTCATTTTTATATAATTATGTGCAATTTTCCTTAATAGTTTTTTCAATATTTGTTAAATTTACCTCCCTTCTTATTTTTTACTTTATCAATTCAGTTTTTCATCTTCTTTTTAATAAAATTAGCTAATCAGGAAAATATTTTATTGATCTTTTTAAAAAATGAAACTAGCCCTTTGTTTATTACATATTTTTCTCCTTTCAATTCTATTAATTTTGCCATTTATCTTAGTGTGTTTTTTCGTGCTTGCCTTAAGGTGTATTAAGTTGTTGTTTTTTAAAATTTTTTGACTATAAACTCATTGATATTCTCTCTTGTTAATACAAGCAATTTCCTAAAGGAAAATAGGATCATAGATTTAAAGATAGAAGATACCTACCCCACCATTTTGCAGATTAGGAAATTGAAGCTAAGTGATTTGCCTTAGATCATGCAGGTCATAAGCAGCAGAGACAGCATTTGAACTCAGAAGCTCTGATTCAAAAGCCAGTGATCTTTCCACTGTGCCAAACCGTTGGAAAACAAGTTCACAAAGGATTTCATTTTTTAAAATAACTTTTACTGTATATCCTGAGCTCAGAACACATTTAACTCACTCTTCTTCATAAAATAAAAAGGATAAAAATGACCAGAGGTCTAACAGAATGACCACTTTTCAAAAACTTCCAGATACCAAATCAAAGTTTCAGATATTGCATAAGGCAGCAAAAAATATTAATACATTCATTTTAGAATGATTTTCAACACATTTCAAAACAGAGAGGGATTTTTACTTCACTGAGGAATTCAACTAAGCAAAACACCCCATTCCATGAGTATTCATTACTCAGGATTTTATCGAAACATTTTGGAATCAATGAAACCAAAAACTCTCCCTCCCCCTCCCCATGTAGTAGTCGCAAAAAATATGCTTAGAGAGAGAGAGAGTCCTGACTTTATACAAACAGCAGGTTAAATGGCAGAAAGGGAGTTATAATATAACTGTAGGGAGGAGTGAGCAGGAGTATAAAGGTACAGGCAGTCCAATTTATGCATTTATTTTTGGAACATGACACATTCACATTTAATAGTGGTGCAAAATTCAATCATTTGTCCATAGAAATTATTTCCAATTCAATTCAATTAAAAAAAATACCTGCTACATGCAAGGAGCTCTTCTGGCTGCTGCAAATACAAAGACAAAAAGAAAATCTCTGCCCTAAAGAAACTCACATTCTGTTGAGAGGAGAGGTTACAACATGTACCCAGTAAGTGATTACAAATTATATATGAAGCAATAAAGTAATTCTGAGGAGAGAGAACATAAACAACAAAAGATCACTAACACTTTGTGTAAGAAGGTGACCCCTGATCTGTATTTTGTAGGGACTTAGAATTTTAAGAGACAGAGGAGACAAAGGAGAGCATTCCAAAAATGGCCTTTGTCTGTGTAGAGGCATGAGATGGAGTTCGATGTCCTGGACAGGGAATATCATGTTAAACAGTATTATACATAATGATTAGAGTCTATAATACTACTGTGGAAAATATTATACTATTTTATATCATTTTTAATTTCAACTAGACCCAGAGCCTGAATTAATGAGTATGAGCTGAATTAATGAGAATGGGCTTCTTTGTTGTCTCTAAGTTTGCTCAGGAAATACCCTTACCACTGTCAACAAGGCCAGATTAGACTGACCTAAGGACATTCTTACCCCTGTTAGCCATTAAAGGATAAGACCCTAACTCCAAGAGAGAATATTAACTGACCTTTGTCAACATTCTTTACAACCCTATTCCATTAAGGAAAATCCTCTTCTTGTATCATGGTTAAACATACATGGGGGTCATAAACGTGAGGTAATACAGGTTTGCTAGGTCTGCTAAAATAACGTATATAAGTTTTCTCATTCCTTTGTTCAGACAGCCAGAGCTTATACTCTGACTCCTTGTACGTACAAGTAAGCTAGCTTAGCTATGCTTTAAGGGAAAATAATAAACAACATGGATTTTTCTATCACCTAGCTCTGTTGTTTCCTTCAACCAAATTTTCAGGTTTAACACTACTAACATGAGAGATACTTTCATAAGTAAGCTCTAATAGGCTTCCGAAGGCTAGTTAATTCATGAACCTGATCACCAACTATAAAAATGTTTCTGAGACAGCAGCTTCCTAGCATACTAAACTGGAACACTGATAGCAGAAATGACCTTGGTTTCTTTAAACAGCTGCATCCCTTACATTTTGGTGTGCTTTATTATTGCTGTTGTTTTCTTCTCTGACATTAAAAATAAACAAACAAAGAAACCACTGCTGGACGCAAGAGACTGGAGCATTGTACCCACTCCCTCTTCCTGGGTGTGGGGGGAGGGAGTCCCTCTGCTCTGGACCCACACACAGAATTCTGATCAGATTCAGTCCTGAGTAAGCCCCTCTTATGAGGAGAGGTTATGTTCATCTTTTCTCTCCTTTATCCTTCTCATTGCACCAACCATCATCTAATATTGTGTTGTCTATAAAAGCAGTGTTTAAAGTTTTATTTCTCTTAATTTATGAGTTTATTATGCTCCAGAGTGTGATTAATTTTTATTAATGATCTTTGTACACTGGAATTTTTTGGACAAAGCAGAAATAAAAATTTATAATATCAAAGGAGATAAACATGGAAATGACGTTATATTTAAATGAATCATAAACAAGAAAGCAACACCAATATCAAACATGTACAGGAAATACACTGGAATTAAAAGCTAAATTATCTAATCCATTTAATTTTTTCCACATATCTAATTTTTTTAGAATTCTATCCAATTCTCAAACTTGTCTTATTTTTCTTTTTTACTCACTGTATCCAGAAGATGCTGTAATAAAATATCTCATTATCAATATTTTTATTTGTATCCTTTTGAAATTTAGTCAACTCTTCTTTGAAAAATTTAGTTTGTATTCCATTGGATGAATATATATTCTAATAATTATATACTTTCAGTGTGAATGGACCCTTTAGTCAGGATATAGTTACTATCCTTATCTTTCTTAATGCTTCCTAACTTAAATTCAGCTTTGCTTATAGTCATAATTAAATGACCTAATTTTCCAGAATCAGATGACTCACAATGAATCTTAATAACCCTTCATTTAAATCAATGGCTCTTTTTGCTTTAAGCATGCTTCCTGTAGGAAATATATTATTGGATCTTTCTATATATTCTTTGTCTCATTTCTTATAGGTGAATTCAATACATTAGCTTTCAGTTATAATTGTTAAATTGTGATACCCATAATCAACGATTCTCCTTCCATTTATTTTTGTTGTTGTTGTATTAAGTACATACATATTAGTCTCTTTATTTACTTTCTTCCACACTCCCAAAGCACAATTGTAAGCTTAACAAGTTTTCAAATGAGCCATTGGGATCAATAGCAACCCAAATTTAGCATGGGTATAGATATGATATATAGATATATATTTCTGGAGAGTAGGAGGCTGAAAGTATCTGAGTATTCACTCCCTCATTCTCCTATCTTCAATAGGGCTATGGAGTTGGATATTTGCAGTCTAGGGATATGATATCCTTTGTGGGGTTCATGATAAAAGCTGCCTTCCCTGGTCACTCCAGGGGAAGGAGTAAAGGAGTCTCATCCCAGATTTGAAAGGTAACAGCTAAATCTTCACCAGCTTGGTTTCCCTTCCCACCAAACACTTGTTAACACAAACAACAATCAAAGGAGGATAATAAGAAAATGTATTTAATCCAAGAAAGTAGTAAAACCAATAGGGGAAATTTCATATATATATGTAGATATAGATATATATGCATATACATATACACATACACATATATACATGTACACACATATGAAAATTATATATACACACATATATACATGTACACACATATATATGAAAATTAAATATATATGTTTGTGTGTATATGTATGTGTGTATGTGTATACACACACACACACACACACACACACACATATATATATATATATATATATATATATATATATATATAAATACATTTAATCCAAGAAAGTAGTAAAACCAATAGGGGAAATTTCATATATAGATATAGATATATATGCATATACACATACATACACACATATATACATGTACACACACATATATGAAAATTATATATACACATATATACATGTACACACATATATGAAAATTATATATACACACATATACATGCACACATATATATATGAAAATTAAATATATGTTTGTGTGTATATGTGTGTGTGTGTGTGTGTATATATATGAAAATACATTTAATCCAAGAAAGTAGTAAAACCAATAGGGGAAATTATACTAGTTTAGGTGATAGAACATAAGAGTAAAATGACTATGACTTGAGAAAGAGATGAAACCTCAACTCAACCAAAGAGGGAAAAATCTAACCCAAGGAGACCACCCTTAGTAAACTCTGGGTGTACAGGAGCTAAGAATCAAAGGACATATTTAAGTGACACCTTTCTCCACAAGGCATGAGTTTCTGGAGGCTCCTGTTAACCATCCAAAAAGGTGGGGACTTCTTCACCTCTTCTCCCCTCATGTTTCCCCATTTTCTCTTTCTTTCCCTATAGTCTTTCCACCAAGCTAAAAGCAAGTCTCCCCGTACATGTTCAGGTACACAATATCATGGCCTCAGACGTCTTTTCAACCAATGAGTAGTTACATCTCCCTACACATACTCAGAGTCACAAGGCTGTTGTTTGGAGATAGGGGTGTTACATAAACTTTTAGTTGTTAACCAAAACATTTGTTAATTGAGTGACAGTCTTCATTGCCTTGTTGATCCCCCGGGTATTCCCATGCAGAAATAATACCAACACTTTTGTCATTCTGGTGTTATAAGCATGATCATGGGAATCCTTGATTTGCTTGACTGAGGCACCTCCACTGAGTAGTGGCTCTTGGCTAAACAACATACATACTGAGGGGATAACACAGAAACTCTGGATTGGTCCCAGTGAGACAGGGTCACACCAAAGATAGTTGGTTATTGAATGTAATGAGAGACAGACTCTTGCAGAGAAACCTTCCCCCTCAGTAGTCTCTGACAGCATTAGAAATGATACCAAGTCCCCTTTGAGGTACTTTTTATGTTAGACTTCTTCAGGACTCTTCAAGTGGTGAGTCGCTTCAAGAGGGAAAATGAAAAAGGCCAACCCCACTTCAGGCTGCTGAAGGAAAAGACTCTGGGAAGACATGAAAGATAATGGTAGTCTCCATTATGTCCCTACTGCCAGCTTCTTACACTACAGATTTCAGGAAATCTCTTGGAGTCTACTACATGAGTAAGATTTTCCACCCTTGGAGTGGCCCAGAGTCAATACAAAGTCAGAGTGAGACACTTTTCCAGCCTAAGATATCTTAGGAAGTTGACAGCAGAGGTTATGACACTGGGTTGGGGGCCATCCTAGAACACAGTTGCAGCAGCACCATAGGTGGGCATTGGAGGCAGCTGCGCCAGTAGCAACAGCTTCAGGAGCTCTCAGCCTAGGGACCATAAGGCAGATAGGACAACTGGTCAGAAAGAGATTGTAAGGCACCCTTTGCTGGCAGAGGGTATAGCTGGTGCTGACTGGCAATTCTATTGGCCATGAGCAGTTCTGGGTCACAGTTTCAGGGTAGAAAGGAGCACCAATGGTAGGTCACAAGGGAGCAGGGGCCCTGGTTGCAGTTCCAAGGTAGAAAGGAACATTAGTGCTTGAGGCTGCAGGGAAGTAGGGGCCCTTCCTCAGTAAAGACCAGGAGAACTGTGACTACAGAAAAAGGTAGAGGAAGATAGAATAAGAAGAAGAGAGACACAGAAAGATAGTAAGAGAAATCTGATCCCTGACCTCTTTTGGGAGACAGACACCACACCACACCACCTAACCGCCAAATGAATCTGGGCTCCTGCAAAGCCAGAGCCTATAATGGGAAGAGCTATCACGACAGAGAAAGAAAGACAGAAAGAGAGAGAAAGGAGGGAGAGAGGGAAGAAGGGAGGAAGGAAGGAAGGAAGGAACGAAGGAACGAAGGAAGGAAAGGAAAGACTTTTATGATGCCAATGATGACCAATACACAAACCCAGAAAAAAACTCAAAAATACCCATAATCAAAATCTCAAAGAAAAAAAATATCTCATTTCTTCTTCTCCCCTCCTCCTTATCTCACATCACCTAGATGCCTTCTACCACAGTGTCCTCCTTTATCTTCCTTTCTAAACGCACAAGTGATCTCATTTCATCTCATCTTCTCCAGCACATTGTCCCCTCCATTATCCTCCACTCTCTCATTTATCTATACCACTCTGGTACAGGCCCTCATCACCTCACACTGCAATAGCTTGCTAGTTAGTCTGCCTACCACAAATCTATCTTCATTCCAGTCCATTCTCCATTTAGCCACCAAATTGCTTTCCTAAAGCACAGGTCCAATTATGTTACCAACCTACTAAAAAAATTCCAGTGGTTCCCTATTACCTACAGGACCAAATATAAAATCCCCTGATTTTCATTCAAAGTCCTTCATAACCTAGTTCTCTCCCCACTCCATCTCTTAAATCTTATTACACCTTACATCCCCTTCACATACTTTTTGGTCTAGTGACACTGGCCTCCTTGCCATTTCTCAAACAAGATACTCTACCTTCAGACTTCCAGGCATTTGCACTGGCTGTCCTTTATGCATAAAATGCCATCCTTCCTCATCTCTGCTTCCTGGCTTCCTTTAAGTCTCAGCTAACACTCTACCTACCTTATACAGAAAGCTTTTCCAAATCCCTCTTAATTACAATACTTTCCTTCTATTGGTTATTTTCCTATTTATCCTGTAGATAGCTTGCTTGTACATAGTTGTTTGTATGTTGTCTGCAAACAATTAGACTGTAAACCCAGTGAGAGTCCAGTTTAGTTTATGTAACACAAATTTGCAGGATACATTCAGAACTTCCATTCAATAGTATATGCATAGAAAGCTAAGGTAGTGATAACAGAGTGATCCAAGGCTAAGACTTGGCAGGGTACAATCTGAATTATAATAAAAGGGCAACAGATTCAAGAAAGAAAGGGCAGTGTAGAATTAAACTGGTTCACCAAGGGGTCAAGAAGGGGAAAGGAAGAGAGTGTAGCTAGTGTAGGGGAGATTAGCCTGGGAGGGGAGTGAGCAGTCAAGGGATTGAAGGGTCACTGTGTGAAAGAAAAGCAGGGTTTAGTGTTGGAAGGCAGAAGAAGAGGTGGAATACCAATAGATTGTGTTCAGATAAGGGCATTTCAGAGTTCAATGAACTTTATTAAAGTGTGCTTTTGTGGGTGATGGCAAAATCAAGGGTATGACCATTTCTTTGTGTGGCTGAGGTACAGTGGAAGAGTAGGTCATAGGAAATTAGTAAATTGAAGAACTGTGAGTTTAGGGCATTTGAGGGTGATTCAACATTCTCCTAGTATGAAGGCAGAAACTGAGGATTAAAAAAAAGGATTGTGAGCCAGTGGAATGTCTCTAGACAACAATTACCAGGATTTTGATTGGGTGGGGCTTAAAGAACCCTAAAGAATCAACTAAAAAAATTAATTGAAACAATAACTTCAGCAAATTTGCAGGATATAAAATAAAAGGATGCAAATCATCAGCATTTCTATATAATACCAATAAAACCCAGCAGGAAGAAAGAGAAATTCCATTTAAAATTACTATCGAACATATAAAATACTTGGTGATGAAGCAATAGCTAGGGTGCAAAATGAGACATTTACTTTTGTATACAGCCAATGAGGAAATTTGTTTTGCTTGGCTATGCATATCATTTTGTTTTTCTTTCTTTTTTTTCCAGTGAGAGAGAAAATAGATTTCTGTTAAAAAATGTTTTTTTTAAATAGAGAAGTGGGAGTACAATAGAAATAAAACATTTCATGTGCTTTCAGATAAGGTCATCAGATTATGAGTTTGCTTAATTGTTTTATTTTGTTATAAGAGACCTCGTAGAGCGAGCATAATCTGCAAACATAATATGCAAACAAAGCACATTAATCGAACTTAAAAAAAAGTTTAACCCACCCTCCCCAGGATTGAAGGAGCATGCCCCTGGTTGGAGGGAATGGTTTGTACTTTCATTCTCACTCACCTTTGTAAAAGCTAACTGATGTTAATTGGTTAAATGTTACTAGGGAGCTAATCGTTAATCACTGCTGTCAATCAATGATATAAGGGAAATATTAACTATAGTTGGTGATTGATATTGGGGAGAACACATTCGGATGGGAGCTTGATCTAATGACATTAGAAAGATAATCCAGCCCCTGAGAGGTACTATGGGAATCTGATTTGCCAGGATGAGTGGGAGTTTGAATAAAGACCATCATGGGAAAAGAATATTGAGTAATAAGAGGAAAGGGTGTCTTGCAGTATGATTGGTCTGGCAGGAAATGAGAAGGTATTGCCTCAGAGATTGGCAGATAATTAAAATGAAGGAATAACTGAGAACGGAAAACAAGAAAGAGGACTAGGAACTGGATAAATTTCAAAAAGCAATACAAAGAACATCGTGAGCAAGAAAGAAAAGCAAGCTGATAAAGGACCTGGACTAAATAAGGAACTTGTAAAAGAGCAGCAAGAGTTCAATCAAGTGCTAAGGGCAAAGGTTGTGAAATAATAGGCTCAAAATCAGCTATTAAAAAGGGGAACACCCAGGCATTGAAGCACCTAAGAGAAGCAAGAATGAAGGAAAGGCATTCATTATGTATGTATCAGATGCCAAGTACTGTGGTAGGTGTTGGGGATAGAAACACAAAAATCAAGACAGTCCCTGTTCTTAGAGAGCTCATACTCTGATCAAAGGAGATAACACATATTGAAGTGTGCAACTGCAGGGCAAATGGGAACTCCCAGAGATGCTGAGTGGGCATTAGCAGGTCAGATGGCAGTATCTGGAGGTTTGGAGGGCTTAGTGACAGGATACGTAGTAAGAGCCAGAGGATCTTGGTCCACAGTTTAGAACAGATGTGTATACATACATACATACATATATACATACATACATATATATACACATACATATATAATACATATAAAATACACATATGTGTGCATATACATAAACATACACAAATGTATATATATACATACATAAACAGTATGTTTATGTGTGTGGACATACACACACATATATATGGATATATGTAATATTACTGTACCTTCTTCTCAACTCTACCTCTGGCAGCTCGCTTACATGATGCCTTGCCACTGGCTCTCCATCAATTGTAGAGAACTCCCAGGGTAGAATCTTACTTCACCAATGCAAATGGGCAATTCATCTGTAATCTGTAGTCTTATAGAATTGCCTGGGGGTCACTGAGAGGCTGTACATGGCTATACAGTATGTGTTGAAGCTTTTTGAGACTCAAACTAAAGTTTTTCAGACTCCAAGGCTAGCCTTCTCTAGTCACTATCCCATATTGCTTTAAGATATTGTTACAGAGCTAAAAAGGCTGCATAACCATGGGTAAATAACTTATCAGAACCTCAATTTTCCAAAAGTAGGATAATAACTGCCTGTACAACCTATCTCACCAGTTGTTGTGAGGCCCCAAATGAGATAATGTATGTAAAGCACTATATAAATGTCAGTTACTCTTATTAAGTATATAATCTTGGAGGCAAAATGGCATGGCTCTATAGCTCTAACAGAACCATAGCTCTTCATTCGTCTTTTTAGACAATAACACAGGGCTCCAGCTAAGAACTCTTTTATTTTATTTCCAAAAAAAAAACCATCAGTGGACCCAACCAGTTGGGATTGGGACTCCTAGAACTAGACTGATCACACAGCTTGTGTGAAGGAAATGCCTCTGTCTTAACTGCCCTAGAGTCATCTCAGCAGAGCTAGTATTAGGGGAAAAAACTTCGGCTCAGTGGAATCTAGCTGGGTGCTATGGCTTGATGAGGCATGCTAATTATTCTAATCTAGGCAATGTGCCCGGCAAGCCTGGGAAGGGGAAGTAACCTTCCCTGAGTCCTGCACAATGATTGAATTATGCAGCACCTTCCAATTTGACCTCCAATACTATTAGGAAGAGGGAGGAGTGGGTTAATATTTAAACTGAATAACTGTTTCCCCATTTGAACCAAAGTCACAGAATTTGAGATTTGGAAGGGATCTCAGGGCCTATCTAGTTCAACCCAAATACAAAGGGAATACCTACTGTAGTATACCTGACAAGTAGTGATCCAGCCTTTGCTTGAAAACCTTCAAGGAAGGAGAAACCACCACCTCTTAAGACAATACACCCCAGGTTTTATTTGTTTCAGCCTTGTCTGACTCTTTGTGATCCCATTTGGGTTTTGTTTTGGTTTTTTGGACAAATATAATGGAGTGGTTTGACATTTCTTTATCTAGCTCATTTTATAGATAAGGAAACTAAGGCAAACAGGGTTAAGCTATTTGCCCAGGGTCACACAGCTATTAAGTGTCTGAGGCTGGATTTGGACTCGTCTTCCTCACTCCTGGCCTAGCACTCTATCCATTGCACCACTTAGCTGCCCCTGGTTTAGACAGCTCTAATTGTTAGGAAGTTTTTCCTGACATCAAATCTAAATTAGCCTCTTGCAACTCGCACCTATTGCTCCTGGTTCGGTCCTTTGGTGCTAAATCAAATATTCATGATCCTTCTTCCATATGATAAGCCTTCAAATAACCTTGAAGACAGTTATCATATCTTCCCTGAGTCTTCTCTTGTTGAGGCTAAACATCCTCAGAACCTTCCATCTTCATGTGACATAGACTCAAGGCCCTTTACCATTTTTATTATCCTTAGAATACTCTCTAGTTTATCAATGTCCTTCTTAAACTGTAGTGCCCCAAACTAAGCATGAAACTCCAGGTGGGATCTGATGGGCAGAAGACAGTAGGATTCTTTAATATTGGAAGTTATGCCACTCTTACTTAATTTAGCCCAAGTTCATTAGCTTTTTGGGGTGCCACATCACACTGAGGACTCATATTGAGCTTGAAGTCTACTAAAACCCTCAGATCTCTTCCAGAACTCTAACTATCCCTCCCCAATCTTGTACTTGTGAGCTGAGTTTTGTGTAAGATTTTTATAGGATCACAGAATCATAAATCTACAACTAGAAGGAACTCTAGAGGTCATTCAGTTCAATCCCCTCATTTTACAGATAAGGAAAGTGAAGCCCAGCGAGATTAAGTGACTTGACCAGGGTCACACAGCTCATAAGGGTCTGAGGCAGGATTCAAACAAGATACTGTCCCTATTTATTTACATTTATCTCTACTGAATTTTGTCTTAATAGATTTAGCCAAATGTTCTAGCCTAGCAAGATCTTTTTGGGTATTGACTCTATTGTCTAGTGTGTTATCTATCTCTCTATTCCTCCCAGGTTTGTGTCATCTACAAATTTACTGAGCCTACCATCTATGCCATTATCCAAGTCATAGATAAAAATATTAAACAGGGCAGGGCCAACCACAGATCCCTGGGACACTCCACTGGAGACTTCCTACAACACTGATATTGAAACATTTACAATTACTCCTTGTTTCTGGCCATCCAAACAATTTTGAATCTAATTTTATTATTATCTAGTTCACATTTCTCATTATCTACAAAATAATAGTACAAAATGTTTTACCAAAAGCTTTCCTATAATCTAGGTAAGCTTTATCTACATTATTTCTCTCCTCCATCAGTTTGGTAAGCCTCTTTAAAAGCAAGCAAAGAGGGGAAAGGATTCTGGGAAGATGTCAGAGTAGGGCAGAAAACTTTCAGCTCTCCAAATTTCCTCCACAAAAAAAGACAGAATGTTGCCTCAGAGTAGCAGAAATAAATATGGGGTAAAGCAGTTATCCTCCTAAAACAATTTGAGAAATTTGGAGAAAGATCTCCAAGGGCAGAGACTCAGCCTTAGTGAAGTACAAACACCTCCAGGCTGACTCTGCAGAATCAATAAACAACAAGCCCTGAGGGCATCTGGGTTGAGAAGCAGCCTCAGCCTTAGAAACTTTCATTTGGCAGACAGCGTAGGAGTCTGACAGTGAGTAGGAGAAGAGTGAAGAACCTTATACTTTTGAAGGACACACCGAGGACAGGACAGAGAAAGAGCTACCACACACCTGGTGGGTGAGTGCAGTAGCGAGGGGTTGGGATCCTGTTGCTGTAGGCACTTGCACAACAGCAGAGTCCCTGGTTTCAGCCCCAGGGCAGAGAGGACAGCTATAGTTTGCAGCCACCTGGAGACCCTAGCAGTGGCTTAGGAGTGGAAGGAGAGCCCAAGGTTGGGTCCCAAGACAGACCTCAGAAAATAATAGTAAGAAGGGCCTGAGACTTGAAGCAGCATTCCCCATACCTCAGGACTACAACTTGATTACACTAGAAGCTGTTAAAAAACAAAGTAAAACAACAAAAAATAAAGAAATAAAAATGAGTAAGCAAAGGAGAAATAGCCCAACCATAGACAGTTACTGTGAGGATAGAGAATATCTGGATTCATTTTCAGAGGAAGATAATGGAGCTAAAAAAGCCACTCCTTTTTCAATGAGAAATGTCAAATGGTCCCAAGCACAAAAAGAGTTCTTGGAAGAGCTTAAAAAGGACTTTAAAAATCAAATAATAGAGATTGAAAAAAAATTTTTTTTAAAAAAGCACTCCAAGAAAATCAAGAAAATTATGAAAAGAAAGTCAACTTGAAATAGAGAATCAAAAATTTAAGGAAGAAAGTAATTCCCTGAAAACTAGACCTGGGCAAGGGGAAGTTAATGATGTTCTAAGACACCAAGAAATCATAAAACAAAATCAAAAGAATGAAAAAATAGAAGAGAAGGTGAAACATCTCATCAGATCTGGAGAACAGACTGAGGGGAAATAATATAAGAATAGTCAGACTGCATGAAAATTACTATAAAGAATCTTGATACAATATTATAAGACATTATCAAGGAAAATTGCCCTGACATTCTAGAACAAGAAGGCAAAGCAGAACAAAAATCCACTGATCACTACCTGAAAGAGTTCCCAGGAAGAAAATTTATGGGAATATCATAGCCAAGTTTCAAAGCTCCCAGGTTAAGGAGAAAATACTGAAAGCAACAAGAAAAAAAAAAACCAATTTCAATATCAAGGAGCTACAATAAGGATTACACAAGACCTAGCAGCTATTGCATTGAAGGACTGTAGGTCTTGGAATAATATATGCCATAGAGCAAAAGAGCTGGCGTTATAACCAAGGGTAACTAACCTAGCAAAGTTAAGTAAAATCCTGAATGGGAAAAAAACAGACATTTTACAAATTGAAAGACTTTCAAGTTTTTGTGACAAAAACCCCAGAAAATTTGACATATAACATCCAGGAGAAAGATAAGGTAAACATTAAAGACCAATTATAAGGGACTCAATAAGGTCAAATAGTTTATTTTGTATATGTAAAAATGTTAGCAGTACTTATGATTGGCATCATCATTTGGGTAATTTGAAAGAAAAGTTTGAGCTGAGCTGAATATGATGGGGTGATTCTAAAAAATAAAACTATGTAAGGAGAGATAAAAGGGAGTAATTATCTCATACAAATGAGGCATAAAAGGAAAAATTAATACAGAAGAAGCTAGTAGTGAAAAGGGCAGGTAGTGCTAGAAACTTATTCTCATCAGGAAGGGAAATATACACACATATAAATTTGGGTATAAATATATATGGGTATACATATATGACAAATTTATACATATATTACATATTATACATATATATATATATATATATACATACACATAAATCCTCTAAATTCAGAAAGAAATAAGAGGGCAAGGGGATAGGGTGGGGGGAGAGGATAAGAGAGGGACTTTTAGAGGGGTAGGTAGTGTGTGAGGTAAATGAAATGTGAAGACTGCACAGGGAAGATATGTATAAATATAGATCTATATCTATACTAAGAAATGTTTAAATATCAAGAAATAGGGAAATAGGGCAGTGGAAAAATTCTGAGGCTGTGAGAGCCTCTGGGAAAGTTTACCCTGAAACTTTTTGTTCTTTCTTCTGGTTCTGGTTTAAAGATTTGCTCAGTAAGAATAGGGTCACTGTGACCTGCTTTCCTTTACTGTAAAAGTATTGTAGAAGAATGGAGAGGGTCTCCCCCTCCCCTTATCCAATTCTCCTTCTTTAGATTTATAGATGTCATCTCAGTTGTAATCATTAACTAAGGGAATGGGAATTGGAGTTTCTGTGCCTCAATTTCCTGGTTGTTTGTCTAGCTTTTGTGCTCAGATTGTAAGCCCGCCTCCCAGCCAATGGTGAGAAGGGTCAGAAGTAGGCAAGAATTCTCTTGTGTTAGGGATAATTATTGGTGCTTTGCCCCTTGTAAAGCGCTTCCATTGCTAGATCTGTTCTAGCAGAGGATGCCCTATTCTTGAGAATTGAATAAAATTTATTTCTGTTCCCACCCTGAGATGGCTCCTTATTATAAATTTAATTGGTGGGGGTCTTTCATCCCACACAGTAGGTTAAGGAATAAGAGGGAAAAGAAGGGTAGAAGTAAAGCAGAGGAGTAAGGAGAGATAGGGTAAATAGGGTGAGAAGAATAGTGAGGGAAAATAGGAAAGAGGAAAATACACAGGCAATTGTAGCTCAGAATGTGAACGGAACAAATCTGCCCTTAAAATAGAAATGGATAGCAGATTAAAATTTTGAATTCAACAATATGTTACTTTCAGGAAACATTATAAAAATAAGATACACAGAAAGATAAAATAAAGGGCAGGAGTAGAATTTGTTATATAAAAAAGCAGGGATGGTAATCATGATCTCGGACAAAGTTAGTTAAAATAGATTTAATCAAAAGAGAAAAATGGAGAAACTACATTATGTAGCAGCAGTATTAACAATATTGTTTTAGACCATTTAAAAAATCTAGACATTATAAAATACCTGAGCATGTATCTATCAAAACAGACACAGGAACATAAACATAAAACACTTTTTATACAAATAAACTCAGATCTAAATAACTAAAGTAATATTTATTGTCCTGGGTAGGCAAAGCCAATACAATTTTTAAAACGACAATTTATCTAACTAATTTATTTATTCAATGTCATCCCAACTACACTACTAAAAAATTATTTTATTAAGCTAGAAAAAAATCATAACAGTTCATTTCAAAGAGCAAAAGGTCAGGAACTTCAAAGAAACTGGGAAAAAAGATGTAAAAGAAATAGATTCAGCAGTATCAGACCTTAAACTATATTATAAGGGAGAGCATTGTTAAAGTGTAAAAAAAGGATAATTTCTATTATTTTAAATTCAAATTTTCTTGTCTAAATAAAACCTATATAGCCAAGAATAGAAGGAATGCAGAAAATTTGGAAAAAAAAAACTTTCATAGACAATCGCTCAGATAGGATTTGATTGGGCCAGAATACTGCTATGGTACAGGAAATGATGAGCTGGTTGATTTAGAAAAACATGGACAGACTTGGACCCATGAAGGAAGATGCTGTCTACTTTTAGAGAAAAAGATGACAGGTAGAAATAAGCATAATACACTCTTACACATATGCGTATGAGTGCATATGTGTATATATGTTTATAGATAGCTAGGTATATGTACATATATACACACTTAATTATAGCCTTCTTTAAGGTAGAAATGGGATAGGGAAAAAAATAAAATAAAAAGTACACAGCAGAGAACAAAAGAAAACCAACAAAGAAGCAAAGAAAAGCTGGGCAGCTTTGAAAACAATGTGTAGTATTTATTATATAGGTTTTCTTGAAATGGAAATTTTTTGTTTCATATTGAATCCTCTTTTATGGTCTGCTATGTACATGGCAATGTTCCTTTTTTTGCCCTTTTCTCATTTTGTATTTAAGTTTAAAGTTTAAAAATTTATTAAAAAAAAAACAAATGAGGTTAGTCTTACATGACCTGTTTTTGATGAAGCCATGATGGCTCTTTATGATTACCATTTCCCTTTCTAGGTGCTCACAGACTATCTTAAGCATCCAGTCTAGATTTGTCCTAGGAATTGATGTCGTTTACTGGCCTATAGTTTGTAAGTTTTGTTCTCTTCCATTTTTCTTAAAATTGGGATATTTACTCTTCTTCAATCTTGTTATATCACTCCAGGTCTCCATAAGCTTTCAAATATTACTGTCAGGGCCTTAGCAATTATATCTGCCAGTTCTTGCAATAGCTAAGATGTAATTCATCTGAGCTAAGTGACTTGAATTCACAAAGAGCAACTAAGTTCTCTCATTCTCTGCTTACTTATCTTAAATATGAACTCTCTGTTAGTCATGTTGGTTCTGTCATTTCTAGTACAAAGGTCACTCTCCTTGGCAGAGAAAACAGAAGCAAAATAATTGAACAGCTCTGCCTTTTCTCTGTTGTCAATTATCATCCCATCTACCCCAAGAGGATGGCCTATCCTTTCTTTGATCTTAATTATTTTTCCCAATATAGCTTCTTTAAAAAACCATTAATATCAGTCCCTTCAGGCAAATCTCATTCTTATTTTTTATCATAATTGTTTTTCTTGGTATCTTCAGAATGCCAATCATAACTTTCCCACCACTTCTGGCCTGACTTATTCTGTAGTATCTTAGTCCATGAGATGCTACCTATCTTTCCTCTGTACTTTTTTAACTCCTTCCCTAACATATGTGGTACATGTTAGACCAGTCCTGCACAACTTGCAGCCCATCAAAGAATTTTGGGCAGCCTAGGAAAAATGTAGAGGAAAACATCCTCTACATTTTTCACAGGCTACCTGAAATCCTTTGGCAAGCCTCAAGTGGCCAGCCCATGGGTCCCTGGTTGTGCAAGCCTATGTTAAACTACGGTTGGATTCCCCATCTCTATTACAAACTTTAGGAAGAAGTGGTCATTCCTTACCTCCTGCAGGGCAATAAAATCCCAGGGTTCCATAATCATTGGCATTTCTTTTTAGGTGTCTTCAAGTAATATCCTTTGTGCTCTCATGAACCACCAGAAGTGAATAATTGTTATCCCTTTTGGTAAATCTTGGGTAGTTTTCTGCTTTGTCTTAAATACATACTGTGGTGAGACTACAGATTTTTCTTTTGTTATCAGGGTAACAAATAGCGATCTCAATAAACTTGAATAGGAATTTAGCAACTACTACTACTTATTCTCTTTCCTCTGACCCTTACTCCATGATCTCTCACCTGATATCTTCTGTGGTTCTACTATATCATAGTAGCAGAACTCACAGGAACATGTGTCCAACCAAAAAAATATCCTGTTGTTTCAAATGAGGCAAGTAGTTATCACTGGAGTGGTTGTTCTCCTTCAGCCAAAATGGAATCCAGAAATATCTTACAGAGACTCTCTAAGTCCACCATAGCTGAGTCCCACAATAACTAAGACCTGGCAGTCTAATATAGAATCTCAGAAATATGTGAGGCATGGGACAAAATATAAGGAGTGGTCAGTCTGAGGTTGAACAAAAGGCAGGTTTTGCCACCCTCATACACTTTGGCCAGTCTGTGTGTGAATCTGGCTATGCCCAAATTGGGAGTGGGGTGCAAAATACAACAACTATTCTTTGCCCCAGTTACACACATAATACAAATGGTTCTATACAATGAGCTGAGTGTGGTAGGATGCACCACAATTTTGGTCACAATTAGATATGGAAATTTGATGCATACAGAGTTTCAGATAAATGTGGGCAAAGTGGTAGCCATATCCACCTGAGCAAATTTATTATGAATGGGCCCTCTAAGCCCTTCAAAGTTTAATCTATCATAGCAAGAGTATTCCATGCCAAGTCTAACAAAGGAGTTGCTATAGTCTACCAAGGTTCTTTGCCTCTGTTGAAGCCAGAGAATGCACTGCTTAGCCATCTGACATTTTCTAAGGAGAATGTCAAAAGTCTCCTTAAGTTCCTAAAGAAACCTTTCGGTAGGCAGGGATCCAGTGAGGGTCTGGTCCACTAGGTGGGATACCACAAAAGCTACCTTGTCCTGGATTATAAGGAATCCATGAAGGTGGAGTTATGTGAAAATATTGCACTAAGATCAGAGAGGTCCTCTGCCAACAGTGAAAAAAATCCGGAGAAGGAAGAGACAAAAGAACAATATACATAATGACTATAGCAATGCAAGCAGTGTAAACAAAGCCGGAAGAGAAAGAGAGGCTAGTGACTTTGCACAGCCCTCCCTCACTTAAATCTAATTCATTTGCACGTCATGGCATCACTTCCCTGAAGTCACGGTCCTCTTTGAGAACAAAAGACAAACAACAAGGACACAGCTAGTAAGTATTTAAGGCCAGATCTGAATTCAGGTCTTCCTGACACCAGGCCCAGCACTACTCATTGTGCTAGCTGCTTCTAGATTAAATGATTCACCATTAGTCATGTTGCTAGTATGCTTCAGAGAAAGGACAAGAGCCAAATTTTCTTGACTCCAAGGCAGGCTCTCAAACTATAATAATAAACTTCCTCTCAAGTCACCAAGTGAAAGGAGGGAAAAACCAGTCTCATGTTAAGTGTAAGAGTACTGGGTAGCAATTTATCAGTAAGTGATATGCTATTAGGTAATTTTTCTTAACTATTTTTAGGTAACAGGTTTTGTAGGAGATTTGTTTGGATACTTGTTGGGAACTACGTGTTTTGCCAAAACAATGTATTGGTAGAAAGGAAAAAGAGAGGGAAGGGAATCAATAAATATTCATTAAGCACCTACAATATTCCAGGCACTGTGTTAGGCAACAGGGATCCAAAGACAAAAATAGAACACATCTTGTTCCCAAGGAACTTACATTCTATTGTGGGAGATAGCATATACACATTTAGCTGAGTTAAACTTTTTTTTTCAATTAACATTTATTTTCTCTCCTTCCTACCTTTCCTCCCTCTATGAGGAAAAAAAAAAGGAAAACAAAACCCTTTTAGCAAATAGGAATAGCCAAGCAAAATAAATTCCCAGAATGGTAATATTTAAAAATGTCTTTCATTCTGCGTATTTATTTCACCACCTTTTTGTTCACAGGTGGCTAGCATTCTTCACCATTGATCCTCTGGGATTATGGTTGATAATTACAGTGATCAGAGATATTAAGTCTTGCAAGGTTATTTATTTTCATAATGTTGTTATAATATAAATTTTCCTCTCTGCATCAATTTATTCATACAAGTCTTCCCAGGTTTCTCTGAAACTATCTTCTTCATCATTTCTTACATCACAATCATATCCTATTATATTCAGATTATATGGTGTAATTTATTTAGCTATTCCCCAAATGATGGGCACCCCTTTAGTTTCAAGTTCTTTGCTACCACAAAAAAGCTGCCATAAACATTTTGTACTTATGGGTCATTTCCTTCTTTTTTTCTCTCTCTCTTTTGGGTATAGAGATAAAAAGGTATCATTGGGTGAAAGAGTATACATTGTTTAGTAACTTTTAGGGACATAGTTCCAAATTGCTTTTCTTGGCTAGACCAATTCCCAGCCCTAACAAAGGTGAATTAATGTATCTGTTTTTCCATGGTACCCCCAACATTTTTCATTTTCCTTTTCTGTCATCTTCACCCATCTGATGGATGTAAAGTGGCACCTCAGGGTTGTTTTAACTTGTATTTATCTAATTATTAGTGATTTTAAACTTTTTTAATATGGCTATAGATCACTTCAGTTTCTTCCCTTGAGCACTACTTGTTCATATTGTTCAACCATTAATTGATTGGTACTTATTCTTATGAATTTGAATCAATTCTTTCTACAATTTGAAAATGAGAAATTTGATAGATGGATTTCCTCAGTCAATTGTTTCCATTTTAATCTTGTCTGAGTTGGTTTTGTTTGTGCAAAAACTTTTTCAACTCTACGTAATAAAAATTGTCCACTTCATGTTCTATATCCTCTCTGTGCCTTTTCTGGTCATGAATTCTTCCCTTATCCACAGAGCTGAAAGGTAATTTCTTCCTTGCTCCTCCAATTTGTTTATGATGTGGCCTTATGTATCTAGGTCATGTAACCAATTAGAGCTTATGTTGGTATATGGTATGAGGTGTTGGTTTAAACTTAATTTCTACCAGACTGTTACCCAATTTTCCCAGTAGCTTTTATTAGATAGTGAGTCTCCCCCCAGGAGTTGGGGTCTTTGGGTTTACTGAACACTGGGCTACTTTGTTTGCTCCTATACGTCATGGTGTATCTAATCTATTCCATTAATAGACCCCTCTAATTTTTAAACAGTACCAAACTATTTTCATGTTTATTGCTTAGTATTATAAATTGATACCTGCTAGTGTTAGGCCCCTTTCTTTTCCACATTTTTATTTGCCTTGCAGTTTTTGACCTTTTATTCTTCTGAATGAATTTCATTATTATTTTTTTTAGCTCTATAAAATAATCCTTTGGTAGTTTGGTGTGGTGCCAAATAAATAAAATAATGTAGGTACAATTGCTATTTTATTACATTGGCTTGGTCTATACATGAATAATTAATATTCCTCCAATTACTTAGGTCTGTTTTTATTTCCATAAACTGTTTTATAGTTGTATTTATAAAGTTCCTGTGTGTCTTGGTAGATGGACTCTCAAGTGTTTTACATATTCTATAGTTATTTAAAACAGAATTTATGTATCTGCTTTTGCTCAATTTGATTGGTAACATACATAAATGCTGATAATTTATGTGGACTTATTTTAAATCTCAAAACTCTCCAGAAATTATTGCTTCAATTAGTTTCAGTTGAGTCTCTAAGGTACTCTAAATGAACCATTACATCATCTACAAAAAAAAAAATAATTTTGTTTCTTCACTCAATTTCCTTTTCTTATCTTATTGTTATGGCTCATATTTTGAGCACTGTATCAAATAGTAGTGGTGACAATAAAAAGGTTTGCTTTACTCCTGATATTAATGTAAGGACTGTAGTATATTCTTGTTACATATAACATTGGCTCTTAGTTTTAAATATGCTACTTACCATAGTAAGTAAAATAGTAAGAAAGATCCATCTAGTTCTGTTTTCTAGTGCTTTTAACAGAAATGGCTTTTGTATTTTTGTCTACAGGTTTTTCTGCATCTACTGATATAATCATATGAATTTTGTTGTGTTATACTTAGTGTACTCAATTGGATCCAATTGAATTGGATCCTAATATTGCACCAATCCTGCATTCCTGCTATACATCCAACTTATTCTACAATAGTGTATAATATTTTAATATTTTTCCTTGCTAATATTTTAAGATTAAAAATATAGCAGAATAAACCACAAGCAAAAATTCTCATTAACCATCTACATCAGTTGGTTCATTTCCTACTGATCTTGGCATTACAGTATGTGCCTATTTTTTTAATTCTCATTATTATATTTTGTTTTTACATTACTGTCATTTTCAAATATGTCCTACCCTTCTCCCCTACCTAGCACTCCATCCCTTATCACAAAAAAAAAAAGAAAAGGAAAAAAACAATTCAGGAAAACTAACCCATCAGCCAAGTCTGACAGTATTTGCAATGTTCCTCATCCATAGTCCTTTACTTCCGTAAAGCAGTGAGCAATGCACGTTTTCACATCTGTTCTTTATAGCCAAACTTGGTCATTATAATTATACATCATTCATTTTCAGGGTTTTTTTTCCTCCCATTTAAATTACCGTGGTGATTATGAAGATTGTTTTCCTGGTTCTGCTTACATCTCTCTGCATTCATCCATTTAAGTCTCTTCTGCTTCTCTCAGTTCTTTACAGACATATACACATATATAATATATATACATACATACATATATATGTATACACACACATTTTTGTAATGTCACAGTAACATTCCATTATATCCACATACTGCAATTTGTTGGGTCATTTTCCAAATGATGAGACTCTCTACTTTGTTTCCAATCTTTGCTCTTACAAAAAGTGCTGCCATTAATATTTTGATGTATAAGGGGCCTTTCTGCCTTTGACTTCCCTGGGGTAAATACTTGGCAACGGAGGAGACTTTAAAGGTTATCTAGACCAGAAGTGTCAAACACGTGGCTCTATAGCATATGTAGACCACAACACTCCCAAGTGTGGCGTAAACCAGATTAAAATGCAATTGGTAAATATTTTTTAAAATGAATAAGAATACAATAAAGCATAGAAAATATTAATATATGGTTTTCTGGGTTGATATGCAACCTGTAGAAATCTTTATATATGGTTTAGTGGCCCCCGATTCTACTGGAGTCTTGACAACACTGACCTAGAGTAAATCATTCATTTTATACATGAGGAAACTGAGTTATAGATGTAGAATTACCAAGACTTGTCAATTAATTGAATGTAGGTATGAGGAAGAGAAGAGTCATATGTTCTTCCTAACTGAATTAGAACTAAACTAGAATTAAAAAGAAGACTTCAGGTGTGAGTTGAGCAGGGCAGAGTTCATTAGAACTATCACCACCTTGTTGCTAGAAGCTTGTCTTTCTGCGCAACCTATTAGTGGTTTTGGCTGCTGTAATATCTTTGGACTTATACTGAGTTTGGAGTTTACCAAAATTCCCAGCTCTCTTATCTCTCAGATAAACTGCAGACTTTGTCCACCCCAACTTGCAATTGTGAAGTTGATGTTTTGAACCAAAGAAAAAGACATTAAATGTATTCTCATTACATTTTATTCTTAATAATTACAATAACAGCTAACATTTATATAGCACTTACTATATGCCAGGGGCAGCTAGGTGGAGCAATGGATAGAATACTGGGCCTGGAGTCAGGAAAATTCATCTTCCTGAGTTCAAATCTGGCCTCAGATATTTACTAGCTATGACCTTGGGCAAGTCACTAACCCTGTTTGCGTCAGTTTCCTCATCTATAAAATGAGCTAGAGAAGGAAATGGCAACCTACTCAAGTATCTCTGCCAAGAAATCCCAAATGGGGTCAGAGAGAGTCAGACAGGACTGAATAACAACTATGTGCTAAGCTCTTTACAAACGTTACCTCATTTTAATGATAGCAACAACCCTTTAAGGTAAGTACTGTTATTATCCCCATTTTACAGTGCTCCATCCCCTGCACCTCCATCCACCTCACTGCCCCTCCTTAGGTTTTGTCCAATGTTCTATCCTGTCAAGAATTTTTTTGATCCTAACATCTAGTATGTTGGCTATTCCTCCCAGCATTGTGTCATCTGAAAATCTGACATACCATTTGTGCCTTTATCTAAGTTATTGATTAAAAAATAGTGAACAGCAAGGTATAAGGACAGATCTCTAAGGCATTCCACCGGAAGCCTTCTTGAGGGCTAACTACTATTTGGATCCATCCAGTCAATCAGTTCAGTACAATTACACAAAATTCTTTTACAACTCCCTTATCAATTTGCTATCTCACTTACCATAGCATCTTTTGTAAACTTTTTCATCCTTCCTCAAATCTTTCATGACTAGCCTCCCCCCCATCTCAGCTGAAAACCTTCCTTTACATCATGCTGAAAAAACTGAAACCACTCACTGAGCTCATTTTCATCCCTTCTTTCTCCATATCACACCACTCAGATGCCTTCTACCACTACCTCTTTCTTCACTCGTGTCTCACATAAACAAGTAGCTCTTCTCATTGCCAAAAGCTCCCATGGATTCAACTATCATCTCTTTGTTGATGATTCCCTGATCTATTTGTCTATCCCTAACCTCTCTCCTGACCTGCAGACTCACATCTCTAACTGCCCATTGTACATCTTGAGCTGGATGTCCTATAGACATTTTAAACTTAATATGTGCAAAACTGAACTCATTATCTTTTCCTCCAAACCCTTCTTTCTCTCTAATTTCCCTATTACTGTCCATTATCCTCCCGGTCACCCAAACTTGACTCCTCCCTCTTTCACCACCTCCTCCTCAATATCTGATCTCCTGCCAAGTCCTATCAATTCTACCTTAAAACCTCTCTCTTATATGCCTCTATCTCTCCTCTGACCCTGCCACCATCCTGGTCCAGGACTTCATCTGTCACACCTGGACTATAGCCTTCTAATTGGTCTTACTTCCTCAAGTCTCTTCCTATTCTATCCAGTCTATCCTCCACTCAGCTATCCAATTGATCTTCCTAGCATGAAGGTCTGATCATGTCACCTGATCATTCAATAAATGCCATGCCTCCCTATCACTTCTAGGACCAAATGTCAAATTCTCAAACCCTTTACAACCTGATTCTCTCCCATCTGTACCATTTCCTCCCCATCCCATCTATTCTGTGATCCAGTGACACTGGCCACCTTGCTGTTCTTAGAACAAGACACCTGAGCATTTTCACTTATTGTGAAAGCCTAGAATTCTCTCTTCACCACCACCCATACTGTACCCTATCCCCCACTACCCTCATCTCCATATCTTGTCTTTCCTGGTTTCCTTCAAGTCCTAGCTAAAATCTCACCACCCACAGGAAACCTTTCTCGATCCTCCCTTAATTTTAGTGCCTTCCCTCTATTGATTATTTCCAATTTATCCTGTACATATCTTGTTTATAAATAGTTGTTTGTATGTTGTCTACCCCATTTGAATGTGCTCTCCCTTCAGAACAACAGATGTTTTTTGCCTGTTTGGTTTTCTTTGCCTTTCTTTGTATCCTCAGTGCTTTAGCACAGTACCTAGCACATAATAGGTGCTGAATAAATATTTGTTGTCTATCATCTTTCCCACATATTTCCACAGTTTAATATCCAGGGAAACATGTTAGAAGAGAAGCAGTAATTCTCTTTTAAGCATTCTGAAGGCATGAGTAAAATAAGGGTAGGAAAGGTTAAAAACTAAAAATTAAATATTTTTCTAGCCATATGTATAATTCTTACTAAGCTGCATAGTCATTAAGCGTAAGTGATAGGCAGTTGATAAAGTTTTTATATTTTTCTCTTTGCTAGTACTCTAGTATCTATAAACCGTATCAATGTAGACATTTTTTCTTGTTATTATATATAACTTAATCTCCTTTCTCTCCCTCTCATATTTCTTAAAAGTAAAAATCCTTGGTTCCAATTTTTTAAAACCTCAGTTTCCCAAACATCCCTCCATGGCTCAAGACTGTGGCTTCCTCTACTCTTTTTTGACCACCCCCTCCCCACTTTCCTTTCCTATGTGCCTCATCATCTGAGAGAGTCCTTGATGACATCTACCTGTTCCTTATTCCCCACCTTCTTTCCCAGAAGAACTAGCCTTAACTATCTCAAGGTATGAGCAACTCTGGGCCACAAAATTAGAGACAGAAACATGATTGGGAGGTGGGACAAGAGAGATGGCACAGGGCACAGTGAGACTAGACTATGGATTACTAACATCTGGGAGCCCCTTTGGGAAGGTGTGTATGTTGTAGGGAGAGCAAAGTAAGGGGTCAGGAGAGGAAAGCTATATTGCTTCAGCAAGGCTAACTCCTGGTCCTGATAATTCCACTGGAAGAAGCTAGTGATATTCTGACACAGGTTGCCCTGACAGCACCCATGGCTGAGCTAATACTCTCTTTGTCAAAAGATCAACTCTTCCTTCTGCCATCCTCTACCCTATTTCAGGAACAAGGCTCTCTGCTCCACCAAGATACCCATATCCTATCACCAAAGAGCCATGTTGCCAATGGTGACACCAGGCAACCTAGCAACCTTCTGTTTTAGTATTCTGCATATAAGAGTCGAGAAGTTAACAGCCTAGCATAGCAACAACAGATTTTCGTCCTTCATATGTTGTAGGAAAGCCCTATACTGAAGGTCATAAGACCTATGTTCAAATCTCAATTCTGCTTGTGTCATCTTGGACAAGTTATTTATCTTCTCTGGGCTTTAGTTGAGGAAATTTATTAAATGAGAGCCTTGGACTAGACTACCTCTGAGATCTTCACCTGCTTTCTGATGCCCGATACCGGATCGGCTTATTGGCAACAATGCCTTTAATTTTACATAATAATGATGATTAACTTTTGCATAATTTTAAGATTTTAAAAATAATTTTCCTCACAACAAACCATTCAGTTAGTGCAATTATTACTCCGATTTGATCCAGGAGAAAACCAAGGTTCACAGAGCTTAAATAAATTGCCCAAGTTTATATGGTTTATAAACAGTACAGTTGAAATTCATATCTAGGTCTCTAGATCGACGCCATGCCCAGTGCAATTAGTATAATACCACACTGCCTTTTGGGGGGGGGGGCAGGAAATTGGACTTAAATGACTTGCTCCAGGCCACATAACTGATAAGTGTCTGAGACTGCATTTGAACTCACATTCTCCTTACTTCAGGACCTGTTGCTTTATCCACTATGCCACTCGCTGCCCCCATACTGCCTTTTAAAAGGCAAATATCCCAAGGAAATAATTGGGGTCCTCTGCTGTACCAATGGATTGGTGATTTCATTAATGTGTATAACCCTCTGTAAGGGCAAGCGAAGTGGGATTTCTGCTGTTATTTCTCTTGAAGTTCTAGTTCTTCTCAGCACCAAGGCAATCAAGTGCCTTTGACTGAGTCTTGCCTTTGATTCAATCAAGAGTCTTTGATAATCTGCTTAAGTCACAAGAAGGCCTAAGTCACATGAGCCTGGGTCAGGAGAGGAAAGCTGTATTGCTTCAGCAAGGCTAACTCCTGGTCCTGATAATTCCACTGGAAGAAGCTAGTGATATTCTGACACAGGTTGCTCTGGCAGCACCTGTGGCTGAGCTAATACTCCCTTTGTCAAAAGATCAACTGTTAAGTTGCCTCCTGGCTTTGAAAACCCAGATGTTGGTGCTTCTCTCTCTGGTAACTATGAACGTATTGTCTTGGTCAGACAGTTAGAAGCCTTGTCTGTTGATCTGTGTTTATTTTCTCTGTTTATAATTTCTGTTTGTGATTTCTGGTTGTATTTTCTCTGAAGTTCAGGGTGCTGACTTTTCCCCTGAACTAAGTGAATGATATATGTAAGTTCAGTTAAAGATTGTTGACCCCTTAAAGTTGCTTTCCTTTAAAAAAGCAGATCAAAGAACCTGTGCTAGAAGCCCTCCTGTGTGCTGGTGTTACTGGCCTTACACCTCCACAGCAGCTGCAAGTAACATTGTTGTTACACACTCCAATGACTCAGACTGAAATCTATCCATGTCTACTCAATCTGTACTCCTGTCTATATCCTCCTCCAGATCCACTACAGGAGTTCTACTCAATGGACATTCTTTAAGTGAAAGCATCTAGGAGGCACAGTGGATAGAGCACTGGACCTGAAGTTAGGAAGACCTGAGTTGAAACTCAGCCTCAGGCACTTACTAGTTTGTGTGATGCGGAGTGAGTCATTTAACCTCTGTCTGCCTCAGTTTGATAATCTTTAAAATGGGGTTAACAATAGCACCTAACTCCCAGGATTGCTGTGATGATAAAGTGAGATATATGTAAAGCAGTTTTATAAAACCTTAAAGGTCTATTAGAAATTCCATTATTAGTACATTTAAGCATTTGAAGGGCTATCATAAAGGAGGGACTGGACTTGTTCTGTTCGGCTTTAAGCACAGAACCAAAAGCAATGGGTGGAAGTTACAAAGAAGCAAATTAGGCTTGATGTTAGGATAAACTTCCTAATAATTGAAGCTATCCAAAATTAGAATGACCTGCCTGCAGTAGCAGGTTTCCCCTCCTTGGAGGTTTTCAAGAGAGGATGGAAAATTGGTCATAGTAGGGCTTCCTTTGGTGTTTAGGTTGGACTAGATGGCTGCTGAGGTCGCTTCCAATTCTCATATTCTCTGTTCTGTGATTCTCTGACCTTCAGTAGATACTTATGAGGGCTATTTCATGTTTATCTCCTGTTCCATTTTCTCAGTCATATGTTTTTCGAAGAACATCCTTTGTCAGCTTCTCATGCACAAATATTTTGTGCTACTGAGTTGTAATCTGCTCGCATTCACTAATACTCTTTGAGTCCTCAACTTCAGTTTTTTTTAAGACTATTATAGCATTCTATGATTGGTAGCTATTGAAGTATAAATTAACTGATAATCAGGACAGTGTTTGACCTAGTAGTAGGAAAAGAAATATTGTGTGCACTGGACCCTTGAATGAGAAAAAGGGAGAAATAAGACTGAAATATGAGGAGGCCAAAGACCCTAAAACAAATCACCTACTACACAACTTTGCTAGACTTGTTCCTGTTTACTATCAACTGTACAAGACAAATAAAAGCTGTGAGGTATTTAGGATCTGCCTGCTGGGTAGTCACCAGAATTAGAGTATTGCAAATACCTTTGGGGTATTTATGGTTCTTGGAAACAAGTCACCTGAATGGACAAGGCTCTAGTGTTTATCTGTGTGTATAAATACATACATATCTATATGCATTGTCTGCATATGTTTCTTGGGACAATAATAATTTTATTGTCATAATAATTTTAATGTCTCTTTTTTTTAAACTGAGATTATTCAGCATGAAATGTTCTATTTCCTTGATTCATAGTTTGGTTTGTAAATGATTTATAACTGTGTAAGAGTGTTCAGCTTAAGTAAGAACAAAAGTAAAACATGATTCCTTCTCATCTGAAGGAAAAATACTGTTACCTTTATTTCTCAGTCATCAATTCTCTCTTCTCCATTTACTTCCACTAACTTACACAATACTTCCATTATCAAATTAGCTAGAATGATATTTTTGCTTTTTAGTCACTCCTCAAAATGTTTATCTTTAAGAATAATTATATGGTGACTGTCACAGGCTGCTGCAACTTGAGTGACAGAAACTTGGGTGCTTTACTAGAATGCATTGGTCAGTGTGGTTTAGTGGGAAGCCCACTGGATTTGGAGACAAACTAGTTTGGCAGAGGTAAAAATTGACCTATAGGACCTATCCTATGGAGTATGCCCAGAGCTTCCCTTCCTGGTTCTGGTTTACCTCTTGGGGTCTTAGGGAATGCTTCTAGCCTAGCACCTAGCACTGAAAGAACCTAGTGTTTTGATCTGATGTAATGAACTTTGCATGGTACCTTGGTCCCTTCCCCTCATGAAATACTAGAACAATTTTAAAAAGACACAGCTTCCAGAGACTCCCAAGTGTGGCTAATATTGTGTTCCTTCTCTGAGCAACCTGTTTTACCAGTAGACATGTGCCTGGAGATGTTTGGAGAGGTGAACAGAGGTGAAATGTTAAATGCCTAATCAACAGCCCTTCATTGTTGATGATGTTTACGTATCAATTTCTTAGAGGATCATATCTATATTTATAAGTCAATGTAGCATTAATGTGATTGAAGATCTTCCCCACCCATTCAAAAGGCCTCAAGTGGTCCTAGGTGGGAAAGCTTGATAATATCTTTGTTTGTAAGTAGGCCTAAAGTGCCTACTTACTAGGTACTAAGCCCATGTGGGCATGAAGCCCTCAGGACCCTATGGGGAATTGCTAAGGCCAGAGCCAATGGTATGTGCACTGAGTTCTAGTCAATCATGAATTCAGCCAATCAGAAACCTGAGTTCTAGCCAATCAGATGCTGGCTAGGACTGTATAAAAGGAGAGTGCAGAATTGAAGAGGAGCAGAATTAAGAGGGGAAGAGAACTGAGAGCAGCAGAACTGAGAGCAGCAGACATCAAGAGGGCGCTAAAAAACAGACATTGAGAGAACCAGCATTGGCAGAGCTGCAGAAGAGAGTGCTGAGCAGAGTTAGGATTCTTGAATGATTGTTTACAGGAAGGCCCTGGGTGTGGGGGAGGGGGTTGTAAGGTTACAGGATGACGTGGTTCCTTGCTATAATACTGTATTTAATTTCCTTGTTACTACATAGAGGTGGGCTTACTGATTTTGGAATATAATTGCTACCATATCGATTGGGGGTATTGGTTCTCGGATTTGATCCTCTGGAGTGTAAATAAATTGTTATACTTCCTCTGCCTTCTACATAGAGAGTTTTTCATACTTTGAGATTCTGAACCATTCAGGTATGTTCACAGTCATCCCCAAGGTCATGAATCTTGCTTAACTGATATAGTCAAGTTGCTGAATTTTGTTTTAAGTTATTCTATTAATGCATATTACAAATCCCCTGTGTTTCATTTTTCTTTTGCATGTAGGAATAAAATACTAGTCCCATATCTGACTCACACTGTACACTGAGTACTTTTCTGCTACCCCATTTTAGGGAAACCCTAGACATGAGACATAATGTAAATCATAAGAAATTTTCCCCAAGGTACTGGGGTAAGATTTAATGATCCAAATAATATGAGAAAAAGAAGCCTAGATACCTTCTTAGAGGCCAGGCTTCCCCTGGACTAACATTGGTCCAAACTGTATGACAGTGGTTCTTCCATAGTTGTTCCTCCTTCATTCTCAGAGGACCGATGACATCATAAGGGTGATGTCTTGACTTTCTCTGCATTTAGACTTTAGTGAAGCAGAACTTCACCTTTAAAGTCTTCAGCCTCACCATCCCCTCCAGAGTCATCAGAAGCCAGAGGAAAGACAAGAATCAAGACAACTGCTGATAGCCCAGGGTTCAGTAGGTGACCCCAACCTTTCTCAATTAAGATCTTTCCCAGGTCTCAGTTTGTCTGAGGCAATGCACATTCAAAGACTAAGGGCTAGGTTGTTGTTTGTTTGTCCTTCATTCTTGAAGAGGACCATGACATCAAGACGGTGATGCCATAACTTGCAAATGAACTGGAATTAAGAATGAGGGCTGTGCAAAGTCACCAGCTTCACTTTCTCCTCTGGAGCCATCTGGGTCCAGTGGCAAGACAGAGATCAGGGTGACTGGAGATGGCACCCAAGGGCTAGATAAGAATTGAGACAAAAGATGGCCTACTTTACCACCTAGAAAGTATCAGTCTAAGAGGGGAAGAACCTCAAAGTTTCTGGTCAAAACAGAAAACAATTGCTATTCATACTCATTCTAAGCCATGGGGTGGGAACTATTATTCAGTGGAAGCCCCATAATTTGGGTTTAAAGGCTGGTCAAGTAGCTCCATTTGAATCACAATAGGCTTTTTTAAAGCCTGTTTTTTTAGAGCCATATTTCAAGAAATCATAAATGAAAACTTCACAGGACAAAAAGTAAATTGTTCCAGCTTTTTGAAAACCAAAAAAAAATAATTTGAAAAAAATCTAGCCCTGCAAACTTACAAAATATAAGTCACCAAAAACTAAATTCCTATGGATAGAACATCCACATATATGGCTATGGAGCCCCAAGTGGCAAAAGGGACCTTATGTAGTATGGGAAGAAGAAGCAGAAGAGGGAGAAGGAGAAGAGGAAAGAGGAGATGAGGAAAGAAAAGAAAGGAGGAGAAGAAGGAGGAAAAGAAGAGGAAGAAGGAAAAGAAAAGAAGAAGAAATAATAATAGGAGAATTCCCCAACTCAAATTGGTATGTTGGGTCCCCAGAGGGCAGCTACTATTTACTCATAGAAAAGATGGTAAAGACAGTTAATACAAAATGTTCTCCAAAAACATGGTTCACTCCTTCCACAAATACACGCAGCATCCATGGCAGGAGTAAGCTTAAACTTAGACCAAAATAGCAGTGAGGTACATGTGTAGAAAACATGTGACAAAAGTTTAAACTCATGATACTTGCTCTGGAAGTCCTCTTTGAAGAGGCCTTATGTAGAACCGTTTTTCTTGTTCTTGTTGTGGTTGCTGTGGCTGCTGATCCTTCATTCTTGAAGCGGAGTAATGAATGACCTTCCAAGGGTGATGTATTGACTTTTGAATAAATTGTATTTAAGTGAGGCTGAGCTGCACACAGTTGTCAGCCTCATTCTCTCCTCCAGAGGCATCTGTTTTTCCACATTAGACAAGGCTCTAATCCTGTCTCTATTTACACGGACACTGGGCAAGTAACTTATAATATCTGTGTGCCTCACTTTTCCCATTTATAACATTAAGGGAATAGAGATTTGACTGAGTGATCGTTGGCATACCTTTCAGCCCTAATCTGTGATTCTCCAACTAACCTTTACTATCTATAGATTCTTCATTGAAAATCCATTTAAAGGTAATTTCAAATTTGGTAATTTGCCTTTATTTGGACAGCTCTCGAAAGTCAAGAAGGTACTGTAACAAAAAGAGCAAGGAATCTGGAATCAGGAGACCTAAAACTGAGTCCTGACTCTGTCATTTACTAATTTTATGACTGGGTAAGTCACCTTACCTTTCTGTACCTTTATCTCTTCATCTGTAAAATGAGGGGATTGGATCAGTTGATTTCTAAGGTATCTTCCAGTTCTAAAACCCTAGTATTACTTACATTTGAATAGCACTTTAAGATTTATGACTTTCCTTACAGGATGCACAGGAGAACACGTACAAAAGTAGCACGGAAAACCAGGATGGGCTGTGCTCTGCATTGTTGTAATTAAACAATCGATAAGCATTGATCAAGAGCCTGTGCCAACACTGTAGATCTGCTAGGTGGTACAGTAGCTACAGCACTGAGCTTGGAATCAGGAAGACTTTTCTCCATGAATTAAATGTAGACTCAGACACTTACTAGCTGTGTGGCCCTGAGCAAGTCACTTAATTCTGTTTGCCTCAGTTCCTCATATGTAAAATGATCTGGAGAAAGAAATGTCAAACCACTTCAGTATCTTTGCCAAGAAAAACCCCAAAATGGGATCACAAGACTTAAACAACACAACAACAAAAGCCAGGCACTGTGCTAGATACTGGAGATACTGAAGACAAAAATGAAATAGTTCCTACCCTCAAGAAGCTGTAGGAGAAACAATATGGAAATATAGATAAGTAGTTGAGGATAAGAAGGAGTACACACTTTGGAGGAAGGCAGTATCAAAAAAAAAAAGGCTCATCTGGGAAGGGGTCTTTAAGCTAAGCTTTGAAGGAAAGGAAGGGATAGAGCCTTGGAATTATGAAGTCCTGAGTTCAAATGCTGCCTTATACATCTATTAGCTGCATGACTCTGGGCAGTCACTTAGCTTCAGTTTCCTCCATCTGTAAATGAAGGGGTTGGACCCATTGGCTTCCTGCTCTAAATCTCTGAGTAGCCAGAAAGAAGTGCCTTACAAATGGGAAGTACCTTGTCTACAGGACCAGCACAATTTCTATTACACTAAGCTGTCAATACATACTTCCTACTGAAAGTCCTACTCACTTCCAGAGTACTTAAAAACGGAAAATAAGAATTTCATAATTATGTCTTTTTGGAAAGAACCTCAAACACCCAATTATTCACTGAGGAAATGTAAATGCACATTTTGGCCGGCCCTACTCACTTTTAATTCAACAAATTCCATTAAATAACTGGCTAGATTTCTTCTGTAAATCTGCGATCCCATACTTATCAATACTTATCAAATGTCTACCAGCATTGGACCGGGAATACCGAAGCAAGAATCGAAAAATCCTTGCCCTCGAGCAGCCTATTTTCGACAGGTGGGTAGATGCAACAAGTGAAAAAGTGCAGTAAATGCAGGGTCATTTGAGGATGGGGATAACAAACAACTTCGGGGGCGGGGAAGGGCAGGAGTTAGTAGTTTGTTTTGTTTTGTTTTTTTTTTTTAAGTAAAAAGTGGCCCCTGAGCTGAACCTTAAAGGAAGATCTTCCTAGGAACGGGATTGGACCGAGTGCATTCCGGCAAGAGGGGCGGGCAGCCTGAGTAAAGACGCTGAGGCGCGATTTTTACTAAGGTCCCAAGGAGCTGAGTAGAGTTGACACAGGAATATTAATATTTTTAACCACCTGCCATCGATAGACTCCTCAGTAGCCTTAGTTCTTAAAGCCTGACAGCGGGTGTCCGATCCTTCACCAACAGCAGCCTTGTCCACTACTCCAGGACTGGGCCCACACGCAGATCTCACTACCTTCTCAGGTGAAGCGGGAGGGTTGGCAGCACCTTCCACGCATGCGCCTTTTCGTCTCATCCCCGCCCCCTCCTCCCTTCCCCGCCTTCTACTCCCTCTCGCAATTTGATGACGTCATTGATCCGCGCGCAGCCTACTTAGCCTCTCGGTCCTGTACCAGTGCCGGAGCCGCGGCGGAGGTGGGAGGAGGGCAAAGGTGGTGGGGGGCGGAGAAGAAACCTGTTTTACTACGCATGCGTGCTGGGATGGCGGCGACGCTTCTTTCTCTGCCGGTTTCCTTGGCTCGCCCCAGTCAGGGAGGGCTAAACCCCCTCCTCCTTCCTCTTCCCCCCGCCCGGCGGGGCTTCTAACTGACAGTTGGTCGCCGGGGTCCCGTCCACGCGCGGTCGCGCGCCGCCTCCTCCTGCCCAGGGTCCCCCCCGCCCCCTTCCCCCAGGTAGAGAGGGGCGGGAGGGGGTGTGGGGAAGAGGAGGAGGAGCCGGAGCCTGAGGAGCCTTGAGCGGCGGCCACCGCGGCCCAGCCCGGCCAGGGCCGCCGGGGAAGGGAGGAGGAGAAGCCCCCCTTCCCCTGTCCCCGTCCCCAGTCCCCCACGTCCCTACGCTGGGGTGCCCGAAGCCCCGGCGGTGGTGGTGAGCAGAGAAGCGGGGGAGAAGAGGAGGAGGAGGAGGAGGGGTTGGGAGAAGGTGGAGGGTTAAGGCGGAGGGGGCTCTCGCGCCGGGGGTGGGGGGAGAGGAGGGCACTTGGGCCTCTCCTCTGCTCCCCCCTACCCCCCACCCGCGAGCCATGTAACCCCGCCCCGCCTGGAGCTCGAGACCCCCCTCCCTCTCTCCCCCGGACCACAACACCCCCAGCTCGCCGCCCCCCCCACCCCCCCTCCGCGCGCGCGCACCGGGCAGCTGTCGGAGAGAGCCCGGAGGGGGCCCGGCGCGGATGTGGAGGGGGCTCCGCCTCCCCGCGGGGCCTTGAGGAGGCCAGCCTCGCGCCCCCTCCCACCCGCCGCTGTCCCCTAGGCTCGAGCTGCCGCGGAGCCCGGGCCCGCCCGGGACATGAACGTGCTGGAGACGCTCGGGGAGATGGAGCCGTCTGGGGAGGAGGAGGAGCAGCAGCAGCAGCAACAGCAACAGCCGGAGGAGGAGGAGGAGGAGCAGCAGCAGCTGGAGACCGCGGCCGCAGCAGCGCTGACGGCCACGGCCTTGGCCTCGGCGTCCGCCCGAGCGAGGGACTCGCCTCTGGAGGAGGACGAGGAGGCGGTCGTGGTGGTCGAGGGCGGTGGCCAGGAGCAAGAGCTAACCTATGAGCTTCAGCAGGGCTATCGTATCCTGGGCGAGTTCTTGCTGGAGAAGCACCGTGGCCTGACCGGCCCTTTCCTGCAACCCCCCGGCGGCGGTGCTGCTACCGCCGCTGCTGCCGCCTCTGCTGGCGGCGAGGAAGAGGAGGCCGTGGTCTGTGGGGTTCGAGGCACCGGGAGCGGGAGCCGCCCCCTCTCGCAGCCGGGTCTGGGCATGTGTTTGTTGAAGATGGAGGAGAAGTTCTCCAGTGGCCAGTACGGAGGCATCACAGAGTTCGTGGCGGATTTCAGACTGATGCTGGAGACCTGTTACCGGCTGCATGGGGTGGACCATTGGATGTCTAAGCAGGGTCAAAAACTGGAGATGATGCTGGAGCAGAAGCTGGCGCTCCTCTCCCGGTAAGTACAGCCTCCCCAAGACTCACTGACACCGTGGGGAGATACACGTGTCCCAGAAATTGGGCGGGCCGGGGGCGTCTCTGATAGGTGAATGTCTGCTCCTGGAGTACGAGCAGTGGAGGAGGAGGAGTATTGGGCTTGAGAGAGAAGGAGTGTGCATTAGTTTATCCTATATTATTTAACTGGGACTGGTGACCAGGGCAGCCAAAAACAAGTAGGAATAAATTAAGATTTCAGATATAGGTAAGGCTGTTCATTTTGAGAACTAAAAGAGAACAGGAAGATATATCCACAGCTATTAGACCATTTGGGGGTGAAATTGGTTGGTAAGAGAATGTGGTTAGATAATTCGAGGATTATGCTACTCATTTGCCATCAAAGGTTTGTATGGAGCCCCTTGAAGAGTAAAAGGTTACTTCAGATCTTTCCTGCTTCTCTCTTCTTCCCCTGATCTTCCTTTCCAACTCAAGAAACTGAACTTTTGCATCATAGATGAGTAGGAATCATTTGCTAATGCAATATACTGTCGTATAGTAAGTGGGGGAAGGAGGAGAGCATGTTAATGTATAGATCCTAACCCTTTATTCCCTGTTAAAGCACATTTCGCTTGGTTTATGCCACCATTTTCTTAATCACCAGAAGTACCATTAGGTAGGGTAGGCTCTTTGTACGGTTCTAGGTATTTGCTTTTCAGGACTATGAGATAAAATTGTAACATAATCAGATTGAAATCAAATTTAGGTAATGGACTGGCTCATGAATAGAGCATCTTTGATTTGACCTAGATTATAACTATTTTAGGAATTACTAATATTTAGAGTTCTTATGTTGTGTCAGAAAACTGTTGAAGATAACAGATTATTTGAATTTTCATTTCATGATTATTGGAAAGCTAATTGGCTATAAGAACGTTATTAACTAGACATCTGGATTTGAAAATGTCATATTGCCTGAAGGGTTGTATGTAAGCATTTCGTATGTTGTAAGGCTTTTGTTTTATTTGAGGGATTTTTATTTGTTTTCTTCAGTTGGCAGTGATTCTTAACACTGAAAGTTTTTCTGTACTTGTTAGGTTTTTAAATGTTGTTCAGGAACTCTGCTTTAAGGGAAAGAAACTCTGTCATGAGATGTCTAGCTCCTAATTTGTCTATCTTGTAAGTTTTATTTTGAGTTGTTTTTCTCAACATTTATATACTGTTAGTATTTCTCTTAAGGCAACATGACATAATGGAAGGAGAGCCACACAAAGCCAGGTGGATCTGTGAGTTTCCCCTGTGACCTATACTGACTTTATGCCTGTCAGTTAACCTTTGAGCATTTTAATCAATTCTCAGGTATCTACCTGTATTGGCAGAGAAAGTTTACTCACCTGGGAGTTCAGTGTACAGCATAGGCAATTTCCCCTATTTCCCAGATATACCATTGTGCCTAACATATGTCTAAGAACAACAACAAAGCTATGATCCTTAAAATTATTAAAATAATAAAATTCTGCCCAAATTATGGTCATAGAATTTTAGAGCTGAAAGAGATCTTAAACATCACCGAATAGAATATAGCTCCAAGAGGATAGGGATTATTTACTTTTTTTCTTTATGTCCCTAGCGCATTCCATAGTGCCTGGAACATTGTGTACACTTAATAATACTTGGCCAATGCGTGACCTTGGTCCAGAACCGTATAGGATAATAGATATGAAGTTCTTTGAAGACTGATTCAAATCCTGAGTCTGTTATACCTTACCATGGTGACATTGGGCAAATCACTTAACCTCTCTGGGACTCAGTTTCCACACCTGCAAAATGAGTGTGTTGAACTATAAATCAGTAATGACATTGCTTTGTGCAAAGTTTAATAAACTCTTACTTGCTAAATCTCATGGCTCTTTCTTATCCTTCTTGACCTCTTTGTGGCCGTTAACACTTTGAATCACCAGTCACCGTCTTCTGTTTCATTCTCTTCTCTCTAGGTTTTTTTGTGACACCACTCTTTTCTGGTTCTCCTACCAATATGACAACTCCTTCTCAGTCTCCCTGGCTGGATCTTTATCCAGGTCACACACACTAACCCTGGGTGTCCTGCAGATCTGTCCTGTCCTCTTCTCCCTCCATACTGTTTCACTTGTTGATCTCATTAGCTCTCATGGATTCAATTATCATCTCTATGCTGATAATTCTCAAATCTATTTAACTATCCCTGATCTGTCTGACCTCCACATTCACATCTCTAACTACCTATTGTGCATCTCAAACTGGATGCTCCATAGACATCTTTAAATCAGCATGCCCAAAAGTCAGCTCCTTTCCCCCAAGCCCTCCCCTCTTCCTAATTTCCTTTTTACTCTCAGTCATCCAGACTCACTTAAGTGTCCTGTCAAATTCTCATTCTCACCCCACCCCATTCCCATATCCAATCTGTTAAGACTTTTTGATTTTACCTTCTTATCTCTTACCAAGGGTCCTTTCTCTCCTCTAACGCTACCACCAGCTGGGTATAGTCCCTCATACCTGGACTATTATAATAGCTTGCGGGTTGCTCTGCATGCCACAAGTTTCTTCCCGCTCCAGTAGGTGCTTCACTCAGCCACCAGTGATTTTCTTTTTCTTTTTTTTTTTTTTTAAGGAGTCTTTCGAGGTTAAGTGACTTGCCCAGGGTCACACAGCTAGTAAGTGTCTAAGGCTGCATTTGAACTCAGGTCCTCCTGACTCCAGGGCCAGTGCTCTATCCACTGCATCACCTAGCTGCTCCTCACCATTGATTTTCCTGAAGCACAGGTCCAACCATATTTACCCTCCCTATACCTCCCCCCTTCCCCCCAGTGTCTCCCTGTCACCTGCTGTGTTAAATATAAAATCCTCTTTTGGTATTCAAAGGCCTTCATAACCTGGCTACCCGCTGCCTTTCCAGTCTTCTTTTGTACACCCTTTCTACATACTCTGTTCCTTCCTGTTCCTCGTGTAAGACACCTCCCAGCATTTTTGCTGACTCTCCCTCATACATAGAAAGCTCTCCCTCCTCATCTCTGCCTCCTGGCTTCCTTTAAGTCCCAGTTGAAATCCCATGTTCTGCAGGAAACCTCTCCTGATCCTCTTCCCCCACCTTAATTCTAGTGCCTTCCCTCTAGGACTATCCTTTTATTTTGTATATATCTTGTTTGTACATAATGATTTGCATGTTGCCTTCCCCATTAGATTGTGAACTCCTTGAGCTTAGGCTGGTATTTACCTTTTTTTTTTTTTTTTGTTTTGGTATCCTTAGCACCTAATACGACATCTGGCAATAGTAGGCACTTAATGAATGTTTGCCTGACTCGTCCAGCTCAAAATCCTGTGATCTTCTCCACTTATAACTGAGGAAACTATGGACTAGAGGAGATGAGTGTTTTGTCCAAAGTCATGTTACTAATTAGTTGCAGAACCAGAGCTAATAGTTGGTGGGTCTGCTGACCACTAATCCACTGCCCTTTCTAACCACATTACCTCCTGTCATAAAATGAAGGTGTGTACTATAGATAATGATAATACTGTCTTTTAATAAATACTACTGTATCATAACTTTGAAATATTTAAAATGAATGTACTACGTAAAATACTTTGTGGATACTTTGAAGGATACAGAATTTCATTAAGTGGTTATTTTCTTTACAGATACAACACTTCTCATCCTGTAGGATTCTTGTTCATATTTTCCCATAAATATTCCATAGTGCACATACCCAACATGCTAGAGTCTTTTTTTCTCTGCTAATACTTTGGCATTATCAATGTACCACATGTGCCATCTGTTTCACTCTTACTACATGACTGTCTTACCTCTTTTTCTGGTTATATATCTTTGTAGTATCTTTTATGCCACTCACATACAACTTGTTGATAACATGTAGCCTGTCTTTGCCTACTGTGTACCTTTCCAGTGTTCTTTTATGTCTGCCTTTTATTCTTTAGAGATTATAGTTCATAATTTTTGCACATGTAGCGTCACTAGGGCAACGTAAAGGGTGAACTTTTGCATCTAGGAAAGTACCTGGCACATAATAGATGCTTGACAAGACAAGTGCTTGTTTGTCCTAGGCAGTTTGCAGTGATTGAAAGTATGCTGCATTTTCCCAAGTGAAGTCTAACTCCATCTCCTACTGTTTAATTCTTGGCCCATTGCCTCATCCTTTTGCATTGCTTATCCAAGGTATTCTTATTGATGGACTAATTTGATGACCCATGTCATAATCTGAGCCATGTATATTTCATCTCTTATTTTTTTTCCAGAGTTACTGCTTAGAGCTATCTCTTACATTATACTGCATTATTAAAAGGAAGTTCATTTACTGCTATGTAATCTACAAATAACAGCATTTAGAAAGCTTACCAAGAAAAAGTCTTTTTTTCTTGTTTTAACCTCATATAGTATATTTTTCATGACATCAGTGGATGCATTGAACTAATATTCACCTCCCTGTTAAACACCTCACTTGATATTAATATACATTGGGATCCTTGAATAAAATTATTTTTGGAATTACATCTATTATGGAATCTTGAATGATTTTGGTGGATGCATGAGAATCACCTTGTCTGATCGGAGTCTTCTACTCTTTCAAGCATACTTTCTTAAAATTAACAGAGAGATCTTGTTTCCTTTATCCCCCAGATGATCATAAAGGTACTGTTGAAAATCTCCTACAAAAGCTTTTGAATTTCCTTTATTATGTTTCCATGGATGATGCACATATAGACAATTCTAATAAAGATTTTATAGAGATGACAATGTAGGTATGTGGATCAGTAACTGCTAGTGTTTTCTCAGTTACTTTTTTAATCATCTACATTCTTTTGGAATCTTTTACACTTTTGAGACCTTGAAAATTGATCTCTCAGTGCTTAAAACCAACATCTCTAGTACTAATTTTATGTATATTGGTCGAGTCTAATTACTCTTCTGATTTTATCTTATTAAGTGCTGTTGTCATTTCTTTCCATGGAATGTAAATGTGATAGACCACGTTTAGTGAATCTACCCCATCATTATGAGTGAGAATCACTAAAAAAGAGGTACAGTTCTGTATTGTTTTACATATGTTTATTAGCTTGGGAGGGGGGCAGAGGTCTCATCAACTAAATTTTTTTGGAATAAATAGCTTAATTTCCATCTTGTTTCAAGCCTCTAGCAAACTTTCCTTCTCAACACTTTTTCATTGTTTCTAAAGATGATACTGTTCATATTCTTCTGACATACTCCTTTGCAATATTTTGTAAATAAACATATGTTCTAAAAACTGGGCTGCTGCATCTCTCTGTTTAGCTAGGAGACTGTTTCCTTACTAAGGTGGTCTCTGGTTGTTTTTCAGCTAACCTGTTGTAGCAACAATATGCTAACCATAATAAACAATATTTATTTGTTTATCCGTTCACTCATTTATTTAGCTTTCTTGGAATTCAGAAAGGTTTGGGAATGGCATATATAGACCATGATTCTTAAAGGAAACTCCAAACAAAATTTGAAATGATGCTCTCTTTTCTTTTATTTCCCTGTAGAAAGTACTATAAATTAAAAAAAAAAAAGAAATCTTATTTCTTGATGTCCCTTCATTTTACAAAATAGCCATAGCAACATCTTATAGTAGAACATGAACTGAACTTTGGAAGCCAGGAGACCTGGGCTCTGTTCATAGCTGTGACACTAATCTTGGTAAGATCATAAGATTCAGAGTTGGAAAGGACAATACAATTGATCTACTGTAATCCCCTCATTTTATGTATGAGGAAACAGAGGGCCTGAGAAGTGAAAGGACTTTCCCATGATTACTCAGAGAGTAGGCAGTTGATTTCAAATCCAAGTCTTTCTGAATCAAAATCTGGTGCTTATTCAACACACTGCTTTCTTAAGGCAAGTCAAAAAACTTCCCAACTTTGTTTTTATAGACTCCTTGGACCCTAGACTTGGAAGGAATTTTAAGAGTCATATAAATATACCAACATCTGTACCACCCCCATCCAATTTACAGATGAGGAAAAGAGATCTAGAAATGAATAGATGAATTTATACCTAAAAGGGTTGAAAAGTGAAAGAGATGCTAATTATGGCAATTAGCAATGTTTCATTTTTGCTATTGATACTGGGGGAGTAGTGGGGTGTATGGAAGCGGACAGCTAAATTCTTGCCATTTCCAACAAGAATAGATTTCAAAGTGCTTAGAATCATTGCTTTCAATGCCTCAAACCCAGCAGGATACTCTGCTTTCCCTTGAGCCCACGGGGGTGTTGCCACACTTAAAAATTCAACTCATACAATATTATATGGTTTAGAAGCAAAAGTTTATTTCAAGTACTCTAGTTAATAGGACAAAGTGACATAAGCTAAATGTGCTTATCTAACATTTATTGGAGGAAAGGGAAATGATGAAAGTTATTTGTTCTATGTGCAGCTGAATAAAACTCTGAACAGATAGAACTTGAGAAGTTTTTAGAGTTCACCACTATCACAAACGTGTGGGGAATATCGAGGATACTCTTATTTTCTGTACTAGAACTGTAAGCTAATTTTAAGTGAACACAATTTTCATAAACATCTGGGTAAAACTGAATAGATTGAGATTAGGATATAGATAAAAATAACAAAATTCAGTTCAGCAAATATTTATTAAGTGTTTGTAGGGCTAGAGAATTTGTGGAGCACTGAGAGAGATTTGAATAGAAGTAAAAGGTACAGTCTCTGACGTGTGGAATATAAGTATGTAAGAGAAGTCCAAAGTGCGATTGGGAGATCTTGGGAAAGGATAGCAATTTCTAATGGGAAAGATCAGGTGAGCTTAATGGAGGAAGTGATATTTTACTTTTGTCAAGTATGGTGTAGTATTTCAGAAGTGTGGAAGGGGAGGAGGCCATTATAAACATTGGGAACAACTGGAGCAAAGGCTTCTTTATACCCACTTATTCCTTAATCTGGCTTTTATCAGATATTTTTCCAGATTTTACCAGATTACTGCATTGATATTGGTTTCTCAATGGTCATGAATGATCTCTAAATTACTACATTCAGTGGCCTTTATACAATTTTCCTCCTCCTTGACCTCTTCATACCATATAAAATTTCTAACCTTTCTTAATACCCCTTCCTTGGCTTCTATAAAAATGTCCTCTCCTGGCTCTACCTTATAACTGTTGTATGTAGATAGTTTCTAAATCTCTTTTCCCTTAAGCAGTCTCATCCATTTCCTGTGACTTCAACTCTGGATGAATTCCAAGTCCATATCATCAGTTTTCACCTCTCTAAAGCTCCAGATTTGTGTTTCTCACTGCCTTGTTTCTCTTCACTTGGGCATCCTGTCAGCATTTCAACTTTAGTATAGCCAAAGTTAAATATATTTTTTCCTCCCAAATAAGTTCCTTTTTTCTCTATTTCTGTTTATGACCCCAGCATTGTCCCAGTCATTCATGCTTGAAGCAGTCATATCTGACTCTTCTTTCTTTTACTTCCCTGTATCCAGTCAATTGCCAAATCCTGTAAATTCTGCTTACAAAGTATCTTTCCTCCCTATTTTCACTAATAGAGCCTTAGTCCAAGCCCTCATTATCTCACCTGAATTGTTGTAATAGCTTCCTAACTCATCTACTAGCTAACAGCAGCAACAACAAACTACTACAACTATGACTAATACTACAACATAGCCCACATTTCTTTATCTTGTCCAAAAAGTTAACAAGAGATTGTCATGTCACATTTACTCTTTTTTCTTTAAGAAGCAGTCCATCTTCAGTATTCCAAACTTTTCCTAGCCCCCCAGAATATTGTGAGAAACCCAGATCTTTATTTGGTTTCCAACAAAAGACTAATAGCTTAAAATTCACATCATATTGCAAATGTTTTTCTATCTTCATATGGAATTATGTCTAGCCTCTTCCACCATCCTAATGATCTTCCTCTGGACATACTACCATTTGTCAGTGTTTTTCCTAAAGTATAGCATCCAGGCCAGAGTACAATGGGACTGTCATCTATTCCCTAAAAGTCAAAGATTACAGTAGCTTTTTTGCCTGTAATATCATACAAAACAACCAGTTTACTTTCATACAAACTGTTTAGTCAGGTACTTCCCATCCTGTACTTGTACAGCTTATTTTTTTTTTGAACCTAAGAACTTGGCATTTATTCTTATTACATTTCTCTTTTTAAATGTGTTGTTAATGCCTTAGTCTTTACATCACAATCACTCTTCTCCCCATTGAAGCCTCATTCATGACAATGAATGGTGTTTGACAATGTATGTGATATTTTATACTATTAGCCCTCACTGGTCTGCTTTGAGGGTTTGTTTCACCATCTCTTCTCCAGAACCTTCATTGGTTTTTGCATTACTGATTGTGATCCCTATTGAATTTCATCATAATAGATGCAATCCGACTTTTTTTATAAGCCTGCCAAGATTTTCTTTTTGGATCCTGACTCTATCATCTAGAATATTAGTTATTCTCCCCAGCTTTGTATCATTGGTGATGCCATCTATAACTTCATCCAGGCACTATATAAAGATAACACCTTGCCTTTCTCATGTTGATCACTATTTCAAGCTCTGTCCTCTGTTCCATTAACATATCTCTTAATATCCAACCCATTGTGGCACAGCTCAAATTCCACCACCTTTCTGAAGCTTTTCCCCGTTACTCTAGCTGCAAGTCATCTCTTTCTCCTATACCCTTAAAAATATTTTGTACCTTATGTTATTATTATTGAGGGCACAGGTCTTATTGCAGTTATCTTTTTTAGCTTATTCAGTTCTTAAGAGTACTTTTCATAATAGACTCAAATTTGCAATTTCCTTTGGTATGGACTTTAGGGAAACAATATATGTAAAACTACATTCATTCAGGCTAATTGTCCGCTGAGGGATTATTAGGGTGTGTAAGGGAAAATTTTTACAATGAGTTATATTGGGTTTATATATTTATCTGTAGTGTAAGGCTCTGAGAAAGTTTTTGCTTTCTGTTCCTAATAGCCTTTTGACAACTTTTTTGTCTTGTTACCTTTTCAAGGTGAAGAAAAAGGGGTAACTTGTAAAATGCAAGCCAGGTTTTTACTTGTTTATAGTTCTTATAAAAAGTTTTATTGGAAAAATTTTGAAGGTACTAAATGTATGGAAATCTTTTTTTTTATAATTTAGTTTTACTTAGAGGCATGGTACGTAATGAATTTCATTTGTTCATGCTGTTTCTGGTAGGTGGCAATATGTCTCTGAAGACTCTCTGAAGCAGTATTCTTTGTGAACAAGCGCTTTAAGGTTATGGGTGGGGTGGGGTTAATCTTACAATGTGAAGTAGCTGGTTTCCTTTGTTTCTACAGCCTTGAAAAGGGAGAAAATGAGAAAGAACACCTATAATAAAAATAAGGCCAAGTCCTAAAGGATAAGGTTAGTTGTTGATGCCATGTTAAAAAATAAGTAGGCCCACTGGTGAAAGTTACAAATAAAATTTTAAAAATCTAGTCATAAGTCTTGTTAAAATACTAGTACCAAATGATATAAAAATAATCTGGTTTGGGGCTATATATGACACTTAACATATAAACACTCCACTTCCCCCTTCCCCATCCCATGTTTTGGAGAAAGAAATATGTGGCAGGGGGTGTCCTTTAAAAATTTCTAATGTAGTTTAAAATTTTTTTTTATAGAGGTAACAGGGCATAGTGATTATAATGTTGGACTTGGGATCAGAAATACCTGGGTTCAAATGATGCCTCTGACACTTAACTAATTGTGTCACCCTCAACCTTTATTCAAGTCACTTAACATCTATGTGCCTCAGGCAATTCCTAGAACTTACCTACCGTATCTCCCAAATAATAGCTGGACTTGCATCTGGTAAGAGTGAGTTCCCAAACTAGGGCTTCCTCAAGGTGATACAGCTCAAGGTGATACAGCTCTGTCACCTATCGAATTTAGCATGACATTGTCATTTTTTAGTATCTCCCAGTCTACTTCCTTTCCTTTGTTTAGGATCTGCTTTATATAGGAAATTTTTTCACACTTGAAGGATTGGGAATAGGTTCTCTTCTCTCCTTACCTCTCTGTAGCATTAGACACTTAATACCTTCTTTTCTTACATGTTTTCTCTTCTTTGTATTTTTGAGACACTGTTCTCTCTTGGTTCTTCTATCCTACTGTTAATTCTTAGTCTCTTTTGCTGGTTCATTATATTATACCACCTGACTATAGGTGCAACCCAAGCTCTCTCGTAGTCCCTCTTCTCTTTTCCACACTCTGTCACTTGGTAACCTGATCAACTCCCATGGGCTTAATTATCATCTCTATGCAGGGTGCGTGTGTGTGTGTGTGTGTGTGTGTGTGTTGTGTACATGTATCTTGGAAAGGCAGATGAATAATGAGGTGAGTTGAGATTGATTGGAAGTAGGCATGGTTAGCTGGTTTATATTTGGAAAACTGTAGTCTTTTCAGTGAACTGAAAAGCTGCTGCTTCTCCCCTCTCCCCCTTGCCCCAGTTACACCTTTAACACCAATATTCTCCAATTTATTCTCTGGACACAATCATGGAAAATCATGATCTCAGAATCAAAATGATACATAAACAGGGCAGTGGAAGGACAGATGGTGAATATAAGGTTTCAGAGAATAAGCAGGGCTTGTACATGTGAAGTGCCACAGACTATATCAACAAGGCTAAGGTAGGAAAAAGATGGATCTGTGGATCAGTAAGCATTTATTAGGTGTCTACCATGTTCTAGGTATCAGATCTAAAGACAAAAATTAATAATTCTTACCTTCAAGGAGCTTATATTGGGGAAACAACATGTACATATGTACATGATACATACAAATTGAATGCAAGTTAATTTTGGGAGAGAAGGCATTAGCAACTGATGTCCAGAAAGGTTTTATGTAGAACATGAGAGTTGATCCTCTATAGAGGATTTATAGAAGGATGTGGACAAGAATTACAGAGGGAAAGTATGACTGTTATATTATCTGTAGTACATGTTCAGCACCTTGCACAAAGTGATACTAACACCATTTAGGTACCATGCTTTATCCTCACTCTTTCCCTTCTAGCCACTTTCTTTTCCCCAGAAGTCAGAAAATGCCCAATTCAGATGTGAAGTAGGGGTCAAATCCTGTTACCATTGTTAAAGAATTTCTGTGGCATATATAAAACATACACATGTAGACTTCTAAAGGAACTATTTAAATAAAGTATTTGCACCATCAGTGAAAAGAGACTTGTTATCTAGAATGATTAGGAATCAAAGGACCTGGGTTTGGATCCTGTTTCTTTTACTTATACCTAGTGTAGTGGATTGGTCACCAGACTTTGAGTCAGGAAGACCTGAGTTCAAATCCTGCCTCAGACATTGTGTGATCCTAGGTGAGGCATTTAACCTCTCTGATCCCCATTCTCTCATATTTTAAGTGAAGAGGTTGAACTCAGGAACTTCTAAGGTCCCTTCCAGCTCTAAAATATATCATCCTATCATATAGGAATTTTTTAGTAGTAGATTCAACATCTGTATTGCTTCCCTACCTAAACAAATAGTGAAGAAAAGGAGGGAAGTGGAAAAAGACAAGGATACTTTTTTTAAAAATTTATTTATTTAATATCTTTAGTTTTCAGCATTGATTTTCACAAGAGTTTGAATTACACATTTTCTCCCCATTTCTGCCCTCCCCCCCCACTCCAAGATGGCGTATATTCTGGTTGCCCTTTTCCCCAGTCAGCCCTCCCTTCTGTCACCCCACTCCCCTCCCATCCCCTTTTGCCTTCCTTTCTTGTAGGGCAAGATAAATTTCTATGCCCCATTGCCCGTGTATCTTATTTTCTAGTTGCATGCAAAAACTTTTTTTTTGTTGTTTTTGAATATCTGTTTTTAAAACTTTGAGTTCCAAATTCTCTCCCCTCTTCCCTTCCCACCCACCCTCCCTAAGAAGTCAAGCAATTCAACATAGGCCACATGTGTATCATAATGTATAACTCTTCCACGATACTCATGTTGTGAAAGACTAACTATATTTTGCTCCTTCCCAACCCATCCCACTTTATTGAATTTTCTCCCTTGACCCTGTCCCCTTTCAAAAGTGTTTGTTTTTGATTACCTCCACCCCCATCTGTCCTCCCCTCCATCATCCCCCCCCCCCCTTTTTTTTATCTTCTTCCCTCTTCTTTCCTGTGGGGTAAGATACCCAGTTGAGTATGTATGGTATTCCCTCCTCAGGCCAAATCTGATGAGAGCAAGATTCACTCATTCCCCCCTCACCTGCCCTCTCCCCTCCTCCCACAGAACTGCTTCCTCTTGCCACTTTTATGCGAGATAATCCACCCCATTCTATCTTTCCCTATCTCCCTCTCTCAATATAGTCCTCTCTCATCCCTTAATTTGATTTTATTTCTTTTAGATATCTTCCCTTCATCTTCAACTCACCCTGTGTCCGCTCTCTCTCTCTCTCTAGATATATATATATATATACACATACATATATACATACATACACATTCACTTGTATATATATACACATAAACATATATATATGCATATTCCCTTCAGCTACCCTAATACTGAGGTCTCATGAATCATACACATTATCTTTCCATGTAGGAATGTAAACAAAACAGTTCAACTTTAGTAAGTCCCTTGCAATTTCTTTTTCTTGTTCTTTTTCTTGATTACCTTTTCATGCTTCTCTTGATTCTTGTGTTTGAAAGTCAAATTTTCTATTCAGCTCTGGTCTTTTCACTGAGAAAGCTCGAAAGTCCTCTATTTTATTGAAAGTCTATATTTTGCCTTGGAGCATGATACTCAGTTTTGCTGGGTAGGTGACTCTTGGTTTTAATCCTAGCTCCATTGACCTCCGGAATATCGTATTCCAAGCCCTTCGATCTCTTAATGTAGAAGCTGCCAGATCTTGGATTATTCTGATTGTGTTTCCACAATACTCAAATTGTTTCTTTCTGGCTGCTTGCAGTATTTTCTCCTTGATCTGGGAGCTCTGGAATTTGGCAACAATATTCCTAGGAGATTTCTTTTTGGGATCTATTTGAGGAGGCGATCGATGGATTCTTTCAATTTCTATTTTGCCCTGTGGCTCTAGAATATCATGGCAGTTCTCCTTGATAATTTCTTGAAAGATGATATCTAGGCTCTTTTTTTGATCATGGCTTTCAGGTAGTCCAATAATTTTAAAATTATCTCTTCTGGATCTATTTTCCAGGTCAGTGGTTTTTCCAGGGAGATATTTCACATTGTCTTCCATTTTTTCATTCCTTTGTTTCTGTTTTATAATATCTTGATTTCTCATAAAGTCACTAGCTTCCACTTGCTCCAATCTCATTTTTAAGGTAGTATTTTCTTCAGTGGTCTTTTGGACCTCCTTTTCCATTTGGCTAATTCTGCCTTTCAAGGCATTCTTCTCCTCATTGGCTTTTTGGAGCTCTTTAACCATTTGAGTTAGTCTATTTTTTAAGGTGTTGTTTTCTTCAGTGTATTTTTCAGTATTTTTTGGGGTCTCCTTTAGCAAGTCATTGACTTGTTTTTCATAGTTTTCTCGCATCCTTCTCATTTCTCTTCCCAATTTTTCTTCTACTTCTCTAACCTGCTTCTCCAAATCCTTTTTGAGCTCTTCCATGGCCTGGGACCAGTTCATATTTTTCTTGGAGGCTTTTGTTGTAGGCTCTTTGACTTTGTTAACTTCTTCTGTCTGTATGTTTTAGTCTTGTTTGTCACCAAAGAAAGAATCCAAAGTCTGAGACTGAATCTGGGTGCGTTTTTGCTGCCTGGCCATATTCCCAGCCAACTAACTTGACCGTTGAGTTTTTCAGCGGCGTATGACTGCTTGTGGAGTTAAGAGAGCTATATTCCACGCTTGGGGGGATGCGCCAGCTCTGCCACACCAGCACTCCTCCTTCCCCAAGAACCCCCAACCCGGACTGGACTTAGATCTTCAGCAGGCTCTTCACTCCTACTCTGATCTGCCACTTAATTCCTCCCACCAGGTAGGCCTGGGGCTGGAAGCAACTGCAGCTGTACTTCTGTAGCTGCCCCACCTCCGCTGCCCCGGGGCGGTAGCCGAACCCTGAACTCCTTCCACTCCCGCAGCTTTTCCCACTAACCTTCTCTGTTGTCTTTGGTGTTTGTGGGTTGAGAAGTCTGGTAACTGGTGCAGCTCACTGATTCAGGGCGCTAGGGCACGCTCCGCCTGGCTCCTGCTCTGGTTGGTCCACGCCACTCATGCTGGGCTCTGCTCTGCCCCACTCCGCTCTGCTCCCAGCTCCATGTGGGATAGACCTCACCCAGAGACCATCCAGGCTGTCCTGGGCTGGAGCCCTGCTTCCCTGTGCTGTTTTTTGGGTTCTGCAGTTCTAGAATTGGTTCAAAGCCATTTTTCATAGTTTTTTGGAGGGACTCAACGGGGAGCTCATGCTAGTCCCTGCTTTCCAGCCGCCATCTTGGCTCCACCCCCTCGCTTCTCGACAAGGATAGTTTTAAGACTGTTGTTCATTATTTTCTTCACACCTCTCCCTCTCCCCAATTTGATTTTAGCTGTTACTCTAGCTGTTGTAAAATAATTATTTATTTCAAATGATATTATGGTCAAATAGTCAGACTTTACTCTCCTAACCTTGTTAGAGCTTTCCTTTCTTTGCCACCTCACTCAGTGCTGTGTCTTAGTGTCCTAGCTTCACAGCTTACTGCTGCAGAACCACATCACCAAATGGGAAACATATAAGTGATGTTTCTAGAAACAGGAAGCCAAGGGGACCACTAGCTTTCCAGAGCAGTAGTCACAGATTTACAGTATCTGGGCAGGGAAGAGAATATTTGAATTGAAGAGAATTCTAGCTCAAAAGAAAACATTGCTTTGTTTGCAATTAGTAAATGGAAATGTGATATAAGTAGCAGGCTCAGTGATGGTAAGATGTATACTTGGACCTTTCTGACTTTGTTGGTGCTTATTTGCTCACAAGTTTAGTCCTATCAAAATGTAATCAGCCTTATCAAGAAAAAGATATGTAGGTTGTAGTTATCCCCATTTAAAGTCAGAAAAATACGTTGAAACTGAGTGAAATGTTTTCATTTCTGGCAGCAAGTTGCAACATATGGCAGTCTTGAATTTCCCTTTGGGATATTACTACCCGAAGCTCAAGAATTTGAGGTTTGAAAAATAGTTTCAGGGGGCAGAGCCAGGATGGCAGCTGGAAAGCAGGGACTTGCTTAAGCTCTCCCCCAAACACCTATAAAAATGCCTCTGAACAAATTATAGAGCCACAGAACCCACAAAATAGCAGAGGGAAGCAGGTCTCCAGCCCAGGACAGCCTGGATATTCCTGGGAAGGCAGTGCTGGGAGCAGAGCACAGCCTAGCATGGGCTGCACCAGGACCAACCAGGCACTGAGGAGATCAGAGGAGCTGGCCATAGGGGCCATAATCACTAAACCGTAGCAGTTACCAGACTTCTCAACCCACAAATGCCGAAGACAGTGGAGCAGGTTAGTGGAAAATCTGCTGGATTGGGGTGAGAGAAGTGTGGGTTCAGACCAACCCCCAGGGCAGCGGAGGTGAAGCAGTGGCCACTGCAGCAGCAGCAGGAAGCTCCTGCGGGTGCTTACAGAGCTCCAGCTGTGGTTCCTTTTGGTCCCAGGCCCACCCAGTGGGAAGAATCAAGCACTAGATCAGCGTGGGAATGCAGGGAGAGCTTTCCTGGCACAGGGGCAGGGTTCTCTTGCTTTGCCCTGCTTGGATCTGGCTTGCAGTCCTGGTTGGCAGTTCTTCAGGGAGGAGGACTGCTGGTGTGGCAGAGCTTGCGATGGTGGTGGAGTAGAAGTAGCTCTGAAAACAGCAGCACAGCCCCAAAAGCTTGAGACAAAACACTCACTACTCTACAAGCAGTCATACCCTGACAAAAACTTCAAGGGTCAAGTAATTGGCTGGGAACATGAACAAGCAGCGAAAACGGACTCAGATTTGGACTCAGACTTTGGAATCTTTTTTTGGTGACAAAGAAGATCAAAACATACAGCCAGAAAAAAGTCAACAAAGTCAAAGAGCCTATATCAAAAGCCTCTAAGAAAAATATGAATGCTTCTTAGGCCATGGAAGAGCTCAAAAAGGATTTGGAAAAACAAGTAAGAGAAGTAGAGGAAAAATTGGGAAGAGAAATGAGAGAGATGTGGGAAAACCATGGAAAAACAAGTCAATGACTTGCTAAAGGAGACCTAAAAAAATACTGAAGAACATAACACCTTAAAAATAGACTAACCCAAATGGCAAAAGAGCTCCAAAAAGCCAATGAGGAGAAGAATGCCTTGAAAGGCAGAATTAGCCAAATGGAAAAGGAGGTCCAAAAGACCACTGAAGAAAATACTACCCTAAAAATGAGATTGGAGCAAGTGGAAGCTAGTGACTTGATGAGAAATTAAGAAATTATAAGACAGAACCAAAGGAATGAAAAAATGGAAGACAATGTGAAATATCTCATTAGAAAAACCACTGACCTGGAGAATAAATCAAGGAGAGATAATTTAAGAATTATTGGACTATCTGAAAGCCATGATCAAAAAAAGAGCCTAGACATCATCTTTCAAGAAATTATCAAGGAAAACTGCCCTGATGTTCTAGAACCAGAGGGTAAAATAGAAATTGAAAGAATCCACCCATCACCTCTTGAAAAAGATCCCAAAAAGAAAACTCCTAGGAATATTGTCTGCAAATTCCAGAGTTCCCAGGTCAAGGAGAAAATACTGCAAGCAGCCAGATAGAAGTATTGTGGAAACACAGGATAACAGAAGATCTAGCAGCTTCAACATTAAGGGATTGAAGGGCTTGAAATACGATATTCTGGAGGTCAATGGAGCTAGAATTAAAACCAAGAATCACCTATGCAGCAAAACTGAGTATAATGCTCCAAGGTAAAATATGGACTTTTCAATAAAATAGAGGACTTTCAAGCTTTCTCAGTGAAAAGACCAGAGCCAAATAGAAAATTTGACTTTTGAATACAAGAATCAAGAGAAGCATGAAAACGTAAACAGGAAAAAGAAGTCATAAGGGACTTACTAAAGTTGAACTGTTTTGTTTACATTCCTACATGGAAAGATGATGTGTGTAATCCATGAGACCTTTCTCAGTATTAGGGTAGTTGAAGGGAATATATATATATACATATACATATATATATATGTATATATGTATGTATATATATGTATATATATCTAGATAGATAGATGGATAGATAGAGGGCACAGGGTGAGCTGAATATGAAGGGATGATATCTAAAAAATTAAATTAAGGGGTGAGAGAGGAATATATTGAGAGAGGGAAAAAGGGAGAGATAGAATGGGGTAAATTATCTCACATAAAAGTGGCAAGAAAAGCATTTCTGTTGGAAGGGAAGAGGGGGCAGGTGAGGGGGAATGAGCGAATCATTCATCGGATTTAACTTGAGGGAATAACATACACATTCAATTGGGTATCTTACTCTACAGGAAAGTAGGGGGAAGGTGATAAGAAAGGGGGGATGATAGAAGGGAGGGCAGATTGGGGGAGGAGATAATCAAAAGCAAACACTTCTGAAAAGGGACAGAGTCAAGGGAGAAAATTGAATAAAGGGAGACAGGATAGGATGGAGGGAAATACAGTTAGTCTGTCACAACATGATTATTGTAGAAGTGTTTTGCATAATGATACCTGTGTCATCTGTGTTGAATTGCTTGCCTTCTTAGGGAGGGTGGGCGGGTAGGGAAGAAGGGAGAGAATTTGGAACTCAAAGTTCTAAAAGTGGATGCTCAAAAAAAGTTGTTTTGCACGCAACTGAGAAATAAGATATACAGGCAATGGGGTATAGAAATCTATCTTACCCTACAAGAAAATAAGGGGAAAAGGGATGGGGCGGGGAGTGGAGTGACAGAAGGGAGGGCTGACTGGGGAATGGGGCAATCAGAATACATGCCATCTTGGAGTGAGGGGCAGGATAGAAATGGGGAGAAAATTTGTAACTCAAAATCTTGTGTAAATCAATGTTGAGAACTAAAAATATTAAATAATAAAATATGAAAACTAAAAACTAAAGAAAATGGACATAAAAAATAGTTTCATAGCAGACTCCATCAGTCAACAAGCAAGCATTTGATGTTGGTCATACAGATTATAAAGAATGAAACAATTTCTACTCTCAAGGTGCTTACATTCTTTGTCTGAAGGGATCCACCAAGCGCATATTTAAATAAATATAGAATAAATAGACAGAATAAATATAGGATAATTTGTGTAGATCAGGAAAGACTTCATGTAGAAGATGGTGTTCTATTTTATCTCAGGGGCAATAAAGCAAACTAGAGTTTGAGTGGGGGAATGACATGGTCAGATCTGTGCTTAAGGAAAATCATTTTGGGAGTAGTATGAAGAATGGACCAGAGTAAGGAGAGCTAGGAGGTCGGAAGACCAATTAGGATACTTTGGGAATAATCTAGGTGAGAAGTTGATAAACTCTTGAACTAAGATGCTGACTATGGAAATGGAGGGGTCAGGTGTGAGAGGTGTTGTGGAGGTTGAAAAGCAAGATCTGATAACTGATCAGATTTGTAGAGTGAGGAATCATAAATAATGCTGAGGTTATAAACATGGGAAACAGGAGAAATTTGGAAGAGGTCTGGATTGGGGGTAAAGATAATGAGTTCAGTTTTAGTTACATTGATTTCAAAATGTTTTTGGGATACACAGTTTGATATGTCCAAATACGTGACTAGAGACGCCGAGATATTTCAAATTCAGGGGAGTGACTGATGCTGGTGTAGATGTGTGAGTCATTGTAATTAAGGTAATAAACTCTTGGGAGCTAATGAGATCACTAGGAGACAGAAGAGGGCCTAAGATAGAGGCTTGAAGAATTCCCTGTGGTGTAGATAAAGACCCAGCAAATGAGATTTAGAATGAAGAGTCAGATAGGAAGACCAAGAAAAGTAGTGTCATGAAAACCCTGACAGGAGATAGTATACAGGAAAAGAAGGGGTTAGCTGTGTTAAATGCAAGGGAGAAAAGATCACTGTGAGAGGACTTACAGACTATTTGGTTTATTAATCAAGCAGTCATTGGTAAGGGAGAGAAAAGTTTTAGTTGAAAGATGAGATTGGAGGCCAGCTAGTAAGGGTTGAAGGCTGAGAGAAGAGGAGGTTGAGGAGTGCCTTTTCCCAGGAGTTTCGCTGAGAAAGGGGTCTGAGATATAAAATTATAGATTGAATGTCTGATAGGGTCTGATGAAGGTTTTTTAAGGATGAAAGAGACTTCAGAATGTTTGAAGGCTTTAGGGAAAGAACCAGTAGATAAGGAGAGATTGATAATTCAAGAGGGAGAGATTAAAGATGAGAAGGGTCAGGCAGAGGAATGATTGAGGTTATACTCTATTGGAGATGAGAAGGGAACACATCAAGGCACATATGAAGTGGTTTACCTTGGCAAGAACAAGGGGCCACCACATTGTTAGAGACAGTGAGGGGGTGAGGGTTTCAGGGGCTTTTGAGATGAAGAAGGAGCGCATGTCAAAATGGAATAGATTTTCTCATTACGGTAACACTAAGATCCTCAGCTGACAAAGTTGTGGAGTGGGGTGGGGCAGGGCATAAGAGGTTTAGAAAAAGAAGGTTTGCAATAGTGTCTGTGAGGAGTAAGAGAGGGAATCAAGGGAAGAATAAAGGAATTGTCTCCATATATCTTGGTCTCACTTGAAGTTGGATGATGTGAATTTGTAATAAATGCAGTAAGCACAGTTGTAGGACTTTATGCAGCTCCATTCAGTAACATCTCAGTAGGATCAGAAGTAGGAGTTAATTCAGAACTGAGGTTTGGCAGGAGATGAATATCAGGACAAAGGGGTGCAGGATTTGAGAGCAGAGGACAGCATACAGTTGAATGGCTAATAGGAAAGGGAAGAAAATGAACTTAGAGTAGGGCTTTATAAAGTATCAAAAAGTGGAGGGATTGGAGGTCTCTATGGCTGAAGAATTGATTCAGGAGGGATGAGGCATAGGGAAGAGATGGAATGATAGGAGAGGAGAGCATTGTCAGTAGAGGAATGTCAGAGTTCCTGATTAAGGAAGTGGAACACTTGTGATGGTGGTGTCCAGAGTGTGACCCTCTTTATGTGTGAATGAAGTATGGCGTAAAGGAGTAGGTCATGGGATTTAAGGAAACTGAGGAATTGGGAGTTCACGGAGTTTGTGGAAGCATCAGTAAGGATAACTGAAGTACCCTTACATAAGAGCAGGAGTTAAGAAGATGGTAAGCTAGGTGTTGACCTCTTTGAGAATGTCTTGGGTGCTAGTATACAACAACCACTGTGAACTGGATTGGATGGAAAATTTTGATACTGTGAAATTCAAAGGAGGAGAGTTTGCTGGTTGATGGTAAAGGAAGAGTGTGGAAGTGGCACTTGTATGCAAGGAGTACTGTAACTACTCCTTCTAGATGGAGAGTAAGGACCTATGTTTGTTGGGGAGTGGGATATGAGTGAATGTACAACATATGCTTGAGAGAATGGCCAGGCATGTAGTGTCCTCAGATCAGTGAAGACTGATAGATGGCGTATAAGAAAAAGAAGTCCAAAACAAAAGGTATTTGTTTACTATGTTAAGGGAATCCTAGAGAGCTTAGTGGAAGGCATTGGCATGATTGGAGAGGGACATGGATGGGATAGGGTTGATGATAATGTGCTTCTGTGTGGCTGGTGATTTATTATTCAGAGTGGGGAGAGCAGCAGGTGTTGGGAGATTGTTCTGTGGTAATGGTAGGTAGCAGACTTATAATGAAGCTCATAGTCTCCAAGGAGTGTTGTTGCTGGGCACATGCCTCTCCCACCTGTTCCTCCTATGTAGCTGGGGAATGAGGTAGAGGAGGGAATGTTGCCTACAATGTGGGCTTGGGTTGGTATGAGTTGTCCTTGTCCTGTTGCTGCACTTCTAATATGGTCGTAATTATTTACTAAAAATTGCTTATTTGAAGATGGCCACTGACCTTCTCTTTGCCAAATTCAGTGGCTTTTTTTCAGCATTCATCCTCCTGAACCTCTGTAACATTAAATACTCAGTCACTGATTCATTTTTTTTTTAAAAGCTGCATCAGCTATGATAGTTTCCCCGATTACTCTGGTAGTCTCTCCTTTATTTGGACTCCTTTTTCACTTAAAAGCAGTAACCTTCAATTTAATACTTTCATAAAAGAGCAAAATAAATTAAATGGTATGGAAAATACCACTGTGACACTTCCCACCCCCCAGAACTCCCCCTTCAGTCTCTCAGATTTCCACAGCATTAATGAGAGAGAGAGAACATCTCTAGCCTGGAAAATTCATACTCCTGGAACTTTAAAGCTAGAATTCTTCCCTGCACTCAACACTGCTGGTTACTGGTTATATCATCTGCTGATCTGGTAATGTCATGGAGTTGTATGTTATGCTGCAAGCTACTGGTGTGCTCTGCTAAGCTATTATATTATCTCTTCTGTGCTTCCATCTGCTAGTTATTTGCAGGTGCTCTGCTGAATTTTAGCTGCTGTTTAGATTCCTCCCTGCAGAATTAGGGTTTTAGCTCTTTTTGGTTCATAGTTGTAGTGGCTGTTTTCAGCTCTTATAGGAGTCAGACCTCTAACTGCATCCGGTTAGCAAAAATTCTTGGACTAAGGCTAAATCTGTCTCTTTTGAACTTCCTTGCTTTCTGTTGGAGCTTGCATCTTCCTGTGCTTGTTCTACTATTTGACTTAGGTTGTGCACACTCCTTTCAAGTCCCAGTGTAGACTAATGGTATAATGGGAAAAAGTCCTGACCTTGGAATCATGGGACCTGAATTGAAATATGTGCTCTGCCGTTTAATACTTGTGTGTCCTTGGACAAGTCACTTAACCACCCTGGGCTTCTGTTTCTTCATCTGTAAAATGAGGGGATTAGTCTAGATGGTTTCTAAGGTCTCTTACAATTTTAAGTCTATGGTCCTATTATAGACACAATTGCCAGTCTGGGTCCATCCACGTAGAGCTCCCCAGGATATTGTTTAATTTAGCAAGATTAAAGGGGCAGGATGAATTTGACAACTGTTGTCTTACTATCCTATAGTTTCCAAATTCTATTCTTCCTATACTATTAAACTAATTTGAACTCAGTACAGACAAATTAAATCATTATACTTGATTACAAAAATATAAGCGTGGACTTTAATGCTTTTTCCAGCCTATTAAAAACTTATGATTCTGGTAAGGTGAATATTGAATGATTAAATAAAAGTTATTTAATATAGAAATAATGTTATAAATGAAGATCATTGTTGATAAAGAACTCAATAAATATGCAATTGTACCTTAAAACAAGGAACAAAAAAATTAAAATAAGAGTAGAGATAGCATCATGCAAAAAGCAGGGGGAAGGGAAGGGTTGTTTTGATTATCTAAAAAATTTCACCTTTCACATTGGGCTGTACAGGATTAGGTTTAGAAATGATTAGTTATCTGTCACTAGACTTTTTAGTAGGTTTAAAATGTCAAGTTTGTTATTTATTAAAATTGAGATTGTAAATTTGGTACCTGATCTTAGAGTTTTTGCATATATGTCTGACAGGAACTACATTTGATCATTAGACAAGCCGCTTTTAGATGCACACTTGAAGCATAGTCCTATGACATTAACATTGTCAGTACTCTCAAGCCAACTAGCGTTTCCTTATTCTCTTATGTAATGACTGTTGGATTGCTCTTTCTTATTTTAGTTTAATTCCAGTGGGAATAAATATATGTAGGTACAAGAAACATTGAAGGATTAATTTTTTGAATGACAAAATCATTGGGTTTAATGTTCACCAAAATAGCTAGTAATAATAAAAATGGAATTATAAAGAGCATCCTGTGTTAGTCAAATAAGCCTTTATTAAACAATCGCTGCCCAAGAATGGTGTTTAATCGTTCCTTGTTTAGGGACGTAAGTTATAATTTGTTCTTTATCTAAGAGTAAAAATGTTCAGTTTTAAATATGAATATGATCAAGATGTCATTTGACTTAACTGTAAAATATGATATTTGACATGTGGCCTCTTCTTTTTAAACCCCTCATTATTCTGGGTTTTTAAAAAAAATTGATAATGGTACATAGGAGTTTTCCTATGGCCTATATTTTCTGCAGAATTTTACTTAAAGCTATGTAAGTGAACTTTGTTCCTCCTGCTTTATGTGCTTTTTCCATTTATAAGTATAACATCTTGAAAAGTTCTGCTGTGTGTGCATTGGTATAATAAGTCCTTGATGATTGTTGAATAACAGTCCACAGTACCAAACTGTACCAGTTAGTATAGCAGCAAGTAGGAATCCACCCGAGGGTCCCTCCTCTGGCAAAGCATTGGTTTCACCCCCATACATAATTTAGAAAATGGATGAGGAAATAGTATTCACTGTTAATTCCTGATTTTCCTGCTTCACATGACCTCAGAAGTATTCTTACCAAATGTAGAATTCCTTTAAGTTCTTTTTCCCTTTTTTTAGCTTCCTTTTTTTATTACGAACTTGACAAACATATTTCTTTATACAAAGAACAAAAACATAAGAATGTTGCAAAATGAGTTATGTTTTCAGGCCATACAATATAGGAATTTATTTGCTTATGCATATTTAAGGTAGGTTTTATTTTTGTTTGTTTTTATTCAGTGGGGGATAGTGAAGGAGAGAGGAATTGGGAATTGGATTGTTAAAAAAAAGGAAAGGGAATCATTTGTTAAAAAAGGGGGGGAGTCATTGAGTCATCTTAACATTTTAAAAAAAAAACAAAAGCCATTTAGGAGTTGATTTATTAGAAATCCTAATTGAGATCACATACCTATAAAGAGTCTATATTGAGTGAAATTCTAAGGCAAAATGAAAATGAGATCATTGGATCTTATTTCTCTGGATAGAAAAACTTTTTAAAATTTTATAATTATATATTTTTAAAAACAGGCTGTTCCCTAAAAATCTGGAGATGCCCAGTAACTTGCTGAAAAGGAATAGTCCTTGAATTCATTTCGGTTATTCTGGTATTATTTTTAATGTTTTCTTATTTATTTAATATTTTAGTTTTCAACATTGATTTCCACAAGGTTTTGAGTTACAAATTTTCTCCCCATTTCTACCGTCCCTCTCACTCCAAGATGGCATATATTCTGATTGCCCCATTCCCCAGTCAGCCCTCCCTTCTGTCTGTCACCCTACTCTCCCCGCCCCCCAATCCCCTTTCCCCTTGTAGGGCAGCATAGATTTCTATTCCCCATTCCCTATATATCTTATTTCTCAGTTGCGTGCAAAAAGAACCTTTTTTTTGAGCATCTGCTTTTAAAACTTTGAGTTCCAAATTCTCTCCCCTCTTCCCTTCCCACCCACCCTCCCTGGGAAGACAAGCAATTCAACATAGGCCACACACGTATCATTATGTAAAACACTTCCACAATACTCATGTTGTGAAAGACTAACTATATTTCCTTCCATCCTATCCTGTTCCCCTTTATTCAGTTTTCTCCCTTGACCCTGTCCCTTTTCAAAAGTGTTTGCTTTTGATTACCTCTTCCCGCATCTGCGCTCCCTTCTATCGTTCCCCCCTTTTTTTATCTCCTTCCTCCTTCTTTCCTGTGGGCAAGATATCCAATTAATTGTGTATGTTATTCCCTCCTCAGGTCAAATCTGATGAGAGCAAGATGCACTCATTCCCCCTCTTTCCTCCTCATAGAACTGCTTTTTCTTGTCACTTTTATGCGAGATAATTCACCCCATTCTATTGCTCCCTTTCTCCCTCTCTCAATATATTCCTCTCACCCCTTTATTTTGTTTTTTTAGATATTTTCATATTCAACTTACCCTGTGCCCTCTGGCTATACATATATACATACATACATACATATATATATATATATATATATATATGTATATTCCCTTCAACTACCCTAATACTGAGAAAGGTCTCATGAATTACACACATCATCTTTCCATGTAGGAATGTAAACAAAACAATTCAATGTAGTAAGTCCCTTATGATTTCTCTTTCTTGTTTACCTTTTCATGCTTTTCTTGATTCTTGTATTCAAAAGTCAGATTTTCTGTTCAGTGCTGGTCTTTTCACTGAGAAAGCTTGAAAGTCCTCTTATTTTATTGAAAGTTCGTATTTTGCCTTGGAGCATTATACTCAGTTTTGCTGGGTAGGTTTTTCTTGGTTTTAATCCTAGCTCCTTTGACCTACAGAATATCATATTCCAAGCTCTTCAATCCCTTAATGTAAAAGCTGCTAGATCTTGTGTTTCCACAATACTCATATTGTTTCTCTCTGGCTGCTTGCAGTATTTTCTCCTTGATCTGGAAGCTCTGGAATTTGCAGACAATATTCCTAGGAGTTTTCTTTTTGGGATCTTTTTCAAGAGGTGATGGGTGTATTCTTTCAATTTCTATTTTACCCTTTGGTTCTAGAATATCAGGTCAGTTTTCCTTGATAATTTCTTGAAAGATGACGTCTAGGCTCTTTTTTTGATCATGGCTTTCAGGTAGTCCAATAATTCTTAAATTATCTCTCATCGATCCATTTTCCAAGCAGTGGTTTTTCCAATGAGATATTTCACATTGTCTTCCATTTTTTCATTCCTTCGGCTCTATCTTATAATTTCTTGATTTCTCATCAAGTCACTAGCTTCCACTTGCTTCAATCTAATTTTTAGGGTAGTATTTTCTTCAGTGGTCTTTTGGACCTCCTTTTCCATTTGGCTAATTCTGCCTTTCAAGGCGTTCTTCTCCTCATTGACTTTTTGGAGCTCTTTTGCCATTTGAGTTAGTCTATTTTTTAAGGTGTTATTTTCTTCAGTATTTTTGGCGGTCTCCTTTAGCAAGTCATCAACTTATTTTTCATGATTTTCTTGCATCTCTCTCATTTCTCTTCCCAATTTTTCCTCTACTTCTTTTATTTGCTTTTTGAAATCCTTTTTGAGCTCTTCCATGGCCTAAGAAGCATTCATATTTTTCTTGGAGGCTTTTGATGTAGGCTCTTTGTTGACTTCTTTTGGCTGTATGTTTTGATCTTCTTTGTCACCAAAAAAAGATTCTAGATTCTAGAGTCTGAGTCTGCGTCCTTTTTCGCTGCCTGGCCATGTCCCAGCCAACTACTTGACCTTTGAGTTTTTTGTCAGGGTATGATTGCTTGTAGAGTCGAGAGTACTTTGTCTCAAGCTTTAGGGGCTGTGCTGCTGTTTTCAGAGCTACTTCTACTCCACTGTCATCACAGGCTCTGCTACAGTAGCACTCCTCCTCCCCCAAGAACCTCCAACCAGATCCAAGCAGGGCAAAGCAATCCCTGAACTCCCGTTCCAGTCTGCTGCTTGATTCCTCCCACTATGTGAGCCAGGGACTCTGGAAGCAGCTGATGCTGGAGCTCTGGAAGCAGCCGCAGGAGCTTCCTATTGCTGCTGCTGCCACCACCGCGTTGGAGCCGGACCACATTCTAACCCGATCTAGCAGTTTTCCCACAAACCTGCTCTGTGCTTTGGTGTTTGTGGGTTGAGAAGTCTGGTAACTGCCACAACTCAATGATTCATGGCCCCAAAGCCTGCTCCAGGCCAACTCCCAGTCTGGTCTGTCCTGGCGTGGCCCATGCTGGGCAGCACTCCATTCCCAGCACCGTGGGATAGACCCTTCCCAGCGACCATCCAGGCCGTCCTGGACTGAAGACCTGCTTCCCTTTGCTGTTTTGTGGGTTTTGCAGGTCTAGAATTTGTTCAGAGCCATTTTTTACAGGCGTTTGGAGGGATTTGGAGGAGAGCTTAAGCGAGTCCCTGTCTTGTAGCCACCATCTTCTGGTATTTTTTTAACAATTTATTTATATTTATATTTTTATATATATATATTTATTTACAGGTGAGAGGAAAACATTGAATAGCTGAATTTCACAATCTTATCATGGTTGCTAGCTTGTGTTCCTAGATGGAAGAAAAAAAAAGGAAGACCAAAAGGAATCATAGACAAACAGGACAACTTTAAAAGTTATATGTTGAATTTATTATATCCTTTAAAAGAAATGCAAGCTTTACATAATGGAGATTTTTAGTTTCTTATAAAATAGGCTTTTTCAGTTCTATGATATTTATGGGAATACTCATTTTAGTAGGCATTTGTTAATGTTAGAATTTTTAAAAAAGAAAATTCATTGTTTGTAGTGTACGTGCTTTGAGACCCCTTTATTGGTGAAATTACTGTCATGAAGTTCCTCTGTAACTTTTTAGTAGTAAAGCACTATGGACGAGAGTAGAGGAGGTTGTCTAAGATGGAAGTGGTCTTGTTTTAGTGAAGTTGAAATTGATTTTATACAAATTGGCCTCTAGGACAAGGAAAGAAAATAATTTGTGTTTTAAGTTACAGGCATTTTGCTCTACTCACTTGCAGTGCTTCTCTTAGAACATAGACTTTGCCAGTTTAGAAATGGCCATTGAAAAAAATTCCAGAAACCTATATGTGCAAAAATATTTATAGCAACTCTTTTTTGGTGGCAAAGAGTTGGAAATTCGGAAGATACCTTGGGGAATGGCTGAAGAAGTTGTGATATGTGATCATGTTGGAATACTGTTGTGCTATTTAAAAAAAAAAATGACAATCAGAATGCTTTCGGGTGCAACCTAGAAAGACTTACATGAAATGATGGCGAAGTGAAGTGAGCAAAACCAGAATAAACATTGTATGTAGTAACAGCAATATTGTACGATGGTCAACTGTGAGTGACTTTGCTTTTCTCAGCAATACAGTGATTTAAGATAATTATGAAGGACTCATGATGAAAAATGCTATTAACCTACAGAGAAAGAACTGATGGAGTCTGACTGCAGATTAAAGCTTTTTTTCTTTTAGTCTGTTTTCTTTTACAACATGATACATGGAAATGTTTTGCATGACTGCATATGTATAACCTATATCAAATTGCTTGCCTTCTTGCATGAAAGGGAGATAATTTGGAACTCAAAAATGTTTTAAATGAATGTTAAGAATTTTTTTACATGTAATTGGAAAAAAAATCAAATATTTGAAAAAATAAAGTAAAAAAATAAAAAACCTCAGAAATGATAATATACATCATCTAAGTAGGATGGCTTATTTAAGGAAAAAATAAAACAGATGTTTTCTTTGGGAGATTTCTAATATTCTTCAGTTTACCAGTCAGAAATATTGTGCTTTTCCTCAAATTGCAGTTGCGAGTAACACCTGCTTAATTCATAGTGAGAGGTTACATAGACATAAATTCAGTCTAACTTTAAAACTTATCATAAAATTAATATTTTTTAGAATAGAGAGATTTTTAAAATTAGTCCATTAAGGGAACTGTCAATAAATAAGACTACTTGTAGAATCAGATTAGGGTTCCAGGGCACTCATTAAAAATCTATCAAGAAGGCATTTATAGTGAGGTAGGAGGAAATCAAACTATTTCTTCACATTTGGCTCTTATTTTTATAAATTAGGCTGATAATTTTATTCATAATACGATATTTATGTGTTTGTAAAGTTCTTTGAAAAAATTTGTATTTGAATTTTCCTGTTTTAGTGCTAGTCATGTAAGTATGTAATTTTTTTTGTATATACACATTGAGAAACATGATAGACTTGAAAAATATTTCTGACTGTTGAGGAGATGATGTCTTGTTTAATTTTAGAAAGTTGAAGAAAACTAAATTTTCATTGAAGTCATCCTAAGTTGAACCTTTAAAGTTTAAATACATTTCAAAAGTAGAGAAGTAGAATTTGATCTGTGATATCCTGGCAGAATTGAGGAAAGTTAGAAACTTTACATAGGGAAGATGAGAATCCTACCCTATATTTATGTTTTAACTGAATTCCTTCTAAACTTTTAACTTGGAAGGGTTTTATTTTTAATGTGTAGTTGTGTGATGAGGAGAAGAGGGTGATGAGGTTTTGTTGATCTGAGAGGTTGTCCTCTTGTGAACTAACTTAATTTTTCTTTGCCAGGCACTTGAGAGAAAAGACAACAATAGCAGTTACATCCAGAGGTTATTATGGATTAGAGGATGAGAAAGGAGCAGCATGTACATCAACAAGGCGTCGCTCTACACCTCGAAGTTTGGCAGGCTTGACAAGTGGAGTTTTTGAGTCTATAATGGTTCAAGTTTTGAGACAGGAAGAACAGCTAAGAGCAAAAGAAGAGAAAAGGTAAATAGAAAAATAAATTCTTAGGTGAATATATGTTCAAATTTTTAGTTGATAATTTTTTTGAAGAATTTGATACATACCTGTGGTATGTATGTGCCCACCAAAGTTCTGAACCCAAATCATAGTGTTATACTCAAATTTATTCTCACTGGAATGTATACTTGAAATGGACCAGTGCAAATAAGTTTATATAGAAATAGAACATCTAAAATTTCAAAATCATTTTATTTACAACTGAAAAAAAACAAATCATAGACTAACCAAATTTCAGAATGTTATCAGGCTTTCTAGCTTGTGTTTCTGGATGGAATAAACTTTTTAAATTGAACAGTTTTGCAGTTTGTAGAATTTTAGAGCTGTTGTGGTCTCTAGAGTTTACCTGGTCTGTATAGATAAGGAAGTGAAAAGCCTAAGAGGTTAAGTAAAAACCAAGACCACTCAAGTCATTCCAGGGCTGAGACCAAAAGTGATATTTCCTGACTTCCAGGGAGATGAATTTCCTTAATTTCAGGCTATTTGAAGAACTCTCGTTGATGCCACAGGGAGCTGTCTATGCTATTAAAAGGTGGTTTATAAGTTTTATCTTGCTCATGTAGCTGTGAATTAGACTTGCTTTGTTTTTTGAAGAGTTTACATCTCAACCTTGAGACTTTTTTTCTCAGCAAGAGTATTTTTCTCTTTCTGATAGCCAAGGGCAGAATAGTTTCTCTGAGCCAATTTTTTTTCTAAATTTTCAAATAATTTGACAGAATACAAAGAAAAAGATTTTCTGATGTGTAGAAAACCTGCAAATCGTTCTTTTTGAGCACTTTGAAATTTACTGTCACTTAAATGTTATTGATAAATTTTCTTTTAGTTTCCATCAGTACTAACAAATGTCCAAATATAGGAATCTGAAAAAAGCGGTATAAGGCTTTATCTTTAAAGGATGAATTAACATTGATTATAAAAGCTATGATTTATTTCAGCAATTTAGTAATTTCAGTAATAACTCCCTAATTTATCTTATTTTAGAAATTTAGATTCACATAGTTAAGAGAAGGGAGTAATATTTTTATAGTGTGTACTATTGCCAAGCACTGTGCTAAATGCTTTACAAATACTATCACTTTAAGTGTTATAGGATAAAATTGATACATGAAGAATCATACATTTTCCCCCTTTTTGTGGCTGCTATTTATAATATAATAGATACCATGGCATATTTAAGGGAAACATGTAAGTTTTATAAACATATATGAAAATTTTTCATTCATTTAACCTCTTAAAATTTTCCACCAAATTTATGGTGTTAGAGAAACCATTTAGAGTCAGGAGTACCTTTGGGTTTAAGCTTTTTCTCTGACATATAAATGCTATGCAACCTTGGGCAATTGTTTTACCTTTCAGTGGGCCAGGCAATTCTCTAAGAAAATGAGTTGCAGAACTATTCCTGATCTGCATTGTCAGAAGTTTTCTCACTTGCATTACATTGATATAATCACAGGTCTGTACCAACTAACCTCCATATTCCCCCCAAAATCTATCAATACTAGAAGGTATATATACCGTCTGAAAAATGTATATGGATGAAATTTTTATAAACTTTATTTTAGGGGAGAATTCCTTTATTAGTGAAGGATTGCTTTAGTAGTAGAAAGAACTTTGTAAAGTGAATAACCATCTATAATTTATCTGTTTTAGAAATTTAGGTTCTTTAGTTGAGGAAAGGGAATAACATTTTTATGGTGCCTACTATGCCAGGCACTTTGCTAAGGGCTTTACAAATGCTATCTCATTTGATTCTCACAACAGCCCTGAGTGGCAGGTACTGTTATGATTTCTAATTTATAGTTGAGGAAACCAAGGCAGACAGGTTGAGTTACTTGCCTAAGGTCGTATTTGAACTCAGGTCTTCCTTACTCCTTACTTACTTCCTTACTCCAAGTCCAGTGTCCTATCCAGCTTCCTCTAGACCATAATGTTACATATAAGCCGTACAGTTTTGATTGACTAGATTCCATGGGGAGTGAGGCATTAAAGTTTATTTTATTTTGGGGTGTTACTTTGATGGATTTATGATCTCATCAAAGTAGGTCCTTCCTCCAGTGACAGAGAGCACAATCCACCCATACCTTCCCACATATTCTCTACCGAACACCCAGAAAGCCCCCTGGGGACCTCTCTCTTGTTCCAGATTTCAGTAGAGCACGCAGACTGTCGATTAATTCTGTCTTATGCTCACTTCACCAGCAGCCCACCTTTTCTGGTTTTTGATAACATCCTATTCTTTGCTTCTCTTACACATTTGGTCATGTGATATACTGAACTCATGCCTACCATGTTCCTCTTCACTGCCCTCTAGGTGGCCCTCAACTTTAATTTTTTTGAAGACTGTGGTATTCATGGACTCACAGCCATTTAGCCATCCCCAGAAATAGATTATTGTTAAAAAGATGGGCATTTGTGTTACAGTCATTAAAGGCCCTGAACAATTTCCCAAAGGCAGTCCAACCCACTCTCTTCTTCCTGCCAAATTCTGGTTAACTCAGGATTAATACAGTACACATTTTCTTTTTTCAAAAAAAAATTTTTTTAATGTGACATAGTAATGAATGTCTGAACTTAATTTGATATTTTATGATCTAAGGTCATACAGTTAGAGATGCAGGATCATCGTTTTGAACATTCATTCAGCAGATAGGTATAATTAAGGCAGCTAGGTGGCCCTAGTGCCTGGGCCTAGAGTCAGGAAGACCTGAATTCAAATCTGGTTTGAGATATTTCCTTTACAACTTGGCCCCAGACTCCCTTTCCAGTTTCGTTATTCATTACTCCCTTCCCACACTCTACATTCCAGTTGAATCAGCCTTTATGCCTGCTCCTAATCTCCCTTTCCAGTTTTATTATACATCACTCTCCTTAATACAGTTCAGCCAAGCCAGACTTTTTTTGTTTTTATACATAATGTTTCATCTCCATTGCCATACTTGCAACTTACTTCCTATTTAATACCTGTGACTCCTAAAATCCCTATTTTCCTCCAAGACTCAGCTGAGGTCCCACGTTTTGCATGAAACCTTCTTGATCCTCACAGCTATTAGTGTCTTTCCTACCAAAATTACTTTGCAGTTACTCTGCATATATTTTGTGTGTATTTATGTATCTACGTTGTCTGCCCCAGTAGAATATAAACTTCTTCACGGCAGAGAATGTTTTGCTATATTTGTATCCAGAATTTAGCAAAATATCTGTGAGGTAGATGCTGAATGCCTTTTGATTGACTAATTGTTAGACATCTCCAGCAGGATATTGCGTAAGCATATCTAATTATTTTCCTCTCCAAAAGTGCCCCCCCCCTCCCCAACGTTACAGTTTCTTTTGAACACATCTTTTCAGTCACCAAGGTTTGTAACCTCCTTTTACTCTTCCTTCTTTATTACTCCCATATTTCATATCCAGTCAATTGATATTTCTCATCAGTTCTAGCTCCCCAGCATCTCTTGAATTAATTTATCCCCTTCTCTCTACTCATGGCTACTGCCTTACCTGGACTTGGAATTTGTTGTTTCTCAAAAAATCTTCCAAAGGCACAGATCTCTCATATTTCCTTTTGTCACCAGGATAAGAAGCGAACTCCTCTTTTTGGCATTTAAAACCTTTAGTACTCTGACTTTTCAGGCTAATTTCATATTATTCTGCTTAATGCTCCCAGTTCAAAGCCAAAGTGGCTTATTTGCTGTTACCTCAACTCAGAATTCTATTTACTGTCTCTGTGCCTTTACACAGGCTGTTCCCCAGGCCTCTGATGAACCTTACTTTGACTTCTCACTTTTGATTCTTTAGGATTCCCGTTAAGGTTCAGCCGTTCCTGGTCTCACAAATTCGTGTTCCTTTCCTCCTCAAATTATCTTGTATTCATTTATCAAGTATTGTCATCCCTCTGCCTTTATCTCCTTTCAGCATTTGTAAGCAGCTTGAGGGCAGGAATTTTTTTTTCTGCTTTGTCTTTCTATTACCTAAACCCAGTATAGAGTCTTACATATGGTAGGCACTTAAGTAATGATTACAGAATTGAAAGAAGACAAGGAAGAAGCTGTTCTATTTTTCTGGAAGTTATTGGTTACCTTGGAGAGACCAGTGCCAAGAATGATAAGACAAAACCTAGGTTAAAAGTATTGAGGTGGTAAATAAGTAGGTGCAGTAAATACAGCATACTTTGAAGTTTAGCACTAAAGGAGAGACAATACAAAGAATTAAATCTTTAGGAGATGGCACAGTGAAGATTTATTGCTTTCATGTCCTAAGTATATCTGTCTTTTTGTTTTTTAAGATGGAGGAGACCTAAATATGTTGGCAGACAGAGGGGCAAGAGCCTGGAGAGATTGAACGTGACAGAAAGGACATGAGAAGGGATGGGATCAAGGGCACAAATAAACAGGGGTTAGCTTTGGCAAAGAGAAAGACCACTTTAATTTTCCATGACTAGAAGAGGATGCAGAAGACAACAAGTTTTTTTGTTTTGTTGTTTAGTATTTTATTTTTTCCCCAATTATATGTAAAAACAATTTTTAACATTCATTTTTAAAACTTTGAGTTCCAAATTCTTTCTCTTCCTTCCTCCCCCACCTCTCCCATTGAGAAGGCAAGCAATTCTATATAGGTTATACATGTATAGTCATGTAAAACATTTCCATTTTAGTCATGTTGTAAAAGAAAACATTAAAAAAAAAACTTCAAGAAAAAGTAAGTAAAAAAAAAAAAAGCATACTTCACTCTGTATTCAGACACCATCAGTTCTTCCTCTGGGAATGGATAGCATTTTTCACTATAAGTCCTTCATAGTTGTCTTGGATCATTATATCGCTGAGAATAGCTAAGTCATTCAGAGCTGATCATCTTACAGTATTGCTGTTACTTCATACACAGTACATTTCACTTTGCATCAGCTTATGTAAGTCTTTCCAGGATTTTCTGAGTATCCTACTCGTCAAATAGTATTACATCACAATCACATACCACAGTTTGTTTAGCCATTCCCCCATTGATGGGCATTCCCTTGATTCTTTGCTATCACCAAAAAAAGTTGCTGTAAATGTTTTTGTACATGTAGGTCTTTTCCCCTTTTTTATGATCCCTTTGGGATACAGACCTAGTAGTGGTATTGCTGGATCAAAGGGTATGCACAGTTTGATTGCACTTTGGGCATAATGGAACAGGAATTTTGGGTTGGAATGGGATGGAGTGAAGTTGAGAAAGACAAAGATGAGAAAATAAGAGATTGAAGCTTCAGGTAGTTATGCTCTTATAGGCTGAAAATTGATGAAAACAGGTAGGGAGAAGAAAAGTTCACCTGCTCCTGTTACTCCTCTGGGGTGTCTGGGGAACAGGGTGTTGGAGTAGGGGGTGAGAGATAGGCACATGAGGGTGCTGGTCAACTGGGTTTGGGTCTGGATTTGGTCTGTGGTTATGGCTTTGGCTTTTGTTTTTCCTTTAGGGTCAAGTCATAAGTCATTCAACAAATATTTTCTTAATCTAATTTTTTAATTCTGATCTTAATTCCAAAAAAGGACATTTCCATACATAAAGCAGAACACAGAAATAGTATTTTATATGAAATGGTGAATTTCCATTTCATACTGTTGTCCTGGGCCCTTTTCTTTTTTCCTATACTGCTTCACTTGGTGGTCTCATCAGTTCCCATCTATATGCTGATGACTCTTAAGTCTACCTTTCTTGACCCAAACTTTCTTTTGGCCGCCAGACTCACATCTCCAATTGCCTTTCAGACATTTCAGACTGAATGTTCAGTAGATATCTTAAACTCATCATGTCTAAAACAGAACTTATCTTTTTCCCTAAACCTTCCCCCTCCCCTTCCATCCCTATTACTGTAGAACACAATCCTTCCAGTCCCTCATCCTTGCAAAATCTAGGCATCATCCTGGATTCCTCACTGTCTCTCAACATCCACATCCAATCTGTTGCAAAGGCCTGTCCATTTCACCTCTGTACCATCTCTCAAATATGCCCCTTTCTCTCCTCTTAACACTGCTAGCACCCTGTGCAGACCCTCATCACCATACACCTAGATTATTGTAATAACCTGCTGTTGGATCTGCCTCCCTCAAGTCTCTTCTGCACTCCAGTCCATCCTCCATTCAGCCACTAAAATGATTTTCCAAAAGCACAGATCTAACCACGTTGCCCACCTGTTCAGTAAACTCCAGTGGCTTTCTGTGACCTCCAAGAGCAGATACAAAATGCTCTATATGGCATTCAAAGCCCTTTATAACCCAGTCCCCTTTTACCTTTCCAGTCTTCTTATACTTTACTACCCTACATATAGTCTTTGATCCAGTGATACTAGGCTCCTTGCTATTGCAAAAACAAGACACTCCATCCTCCACTCCAGTCATTTTCTCTAGCTGTTACCCATACCTAGAACGTTCTCCTTCCTCTGCTCCCTGGCTTCCTTTAAGACTCAACTAAAATCCCTTTTATTGCAATCCTTTCCCAACCCCTCTTAATTCTAGCACCTTCCCTCTGTTAATTAGTTCCTGTTTATCCTGTATTATAGTTTGCTCTGTGTGTGTGTGTGTGTGTGTGTATGTGTGTACATGCACATTTGCATGTTGTTTCCTCCATTAGCTCCTTGAGGGCATGGACTCTCTCTTTTTTTTTAAATCATTGTTTATTTATTTATTTATTTATTTAATGTTTTTAGTTTTCAGCATTAATTTTCACAAGAGTTTGAATTACAAATTTTCTCCCCATTTCTACCCTCCCCCCCAATCTAACATATATTCTGATTGCACGGTTCCCCAGTCAACCCTCCCTTCTGTCACCCCACTCCCTGCATCCCCTTTTCCCTTACTTTCTCGTAGGGCAAGATAGATTTTTAAGGGCATGGACTCTCTTGCCTCTTTTTGTATCCTCAGCTCTTAGCACAGTGCCTGGCACATAAGCACTTAATAAGTATTGATTGAACTACACATTACTTCTAGAGGTATCCTACTTGTCTGTGCTTCCTTCTCATCTGCACATTTTAAAAAAAGTTTCAGTGGCCCTCTTTTTTTAAAATCGTGTTGCTAACTTAGCCCTCTTTCCTTGACACTCCCCCCTCCATGAACTAAGAAAAAGGGGAGAAAACTATTAGAAATAAGCATAGCCAAGCAAAATAAACCCAAGTGATACCAGCGTCCAAAAGTGTTTGTCTCTGCAGCTTGCGCCTATACGTTTTCTCTTAGGAGGTAGATAACATCTTCATCATATATCTTCACAGGACATGGTTGTTTGCTGCTTTGATAAAAGTTCTTAAGTCTTTCATAGTTGTTTTTCTTTTTAGTGCTGTTGTCTTTATATAAATTGTTCTCCTGGTTCTACTCACCTCACTCTTTTTTTAAAAGTTAATTATTTGTTATTATTATTTTTTTTTTAGTTTACAACACTAGGTTTCACAAATTTCTGAGTTCTAAGTTTTCTCCCTCCCCTTCACCCCCCAAGACAGCACGTGATCTGATATAGATAGGTTCTAAATAATACCTTCACGTTAAACTTATTTTCCCAATAATCAAGTTGTAAAGAATTATAACCAATGAAATGAACCATGAGAAAGATGAAACAAAACTAAGAATCAAATCAAATAGAGAGCAAATAGTTTGCTTCAATCAGCATTCAGACTCTGTAATTCTTTCTCTGAATGTGGATAGCCTTTTCCATCCTGAGTCTTTTGGAGCTGTCTTAGAACCTTGCATTGTTGAGAAGAGCCAAGTCTATCAAAATTAGTCATCACAGAAGTAATGTGTCTGTGGTTGTGTACAATGTTCTCATAGTTCTGCTTAGTTCACTCATCATCAGATTTTATAAGTTTCTCCAGGTTCTTGTGAAGTCCAACTGCTCCTTATTTCTTATAGCACAATAGTATTCTATTATATTCATGTACCACAATTTGTTTAGCCATTCCTCAATTGATGGGTATCCCCTTGGTTTCCAGTTCTTTGCCACTACAAAAAGAGCTGCTATAAATATTTTTGCACATGGTTCCTTTTTCCCCTTGTGTGATCTCTTTGGGATATAACCCTAGAAGTGGTATTGCTGGGTCAAAGGGTATGCACATTTTTATAGCCCTTTGGGCATAGTTCCAAATTGTTCTCCAGAATGGTTGAATCAGTTCACAACTCCACCAGCAATGCAGCAGTGTTCCAATTTTCCCACATCTTCTCCAGCATTTAGCATTTTATTATTTTGTCATGTTAGCCAATCTGACAGGAGAGACGTGGTACCTAAGAGTTGTTTTGATTTGCGTTTCTCTAATCAATAGAGATTTAAAGCAATCTTTTTTTTTTAATTCAATTTTATTTTATTTTCAATTTCAAATTCTCTACCTCTCCCCTCCCTCACACACTGAAAAAACAAGAAAAACATAACCCATAACATTTGTCATGTAAAACACATTTCCACATCAGCCATGTTCCCTCACCCCACCACTGCCCAAGGGGAAAACAATAACGTATAAAATAGAAGAAAACATGCTTCAATCTACACTCCGAATCCACCATCTCTCTGTCTAGAGATACATAGCATGTTTTATCCTGAGTCATTAGGAATTTTGTGTGGCCATTGATCAATAGATCAGCGTCTTTCAAAGTTGATTATTTTTTTAAAGTTGATTATTGCACAATTGCAGAAATGCAGTTGTTTAGCCATTGTGGAATGTTTAGCTGTTCTGTAACTGATGGGCATCCCCTTAATTTCCAATTCTTTGCTGCCCCAAAAAGCTGCTATAAATATTTTTATACATGAGTCCTTTTCCTCTTTCTTTGACGTCTTTGGAATATAGACCTAGTAGCAGTATCACTGGGTCAAAGGGTATATATAGTGCAATAACTTTTTGAGCATAGTTGGTACACAGCATGAGATGCTGATCTGTACCTAGATTCTATCAGATTGGAATGTGTACCTTGGCACATAGTAGATGCTAATAAATGTTTATTAACTGACTGCTTTCCAGTTTTCCCAACAGTTCTTCCCAAGTAGCAAGTTCGTGGCCCAATAGCTAGGATCTTTGGGTTTGTTCAACATTAGGTTATTTTGTTCATTTGCTTCTGTACATTGTATACCTAATCTCTTCCACTGTTCAGTGTATTTCTTACCCAGTACCAGATCATTTAGATGATTTCAGCTTTATAATATAGTTTAACATCTGGTAGTACTAGGCTCCCTTCTTCTCAATTTTTTTCCTTGATTCCCTTGATATTCTAACTTTTTGTTCCTCCAGATGAAGTTTATTATTTTTTCAAGCTCTGTAAAGTAATCATTTGGTAGTTTGATTGGTATAACACTGAATAAGTAAATTAACTTAGATGGCATTGTCATTTGTGTTATATTGGCTCAGCCTACCCATGAGCAATTAATATTTCTCCAGTTACTTAGAATTGTCTTTATTTGTATAAAGAGTATTTTGTAATTGTGTTCATATAGTTCCTGTACATGTTTGTAGGCAGTATAGAAGGAGCTAGTAGGGGAAAATTGAAAACTTGAGAGATGGGGATATTTAATAGAAACAGTCTGCTAGAGAAAATGGGAGGTGATGGTATCAAGAGTGCATGTTAAGAGAGATTGGATTTGTCAAGGAGAGAAGGCAACTGAGTGATATAAGATGAGGAAAAAGAGAGAAGAGGAAGCTTTAAGCAAATGATCCTCATTTTCTTCTTTGAAATATGATATCCTCAACTAAGAAGATGGCAGGAAAGCATGCTATGAGAGACTTGAGAGGAAGGGTGGCGGAGGGAAAAGGATGGGATCTTAGTAGGTGGTTCCTTCTTTTCCCTTCCACCCCTGCCCCCCACTCAAGTCATTTGAGAAGTTAGAAGCTACATAGTAAGTAGAACGGGGAATCAAACCCAAGTCCTCTGATTAAAAATTCATTGCTCGTTCTTGGCTACCAAGCCACTTCATGGGGGTTGCTGGTTTTATTTGCGATTACATTTTTTTTAATTTATGGAATAAGATATAACATAGTATAATAAAAAAGATGATTGCACATGAAACTGCAGATTTATTATATACAACTTGCTATTCCTTTTAAATATATAATAAAGTTATCATATAAATTTCTTTTTTTCTTACCTATCCACCCCCACCCTAGAGATGACTACCATTAGACATAAACATATATATATATATATATATATATACATACATACATACATATATACAATTATTTTATACGTTGTTCTATTTATCAGTTCTTTCTTCAGATGCAAATAGCATCTTCTTTCTTATGTCCTTTGCTGTTAATTTGGGTATTTATAACAGTCAAAATGACTTATTCATTCAAAGTTGTTCTTAAAACAATATTGACTGCTAATTCATAAATAAGCAAAAGTTACACGCCCTAAATGTTCTCAAAGTGTGAGCAGTAGTTATGTATCAACTGGATTTGCAAATTAGGGCAAAGTTTGCCTTGCAACAATGTACCTAGTTAATGAATAGGGACCTCAATAAGTATTATGAGTATGATTAGAAATCCCAGTAATGGATGTAGTCCAAAATTGGGACTATCCCATCTAATAAGGATGCCTATCATTAGATCTTGGTCCAGCCATTAGATATCAGCCTATTAACCTTATTGACCTATTAACCTTATCAGAAAAATAGCACACATTGAAGTATCATTGCTTCCTTGCCACATAGTGAATGCTTAGTAAATGTTTGTTAAATTGACTGTTAAATTTATTTTTAGTATTTGGCCTAGCCAACTTTATTAAACAACTGTTTTTATGGTTTTAGTGAGGAAGTGGACATAACTTAGAAAATGCCAGGGAATGGTCTGGTGAATGGAGTTTCAGTGGTTATTAAAGACCAAAACATTGAACAGTAGTGGGGTGTTTTTTTTTTCCTCCGAAACAGACATTAAGTAGCATTTATATTTTACATTTTGTATTTTCTGGAGTTCTTTTATTCAGAACTAGTCTTCTAATTTTTAAAATTTTTCTTTAGGATACGGGATCAAGAAAGAAAAGAAGCAGAAGAAGCTAGTCAAAAAGAAATAGAAGAATGGGAGAGAAAACTTCTGGCTCAGGCTGCTCCAACTTGCATGGAGACCATGTGGGAAATTCCAGCTATAGGACATTTCCTTTGTTTAGCCCAACACATTCTAAACTTGCCTGAAATAGTGTTTTATGAGTTGGAACGTTGTCTTCTGATGCCTCAGTGTAATGCTTTCTTGTCAAAAATAATGACTTCTTTGTTAAGTCCCCCTCATCGCAGACCTACCTTACACAGAAGACCCACTCTGCCTTATAGAACTTGGGAGGCGGCACTGAGGCAGAAGGTGCAACAGTGGTACACTGTTGTTGGGCAGACTGAGAATCCTGATGGCTGTGCTGAGAAGCTTGGATTGTGCCCTCAGTTTTTTAAAGTCCTTGGTGAAGTTAACCCTTTAGAGGACAAACCATTTCATGAACTCCCATTTTACCAGAAAGTTTGGTTACTGAAGGGCCTCTGTGACTTTGTGTATGAAACACAAAAAGAAGTTCAAGATGCTGTACTGGGACAGCCTATCCATGAATGCAGGGAAGTGATCCTTGGCTATGATTACCTAGAGAATGCTTATGTACATTTCCCACAGTTTTGTGGGGCAGATGTACGCATTTACAAACAGAGACCCTTTCAGGCACCTGAATTTCCAGTTCCACCTATTAAAATACAAAGAGTACCTCGGATTAAACTTGAGAAATTAAAGGGTGAATATGCTAGCAAAAGTAATGGAGAACATAGGTGTGGTAGCAGAGAAGAATTACCCTCTGCCTCCAAAAGAGAACAGATCAGCATGGAAACTGTTTGCTGCCCAGCTAAAATCCATTTGGATAATCATGGCGTCTCCATGGAAAAAGAAATAAAAAATAACTGTGAAATTAAAATTCACAGGCCCTGTGAAAGTAAAAAAATGGGATGCTGTAAAGAAAATTTAGAGAAACCAAGCAGTCCAGGGGAAGTTACTGGCTTTGGGGAGCCTCTCAGCCCAGGTGAAGTGAGGGTTATAGAAAACAGGGAGAAATACGGTGAAGCTTCCAGAGTAAAAACTGAACCTAGTCCATTAAAAGAGAATGCCCTTAAAACTTGCCAAGTACATGTGAATGGAAGTCACAGTGATAATCTGGACGTGAACTGCCATAGAGTTACAAGAGATATCATATTAGAACATTCACTGCAGAATCATAAAAAACTCAAACTTAGTAAAATACGGGCAAAAAAGAAGAAAAAGAAAAAAAAGAAATTGAAAGATGTCTTAAATGAAAATTTACAGAGAAAACGTGAAGGTCTTCATTCTCTTACATTCAAGTCTTACAAACCTGAGATCCAGAACAAGTTATTTATCATCAAAAAGAAAGCTAAACACAAGAAGCACAAATCTGGTAAGCTGATGTACTGTTTTGAAAAAATGCAAGAGAGTTGTACTTCCAGGATGTTCTATCAGCTAGTTTGGGAAGCTGTAAGTCACAAACTGAAATTCACCTTTGTATTATATGTTTCCAAGCAAGTTCTATGTATTAAAATTTTTCATATGTGGAATTATATTTATTCTGTTACCTAATTAAACTTGCTGCTTTTTAAGCAAGATATATATATATTTATCTTACATTGAGAATAGATTATCTCTTTTAATTTTTACTGCTAAAGATCTATGATCCAAATTACTAACATTTAACTAAAATATTTTATTAAGTGAGTTCAGAAATTAATTATTCTGTTTTGATATTGTCAAAGGCCCCTTTTTTCCATTTGGTTAATATTTACTGGTCGAATTTACTGGTTAGCCATTCATGTAAGCATGCAGAGGGAATGTAAGATGAATCCCATATCAATTAGTTTTTACTGCTTATTACCTCTGACTTTATAGGAAAAAAAAAAGTAATGCACAAGATTAGAACTATCAACTAAAATGAATATTGATGTACCTTTTTAAAAAATTGTAGATTTCAGTTGTCCATTCCTGTTCTGCCATTATTAGGGATGATTAAGATTTGGTTGTATTTTGAAATAAATGGCTGTTTAATTCAGTACATCAGAAGAATCTAGCTTCTGTTTCATTTAGTTCAATTCAGGTGCCTCATTGCAACATGGAAGTAATTCTGAATTTATAAAAGCTTTACCAGAAGAGCACGAGTTCCGTTAGGTCCTAGCCATCTCATCACCAAGCCCCATACTTGAATCCTCTGTTAGCATCTGACAGAATTTATGCATAACTTTAAAGAATTCATACTCCAATGAGATATTGAAACTGGATTTAGATAAAATAGAAGATATATTCTCCATTTGCCTGATTACTAGCCAACTATTTCAAAATATTACCAAATCTTAATTATCATTGCTTAACTCAAAAAAAAAATAATAGGATAGACATGAAATCTATGGGAAAATCTGAAAAATTCATTTTAGCTTATAGTTCTAACTTTCTACATCCATCGTTTACAAAGCATTTATTAAATACTTGTGTATGATACAGTTTTAGATATTGTACAAAGATAGACTTAGTCTCCATCCTCTCATGTAGGTAAAAAAATAAAAATGTTTCTTTAGTTAGGAATGAATAGTAAGGTATATATTGTATTTTAGGGGTACAGGCTAAGGTGTCCTTGGGAGTTCCATGTCCATATTGATCAGTGTAAGTGAAAACAATCTGTTAAATTTAACCAGTATTTACTGAGTACATGAAAGATAGGAAAATTTAAATATTAGGAGGTGGGAATTCTAGATGGAGGTTTGGTTAGGTGCATAGCAGCATGAACAAAGCAAGAATAAATGGAAGTAGGAATGAACGTAGTATGTTCAGGAGACATTGGTAAAATTATCTTTACTAGAGCTAACTTAAGCTCTTTGAAAGTTTCCCAGATCAGAGAAATTGGAATTTTAGGAGCATTTTAAATAATCAAAGATGCCCAAAAGAGTGGCGTTCTAGACATCTGTTGCTGTTCTGAAGAATTTAGAAGTTGGTTGAAAGGATGAAGTGGGCTTATGTCAGATATGTAAAAGGCTGTGAATGGTGTGTAGAAGGAATGGGTTGGTATGTATGGATGGTAAGGAAACTGAGATGTATAGACTTGGGATTATGATCTTGAGCTCTTGTGAAAACAGAGCACCTAAGCACCACTTTAGAGCTCTAAGGAGGATGCCAGTGGTCAAGATGAAGAGTTCATAGGCTCATATTGGAGCTAGAAGAGACCTGAGAAGTCACTGAGGCCAACACCTCTTTGCCAATGAGGAAATAAGAAACCCAGAGAGCTTAAATACTTGCCCAAGATTATACAACAGTAAGTGGCAGAGCTGGGATTTGAACCCAGGTCCTCTAATTCCAAATCCTATGCATAAACAAAGCAATTTTGATAGTGACAGTGACAAATTTGAAGGATGCAGTTCTTTAATATTCTATTTTTATTTAATATTTTAGTTTTCAACATTGATTTCCACAAGATTTTAAGTTACAAATTTTCTCCCCATTTCTACCCTCCCCCCATTCCAAGATGGCATATATTCTGATTGCCTCATTACCCACTCAGCCTTCCCCTCTTTCACCCCACTCCCCACCCCCATCCCCTTTCCCCTTACTTTCTTGTAGGGCAGGATAGATTTCTATGCCCCATTCCCTATATATCTTGTTTCCCAGCTGCATGCAAAAAACAATTTTTTTTTTAAGCATCTGCTTTTAAAACTTTGAGTTCCAAATTCTCTCCACTCTTCCCTTCCCACCCACCCTCCTTGGGAAGGCAAGCAACTCAATATAGATCACACATGTATCATTATGTAAAACACTTCCACAATGCTCATGTTGTGAAAGACTAACTATATTTCCTTCTATCCTATCCTGTCGCCCTTTATTCAGTTTTCTCCCTTGACCCTGTCCCTTTTCAAAGGTGTTTGCTCCTCCCTCTATCTGCCCTCCCTTCTATCATCCCCCCCCTTTTTTTATCTCCTTCCCTTTTCCTGTGGAGTAAGATACCCAATTGAGTGTGTATATTATTCCCTTCTCAAGTCAAATCCGATGAAAGTAAGATTCACTCATTCCCCCTCACCTGCCCCCTCTTCCCTTCCAACAGAACTGCTTTTTCTTGCCACTTTTATGTGAGATGATTTACCCCATTCTATCTCTCCCTTTCTCCCTCTCTCAATATATTCCTCTCTCATCCCTTAAATTTATTTCATTTTTTTTATATCATCCCTTCATATTCAACTCATGAAGGATACAGTTCTTGTAGTCCAGCGAAATAAATAGTCTGGGCAAGAGAGGAGTCGTTGAGTTAAAGCATAAAGAGTCAACAAGAGCATTGCATAGGTATGGGAGTTAGATTGGAAGGATAAACACAAACTATCAGCTGGATTCAATATGTGGAGTAAATGGTAGGACAGAAGTAAGTTAGATGCCCAGGAGCTGTATTGAAGATGACAGTGTCACCTGCTGTAATGGAGAAAATGTCTCTAGTGCTGTATTATAGAAGGAATGTGGGGCAGTTAGGTGGCGCAGTGAGTAGAGCACCGACCCAGGATTCAGGAGGACTTGAGTTCAAATGCGGCCTCAGACATTTGACACACTTACTAGCTGTGTGACCTTGGGCAAGTCACTTAACCCCAATTGCCCTGCAAAAAAAGTATAAATAAATAAATTCAAAAAAAAAAAGAAGGAATGTAAGTAGCTTTTTAAATTGCCTGTTGAATTTAAAGGGCAGAGCAGCCTGAAGTGTCTCAAAATGCCACATGAGACTAAGCTACCAAAGGGATATTCAGAAGAGTGGTATGATTTTAAGGGTTAGGGCTTACCCCCAAATATGCCCATAATGTATCTGAAATTCTGTCATTTAGAGAGAAATAGTTGGTGCATGACTTTTGGTTGGCACATGATTATGTACTCAGTGTAGTCTCTGAGGCTGAGATGCACAGAGTATGGAGCAATTCTCTACTGCTGGTGCTCATTTTAGCCTGACAATTGACACTAATGAATAGTATGGTAGATTTGTTCATGCGATTGCTGAGAGCGGGACAGTAAGGAAATAGAAATTTCGGTTATGGAGTAGAGGAGGAGAAGAGCTTTAGAATAAAGATGAAGGTGGTATCTTTAGTAGGAATCTGTAGAGCAGAATGAAGATGGAAGCAGGGCAGACAGAGGAGTCAACTGTACTTCCCAGTTTGCTCAAAGTTGTGTTACTGTGCGCACATGCATGTGTATATGCACACTTACACATATTTTTTACATATGTATATACACACACATATTTGTATACACATGCATCTATATAGATAGATACATCTCTATCACCTTTTCCTAGCTAGGTGGCACAATGGATAAAGTCAGCCTGGCATCAAGAAGACCTGAGTTCAAATTCTGCCTCAGATACTTACTGGCTTTATGACCCAGGGCAAGTTACTTAACCACTGTCTGCCTCAGTTTCCTCATCTGTAAAATTTGGAAAATAATAACACCTACCTTTCGGGGTTATTGCAAAGTTCAAATGAGATAATACTTGTAAAGCTCTTAGCACAGAGCCTGCTAGATAGCAGGTACTTAATAAATGCTTATTCCCTGCCCTTCCATTTGATTCTCACATCTCAATTTTTATGTTAGAGTATCGTTTTCCTTATTCCAAAATACTAGAGTGCTGTTTCAGTTATGATATATTGGGAGAATTCCAGTTTCCATATTGACTCCTCTCTATGAATGGGCTTTTTGGAGGTTCTTGGCAGTTTAAACTCTGGTGTTTTTGGTGTTTCATCTACTGTAGCACTCACAACTTTAGTTGAAGGGTAAGGGGTAGGTATTCTCCAGGCCTGTCCTGAAACTCACAGTGATATGCTTTCTATATACATGAAGTTTAAACCTTAGAACAGTAGTGAAGTTTTGTGTGTGTTCAGAATAATTTCTATCTTAATAATTTTGAATTTGAACAAGACATATTAGAGCCCAAGGCAAGTCATTCAGCCTTTCTCAACAATAGTTTCCTTGTCTATAAAATTAGGTAGTTAAGCTAGATTATTTCTAAGATCCCTTCTAGCTCCAAATCTGTGACCCTGTTATCATTTTTAGCAATATAAGGATGTTGATGATTTTAGGAAAGAGTATGGGGTATCATTGAAGGTGGAGACATTGCATAATACCACAAGGGGGCAGTATAGAACTGTATACGGCCTCTATATTCACCCTCTACCATTTATTGTAAGATACATTTGGAATTTGTAATAGTTCATACGTTGCACCTGTAAGACTTGGTAAAAGGGACTGTCTAACTTGAGACTCTTGTGGTATAATTTTGGTGAACTTTAAAACATATAATATTGTAATATGGTATTTGTATAACTTAAGGTTACTTGCGTAAATACATTGTGCTCAATTGAAAGAGTGAAAAAAAGTAATTAGATTTTGTGTAGCTCAGTTTAGTGCTGAACAGAGTTCACTTGATTGGTACTCCATTCAACCCAGGTTTGGATATTTCACTCATTCTTTTAAAACTCTTCATCGGATTTTGACCCCTGTAGACACAACACCTACATTATTTTTCCCATCTCTTCCTACTGCCACCACTCATACTTGTGAAATAGTTTCCTAATTTTCTTCCTTCTATTTCCTCCTGTTCAGTCCATCAACTTGCCAGGTAAATCTTCTAAAAACTGAGCTCGGATTTGCCACTCCTCTTTCTCAGTTCTTTAGTTATTCCTTATTGCCCATTGAGCTATGCCCATATTCTTCAGCACAACATTGCCTCCCCATTATAGAAGATTTCTACTAATTAATTTGAAATTAATTTATAGAAGAATAAAAACAGATGCTATTTGTAAAGCACTTTGCAAACCTTAAAAGTGCTGCATAAATACTGGCCATTATGATCAAAACCTGACTTTTCCAGTGTTGTCTCCCACACTCCCTTATGTTTCACTCAAGCTGAGCTATTAATTCTTTGATCTCTGAACACACCCAATACTTGCCTGATTTCACAAATGATATTCTTTCTATCCAGGACTTTATCCCTACTCTCTGACACTGCTCCCTGCCCCTCAAAACAAACCTCCAAGGGTTGAAATCTTGCATATATGAAAATAAGTTGATATACTCTCTCTTTCAGCAAGGCTTTTTTCATGTCCCCAACATGTCATCTCTTCCTCCTATGAAACACTTCTGGATCCTTATTTATACCTCTCTTAATGGCACTTACATATACATTTACTTCTACTAATAGATTTTAAACAACGTTGGGGTAGGGATTATGTCATATTCATTTTATAGCCTTCACACGGAGCTCTTTGCACATAATAGAATATAAATGTAAAATTGAATTAAACACCTATGTTATAAAATTTTAAGAAAACACCAGATTATATAGCAGGGCTTGTATAGAAGCATTATGAAGATTTGTGATTTTTCCTTCTAGTCCTAGAAAAAAGGCAGATTTATTATATCCTGAAAGGGATAGGAGAGTATGTTTTCATGTTTTGTTGTAAAACTAAAGTTAGAAGTATTTTGATGAATTTTTCTTTGTAATGAGAGGCAGCATGATAAAGTGTTTAGAAAGACAACTTTAAAGTCAGGAAGCCCCCTCAAGTTCTAACTCTGGCCCATACTAAATTTGTGTTAGGCTAGTCACTTATATCCCAATGTCCCAGGCAACTCTACAGGTTACAGAGGAGTTAGCCATCTGCATCAGGAGATTCCACACTAATGAAGCCATAGATCCAGATCCTTAACAAAAAACAATATTGTAAGTTTCTGGAGGGCAGGGATGATGTTTTATATTTTCGCTGGTGGCACTGTCATGAAGCCTTGTATATAGGGTGTGCTCTCTACATATTTGTTGATTTTTAAAAATTTGACGATTCAAATGAATAGACTGGTGTACCAAATGGTGTTTCATATTTAAAGTAAAGCTTATGTTTGTAAAATACTGAATATAATTTTTGTTAGCTTAAACTACAAAGTTTAATAGCTAGTTTTCAGTTATGAGATGGTTTCCTTTGGTTTTGAGTTGAATTTTCCCACAAATTCTCATTTCACAACTATGTACTTTGAAGGTATTTACTTTCTAAAAATCATCACATTGCCAACTACCAATAACACTACTCTTAAGATATATAATGGGATTAGATTTGTATTAATAGTAGTAGAAGAAAACTACTGTGGGAATTTATATTATGCTAACCAGAGACCTAAATTCCAAAGTATAAATAGATCCATACCAGAAGCTAACTGCAGAAATTTAGTGTCGCAGGTAAGTTTAATTTTTCTTTTATGTTATTGTTTTAGGTTATGTGTATGACTTTTTTCAACTACCCTTAATAATGGCAAAGTACATTTTTTCCAAGTTTGTTATAGTAAAATTTTGCTTTATACAATACATTTGAAGATTATAATAGCTGTGTTCATTACATAACATTGTTAATATACTTGTTCTACACAGATTGTTGTAGTTTAATGGCTTTCACCTAGTTTGATTTTGAGCCCTCATTTTCATTTGGCTTAACCACATCCATCTATTATAATTTAATTCTGAAGGCTATATATAACTTGGCTTTTATTTATGAAGTGTAATAAATATCATTATGAAGCTTTTCTCTTTTAATCTTGCAAGGAAAAAAATCCATATCTAAAAAAGCAATCACAAAGAAGAGGAAAGCTGTCACAAAGTCACCTACTGTACCAGAGTTTCAGGTAAATGTTATAACTTTGCTTCAAGCTCTCAAAATAGAATTTTTCTTTTTACAGTTGTATCTCATGAAGTCGGTGAACTCCAAGAAATTGTAGCCTATGATTTTTAATAAAATGAGTCTCTAATTTAATAAACGAGTCTCGAATTTTTTCATACCGTTGTAGGCATGTTCAGATGCTCCTGCTAGAATTTCAGATTTTTTGTGTGTTTAATGTGTTTTCAAGTATTAATATTAAAAATCTAAAAATTAAAAAATTAAAATATTTTGTATAGAATAACTTCTCATGTAAATAGTTCCTAATGTAAATACAAATTAAAAGCAAGTGTGCACATGAAACATAATATTCAGAAATGAAGTTGTAATTCAGACAAAAGTTATTTCACATCGTGCCAATGATCTTATCTGTATGTGAACAGTGATAATGTTCTGCCAAAATGACTGGTAAAGAGTTGAATATTTATAATTTCTTAAACTTTTAAGTGGAGCTTTTTGTAACTATTAGTTAAAAGACACTGGGGAGGGGGGCAGCTAGCTGGTACAGTGGATAGAGCACTGGTCCTGGAATCAGGAGGACCTGAGTTCAAATCCAACCTCAGTCACTTACTAGCTGTGTGACCCTGGGCAAGTCACTTAACCCCAATTGCCCTCTCCCCCACCCCCTGCACACACATACACTAAAAGACACCGGCATATTTTATTTCCCATTGTTATTCAGGTAGAATTTTTTTTAACAGAGTGCCAGGGGGTTTTTTTTTTTCAGAATTTTTTTAATGAAATGACCTTGATTATCTCTCATTCTGTAAAAACAGTAGTTACAGGTATGAAGTCTTCTCACTACTCTTATTTGCACTCATTCTACCACTTTGGCATAAAATTTAAGCATAAGACACTATTGTGTTTTATCTCCCATCTTGCCTGTAACTTAAATCCAAGTCACTATGGTAACTAGCAGCCCCTTTTAATAAACACTAGTTCTTTGTTTTCCCAATCTAAACTCAATATATAGTCTTAGTTTAAGATAATATTTTTCAAATTGGGTTGGTTTTAAAGGTAAAATAAAAAAGGTTCATCATGTTAAGATTTGGGGAGAGATATATAAATATAATATGTGTATGTGTACAATATACATCATAAATGGTTTATATTCTTTGTGCTGTGGTCATTATGATTTTGACTTGAAAGTAAAGTGACCAGTTACCAAAGGAGAGTTTATTTGCTTTAAATAGATTAGCAGTTTACTAGGAAACTTAAAAAATTGTTTAGGCATACCATTTCAGTCCCCATGAAGAGATTATTTGCCGTGTAAGTACATAATTTTATTAAGTGGAAAATTGGTGTTAAAGTTTTGATCTTCAAAAATAGTTGGGGAATTATTATTTGAAATCCCCACCACAATATGAAGAAGCAGTGTGGAGGAGAGAGCACTGGATTGGCAATCAAGCGTTCTATTCTCAGTTCTCCTAATAACTGCATGGCGTTAAATCACTTAAATCTCTTTGAGCATCACTTTGCCTAATTTATAAAATGACAACGATTGAATTACATAATCCCTTAAGGATCCTTTGAGCTCCAAAATTCTATGATTTAAAAACAACAACTACAACAACAACCATTAGTGTAAGGAGACTGGGACAGTTTAGGGCTTGTTGGACAGGGAGAAACCTTAGTGGGAGTATTTCAGCCTATTTTGATGAAGCCCTATAGCAGTATTAAAAAGATGACTAAGTAAGGGGAGATGGAACCATCTCAACCCCTTAAACTCCACCCCTACTCCTCCTTTTGCTTCTTCCAGTGAGATGCAATGAGAACAGAACTTTATGACAGTCTCATGGTGAGTGCCTAATGGCAGGTGATTACCAGGGAGTGATTAGTACTAATCTTGGTAATGATCTTCAGGAAGATAAACTCTATGGTGGATTGGCACTTTTGCTTTTTGTCATCAGCCACTCTGACAATATCTTCCTTTGAGATTTTCCTCTCTTGTCAACCCTTGCTTGCTTGTTTCACTCAGAATCTATCACAGGCCTCACCTCTCTGCATTATCTCTCCACCTGAGAGAGAGAGAGAGAGAGAGAATCTTTCTCCCCATCTCACCTAGGCTGGAAATGTAGGGGCAACTCAGGTCCAACCCTACAACTTAGTGATATCAGACTTTTGACCTATGCTCTTTTCCAGTTGGGTCAGTTTGCCTCTCCTTGCACAGCCTGGTGGCACCATATTAATGCCAAACTTAGTACAGACACCTGTCAGCACAACCCACTGCAGCTCAGAACTCCTCAACTGAAGAGACTGACCAGCCTTCACGAGCTCTTTCTAGTAGCACTGATTACAGCCATGCGCCAGCATGCTCCGCTTTCATTCGTAGTAACATAAAACATTAACATGTTAATTGATTCAGGTTAAATAAGTTTTCCCTCTTTTTTACATCATGTTCGAAGTGAAACTTATGATAGCCACTTGGCAGGCAAGTCAAGTGAATTGACCAAAGGACACAAAGAGCACATCAGGAGAGCTGACCCTTGAATGTTTTGAATCAATTCCAGGGACAATCCTCCTAATGCTAGTGTGCCCTATGGGTATATATACATATACATGTATATATGTGTGTGTATATATGTGTGTATTTCACTTAGGGCCCAGTGCTGAGATGAGGCCCTTACAGTGCAGCTGCTCCCTCTCGCCCATCAGATCGGGGTTCCCCATTTCCTCAACCTCTTTGGATGATCGGCACGGCCCACTCTGAAATACACACCAGAATATAGTTCTGGGCAGACAGGGATATAAGAAATTTTGACTCAAGGAGAGCATCACAGGCCTACATAAAGCACATGCAAATATACTTTTTACACAAATGCATTCAACCCTTCTTTTTCATACAGGAACAGTGCTTGTGACCTTAAGAAAGGCCAAATGAACAATGAGACTCTAAAGCGTAACCACGAACCCACCACATGGGGTGTGTTTCATATAAGTGTAATGTGAAGATCAGTTGCTACCTATACTGTGGTCAGAATGTCACAGTTAACTCTACACATCTCCTCATCTTCAGTGAAAAACCACCTGACATCTAGATATGCTGCCTTAGCACTCTGTTTTCTGATTTTCAAGTCTGTTTTTCTTAATGTTTAATGCTTTTTAAAAGAAGAAACTGATTATAAATTGGATTTACTAACAGTAAAAAAACATCATGGAGAATACCATATTTTAATTTTGAAGGTCTGGTCACAAAATAAGTTAATTTTTTAAACAACTTAATATTGAAGATTGTATCTGTGCTTCCAGTACATATAAAATTTCATGTGTTGTATGCTAGACTTTGTGTAGAGGGTCTGATTTGTTCCAGCGATTATTAGAAGAGCTTATCTACAGGTGTTTATTTTGTACAGGGTTTTTTGCAAATGCAAATTTTTATCCATTAATTCTTATAATAATTCTGCAAGATTAACATTTTCCCATTTTTGTTTCTTTTCTTTTCTCCCAGAGAAATTAAGTCATAGTGAGCTTAGTTACACTGAGTATTCTAGAAGTTAGACCTGAAATAAAATTGTTTCACTTGATGATGTTCTGTTTATATGATTGTGCCATTTTAAAAAGTTATGATACACTTCAAAGTGACTGTCTAATTTTTACTTCCAGCAGAATTTTTAATTGAATCTTATTGTCACCTTTTTTTCCTTAAAGTTATTTTAATTTCTCATGTAGTACTTTGGGGGGAAATATATAATTTTATTAATGTGGTAGCCTGTCACTTTTAAGTTTTAATGCTATAGGTATATCTTTATTATTGTAGTTCAAATAATATTCAGCTAACTTCAATGTAAATGTAATAAAAAATTTTGGTAGTTTTTAAGGCAATGTTTTTATTGTTTTATTTGTCTTTTTTATAACTAACTGTAATTTGGCTTATACTAGGATTTTATAAATATGCAAAAGTGAAATTTTTTTTATTCAACAACCTTATTTATAATTTTAATTTTAACAGTATTGGCAAAGTGGAGAATGATACATAGCCCACGTATTCCTACAGACTTGAAATTAGAGAATGTTTAATTCCCTATAGTTCAGTTCCATTTCTGCTGGTAGCCCTATACTGTCGGGACTTACCCATTCTGCTTTTTTCATTTTCCTACTTATTCAGTCAGTCAATCATTTATTTAGCAATGGATGATCAAAAGGAGCATTCTCCAGAGAATGAGTCCTTAGGCCAAGATGCAGTGACTAACAGCTTGGGAGAAGACCCCAGTATGTCATGAAACATTTACTGTGTCCTTGATTTATAATCTGAGCTATTCAAAAGTTTTCTTTTTTATTTAATTGTAAAATTTTTTTCAGGGATTTATTTTTCAGATTTGTAAGTCACATAAGAGAAGAAATTGGAGTTTAAGAATAACAACTGTGCTTTTTGTAGGATTATATTGTCTTCAGTACTGCATATTAAAGTGTCAGAATCTCTTTATCTACTCCATAAGGGAAACTTGTTTTTAAGAAGCATCATTTGTAGCCAAGTTGTATTGAAATGAGCTTGCACGTCCCATATACTAGAAGAGGAGTTTTTAACCTACTAAAAGTTTAGTCACCATCTAACATTTTACTTTTCCTTTCTTATACACACATTACAGCAGTTTTCCTTTAGCAACTATTTATTATCTATTATATGCACAACTTGCTATTTTGAATTATAAGAAACATTTTAGTGCAAGTGCTTAAATGGTCAGACAGTGAATTCAGTCTTCTTCCCTGGACCATCAAAACTTCATGCCAGGTTCTCCGTACTGTATATTTTCAATTCTTACACTTTTGCTCTTTTGTCTGAAAATACATATCTTGTTACTAAATCTGAGCTTCATTGTTACTCTAGGTGTCATTTTCTAATGCACGATGTATTCTAACCTGAAAATTCCTTAAGTTTTAGGTTTGAGATTGTGTATCAGTCCTAAAAATTTGAAATTATGTAGGTTAAATCTATTACAAGCAATCTTCACAATAATAATGTCTTACCTTAATAAAAGACAGTGGGTCCCCTTTTCTCCCTTTCTGGAGTAATAATAATTTTTTTAAATTAAATCTTTTTCTTAAAATATAATGGGCCTTTGGGGAAACATCTTAATTTACTTGCATAAGAATTAAGGAATAGTTTAAGATTATTGTAATGGGGATAGAGGTTATAGAAAGAAAGAATGAACAGCTTCCTTGAGATGAATAGAAAAGTATTAGAAAAAGAATAAGGTTCTATCCAATACCACTTTGTAGTTAACATTGCCACAAGAATGTAGATTGCTCTTCTGCTGTGTTTGATTGCAGTTTGTCATAGAAATAGTCAAATTGTTTTAGTTACAAATAATTTTTTTTACAGTAAATTTGAATGCCTAAGGGAAAAAACTGATGTAAAATACGTTTTCTTCAGAGTGTAACTTCCAAAGGGAAAAAAATCCATTGAATTGCTAATCCTTTTTTTTTTTCTGTATTTTTGATTGCTACCTTCATAAAACTTTTATAGTTGATACCAGTTAGAACTAATATAAAAGTCCATAGCTTTGGGAATAAAAAATTAATTTGGGGATATTAATTAGGACAAATTATTTTACTCATTTGCTGTCATTATGTAAAGGATCTATCAGAAAGCTCCGAAAGGAAATCAGAAAAACAATATACTGTTTAGAGGTACTTTCTCTTCAACTCTACAGTAAGTTGTGTAAAAAGGTCTACTTCTTTCAGTTTGTTGTTTGAATAACTGCCATGTAATATAGGTCTTTATTCTCTAAGCCTTGACTACTGTAACTAGGTCTTGCTAATTTGTGTAGCTACCAAAACAAAAGTTTAACTTGAACAGCTATATATTCATTACAGCATTTATTCACCTACTAAAAGACTGTCTGATGCAATACTTTTTAATGGTGATTCAGAAAACTGAAAACTAGGGCAGGTTTCCAGATCTGTCATTTGAGGCTGAAAACTTGTTAAGAAAGAACCTGGATTGGAAAGCAAACTAACAGGTGGGGATATGCAGAATACAGCCACTAGTATTAAAAATTTAGCTTCCCTAGTTTTAATGAAGTTTATAAATTATAAACCAATAAGAAACTACAAAAAATAATATCTGGGTTTTTGCTTACTTTTTGCTTATTATTATAAAAACTTAATTGTAGATTCAATATATGTTAAGACATCTTTTGTTACCACATTTTAGGTGTTTTATATTACATGTTATCAAGCTATGTTTTTGTGTTTTATTTTAGCTTATTTGCACTAATCTTGATGAACTCAGGGAATTAATCACAAAAATCGAGAATGAACTCAAAGATCTGGAAAACAGTAGGAAAAAATCGGTAGGTGTTGATCCAAACATTCTATCTGTTGTTGTCAGCATTCAAATATTATTCCTGCTGTTTTCTAAAGCCTTTTTATTACTAAAAACAAAACAAGACAGAAAACTTGTTACTCTCTCTAGATTCCATGAAAATTTTATCATGCAAAATAGTTGGAAACATCATTTCTCTTTATTTTTTCTGTAGCATGTTATTTTAATTTTTAATAATAGTTAAAAACATGTCAGATAAAGCCTTGGATATTGCACAATATTCTGGTTGCTTGCTTTGTGACTGAAATTTTCTCTATAGTTTAATACCTGCCTTTCAGGGAGTTGTTTTTTTTGTTTTGGTGTTTTAAAATCATCAAATGCCTTACTGAGAATTGAATTTTTTACTTAAGTGTTACCTGTGTGCCATAAATAATTGTAAATAAATTAAAATGGAAAGATTTATGACCTCCTTTCCCCCATTTTATGCAGATCTTTGTGGTTTTTTGACATGTTATTTTTAAGTCCATCAGCCTTGTCACTTTGTTCTTCCTAAGAATTTTCATCACATGTTGTCAATTTAAAATTAACCCTCAACTTAATTACATTTGAAAGACATGGTTAAAGAATAAAAACTTGGTAAAATTATTTATGTTTATTACTAGTTCTGGTAATACCTCATTATTCAGATTTCCAGCAACCTAAGCCATCTGGAGTACAGCTAGGAACCTGGGAATGAGCAAAAAAAAAAAAAATGCCTGTGCATATTGAGGAAGAGAGTCATATGGAGTCATCCTTGGGTCTTAATCTAAAACTTGTATATTTAGAATTATGTATAGAATAAAATTACTAATTTCCAAATCTTTTTTAAAGAGCAAGTACTGGTCTTTAGCAAGGAAGAACAATTAGTAAGTTGGTTCTATATTTCTTTTCTTGGAGATAATCACTTGTTTTAAGTTGAAGCATTCCTTTTACATTTCATTTCATAAAGTTGATCTGTCAGCACTTTATTCTACTGATACCTATAACCAAGATATGGAATCTTAATGTAGACTTTGTTATCCTCCTAGTAGAACTATGGATAGAATCCTGATTTATGAATTTGCCAACAGCCCTTCCCAGCTATTTCCATGTTTTTTAGACTATGGGGGATTCTTGTTTTATTTCGTACAAAATTTTCATCATGTGATTTTTATATGTAGTTTTTAAGCAGATTTTATGTAAGTAGTTGTTTGTGACCCCCAAACCTACAGGAATGAAATACACAACTGCTCCTAGCTTTATAAGCAACCATCGCTCAGCCTGCACGTCTCTTTGTTTTCATTTTTTTCTTGAATTGTTCACCATTGAATTATATGGCCAAAAGAAAAAGGTACAAATATTGGGAATGCTTTCTGTTGCAGTTTAATCAACTTAATAATAACATCTTCAAAAAACTTTTTAATATATTCTCATTTGATCCTTAAGACAACCCTCTGAAGTTATCTGGAAATATTATCCTTATTTTACAGGTGAGATAATTGAGGCTGAGAATCCTGAGTGAGTGTTCAAATCTCATTAGTAGGAAAGCTAAGCCTCAGTTCTTCTGACTTTTCCCAGTAGGCCATGTTGCATTCCTTCTCCTTAAAGCCCCTTCTAAGATTGTGGTATCATAGACTCATAGAACATTGGAGCTAGCTAGTCCAACCTTCTCGTTTTACAGATGAAATTGAAGGCCAACATGATAATGACTTAAGTAAATACATCTGCTAATTATAGTGTTAAGATTTGTAACCTGTGTCCTCTGATTTCAAAGAGGAGTTATGTTGATATTAATGAAATCAAATTAATACTTTTTTGTTTCGTATTGTTCAATTTATGATTCTTAGGTGACACTTTGAAGGCAGGGGTGGACATTATAGAAGACTAGAAAAGGCCCTGGACTACGAATTAGAAGACATGGGCTCTAGGTTAAGCACTCTCTTAACTAGCAGTTTTTTCTCTTTCAACCCTTAAAAATTTCATAATTCTTTGAATTATTTTCTTTGAGCTATCAAGAGACCACAAAAGAATGTTCAGCCATCTAAAACTCTTAAAATGGATCTCTCTAAATTATTTTTAAACCATAGTACTTGTAGCCAAAATTCCTTAGGAATCTGGCCACTTTTGAAATGAACAAGGGTGTTCTTCAGAGTGATATAGATTGTTGATGTTGAAACTCAAATATCTAAAGTTTCTTACATTTGTTTATAATAAGAGAGCATCATATACCAACAGTTCCTCTTCAGCAGGTGAAATATCTGCTTAAAAGACTCCTTTGGCCATTTTCTAGGGACAGCTGAATATTAGAACAACAAAAATAAGGGAAAATCATTAGAATTTTATAATAGGCTTCGTAAGAGAAATTTTTCTTTTTGTATTTCTACATAATGTTATTTCATATTCAGTGACAGTAGACAAGGAAATACAAATGACTTACATGGAAATTTAATTGAGCAAACCTTGAATATATTTTATTTTTATTCTGTAGCTGCTTTTCTCTTTTGGATGTCTTCATTTGTTTCATTTTCTTTTCTGGTGATCTAGATTGCCCATCGACCCATAAGAAATGGGCATTACTGAAGCTATACTCTAATTCAGGGGCCCTTAACCTGAAGGTCTGTGAAATTGAGTGAGGAAAAAAAAAGTCTTTACTTTCACTGACCTTTTGTTTCATTTGTAATCCTATGTATTTTATTTCATGCATTTCTAAGTATTATTCTGAGAAAGGTTCCATAGGCTTCACCAGACTGCCAAAGACTGCCACCCGAGGACAAAAAAAATTTTTTTGATAAGAACTTCTGCTCTAATTCATGGAAAAATGATTGAAATGACTGAAGAAAGGGGTTTTTTACAAAACAATGCCAGTAATTTTGTGAAACTATCTTCACATGGATAGACAAGCTTCACCATTATCAACTGAGCCTATATTGTAGAAGGAATAGACAGTGGAGTGCTTTCTTTAATCTTTTTAAAGTTACTTAGGGAAAAGTTATCTCATGGTATAGCTAATTTTCTATATGCCTTTTGGAGACAATCATCTATATGCTTTCTAGGTATATATTTCTAGGGTGCTGTGTTTGTCTGAAATTACACTTTGGGAAAATTCTGGCTAGAGGTAAGTTACATTTTCCTCTATAATCAGAAGTTCTCTAGTGTGTTCAGAGTAGTAAAGACTGACCAAGCATTAAACATTATTTAATAATCACTCTACTGTACTCTCTCAGTTAGACCACATCTAGAACATTGTATTCTCTTATGGGTACCACATTAGCCAAAGCTTAAAAAATGTGTTTGCTCTAGAAGGGTTAGGTTGTAATCAGGCGAAAAAAACCCTGGACCAGCAATTGGGAAACTGTCTATATGACCTTGGATTAATTACTTTTCTCTGGCCTCAGTTTCTTCATCTATAAAATGAGAGGCACTGTACTAGGTGATTTCCAGGGTCTTTTCTAGCACTGATATTCAGTGTATAGAGCATTTAATAAAATCACCTTTCAGTTTCACATGCCTGATTATCTACATTGTGGATTGTTGCTTCAACATAAATAAAAGCTTCTTAACGATTAAAGGTTGTCCAAAACTGTAGTCTGAAGAGTCAATGAGAACTCTCTTTATAGAGATTTTCAAGTAGAGTGTGGTTGGCCACTTGTCACATGTGGTGGAGTGAATTCTTACTCAAGGTGGGGTTGGATTAAGTCCAGCTCTGAGATTCCGTCATTTTACTCTTCCTTCATGCCCCAGAGTCCTTACTGTGAATCTCATTTATTATGCTCTAACAGTATCTTCTCAGGGACTATCAAAATATGTGGGTTCCTTTGCCCTATAAATGACTGTACACTGCTGTGCATGTTTCATGCTTATGCTTATCTTTTATGGTTCTTTGTCTAATTTGCTGTCAGTAAATTAGCATCTATTAGTATCTTCTAGTCTTTCTCTAATTTCCTTTATGCATTGTACTATGGGCTAGGAAACTCTTATAAAATAAATAAATGAAAGCCTGAGGGACTTTTACTGTGAATCAAGTTCTTGACCACAGCTTGGTGCAATGAACTAAAATGTATTTTAATTTTAACTGTCTAATATTGGAAGATTGTTCAAGGTGTACTTAAAGAAAGAATCTTAAATTTTAGAGAATCTCTTAGAGCAGGAGGTTATTAACCTTTTTGGTGTCATGGACTCATTTAAGCAGTCTGATGAAGCTTATGGATTCCTTCTCAGAATAATGTTTTTAAATGCATAAAATAAAATATAGAAGATTACAGAGAAAACTAATTATATTTAAGTACAGTTATCAAAATATTTTTTAAAACTAGCTCATGGATCCCTACTTAAGAGCCCCTGATCTAGGGGAACTTCAAAGTCATGTACCTAATTAGTGGTACAGCTAGGATTCCCAGATTACCTTATTCCCGGTTTAGCACATAGTTGTACCATGTTGCCTTTTGAGTGAAGCAAGCATGATATTTTAGTGTGTCTTAATTTTTTTCTATATAGCATTATAGTTCAAATTTTCAACATGATTCTGTTTTTCACTGGAATAAAAGGAGAAGATTAGGACTCTGTGAAAATGTTAATAGTGAAAAAGCAGTAGCATCATGCAAATACATATGTTTTGGAGTTTATGTAACTAATAGAATGAGAACCTGTTGGTATAGTGAAACTGAAGTAACAAAATTAAGATTATTTTCTGATACATTCGTATTTTATGGTGTTTATCCATAGTAGTAGTAACAGTAATAATAATAAAAACTAGCATATGTGGGTGGGTGGGTGTGTATAAACTTGTTGAAGTTTGTGAAGAACTTAACAGCATATCATTTTATCCTCACAACAATGTTTGGGGTTGTTATTATCCCCATTTTACTGATGAAGAAATTGAGGCAAATGGAGGTTAAGTCACTTGTAAAGAGTCACACAACTAGTATCAGAGGTCACATTTGAACTTCTGTCTCCAGGTCCAGCTATCTGTCCATTGTGCCACCTTGCCGATCAGTCTTGCTTAGAATAAGACCTAGATTTCTTACTCCCAGACTTTTGGAAGTACCTTTGTTCTCCACCTAAGTTAAGCTAAAGTAGAGCAAATACAGACGGCAGCATCAAGGCCAGAGTCAGGGCTAAGAGCCATTTTCTGTCATCATGTGATGAATAGGACATAGGGCAATCAGTGGTTCCTTTCCCATTTCCTAAACATAAGGGTATGTATAACCTTCTATTTGCTTAAAGCTGTTTAAGTTTTCTTCTCATTTCTTGATTCTTCTTAGACGCTTTTTATTCTATATGAGAAAAATAAAGCTACTGTGACAGAGCTACAGTTTGTTGTACTCTTTCCTTTGAACAATACTGCTTATTTCTGCTTGCCAACTCCCTCTTGTGGGAGAAAATAAAATTGGGTATGGTAGAAAAGGTTGAATGCAAATCAGTCAAACTATATACCAAAGTCCCTTTATGTAAGTGTTTTATTATGTTTGTAAATTATATATTTTAGGGGAAAACTTTTAACAGGTCCCAAAAAATCAGACAGATTGGCCTTTTCTTTGGAGAATTGTGAGTGAGCCTAATCTCCATCCTTGATTTTATAAGTTAAATTAAAATACCTGAAGTCAGCCTCAGAGCTTTCTCTTCCCACTTTACTCATTATGATTTAAGGCCTCTTATAAATGTTTTCCCTGTCTACTTTTTAATAGGCATGTTGTAGAAGTTTTCTGGTCTGAAGAAGGGATTGGGGACTGGAGCAGGATTATAGAACTAGACCCATGATTTCATTGGTGTAAAGAACTATTGGTAAAGAAACTCCCTTAACCAATAGCAGGTCAGTACCTGCTCTTCAACTTAAAGTGTTAGAAGGTTGCCTACAGCACTAGGCATTAAGTGACTTGCCCACTTAACCATATGTATCGTGGGTGTTACTTGAATTCAGGACTCCTTGACTGAGTCTGCCTTTCTCGAGGTTACAAGGATCAGACAATTATATATGGGTAATACTTTGGAAATAAAGGTGCCATATAAGTATATTGTGGTATTAGGTCTGTTTTCTTCGTTCATATTTATTAATGAACAGAGCAATAGCTCACATTTATGTAGCACTTTACGTAACACTTTCCTCACAACAGCTCCTTGAGTGTTAGGATTCCCATATTATAGATAAAGAAACTAAGGCTAAGGAAAGTTGTGAGTTGCCTTCTATTATGTAGTTAGTAACTAAGCCAGGGTTTGAAACCAGATGACTTCTGCTTTCTGATTACAGATGTATTTTCTATTTTACCATACTTGTACATCACTTTAGTTGCAAAAATTAGAGTTATTAATAAATAATACACATACACATCAAAACTATGTAGTGTTTGGTGAAATTAAAGATAAATAAGTATGGTAGAATCCTGTTATGAAATGCCTCACTTTTGATGTTTATATATTTTGATTGGTAGATGATGTATTAATCTCTTAAAAGTTGTTCATTTTATTCAGATGTTGTCAAAGTAACTTGTTAAAAATATATCACTATATGTGATTTTAAAAAATTAACCTTGGAGGTGGTCAAACGTCCTAGTGCATAATGGGAATTCTTTGATGAAACCACTAAAGGTCCATTTAAACAGAAGGCTCCTTACCTTTACCACTGGTCAAGCAGTCACAGGATTAAAAGGAATTCTATTGATTAGATGGCTGCCCTGAGGCAGCAGCTATATCTTACCTGCATATTGAGTTTAAAAACACACACACACACACACACACACACACTTATTTACTAGGCATTTGGAATCTAAAAAATAGATTTTAGTCAAGTATAAACAATCTTAGGTTACAAATTATGTGTTGGCTTTTTAAAGTCCTTGTGCACTTCGACTTTTTGATAGCTTGTTGGTATGACAGAAACAATCTATAGAGAGCATTTAAAACAAAGTTTAGGACAATTACGCCATGGCATATGATGTTTTCTTATTTCAGATCCTGTGACAAATGAAAAAATGGCTATCGTAGACACGAAGGTAAACTCTGTGTTTGTTGCAGACACATTCAATGTCCTTACTGGTTGTGAAAAGAAAATTCAATTTGTCTTTAAATACCACACATGGATTGTTTCTCACATACCTACAGCCTATACTATTAAAAGTCAACAATTTTTTTTAGCTATAGAAGAACTTAAAGAATACATGCTGACAGATAGGCAAATTACAAATGCTCAGCTTCGTCTCAGAATCTGAACTGGTGCGACCACATGCATATCTCACTATCTAGATTAAGCCTACCATTGCTATGCCCATATCAACTTAAATTTTTAAGAATTAACTATAGAAATAAAATTTGTTTTGTAGCAGTTTTTAAATGTGATATCTGTTTGGCAAAATTGGAGTTCTTGATTGAATTTTACATGTTTTGGAAATTTTATTTTCTCTGTGTGTGTGTGTTCATGTTCTAGAGTCTTTGAAAATGATTGTGCTTTCTGAATGATTGTTCACCTAGTCCTGATTTTTGCTGGCTTTAAGATTTGATTCCTGCCTAATTCCAGGCCAAAACTCTTCTTCCCATTGTTTCGTAATCTGAGGTGGTTGATCATTTTCATGATTCTATGCCTAGAAAATCCTTAAGTCTCATTTGGGCCTTCACTGTTTATGACAGCTTCTAAAATTGGCTTCTCCGCCAGCTATCTCTTGGTTCACTTAGTCCTTTTAACCATGTTTTATCTTCTTGCTATACTGGTTCCAGTCTTACACCCATACCTTGTCCTCCTCGCACCATTATTCTTACCCTGTCAGTCAACTTCTGGCTTACCACAAAAACCACACACAATCTATAATGTCGTTTATAGTGTGTTTATATTTATACATATGTGTGTGTGTATACAGGCACATATACATATACACAAATGTATATTTGAGGTGGGAATTTGCTTATCACAAATTCATATGGATAAAGAGCATAAAACTAGTTTTATAAATCAGAGGACTATGTATAATTATATCTGTCAGTGAATTCATAAAAATATGAATTTTATTTGTTTACCAACAGGAATTGACTTATCCTATACTAAAGAAAATTGTATATATATGTATATATATATGTATATGTATACATATATATATACACATACACACACACATATATACATATATATAAATATACAGAGAAAGTAAGGAGAAAACGGTTCACATTTATATAGTGCTTTGAGATTTATAGAACACTGCATAATAAGCTGGGAGGGTTGGTAGTTTAAGAAGGCAATTGTAATTATGTTCTTAAAAATATAATAATAGACAAATTGGAATATTTACAAGTTGGGACACGTTAGCAAGTGGTTTATATTTATTTGAAGTAAATAAGTATGCAAGTATACCCCATGTAACATTTCCCCGAACCAGCATCCTATCACAGTAACATTGGAAAGTTATAGCCAACTACCATAACCGTTTTGTAATGCCATCATGCTGATTTGTCCAAGACCAGGTAGGCTTGGCTCTGCTTTGGCTCCCCTGCCTTCTACCCAACTGTCTCATTTCAGTACCTGCCTCTGACTCTCATCACTAGGCTTTACAAGCACAATGTGATTCGCAAATGGCTCCAGCTTTACTTCACTCAACTGTTCGTTTGGAACTCCCTGCCCTAGGATTTCATTTTGCCCAACTTATTTTCATGGAATCTGTTAGCAGTGTTTGATGAAGTATGCCAGTACTTCACAAAGTTTATCTGTTAACTGAAAACTACTTACCCCTAAATACCCCATAAATACAAATGGTTAAATATTATAGTTAACTGTGGATTATCCAAGGATGAGCTATTCCTATTTACCTACAATATATCTTGCTGGCAAGTACTTTGTGACTTTGGTTTTTTATTGACTTCTCTTAGGGGTTTCTTTTTACTCTCATTTGGTATGTAGCCTCTAACAGCAGGAATGTTCTTTGAAAACGGAAAACTTGATTACCCCTTGCAGCCTGGGGAAGGCTTAATCGAACTGGAAAGATTGGGAACTTTTGTATCTTGTGTCATTCAGAGAGATCATGTCCATTACTAAAATGTAGTAGTTATCCAGGGGAGAGTAGGCAATATGATGGTTTATCTGCTAAACATTTGTGAATTTCTGTGATATCAGACTTTTCCATGTTCGAACATAAGTAAGATATCAAACTCAAATGTTTTCAAAGATAATTTTTATAAATCTTCAGTTTTGTAGTTTTGTCTAATTGTGCCTTTGCTACTGTCTATCAACAGAAGTAAAATTTTGTAACCTCTTTAATGTGGTTCATTTGACAAAGAAAGAGGTAGTTGAATTTTACAGTTGCCTGAAAGTATCTTCAGTTTCTCTCATGGATTTAAAATTTGCTTAGATCTCAGAATAATCTTACGAATTCCAGAACTCCATAGAACATTAAATGTTGACAAAATTTTCCTATCATTTCATTAGTGTGTAATTGTTTGCTCACTCCCAGGAAAGACCCATATAATAAATTTAAATAACAGAAAATTGTGTCTATTGTGTATAGCAGTTCATTCTCAAACATTTTGTACAGAAACACTTTGTTTATTTGGAGTTCATTTATCTGGTAACCTCATCTATTAGAAGTTAGTGTAAGAACCCTCCAGAATTTTGCCTCAGAACAGCCAAAATTGATATGTATGCAACATAAAAACTAAGGAACTTTACTCAGAGCCTGTCCATTGTTTTGCATAGTCTAACAAACCTGGGTATTTGATTTTCTAGTTCATAGTACTTACAAGTAACAAATTAGATGGGGAGGCAACAGAGGACCCTCTAGGAAATTGAGGTACTGCTATAGACAGGCATATTTCCAGCCACAAGAAATGACACAAAATAGCATGATAGTGTGAGGTAGAAGAATGCACTTCAGGAAGTAGAGAAATGTGTAATACATTTGAGAAAGATTTACATTAAAATTTTCTAAAATATAAAGCTCTGTAATAGGGTGGTAAGCATTAGTTATCTAGAAAATTCACTTATGTGAAATGTCATATTTGCCAACATGACAAAGTAATGATTCATTGCTATAGTACAAGTTTGACTCAGAGTTGCTTTAAGATATCTGCTTATCATTGTATATGTTCATCCTTTAGGATGAAATGAAAACATCGAGCTATTAATTAGTTGTCAGTGTGTCTTTATCTTAATATGTCAAGATTATGCTTTATTTTGCACTAAGCTAGCCACACACTCTGTCATTCTTAATGAAACAGATAACTGAGGACAAGGATGCAGTCTTTGGCCATATTTTTTTCTGTTTACAAAAACTGTTGCAAGTCAACTGCCAGTGTTTTTTGTATTGTAGGAAGCCTCTTTAAGAATGTGATGGAGCTGTTGAGTTCCTCCCTGGACTTCCAGTGTGACGATTAGCCCAGACTGACCATGCTTCACTCCCTGCCTAGCTGTGCTTCAGTCACTCCAGACCTTGTCACTATGTCCCTCCACAAGTACCTTCTTCCTTCCCCTTTTAGCTCCCTTTTATGTGTTTTCTCTCCCCATTAGAATATAAACTCCTTGAGATCAGGGCTTTGCGCTTGTATGTGTGTCACCAGCACTTAGCACAGTGCCTGGTTGTCTCATTTGATCAATGGAAATAATACTAAAGAGGATTTGCTACCTTCTATTTTGCCACCGCAGCCTAAGAATTACAGGGCTTTTTAACCTGACTTGAAATTAAAATCTCATATATGTATTGACTTCTACTATTAGATTTGAGCTCTAGTGATAGAAAAATGGTTTTCTTTTGTATTTATATCCCTAGTATTTAGCAAGTCATTTGCACATAGTAAGTACTTAATGAATAGGTAGTCATTCCAAAGGGAAAAAGTAGAATGCAATGGAACAAAATGTTTTCCTTACCTAATAGCCTATTTTAAATGAAAATTGAAATTGAGTATAAATTTAAGTAGTCTATAACTGAGCCATTTAACAGTTAAAGTTCTTCAAGGGGCTTTATGTACATGTAGAAGCTTAGTACATCAATGCAATGTGTTGGTAAGAACTAGCTAATTTTAAGTAGATCCTATCCTTTTCATTCATGTAAAGGAGTGATTTCACCATATAACCAAACTAATGCACTTTTAAGAGAGAAGAATGTAGTACTAAGTTCATGACTTAGATATCCCTTACCAAAAGGAAAACATAATAATATATGCTGAGCATTTTACTCAAAATTAAAGAAAATGGTGTACAATGTTGAATAATACTGTTTTGTTCATCTAGTGCTACTAAGGTAAAATAAAATAGCCAAGTTTAATTGGATTTACCATGCTATTTAAATTACTGTTGTATTTGTTGTGTTTTTTCATACAGTTTGATGGTATACTATTTTAGGTTGTTTTTCAACAGCTGAATTCTCAAAATTTTCTTTGTGTTTAAAAAATGGTCATTTTAATGTAATGATTAATTTGGCCTTGTTAAAAGTTTTATATGCTGCATTTGGAAGGCAAAATGCTTAGGAGCCAACCCTATGACAAGAATATTTTTCTTAGACAATCCAAACTAATTTTTCATATTTCTTTTCTTAACTGGTATGTTTTTAAATCCCAAATATTTACAAAATAGAAAACAAATGACGATGAGAGAGGCAGCATTGTCACACTGGATTGAGAACTGCCATTAGTGTCAGAAGACCTGAGTTAAAATACCACCTCCGAAGCCCCTTGGTCTGGTAATCCCAGTCATATCATTCTTGGGGCGCAAACAACTCTGAGATTATAAATTGTACAGATGCTTCTGATCTGCATTACTAGTGACTATTCCCTTTTTGAAAATTCAGTTTGCCTATGAAATCATAAGTTTGACCAAAAAGAAATGGTGATCGATCATTGATCTTATGTAAGAAAATGAACTTAAAGTTTTATAGATTTGTGCTTCTTTAAACTTTTTTCTTCCATCCTTTTTTCTTCATATGAATATTGATAACTGATTTATTTGGAAATCACATTGCAGGACTAATCTGTATAAGTCACTGACTGGCACATGGATACAGATGACCTGCATCTAAGTTTAACAAAAATACAAAGCTTTTAGTTTGTGTGCAGAATGCATCCATACTGATGAGACATTTAATACATCCTGAACTTATTTGTTTTCCTCTTTTTCTTTCTTTTAGGTGTCCAATGTCCCCAGCATCAGTAGATTGCCAACTCCCTCTCCTTGAGACACCCCAGCAAGCATTATGCTGGTGCTGTCATACCCATCCCAGAATACTGCAGCAGAATGGAGCTGCCCTTTAGTTATAAGGTAAGTCTCCCCCACCCCACTCCTTTCACACACTTACAAGCACTATTTTACTTATACAGTATTGTGTGGTTTTGTAAGTTTTTTTAAATATTATTTCTCTTATAGATCCCTTAGAGGTTACAAAACTGAAATGTAAAAAACTTATAAAACTGCACAATATAAGAAAAAACTTACCTTATCACTATAGACCAACTCCATTTTGTAGTAGTTTCCTATGGTGGTTGTAAAATCTCCAGCATAATGCTGGCTGGGGTGTCACATGGAGAGGGAGCTGGCAATCTGCAGCTGCTATGGACATTGGATGAGAAAGCAATAAAAGGTAAGCTTCAAATTTAGACTGTATTGGATGTCTTTGGTTACATGGTGCATGCTCCCTATCTTAAAAATAATTTTATTTTTTTTAAACTTTGTGGCAGGTCACGTAAAATATAAATATCATGTTCCTCTTTAAGTGGCCATTAGTGAATATGTGTTTATTCTCAAGTCTAAGCAATGCAGTATGATTATTTTCAAAAAATATATCCTTATCTTCATCAGTAGCTGGGATTTTTCTCCTTCAAATTTGTGAATTTTGTCCCCATTATCACCTATTTGTTCAGAGAATAACATTAAGCCTTAAATGTTATGTGTATGAAGTTTTTAAGCATGTTTTTCATTACTTAAGACCTGGTATCAGATCATTGTTTTACACAACACACCTACCAATATTTATCCTTGACTCCATATTAACCAATGCAGATGAAGAGTTCAAAGACCTTTCTGGTTTTATTATATACATTTTCTCACTTATATTTCAGGTGTGAAGAAAGGGAACCTTACTTGTATTGGTAGGAGTATTTATTTCATTTTGAAACTTAGGGTTTTGTCTTTGTATTCTCAGCACTTAGCACAGTGCCTTACTTATAGTAGGTGCTTAGTAAATGCTTACTGAATTTAATTAAATATTATTAATCATAATATAGATCCCTACCATTGCGAAGATTTTCAAATAGAACTCTTTTCTTTTACATTATACTATTACATAAAAGCCCAGCTAAACATGCCATTGAAAATTCACCCAAAGAAATTCATCCCTTTTCAGTAGATTTCCTGAATAAAATTGTCTTAGAGGGACCACATACTGTGGAGGAGAGTCACTGAGGGTTCTAGAAATCAGGAAGTTTCTGGCAAAACTCCAGTTCTTTCTGAAGCAAATCTTAATGGTTTTGTTCTGTGTTCTCATCTGTGATGAAGGGGTTGAGTAAAATATCTCTAATACCCCTTTCAACTCTTAAAAAAAGTCATCATCCTCATTTAGAACCAGAACCATTCACTTAAAAAAATCTTATCCAGTACATTGCCTTTCACATCCTAGGCACTTAATGTTTGAGTGCTGAATGGATTTCCTCAGGATACTGAATTTTGAAAGCTTCATTTTTTTTTTCTGCCCAAATTAGGAGAAACATAAAGTGGGGAGGGGAGGGTTTCTTTTGCAAATAAATGTGATGGGAAAACTCACCAACCAGTTGAAACACTTCTTTTTAGAGTTAAAACAGACTTATGTGGAGTCATGGATGGAAGTGATGTAGTCTGTGCTTTCTCTATCTATGCTAGACTGAGCTCATCAAGACTACTACCATTTTAGGGAATATGGTTTCTTAACGAAATTTAATCCATTTCTTTTCTTTGTGGTCATTCTTTTGGGGTTAGAGAAGCACTAGAACCAAAGTAGGAACATTTAAAACAAGTTGGAGGACTTCACCTGTTTAATCCATTTACTTTGGCCATTACTCTGAACACTGAAAATAACTTTAACTTTTGTCTTTGTAGTCCTGCAGTGCTTAGCCCAGTGCTTGTCACATGCTAAATGCTTTAATAAAAGCTTATTAATTGATGTGAGAGAAAGCAATATAGGTTTTCTCTCCTGTTACAAATTAATAAATGACCAAACCATTTTGCTTAAAAGGTAATTTTTAGAACTCACAAAAAAAGAGAACATAAACAAAGACGTTTTCTTAGAAGGTGTATATATATATAGAGAGAGAAATCTAGGGGGTAGGAGGTGAACATATTAAAATTAGAAGTGCATTATATTGTTAAGGAGAAGCAGTGTGATGTAATAGATAGTAAGCTTTGGAATATGAAAAACCTGGATTCAAATTCTGTTATCACACAATCGCTGTGCCCCTGGCCAACTCACTTAAGTAAGCTCTCTGTGCCCCAGTGAACTCTTGTAAGACTTTTTTACTAATGGTTGCCAAGCTGCTTTAGTGTTTCCATGCTGGGAATTTTCTACGTCAGTGAAATCACAGGCCTGGACCCGCCCCAACCCCAAATTTAAAAAGCCTATTTTTAATAATACTTAAGATTTATTAATTGCTCATAATGTTGCTGAGAACTACATATTTCTGTATTTTGAAGTTAGAGATTAGTTTTATCTCTTTAATTCAACTAATTAACTTAAGCAAACATTTTCTTGCTAACATTTTTGTCCTTTTCCTGCTTAGAATTAAAAGCTGTCATATCTTGATATAGACATTCACTCTGTATATTAAAGACCTGATTTACAGATGTTCCATAAATAGGAACAGTTGATGTCACATTGCCTCTCTCACCTTGTCCCAAGGCTGTTCTTATCTAGCTGTGTTGTTCCTCACTTCTTTTCAGAGATACACAAACAATTCTAGGTCAGCAATGACATTTGGCGAACACCATGAAAGAGTGTTTGACATAATATATCCTATAACATCCTTTTTCAGCTACTCCTCTGTTCCCCCCAAAATATTGAACATAGCACACTTCACACCCATGCACGTGCACACACCATATGCACACAGCCCTCACACACCTCACACACCCTCTTCCCTCCTTTTAAGTTCTTCCCCATTTACCTCAGAAAAACACCTCTCCTTTCCCCTTTCTCCTTCCCTCCATTCTGTTTATAAGCTTTCATAATGAATATGACTAATAGTAGAGTTAGCAGATAGAGATAATTCGTGGTGTTGTGGAAAACTTTGTTTTCCAGTTTCTTCCTAAATAAAATGGGAATGATAATATCCCTTCTACCCACTGCTCTACAGCAGAGTTAGAAGTATCATTTTTCACCTTGTTAAAACAAGTAATCAAAATAAAAAGTTAAAACAAGCAAAGTAAATGATAGAGTACTGTACAGATGAGAGAGACAATAATTAAGGAAAAGGAAGATTTTAAGTTTTATTAGATAAATTAAAGACATAAGGTTGTCCTTGAAAGAATTCAGAAATCCTCCTTGGAAGCTCCTAAAAAGGCCTACCATCCACCTTCACATCCACTTATTAAACCTGCATTTTCTAAAGCATCAGCATTCATGATAAATTTTTTTTAAAAAAAGATTGCTTATTCACTTTGGGGTTTTTCCCTTTCTCTTATTTAATCCCTACTACTTGTGGTGGTGGTGTTTTTTATTTCAAATTATTATGTGAACATAACCACCATTTAAATATAGTTTTATTGAAAAAAATGTATACATCCAGACAAACATAAAGAGACTTTTAGAATATACCCTATTTTTAAATGATGCACTATCTTCACTTTTAAAAAACACTTAATAAAGTTTCTTGATCTGAGTCGGTTAGTATGATATGTAGAATATTATATGTAGAATAGTATAATATCTAGGATTTTTTGCATAATACTCTTGTTTTTACTCAAGTTGTACAAATGGGAGGGTGCAGAAGTATCAATAAATGTCTCTTACTATTTCTTGAACCCTTGTTTTGTTATTGAGTGTGAACACATACACATATTCCCTCTCCCATCTTACAGTCTCTAATTTCTAATCATTAGCTGCATTTGTAATGGTGATTGAGTTTTAGAAGAGATGGGGAGCTAGTTTAGTTTTGGGTAGAATCAGTTGATTTTAAGGTCTTAAATATGATTTTTCTTAGTTACATTAGGATATTCAGTATTTCAGGATTACATATAAGAATAAATTTATATGACAGACAATTAAGATTTCACATGTAAAACAAATTTAACTTCAAGGTTTTGCTAGTATTTTAACTTATACTGTACATTGTGTAGAATATCTTTTCCTAAAGGTTGTGGTAATTTCCCTGCCTTAATGTTGTGTATATGTGCAAATTGATCTCCCTACCTGTTGCTATGGGATGAAGCTTATGACTTATGCATGATAAATGTGAGCCATAATGTACTGTTAACATTGTCTTTTTTTGTTTTAAAAGAAAATTTAGCATACTATTGAGCAATGCTTAATAGTGAAACTTGGGTGTACACACTAATGTTAATTTGTTTACTTTTGTGTGATGACCCAGAGATTAATGAATGATTATATTACTTAATACTCCTATGGTTTTAAATCAGTTCTCTTTATATTGAGTGAAACATAGACTCTTACTGAAAGATTTATCTGAATTATGTCAAATTTAATTTCTATAGCATGATTTTTAGTTAATAACAGTGAGATGAAGCATAAAAGATCTTTCTCCATCTTGAATAACTTTTAAAAATATGGTACTTCTGTAATTTTAAACACATTGTAATGAAATTATAACTTATGTGCCCCAAATTCTCCTTTTTGGAATAAGAATAAAACCATAGAAGTTTAAAACCAATTTTTAGTTTGTGAGAGAAATTGCAAGAAAAAAAAAAGGAAAAAAAAAAAGAAATTGCAAGAACTATACAGAAGAAGTAAAACTAATCTACTTTTTTTTTTAACATTAAGCTTTCATAAATTTTCTTTTTTATGTGTGACTTTTCTATTAAAACTCATAGCAAGTAGATTTGGCAGGGTTGTTTTACTTTCATAATTGGGATTTAATTTTTTAAGATATTTTTACCTCCTGGCTTTATGTCTAAACATAGCATAATTTCCACAAATAAACATGGGTAATAGCTTCAGGTATTTCTTACCACTACTAATGGGAATATGTTCTACCAGATTTGTCAGAGAGTAAATATTTTTATACTCTGCAGTTCCTTGAAAAAGCGTTTTACCTTTTATTTTTTCTATTGAGAACTAACATTCATTTGCCCCTGCATAAAATTTGAAGAACTTACCATAAAAAACTTATATTTATAGGGAAAATGGTATCATCGGAGGCAAGCTGTAAAAGAATTGCATGGTACATTGATACGTCTCCTAAATGAATTGCTGCCATGGGAACCAAAGCTAATGAAGGCTTTTCAAAGAAACAGGTAATACGAGATTTAAAATTCATCTTAAACTGTTTCATTATTTTTTGTGGTGGTTCTATTTTGAGATCACTTAGTTTTGGTTGTTTTTTTTTTTGTTTGTTTGTTCCCAGGAGAACTTGACTATAATTACTCTAGGTAGGTATCTGTTCTAAATCTTAGTGATCTCTTTGGGAAGAAATTTGATTTAAAAAAAAAACATCCTTTTGTAACTCATTCTGATAATTCATATTCTTTCCCTTTTCCATCAGAACCCTAGTGCTATAATTTCAAACACTTTTCCTCATGACTACTGCTACTTTAGAAGTTGGAGAATATTCACCACCACCCCTCATCCACTATAATTTTCCTATTATATATGAATATATCCTTGACATTCAACACATTCATTTAGTGATATTTATGGAGAGTATACTGTATACAAAGTACTGTTAGGCATCCCAGCAATGCTCTGCTCTCCGAGGAGAAGCTGTCCTTTCTTCGTGCCAAGGCCAACCCTTTTACTTGTGCCCTTGATCCCATCCCCTCTTGTCTCTTCTAGGAGTTTGCTCTTTTAATCTTCTCTGCCCTTCTTTCATCTTCAGTCTCTTCCCATGTACTGGCTCTGTACCCACTACCTATATGTATGCCTAGGTCTCCCACATCCTTCGAAAACCTTCCCTTGACCCTGCCATTGCTTCAAGTGATTGTCCCATATCTCCTTTCCTTTCCACAACCCTTCCCCACCAGAATTCCCAGATACTTTGGCTACTGTAACACTACCTTATAATTGGGGGGGGGGGGAGAATAATATTTTATTTTTTCTAATTACATGTAAAGATAGTTTTCAGTATTCATTTTTTATAGAATTTTGAGTTCCAAATTTTTCCACTCTCCCTCCCTTATCCCTTCCCCAAGAGGGAGGCAATCTGGTAATCGGGTATACATGTGCAGTCATGTAAACATTAATCATGTTGGGAAAGAATAAAGAACAAAAAGGAAAAGCCATGAAGAACAAAAAGCAAAAAAAGTGAAAATAATCTGCTTCAATCTGCATTCAGACTCCATTGTTCTTTCTCTGGATGTGGATAGCATTTTCCATCATGAGTCTTTTGGAATTGTCTTGGATCATTATCTTACTGAGAAGAACTAAGTCAGTCATAGTTGATCATCGTACAATGTGGCTGTTACTACCTTATAATTCTCCTACCTGTATGGCTGCTTCTAGTCGATCTTCATTACTGTATTATCATGCATCTTCTACCCAATATGTTTAGGTATCCCCTGAGGTTCTACCCTTGGGACCCTTTTTTTAATATATTTTCTCTTTTGGCAATTTCAATTTTTCCCATTGGTTCAGTTATCACCTCTATACAGGTGTCTCCTAAATTGGCATTTTCTCTCTATTCTCTCTTCTGAACTCCATCTGCACATGACCAGTTAACATTTCCATCTATGTGTCCATTGGCATTTCAGATTCATCCTGTGCAGAACAGACCTTATTACTTTCCCCCTCCACCAAACTTCCCTGTTCCTTTTGAAAGTAGCACCATTCATCTAATCAACCCAGGGTTGCAACCTTGGAATCGTCCTTGACTCTTTCTTTTTACTACCCATCATATCCAAACAATTGCCAAGTCTTGTTCATTCTACCTCCATAGTATCTCTTTTGTCCTTCTCTTTTCTCACAGTCACTACCTCAGGTTCATGCCATCATTGCTTGTCACTTAGATTATTACAATAGAAATTTTCATTGTTTCTGCTGTCTTTAAACTGCCCCCACACAAGTACCTAAATAAACTTCTAGAGAAATAGTTCTGACTCTTTCACTGCCCTACTCAAAAAACTTCAGTAACAACTTCTTACCTCCAAGATAAAATGACTCTCATTGGCCTTTAAAGCTTGTCATGCTCTCATTCTAACCTGCCTCCTCGCCTTTATTTTGTATAATCCTTAACTAACTTCAAACCTTAGCTCAGTTGCTATTTCATGTGTGAAGCTTTTTCTTACCTCTCTCTTTGTTAGTGCCTTTTCTTTCTCAAATTACATTGTATTTAATTTTCTGGGTCCATGTTGGAAACCTCAGAGAAATTTCTTGAGGGCAGAAATTATTTTATTTGTATATCACTTAACACCTAGCACAGTTCCCTGCATGTAGTAGGCTCTTAATGATGTTTTCAATTTTATTTTAATTTTTTAAAAGATTGAGTGTCTGCCTTCATGAAGGGAGAGATAAACACACAGAGAATTGCGTTTAAAGAGGTACCAAGTGCTATGGGAGTTCAGAGGAGGGACAAACTACAGATGTGTGTACAAGACCCAATATATACAAAAGCTCAAAGGAGCTGTGATTTCTTCAGGGTGGGGAATTCCCATGATGGGAATTTATTTCACTCTAGCAGATCATAGCCCCTCTATGACTTTACTAAGTTCTGTTGAGTTGCCTGAGGAATGTAGAGATTAGGTGACATCCCTAGGGTCACACAGCTGGTAAATAAATAGGAGTTAAACCTGGGTCTTCCTGACTCCAAGCCCAGCCCTCTATCTGCTACACAAGGCTTAACCCCAATTGCCCTGCCTTCCCCCCCTCAAAAAAAAAATAAGAGGTATATAGTTTATATAGTAAATGTAATTTGTAGTCTAGTAGAAGGATAAGAAACAAAGACATAGCTATAATGTACAACATTATGTAATTGTATTAGAGAGATAAAGTGCCATATGAGGTTCAAGATAGAAAATTATAACTAGGGGAATCAGGAAAGGCTTTATATATGTCACTTGATTTAGTCTTTAAAGAAAGTCTAATAGTGAAAGATGGGAAGAAAGAATATTCAAAGGTTTAACAGGAATAATTGAATGAGCAGAAGTACGGAGTCACAAGGAACACAGAGAATGTCCAGGAGGAAAGTAGTTAGATTAGGCTGGAGCATAAAATATGGGGAACATAATAGAATAAGAAAATGCTGGAAAAGTAGAGGGGCTCTAAGTTCTAGAGGCATTAAATGCCAGATCACTGAGTTGAACTTTAATTGGTAGATAGTGTGGAACCATTGAAGTTTGTCGAGCAGAGGAGTAGCATTACCAAAACCAAACAAAAGAAATATTTTGGTGGCAATAGTATGAAGGACAAATTATAGGAGACATGGAGAAGTGGGAAAGTTTAGTATGCTGTTGGAATTGTGCAGTCAGTAGTAATGAGGGACTTTCATGATGGGGGGGGGGTGGCATAAATAGAGAGAAGGAATAGATGTGAAAAATGTTGTGGAATTGGACTGTGTAGGACTGTGTAGGTAATTGCTTCTTACCTCTCCCCAATTTCTCATTTTCGAAGATATGCCCAAGGTGCTAAATGCAGAAGGCAAGGTGAATAGTTGTGTCATACACAGAGAAATAGTAACATTGGAAAGTGAAGGTTAAGGGGAAAACACAATGAATTCAGCTTTGAAGTGTCATCAGATAAGATGAGAGAGTCTTAATACTGTGGATTTGAATCTCAGAAGAGGTCCTAACTTGGAGGAAAAGATCAGAGAGTAGCTTATAGAAGTTTTCAGTTGAGAGTCTTGGAAGTAGTCCAAACTAAGAGTGAATGATATTTGCCAAGGAGAAGAAGAAGAAGAAAAGACCAAGGATCTGAAGGTTGGTAGATAACAAAAATGGGTAGCCTAAGTTGATTGCATGGGTTCTGAAAGAAGGAAGGATTTTGAGGCCTGGAAGCACCTAGTGAGGAAAGGGGAGGATTTCAACTGTAAGTCTAAGGAAATTGTAAAAAGAATGTCCTCCAGTGAATAAGGATGCAAGGGATGTTATGTCTTCAGTGAAGAGCCAAATTTTGGTTAAAACAAGAAAGTAGAATAATGTTAGTTGAAAAGTTCTAGGACATAAGAGAATTTGTTGAGCATACAGTGGTAATCTCAAAGAGCAAAGTAGATTAAGATAGAAGATGGGTAATCTGCACTGGAGTGGGCTTGGAAAAGAGTGGAGCTGAGAGGATTCTTAAATTTGCTTTGTAATTAAACAAAAAGTGAGATTCCTTGGTATATGTAACTTTATAGATCATTTCTTGAAAAAGAGTTAAGTATGAAGCTTGAGATGAAAGGACAGAGAAACTCAAAGCTAAAGGCTAGGAATCATTGCCAATTGAACTTCAAGCAGCAATTGAAGATAAAATTTCGTTGAAATAAGCCAGTGGAAAAATGTTTCAGTTTATGCACAGATTTTTGGGAACGCATCTCTTGTGTAAAGCAAATCATTCCAATTGTTACCTCTCAGTTCTCTCTTCCCCAGGCTTCTATTTCAAAAATTACAGTGCGATAATAAAAAATTGGAGAGCATTAATTATAATTTAAAATGTTGGAATTAGGAAGTTGGGGATAGACTTTACTCTCTTACTAAAATTCACATGATTGAAAGATACTGGTACTTAAATTTTATTCAGCTTTTTTGTTGCTCTTCTGAGAATAAGCCTGTCTGTATAGGATTTTCTTGTGAATTTTTTTGAAAGTTACTGTGACCAATATGTATACACTAAATCAGCATAGCTGAACAAAGAATACATTATCATCATTCTACAGGTTACTTATAGAGCAAACTGGCCTAATAGAGGTGTCTTCAAAGAGGAATAAGAGTAAAGTATTCTTAATACTAACCTGCTATATAACAGAAATTACCATTATAACTTAAAGCTCTATGTCTTTTTTCTGGGTTTTGTTACTGTATAACACTAAGTATTTTAAGACACATTTGAGACATAATTTGAGTCTGAATTTTAAATGTTCTCTCTATAAGATTAAATGACTTACCCAAAATGTTGGAGGGGAAACGTCTTATTTTACGTATTTTGTTTTAGGAGCCGACTGAAGAAAGACTATGATGATTTCAAAAGACAACCAGATCACGATAAATTTACCCGAGAACTATGGACTAATGAAGAAGGTGAAGGAGATCCTGGAAAAGAATCTCCTAGGGTAGAAATCATTAAATCTCTAGAATCAGCAGACCCTCTGGATATTCTAGATAAAGAACATCTTGATTCTGGTAGGTACTCAATTTTAAAAAAAATTCATCATTATGAAGAAGAGGAGATGCTTTTAGTTTGTTTTACAAGTTTACATGAGCTAAAGTGAATTTTGGCAATGGAAAGAGTTAATTAGGAAAATCTGGTGACATTTTGATTATTAGTGGCTTTATCAAATGTTCTTTTGGTAAGCATTATTTTTTTTAACCTGGTGCTATTGTAGTTTGCAGCTGTCCTGGTACCATAGCTTTTAAAAGTCTGGGAAATTGACATCTTTATGTTACAGTATGCAGTTAGGTGGTGGTGGAGTCAGGAAGGCCTGTTCAAATCCAGCCTCAGTCACTACTGGCTATATGACCTTGGGCAAGTTGCTTCATCTTTGTTTGTCTAAGTTTCCTCAACTCTAAATTGGGGATGACAATAATAGCATCTACCTTGTGGGGTTGTTGTGAGGACCAAAGGAGATGGTATTTGTAGAGCACCTAGCATTTATATGGTGCTCACTATGCACCAGATACTGTGTTAACTGCTGTCATTGTCATCATCAACAACACAAACTACCCTTACCTGAAGACTGCTTCTGGGGAGTTGGTTCTGGCCCTTCCTTTTTCCTTTTGGTACAATAACTATATTTCTTGAGGACCACCATGTTTTATTTTGGCGAGTTTTAAGTGAAAAAATAAGAGGTTTCTAATTACTAAATAAATTTTTTACCACAAAGCTCCTTTCTTGCTACACCCTCTCCCCAACTTCCATTAGTGGCAGGGTGAGCAAGTAGAACCAAAACCTTTCACAAGAGTAACTTAAATAAGTGTTTTCAATTCCATGAATTCTTATAAAAATTAAAGATGTTTTCCTGTTCTCCATTTCCTTGTAGAATAGAACAAGAACAAGTGGATTCTTATCAAAACAATTTGACTAACCATCTTTAAAAATTCTTGATCTAGGTTTTTATATAGTTATATCATTTTATATAGTTTAAATAGTTTTTATATATTTTTATATACCATTTATATAGTGTTCACTATGCACCAGACATTGTGTTGAGTGCTCTACAAATATTATCTCATCTGGTCCTCACAACAACACTGCAAGGCAGGTAAAATTGAGTAACATCCAGAACAAGCATTAGTGAAACTTAAGTATTTTCTTTTATCCCTAATAACTTTAAAATAGATGAAACAGTTTGGTGGACTAGAGCCAATGACATAGTCATTGATCTAAGAATTTCCTTACAGAGTGAATCAAAAGCTGCCTGCCTTAAACTGTATTACCAATTGAAATTAAAGAAAAAAGCTTTTTCACATTAACATTTATTTGCATATGAAAATCCTTATGCATTGTGATTATTTCCAGTATCACAATCCATACTCAGCTTTAATAGCTGGGTATTTTTGTATTAAGCCTATAATATTTTTACCTTGATACTTGGTAAAATAATCTAATTAAATATTCATTTTGGTTTTTTTATTTTAAAGATATAGACTCATAGATGTTCCGCCATAAATGTTTTGTATAGCAACTAGCATGTTGTTGGTACATAAACAAAATACTTGTTTTTTATATTTTTCAGATGACATGAAACTGTCAGAAATTGATTTTCCCATGGGCAAAAACAGGCTGTTAAAAAAAGAATTGCCTTCTAAAGATGTGCAGAAGATACTGCCTAAAGCACTTAAACGACAGTCCAAACAAAATAGTTTTCTGGATGATAGCACAAAAGAGCTTTCACCAAGGAAGAAAGCAAAACTAAGCACAAATGAAACTGCAGTTGAGAACTTAGAAGGTGGTATGCAGGCTGACTGTTGCTTGAATGAGTCCAGGCAAACAGAGCCACCATCTCCTGAGACTTTTGCCCCAGTAGACTCAACCACATCTGCATCCACTTTCCTGAAAGGGACCAAACCTATTCAGGCTTTGCTTGCAAAGAATATTGGGAACAAAGTGACCTTAACAAATCAGCTGCCAACTTCCATAGGAAGGAATGTGCCTGCCTTGGAAAAAACAGTTACATCTTCTACCGAAGCAAGCCCAATAAAGCCAGCATTGACCTGCCAGACCAGTACCAAGGGTCCTTTACAGATGGTGTACAAAATGCCCTGTGGCCAGTGTGTGCCAATAGATCTTCATAATAGTTCTGTGAAGATTCAGATGCAACCTGTGACAGATCCTAAAACAGGAGAGAAAGTCATGCAGCAAGTTCTTATTCTGCCTAAAAATTTTCTGATTCAGCACAAAGAAGGAAAGGCTGTTGTTGCAAAAGAAATCCAGCCATTTCAACAAAAGTGTCCAGAGCAGCATTGTTCATCTTTCCCACAGACAACAAATGTAAACTCTTCTTTAGCACCAGTTCTTGTAAACCCAAATGGAAATATTTCAGCGCAAATGTCTAATACAATTTTCAACAAGAGTATGACATCTTTACCAAATGTGAATAGTTCCAGACCACAGACTTTGTCCTCTGTAACTTCAGCGAGTAATTTAGCACTACCAGTTAAAACAAGCCAAAGTGAAACTGGAAAAGTTAAGAACTTAGTTTCCACAACCACATTCCCCCGACCTGTTGCCTCACCCACCATTTCCTCAACGGTTCAGCCTCTATTGTCAGCAGCAACACTAAGTGGATCTACAAATCCTAATGGTTCCCTTCACAGTTTAGCATCACAGCCAACAACCGAGTCTCCTGATGCAAAGCAAGAACTTAAAACTGTGTGTATAAGAGACTCACAATCAATCCTTGTTAGGACACGTGGTGGAAACACTGGAGTTGTAAAAGTGCAGACCAATCCAGATCAGAATTCACCTAATAATTTATCTCCAAATTCAGTTTTCACATTTACTCCTCAGCTCCAGGCTTTTCTGGTGCCCAAATCCACAACTTTGTCATCCTCCACTTTTTCACCAGTGGCAGGAGCAACAGCTACATCTTGTCTCCCTCCTTTTGCCCAGTCTTCTGTTTCTGGGTTTGTTCCCCCACCATCTTCTGTTTCCATTCCAGCCCTCCCTTCTGGTTTTAATCAGACAACAGGGAAGAACCTCAAACTTACTTTAGGCCAACCTTCGTGCAGTAGTAATTTGGGTCAAATGGTTGATAAAACTGTACCAGTATCCTCTTCTTCACCCTTCATGCCTTCTGTTTCTTCTGGCCCTCTACTTCAGTCAACAACAAGCAATTCAGTTAATTTAATTAACATTTCAGCAGGAAATTTTGGACAAACCAACACAAGTATTATCCATGCTCCAGCTACACAGCAACAGGTAGATTATAAAACGAAGAATTACCCTGTTACACCACCCGAGTCAACTACAACAACAAATGGAGACATGATCAGTGGTACTCCAGTTCAAAAACTCATGCTGGTCACAACTCCATCTATGCTTTCCCCTTGTGGTAGTGCTGCAGTTAACATGGTGCCTACACCAACATCCACAGGTGTTTCCACCCAGAAATTAGTTTTCATTAATGCTCCAATGTCCAGTGGTACTTCAACCCCAGCTATAATTGCAGAATCATTAAAACAAGCCCGACCTCCCTCCATGAGCAAAACTTATGTGAAGACCACAGAACAACCTCAAATAGTGCTAATTCCATCTTCAGTGGGAGCCCCAATAAAAATAAATTCATCACCCACTGTGTCTCAAATAAAAGATGTAAAAATTGGACTGAACATAGGCCAGGCCATTGTAAATACTACAGGCAGTGCTCCAAATGTCCCATCAATTAACATACTGCAGAATGTAACTCCAAAAGGAGCAGAAGAAAAAGGCAGTAAGAGTTTTATTTTGCCCTTGTCAACAAGTGGTAGTTCAGCTCCAGTAAGCTCAAGTTTTATGAATCAGAATGTTGCACCCATTAATGAACCAGTGGTTTCTACAGCAAGAGCAGTTAACATGTTTTCGGTAACAGCAAATGCATCTTTGACTTCTCTTTCAGCAACATCAAGTTCTGCTTCAATTGGGACTCGGCCTACAGTCTTGGTTAGTGGAAATGAAACTTCTTCAAGAATTATGCCAATTTTAACAAACAGACTGTGTACATCAAATATCGGAAACACTGTGGCTATTTCAACTGTGAAAACAGGGCATCTTGCATCATCTGTGCTGATTTCAACTACTCAACCAACGGTGTCTCCTCAGTGTTTGACATCAGCTTTACAGATACCAGTTACTGTTGCCTTGCCTCCTCCTGTCACTGCATCTCCTAAAATAATCAACACACTTCCCCATCTGGCAGCAGTTCCAGGTGCCACACATCCCATCCCCCTTCCTAAAAGACAATCACAAAATTTTGTCCAGTTTCAGTCACCAGGGATTTCAGCTACAGTGCCATCCAGTGCAAACACAAATAAACCTCAGACTGTATTACCATCTGCTTCACTCAATGCAGGTAAAATAATTAGTTTTTCCAACTTTGCTTCTCTGCCAAACCAGCAAATGCCTCCAACTTTAGTAAAATCAGCTCATACTTACAGTTGTGCTCCCGGTGCCTCTGCCATTCAGACTGCCACTGCACCTTCAAATGTAACTAGTCTGGTAGGGGGTCAATTAAATGAACCTTGCATTCAGCAAAAAATAGTTATCAATACCAGTACACCTTTGGCACCTGGGACTCAGATCATGATTAATGGCACCCGATTTATTGTTCCTCCACAAGGTCTTGGCGCTGGCAGTCATGTTCTTCTTATTTCTACCAATCCAAAATATGGCCCTCCTTTAGCCCTTAACAATGGTCAAGGTATTCAGCCTACAACTCCTGATAATCTTGTGCAGAAGATTACATTAGCACCAAGTAATTCTTTAAGTTGGCAACCTGCAAAACATCCCCTAAAAAGCTCTACAAAAATTGTGAACTCTCATGGGAATGCAAGCACCGTACCTGTTGTACATGCAACACCCACGGTAGTAAACACAACTGCTAAAGTGTCTGCTCCAAGCCCCGTACCAACAGTGTCATTGACTTCAGTAATTAAACCTCCTCCATCTACTCTTTTAGCTAAAACTTCTTTGGTTTCTGCAGTACATGCTGGTAACCCTCAGCTGCCAAGTAATGCGTCAGTATTCCATTTGGACACATCAGTAAAAAAACTGTTGGTCAGCCCAGAAGGAGCTATTTTGAATGCCATAAATACTCCCGCATCTAAAGTTTCTTCACTATCTTCATCTCTTTCTCACATTGTAGTATCTGCTGGCCGAAATTCTGCCACTGTCTTCCCTACTTTTCCGTCATCTGGCTTAGAAAAGCCTGACACAGCTGCATCTTGAATTTAGACTAAATGAGCCAGTTTTAATATTGGGGCATTGTTTTGACTCCCAAATAAATTTTAACTGTTTATTATACTGTTGAAAACATACTATATACATAGTTGATTTTTTTCCTATATCTTTTCATTAGATTACCACAGGGTTTTGTTTGCTTGGGGAGGGAAAAAATGTTAAATTTCACTCAAATGTATGGGTATGTTTTCAAGGGTTGTTCGTTTGATAAAGGTCAGGAATGACCTGTCTGTTAACATACATTACACAAGTCAAGTTTGACTAGTTTAGAATAATCTAGCCTTTTGCACATTTGCATTGACCTGTTTCCTCTTGAATTCGAACTGTTGCAGCGTGTCTACAATACGGTAATCTGTGTCTTTCATTTGTGAGATCTTATTTTTGTTTCTGTAAAAAATATATATATATTTATGCATTATAAAAATGCAGTCCACGTTGTAAAATTGTACATATTCCCAAATCCCTAACAATCTGTACTAAACTATATGTACAAAGAACTATGCTGTCTTATTTATGTTTTGTTTACATAATGTATAGTTTTTTAAGTATTTTAGTAATTTTGGACCAGTGTACTGTTAGCAACAATGCAGAAGAATCTGCATGTAATAAAAAGAAGTTGCTGTATTTCTTTGTTTGAATAATATTTCTAAAGTGTGTGCTTGGGGCAGCTTAGGAAAAAAACACATTTCTGGTGTGACAGACTATATAAATTAAGAAAATTCTTTAACAAAAGCAAAGTAACTAGAAAATTTGACTCATGTTTCTCCATGGTTTGACTGAGATTGGACTCTGATACTATTTAACATTTTCCAGGTTTTGGTTGCTTTTAAATCCAAGCTGGGGTTTAAAATCATGACATACTAGCCAAAAGAAAAGTTCATTTTTAAAAGCAAGATACTTTACAGCCAGTTTCTGCACATTACATAATGTGTTTTAGATTTAAGATAGTTGGTCCTCTGGAAAACTAAAAACTACATCAACACTGCCTTGGATACAAAATGAAAGGGTAGTGTGGACACCAGGTGATTTTAAGGTTTGCACTATGGTTTTTGGGATTACAGAGAAAATCATTAAATTCTTTATCAAACCCAAGTTTTAAAAAAAAATATCTGCTGATGTTTATGTTTTACTTTGTTGTGATGTTAGCCAAAAAAAGAAAAGAAAATATATTGCAAAGAAATGCTTTCCCACCAATGGATGAAAAAGTTTGAAGGCCATTATTCAAAATTATTTAAAATGCAGTGTTCAGCCTCCCTCAGATAAGGGAGTATACCTTCTACATTTTTGTATTCACAGATTAGAATTTGAAAGGACCTCCATTACTGTTAGTCCAACTCATACCCCACAAAGAATCCCCATAAAACATTCAATAAATGGCCATCCAAGCATTGTTTGAAGACCATCAAAAGAAGACCTACTGCCTCCTCAGACAAGCCATTCCATTTTTGGATAGTTCTAATAAGACTTTTTTATTTTTTAATAATCAAGTCTAGATTTGCCTCTTTGCAACTCTCATCCATTGTTCCTGGTTCTGCCCACTAAGGTCAAGCAGAATGAGTATAATCTCTTTTTCCTTTGATAGCCTTTCAAATACTTAAGTATCACAGGCCCATAGAATTGTAAAGAACTTTAGAAATCATCTAGGCTAGCCCTCTTATTTTACAAATTATGGAGACTGAGATCTAAGGAGGCTAAGTGACAACCCACAGCCATTTGATTACAGCTATGATGTCCTGTCTAACACTTCTCCAGCTTAAACATCTTCAGATCCTTCAACCCAGTCTCATATGGCATGGACTGAAGGCCTCCCATCTCCTGGTTGCCTTTCTTTGATGCTTCCAGATTATCGGTATCCTTTCTAAACTGCAGCACCTAGAGTTGAATCAGTGCTCCAGAGGTGGCCTGACCAGGAAACAGTATAACTGTTACTTCCCTATTCCTAGATGCTATGGTTGTCAACGCAGTCGAAAAAAATCACCTTATCTATTGCAAACACATCACACAGGTGATTCATATTGAGCTTATAATTCACCAAAACCCCTAGATATTTCTTCTGACAAATTGCTGTCCAACCATGCCTCCTCAGTCATATAGTTTGTGAAGCTGATTTTTCAAACTGAAGTTTAAGAATTTGCATTTTTTTTGCTATTAAGTTTCACCTTTTAGATTAATCCAATGTTAACAGCTTGTCAAGGCTTTTTTGGATCCTAACATTTACTATGGTAGCTGTCCCCATTTTTTTGTCATCTATAGATTTCATTAACAATATGCTATGCTTGTATCCAAGTTGATTAAAAATGTTAAACACAGGGCCAAGCTCATATTGCCGAGGACCTTCTAAGTTGTCCTTAAACTATTCAGCTCTTTCATTCTGGCTGTTCAACCAGTTCTGCATCAATATGATTGTGCTATTATCTAGTGCACGTCTCCATCTTTTCCACAAGAATAGCATAAGATACTTGACCAAATGCTTTGCTAACATCTAGGCAAAGTGTATCTACAACAGCACCAGACATGCCAGTTTAGTAACCCGGTCAAAAAACAAAGAATGATTAATCTGGTATGTGGGATTCTCAATGAAGCCATGCCTGCTCTTTGGAATCCCTGCTTTTTCTAGTTCCTCGCTACCCATCTCAATACTTTATTCTAGAATTTTCGCAGGAATCTCAGATAAGCTTACTGATCTATAATTTGGCCACTCTATTCTCTTCTTTTTTGTTGAAAACAGGCATTTGCCCTTCCATCCTGTGGAACCTTTCTGGTTCTCCATGACATTTCAGTTGACAATGGAGCAACAATTCTATCAGTTATTTCTATAGAAGTACTTAGTGCAAACCAGGTGACTTGAATTCACCAAGGACAGCGGCTTGTCCTCTTATTATTTAAAATGGACATGAACTTCCAGTTAACTATTTCTATTCTGTCCTTTATGATCCAAAGTCTCCTTGGCAGAATAACATCTACTAAGAATCAAGCAGTTGTGCTTTCTCTGTTACAAAGTGTCTCATTGGACGCCAAACAGTCATGTAGCGTCTCTGACCCTCCTCTTTCCCCCAGTTTTTTTTTTTAATTTAGAAACTTTTTTGTTGTTGTTAAGTTTTCCTTGCCAACTTCAGCTTATTCTGAGCTTTAACAAACTCCTGAGGTTCTTCTTACAGGAACTTAGCATAATTTTGCAATCATCCTCTGTTACCTTTCTGTCTCATGCATGAATATAAAAACAACCTGAATTGGCTGATGAGTTCTCTGTGTCCACAACAGTTCTTCAGACAACTCCCCATTTTCCCTCTCATCAGAATTGCTTCCTTTTATTTCTTCAGAATGTTGTTTAGAGTTTCCCATCCCTCCTGGGCTGATTTGCTCATAGAATGTTAACCCATAAGATCATTCCTGTTCTTCCTCAACCCATTAAAGTATGCTCCCCTGAAAAGTAGGGTACATCTCAGAGTGCGCCTAGATTTCCTTAATCAAAAACTCTGAAAGTTACTTGTCTTTTCCCCTATCACTTCCACCCAAGCAACAGTTCTCTGTTAGTGAAAATCAGGTGCAAAACAGAATTCTCCTCACTGATTCTTCTATGTTTTGAAGTATGAAAATATGAAGGCACAAGAAATTGTAGGCATATCGGCTTTTGACAGAATTCTAGCAAATGTCTAAATGATAGAAATCTGCTGTGCACCCCTGCCCCATCTCTCTACTATATTCTGCCTCTATTTGTCATGTTTCCTAAACTCATGTTCTCTCTGTCCAAGAGTTTTGTGGTATGAAAATAATTTATATTTCTCTTTATACAAATGATTTTTACCATGGTCCTTGGATTTCATTACATTAGTATATCTTGTTAATACTTTCCTCACCCTTTCCCTCTTTTAATTTGACTTTTCGTTTGAATAAGGCATACCTATCCAGTGCCATATTCCAGTCTTGAATTTCATCCCACCAAGTCTCCCCAATTATCTGTGAGGTCAAATTTGCATATGTGTATTAGGACCTCTAGTTCCCCCCCCCCATTCCATGGTACCTTTTTTTTTAAAAAAAAGTATGTTAGAGCAGGTTTTAGCCTTAATTTTGTCAATGTGGAGAGTTTTTTGAGTGTGGGAATTCTGCCAATGCAGATCAGCAAATCCCATGTATCTGGGATATCTGTGAGGTCAAATTTACCTATGTGCATTAGGACCTCTACTTCCCTGCCCCCATCCCATAGTACCTTTTTTTAAAAAGTATGTTAGAGCAGAATGAGGGGGTTTTAGCCTTAATTTTGTCAATGTGGAGAACTTTTTGAGTGTGGGAATTCCTTCTACCAATGCAGATCAGCAAATCTCATGTATGGTGTAGTCCTAGAAAGTGACTAGAGTCACTGAGAAGTTAAATGAGCTTCTCATACAATTAATTTGTGTCAGAGGTAAGACTAGAACTTGGGTCTTCCTGAATCCAAGACAGCCTTCTATCCATTACACCATACTGCCTTCCACCCTACATGTGTCAATAAGTATTTTGTAGATGAATTAATATACTCAAATACCAGAATTTTTAAATGATGCAAAACTTTTTGTCTTGAAACAGTCTTTATATGTAGCTTATCAATTTTGTAACTAAATTGAAGCTTCCCTTCAATTTCTGAACACGTTCCCAGGGCTGTCTTTGACTTTTCAGACAATATATGGTAGGAAAAAAACATAGAGTAGTTTTAGTTATTAGCTCAAGGAGAACATAATTAAGAAAATATGATATAACATGTTCTAAAGGCCAGTTTTAAAATTACCTACTGTTTGGAACTTTTCACAGAACCTTCCTTTGATATCTTACCTCCTACAACATAGAAATTCAAGAATTGTCTGAAAAGCAATTGTGAAAATGAATTTTTAATCACTCAAGATTCTTACTAGTCATTATTGATATTAAAAGATCCTGGACTTCAGAGTGAATGTTTATTAGTATTATTCTTAACATATCAGACAGTAAATGACATTATGCTTCCTAAAATGACATTCTTCACACTTTACTAGATCTAAACTTATAACCACTATGTTAATATGCAAGGGGGAAAATAAGCAACAAAATCCTTTCCTCCGTTCCAGGTTTGAAAGGACGATGTCTGATATCTTGGATGAAGAATACAAGTTGAGTTTTTTAGTTTTATTTTATGGTACATAACATGTTCTTAAAAGGTCACTTATCAGGAAAAATTAATCTCAGCATTGAAGTGGGAAGAAAGATTCCTGTGTATCAGAGTGGTTTCGCTTCTAAGATTTATATAAAACTGGACCTATTTTTGATGGCCAGATCATAAAAAAACTAAAGTTAGATTAAATACATTGAATTAATGTGCCTCTTCCCAATGTTCTTTCTCTTGAAGGACACTTACTATGTTTTTCATATAATTGAGTTCATTTGAGTGTTGCCTTTAGCAAACCTAAAGTTATATTATTAAGGCATAAAAACATTGACTTTTATTTGTCAATAAGATGTTTAGGTCTTATCCTACACCAAGATATGCTTGATATTAAGTAATTGGAATTGCCAGGTAAGATTTTCATCATTTTAAATAGAGATAGTAATGTATGTATATTGTCAAAATAATTAAAATCCTTTTTTGTTCAGCTAGGTCAGTTTCATACAAATAAAACCAGGGAAAAACAGATGGGAACAGTAATAGTACATAAACAACTCTAAGAAATTCGATTTTCTTTAGTTGTAACCCAAAATGGCACCAGCTTTCCCCATGTATAATTTAGAATTAATCTGCAACTGAATCCTTCATTGTTTCTAATGTAGCCACCTCCTTCATCTTTCTTCATCAGTGATTCGTTCTCCAATTATTTGTCATGTAAATAACAGTTACTAGATGCTTTAGAGGAAAATTTTGAAGTATTAGAGGCTCTCTCACTACAATTCTTGGATTTTAGTTATAGAAACTATACGTATATGAAACCAGTATAAAGAACAATTGCAAAGTAATAGATGAATTGCTAGATGATCAGTTTATACTGGTTTATGCTTCATATGTGTGTGTGTGTCTGTAGGTCTGGACCTATGATTTCATTTGTTTTGGAAGACTGCCTCTACAAATGCAGATCAGCAATTTATCTGTAACTTAGAGTTTTAGTGAGATCCTGATCATAAAATGTTAATGGACTTACCCATGAGCATCACAACCTAATATGTGTCAGTAGCAGAACTGGAACAGATCTTCCTGACTGCGGATATCCTTTTTATGCATTCCGTGCTATCCATCGACTGCTATAGTGCTTGTCCTCTCACAGCCTTTCTCCTTTCCAGGGTCCCAGTTTCTTTTTTGATTGACAGCCATAACCTAATGAGGTAACCATCAAGTGCTGGCCAGTGGCTTTCAGAGGTCCTGAGATCACCAGGGCAAGTCCCTGAGCAAAAGGAAACGTACCCCGAAGACAGAAAGTTTGGGTGTGGCTGTAGGGTATACATGCCAAATCCTGTTGTGGAGGTAACTTGGTTCATGAAGGCTATGCCAGCAGAGCCATATCTCTAGCAGCTCCAATGATGGATGGTCTAATATGCCCATTGTCCTGGCCTCTTACCTTTCCAGTCTTCTCATACCTTACTTACCTCCACGTAGTTTATGATTCGGTGATGCTAACCTCCTTGCTGTTCTTCCCACAAGACAATCCCATTTCCCAACTCCAGGAATTTTTACTTCCTGTCCTTCAACTGAAATTTTCTCCCTTCTCATCTCTACCTGCTGGCTTCCTTCAAGTTAAATTCCCATCTTTTGTATGAAACCTTTTCCTGATCCCCTTTGATGCTAGTGCCTTCCCTCTTAAATTATCATCTCCAATTTGTCTGGCATGTATCTTGTTTGTTAATATCTTGTTTCCTACATTAGACTGAGCTCCTTGACAGCAGAAACTGTTTTTGCCTTCCTTTCTATCCTTAGTGCTTAGCACGGTGCCTGGTACATAGTTAAGTGCTTAATAAATGATTCCTGGCTTGTTGATCAGTCTAGCTAAATTCAGAGAGGTCCATTACTAAGTTGGCCACAAGTTTATGGATTTTTTGGCCACAGCAACTCTTGAAGACAACCTATTAAGTTCTAGTAGTGTTTCATTTTGCCTCAGTGGAGGAAGTACCCATATTAATGAAAACACAACCTTGAGATATTGAAATGCATATAAGTGCATATGTATATATGTTATGTGCGTATACATCTATGTATAGATAAAATAAACTACTAATGTTTAAGGCTGTCCTAAGACTTTTGGGACACCTTGTGTGTGTATGTATACACGTACATACAAACACACATGTATGTGAGTGTATTTGTGTGTATATCTCAATATCAAAAAATATAAGAGTCTCTATTCTCAAAGAACTACTACAGAGATGCAGGGAAGAAGGGATCGGAAAAGAGTAGGGCTACTTTGAAAAGTTGTCTTAGGAAAAAAGTGAACGCTAATGCCCATGACAAGTCTTTCTCAAACCTTTCCCAGTTTTTCCCTGACTCATTTCTAGGTTGGGGGATGGAGTAGACAATGGTAATAGCTTCATCTTTCATCAGGCCCTGGGAAAATAGATCTAGTTAAAGTTGTAAGATTTTTGAAGGAGTTGTGATATTAAATGATGTGTGCATTATACATCATTTGATTGATGTATCTGATTGATTTGATGTATTGATCATAGGATCAAAGGATTTAGAAACAAAGATTTCTTTAGGGATAATATTATAGATGACATACAGCCATCAAAAGTTTGCAGATCACTTTATTCATTTGAACTTCACAATAACCCTGTGAGATGTACACTATATGTATGACTATCCTCATTTTACAGAGGTGGTCTGGGGGCTGGTGGCAGCAAAGATGCCCTAAACTTCAGCAAAAAGCTACCTCCCCCACAAAGTGACCCAACCAGTGGCCTATGCATGATGTCTACAGCAACAGAATTCAGACTAATAGGATTAGCCCTCCTACTAGCAGTACAATAATGGCTTTTGGACTGTTTATATCAACTATATTGCATCCCAGTTCTTTTTGAATGATACATCTCTCATAAAGGTCAGAAGACCCCTGGAGCTCTGAGATGAAGAGGGACATGATGGTGAAGAGTTCAAGGACATCCCTCATTAAGCCAGTTACTCTGACCTTCTGATTAAGGGAAAAGAAGCATTAATGCAGAAGGACATTAATTTAGTTCAGACTATAGACACAAGAAAAATGCAGCTAATCAGCTCCAACATCAGTTTGAGGAGCAAAATAAAGAAAAACCTAAATCAGATTACTGTTCTTAAACCAAGGAAAGAATGCAATCATACCGGGGCAATCTGAAAGATACAGACTCCAAAAAAGGTTTAAAAGACTTAGTTTCATTTGAATCTAGGTAGCAGAAAAATAAAGAAAAACCACTGTTCTAGGTTATATTTTTTCTCATATTAGAAAGAGAAACCAGATTGTTTTCAACATAGTTGAAGCCGAATCACAGAGTATGTGCATGAGTTACATGTTCTTATTAATTGTAGTAAAGTCACAATAGATTTACTGAGGCTCAAAACAATTGTGATGCACCCACATTGTCAAAGATAGGATTTAAAGCCAGGTGTTTCTGACTCCAAGTTCAATGCTCTGCTGAAATCCAATGAGACATGGCATAGAGGATCCATGTCACCCAAGCTCACAACCTACCTATCATCCTCAACTCTTCACTCTCATCCTCCATGTCCCATCAGTGGTCAAGCCCTGTCATTTCTACCTTCATAACATCTCTCAAATATTACCCCTTCCTATGACACTCTCCCCACCCTGGTGCACACCCTCATCATTTTATGCCTGGACTAATACAGTAGCCTGCCTCAATTCTCTCCCCACTTCAGACCATCCTCTACTCAGCTTTCAAATGAATCCTTCCAAAGCACAGGTCTGACTATGTCATCCCTCTATTTTACAAACCCTGGTAGCTCCCTATTATCTCTAGGATAAAAATATAAATGTAAAATACTCTTCTTGGCATTCAAAGCCTTTCATAACCTGGCCTCCAGTCTTCTTAAACCTTCCTTATCCCCAGGTACACCACAATCTCATGACACTGACCTCTTTGCTCTTCCTGGAACAGAACACTTTAGCTCCCGACTCTTCGTTTTCGTTGGCTCTCTTTGTAAGCTTAGGATTTTCTCCCTCTGCATCCACTATCTCCTGGCTTCAACGCCCAGTTAAAAATCCCATCTTCTACAAGGAGCCTTTTCTAATTCCCCTTAATGCTAGCGCCTTCCCTCCGTTGATTATCTCTAATTTTATTCCATATTTTTCTTGTTTGTGCCTAGTTATTTGCACATTGTCTTGCCTGTTAAATTGTTGAGAGCAGGGACTGTCTTTTACCTTTTTGAAATAATACTCTTTAATGATATTGGTGTATAGTTATCTATCCTGGCTTTATTCTTCCGTGATTTAGGTATTAGGACTATTTTTGTTTTATAAATTTTTTTTAGTAGAGCACTTTCTCAATATTTGAGAATAATTTGAATAGCATAAGTATTAATTGTTCCTTAAAATTTTGATAGAATTTCCCTGTAAATCCATCAAAAAAAGTTTCCCACCACCATCACCGCCACCCTCCCACTTTGGTAGTTCCTTTACAGCTAGTTCAATTTCCTTTTCTGAGACTGGATTATTGGATCCTTATTTTACATTCTGTTAATTTCAGTATTTTATATTTTTGAAGTTATTCCTCTATTCCTTTTCTGTTCCCAGGTCTGTTGATACAGTAACTTATAAAGTTGACCTCTCGTGTGGCAAATGATTGTGTGTGTCTTGTGTTTTAAGTATTATTTAAGCAGAAATCTTGTGATAGCACAGAATCAACAAGAATACAAATGATTTTACTTTTCTGTGCCTCAGGTTTCTCATCTGTAAAATGATAGGCTTAGACTAGATGACAGCTAAGCAGGGGTGTGCCAGTAAATATTGAACAACCTGATCTGTGCAGGGAGGGGAGACTGTACACAAGACACAATTAACAATCAGCTTTCATAAGTGAATTCGAACAGGATGCAGCCTACCCCTACATCTAATGATCTCTTCTAGTTCTAAACCTATAACCCTATGATTAATAGTATAGGTTAGGTACAGAATTTTGGTGCTAGAAAATACAGAGAAGGACCTTAGACTTTAATCTTTCTGTTTAGGTCAATGTGATTGTCATTGAATTTTGGGAAGGAAGGGGTGCAGCAATTAGCAGAAAAGTAAATAGGATGAATTGGCTGGTTTTCTCATACTCATAAATGTATCTTTTGTGATATTTTCATGATGAAAGTTTATAACTAATAATTTTGTACAAACTTCATGCCGATGAGGAGCTAAACGTCTATATTCTACATTGTAGTTGTTAGCATTTTTAGCCAGAAGGCAACTGAACAGAAAGAACCAAAGGCCAAAAGCCACTTGCTATATACTCCCCCACGTAATACTGATGTAGCGTAGTCATATTAAGTTGGCGTAGAAATCAACCAGAATCAATGGTTTATTGATGTGTAAAATATTACTCATTGTAACATTGCATTTAACTTTGGCATTTAGTTAGTACCAGTAGCTGTGCCACAAATAATTTGACAATTAATTAGTTTTATTCCTGCAGTACACTACTATAGAACATTAGCCTTTCATATGAATTGAAGCAAAAGCATAAAGAGGATCCTTCCAGTGCCTCTGATGTTTCCTGCCGAGCATTAAGGAGAATAAGGTGGTAGGGACTGTTCTGCAGGGAACTTCTCATAAGCTGGTGGAGCATCAGGTATCTGTGGGAATGAAAAAAGAATGTGTTTATCAGACCTAAGAACTTCCATGCAATGAAATAAGTATTCTCAAATTCATCCATTTAGGTCATGTTCACATTTTTCTTGGTTTCTAAGGAATGCGGCACTGAACTGGGAAGAGACCTAAGTTCTAGTCCTGGCTCTTCTACTAACAATCTCTGTCATGTTTAACAAGTTAATCAGTCTCTATGCACCCCATTAAAGGTGGTGCAATAGATAGGGTATTGGATCTGGAGTCGGAAAGATGCGAGTTCAAATCCAGTTTCAAGTACTTACTTAGCTGTGTGACCCTGGGCAAGTCACTTAACCTCTCTCTGCCTCAGCTTCCTCGACTATAAAATGAGGATAAAAACAGTACCTGCAGCCCAGGGTCGTTGTGATGATAAAATGAACTAATGTTTGTAAAGTACTTAGCAGACCTTAAAATATGTATACGTGTGTGTGTGTGTATGTATATATGTGTGTGTGCTCCATATACTATTATATATACTATATGTGTATGTATATATATTTACACATATATGCTAGCTAGTATTATTGTTATTTCCTCATCTGTAAAAATGGGGTTGTTGTACAAGACGACCAATAAGACTGCTTCACTTGTAACATTCTGAGATTGAGGAAAAAATCAACTTTTTTGTTGTTGTTGAAAACCAAGGTCTCCATGATAATTATAGCCTAAGAGTAAGAGTTGGATGGATGATCAGATTTAGAGCTAGAAGGAATCTTAAAGGTTATTTGATCTGATCTTGTTTCACATATGAAGAAAGAGAGGGGTATATATAGAGAGGGAGACAGACATCTGGATATTTTCTCCTCTCTCGGTTTTCGTGACCTCTTTCTGTCCGGGTTCCCCTTCCATCTCCTCAGTTCCTCCTCATTCTACTTTACTGATCCATTATCCATAGCAGAGCCTCTAAAAGGGAGTGTCCCCCAAAGCTCAGTCCTTAGTCACCTTTTCCACTCTATCTCACCCATTGATCTCATCATTCAGGCAGTCAGCCAGACAACAAGCATTTATTAAATGCTTACAACGTTCTAGGAAGGGATCCAAAGAAAGGCAAAAACACTGTCCTTGCCCTCGAGCAGCTCACATTCCAACATAGGGAGAGAACATGCAAGCCACTATGTACGTACAAAATATACACAGTATAAATGGAAGATAACCTCAGAATGGGAGGGATCAGGAAAAGCCTCTTACTGAATGGTGGTGACTTGAGTTGAGTCTCAAAGGAAGCCAGGAAAGCCCAGAGGCAGAGGTCAGGAGGAAGAACATTCCAAGCATGGGGGATAGCCAGTGAAAAGGCAGAGATGGGAGATAGAATGTCGTGTATGAGCAACAGCAAAAAGTCCAGTGTCAGTGGACTGTAGCATGCATGGAGGGGAGCAAAGTATATGACTAGAAAGGTAGGAAGAGACCAGGATATGGAAGACTTTAAAAGCCAAAGAAGATTCTATATTTGATCCTGGAGGTAATAGGGAGCCATTGGAATTTATTGGAGGAGAGGGAGAGACATGGTCAGACTTGGACTTTAGGGAGATCACTTTAAAAAAAATTATTTACTGTTTTATTTTTCCCCAGTTACATGTAAAAACAATTTTAACATTCGTTTTTAAGACTTTGAGTTTCAAATTCTCTCCTTCCTCCCTCACCCACCCCACCCCACCCCTCATTGAGAAGGCAAGCACTTTGATATAGATTTTACATGTGTAGTCACACAAAACATTTCCATAACAGTCATGTTGTAAAAGAAAACATAGATCAAAAAACAAACAAAAAGCCCCTCAAGAACAATAAAGTAAAAAAAAAAAAAAAAAGAGGTATGCTTCAATATGTATTCAGACACCATCTGTTCTTTCTCTGGATAGGGATAGCATTTTTCATCATATAAGTCCTTTAGAATTGTCTTGGATCATTGTGTTGCTGAGAACAGCTAAGTTGTTCACAGCTGATTGTCTCACAATATTGCTCTTACTTTGTGCACAGTACATTTCACTTTTCATCAGCTCACGCAAGTCTCTCCAGGCTTTTCCGAGAGCATCCCGCTCATCATTTCCCAGAGCACAATAGTGTTCCATCACAATCACATACCACAACTTCCCTGTTGATGGATATCACCTCAATTTCCATTTCTTTGCCATGAGAAAAGACCTACTATAAATATTTTTGTACATATAAGTCCTTTTCCTTTTTTTGTTTTTTAAGGAAGATCACTTTGGCAGCTGAGTGTAACGTGGACTGTAACAGAGAAATTCTTGAGGTAGGCAGACCAGCCAGTAAAGTATTGCAATAGTCATGGCATGACATGATGCGGGACTATACCAGAATGATGACAGTGTTAGTGAAGAAAAGGGGACATGTACAAGAGATATGGTGAAGGTACAAATCACAAGACTTTCTATATTTTAGATATGTGGAGTAAACATAAGTGAGGAGTTGAGAATGACATTGAAGGTGTGAGCCTGGGCTACTGGTAGAATGGTGGTGCACTTGACAATAATAGGGAGCCTTGGAAAGGGGAAGGGTTGAAGGAGAAAAAATAATGAGTTCAGTTTTGGACATGTTGCGTTTGAGATGTCTATGGGAAGTCCATTTCAAGATGTCTAATAATCATCTTTTGATGAGATTGGAGGCCAGGAGAAAGCTTAGGGCTGAATAATTTGATCTAAGACTCATCTGCTTTGTTGTTGTTCAGTCATTTCAGTCTTGTCTGACTCTTTGTGACTCTATTTGGGGAGTGGCAAAGATACTGGAGTAGTTTGCCATTTCCTTCTCCAGCTCATTTTACAGATGAGGAAACTGAGGCAAACAGGGTTAAGTGACTTACCCAAGGTCACATAGCTTGTAAGTGTCGGAGGTCACATTTGAATTCAGGAAGACGAGTGTTCCTGTCTCCAGGACTGGCACTCTGCAATGCACCACCTAACTGCCCCTATCATCTGCTTAGAGATAATTGAACCAGTGGGAGCTGATGAGATCACCAAGTGAGATAGGGTAGTGAGACAAGAGACAGACCCTTTCGGGACACTGATGGCTAATTAGTATAATCTGGAGGTAGACCCAGCAAAGGAGGCTGAAAAAGCGGTGGTCAGACAAATAGGAGGAGAACTGAGAAAAGTGTCCTAAAGAGGAGAGAACAACCATCAGAAGAGGGTGAATGACAATATCAAAGGTTGCAGAAAGTTCAAGAAGAATTAGGATTGAGAAAAGGTCATTAGCATTATAGCAGCTCTTTTTATGGTGGCAAAGAATTGGAAGTGGAGGGGAGTCCCCCATTTGGGGAATGGCTCAACAAGTTGTGGTATATGATTGTGATGGAATATTATTGTGCTATAAGAAATGATGAGTGGAATAGTTTCAGAAAAACCTGGGAAGACTTATATGAATTCATGCAAAGTGAAGTGAGCAGAACCAGGAGAACACTGTACAGAGTAATGATGGATTGTAAAAGACTTTGCTACTGTGATCAAGATAATGATCCAAGACAATTCCAAAGGAACCATGATGAAAAATGTTCTCTACTTCTAGGGAAGTACTGATAAACTCTGAGCACAAATTGAAGCATACTTTTTTTAACTTTATTTTCTTGTGTGTTTCTGTGAGTATTTTTTTATGCAATATGGCTCATGTAGAAATATGTTTTGCATGAAAAAAAAGATTGATCAACAAAAAGGTCATTAGTAACTTTGGAGAGAGCAATATTTCAGATGTATGTTATGGTCAGACACCAGACTGCAAATGTTTTAGAAGTGAGAGGGGAGGAAATGGAGACACTGAATTCTCAAGGAAAGTCCCTTTGGCCAAAAAAGGGAGAAGAGATATAGGTTATATATGCGTAGTCACACAAAACATATTTCCATATTAGTCATACTGTGAAAGAAAACACAGACCCCCCCCCAAAAAAAAGAAAGTAAAAAAGTATGCTTTTATCTATATTCATACTCCATCAGTTCTTTCTTTGCAGGTAAATAGCATTTTTCTTTATGAATCCTTCAGAATTGTCTTAGATTGTTGTGTTGGTGACCATATGTAACACTTAATCATCATACATACAATATTGTTGTTATCATGTACAATGTCCTCCTGTTTCTGCTCACTTCACTTTGAATCAGTTCATGTAAGTCTTTCCAGGTTTTCATGAACTTGTTTTTTAAAAAAATATTAAGTGTATTTCAATGTAATTGGTTTTCTTTATAATCCTATGTATTTTATTTTATGTGTTTAAATTCATACTTTCTCTAGGATAAAATTAAAAAAAGCTCTCTATTTGGCATGTAAAGCTCCTCATAACTTCATCCCTTCCTGCCTTCCTAGCCTTCTTTTTTTTTGGTTTTGTTTTTTCTTTTGGGCAGGGCAATTGGGGTTGAGTGACAAGGTCACACAGCTACTAAGTGTGTCAAGTATCTGAGGCTGGATTTGAGCTCAGGTCCTCCTGCCTCCAGGGCCGGTTCTCTACTTACTGCGCCACCTAGCTGCCCCCTTTCTAGCCTTCTTACACACCTTATCTCCTCCAAGAATTCTATAATCTAGCCACACAAGTCTATTTGTATTTCTTCAAACACAACACCCCATCTCCTCTCTCCGTGCCTTTGTCTTGACTGACCCCTACATCTGGAACAGTCAGTTCCCCTACACTCCCCCTCCCTCACTTAGTTTCTCTGGTTTCCTTCAAGACTCAATTCAAATCTCACCTTCTATAGGAATCCTTTCCTGGGCTTCCAGCTAGCAATGCCATCATCTTCCAGGTTATTTTCATCTACTCTGTATCTTGTATTTACCTTGTCATTTTCATGTTGTCTCCTCCACTAATATATTTGCTTATACCTTACATCTAATTCTATTATCTTGCATGTACCTAATTATTTACATATTGTCTTCCTCACTAGAACATATGTATGTTCTAGATAGGTGGCACAGCGGATAGAGCACCAGGTCTGGAGTCAGGAGCACCTGCATTCAAATCCAGCCTCAGACCCTAAGTAGTTGTGTGACTCTAATCTTTGCCTCAATTTCCTTATCTGCAAAATGAGCTGGAGAAGGAAATGGCAAACCACTCCAGTATCTTTGCCAAGAAAACCCCCAAAAGGGGTCACAAAGAGTCAAACACGGCTGAAAACAACTAAACAACAACCATAGCAACATATTCCTTGAAGACGGACTGTTTTTTGCCTTTCTTTGTATCCTCAGTGCCTAGCATAGTGCCTAACACATAATAAGCACTTAATAAATGCTCATTGACTGAATGACTTACAGTAAGTGACTTGCTCAAATCTAGGTCCTCCATCTGCAGACCCCATTTTATTTTCTCTATACCACTTTATTCTACCACACAACCCCTCCAAGAAATTGAATTTCAAAAGTACAAATAAATTGCGTATGTGGGAGAGGTATATTTATGATGTTTTCCATAGAATTATTTATCACTTAGTTTACTTAAGATAAATTACCTTTATAACAGAACTATAGAATTGTAATAATGAATTACTTTTCCCCTTTTAGAGGCACTAACTCAAATTTAATCTTGATCATGGCATGTGCACTAGTGATATACTTAACATTGACATTGGGCTACATTCATCATGTCCGAAGGAAATCCAAGGCCATTTATTTAGTTATCGCCAAGCCTTCAAACTGTGGCTTCTATGACAGCTGTACCTCATGGCCATAATACTCATGAAAGATAACTATATCCTGAACTAGAGATGTAATACCTGATAAATTAGCATATTCTTCATTGTACATTGACCCACCATGACTTTCACATAGGTGACTGTAATGTTTGACAAAGTATTTTAAAATTTTTAATTTATCCCTCACCTAAAATAAATTTCACAATAACAGGATTTTACCTGATTTAAAGTATCTTAAGTTGCATAAAATAATTATTCCACAAAATTTTTAAATTATATATCCAACATATACTGTATATCAGCTGAATTTGAACACCACTCATCAGTTTCTGATGTGTTCCTATTCTCACTTATGTCCCTAAGTTTATATTACCTTCCATTTTTATTGTATATATCTTATCTATACACAGTTGTTTACTTGTTGTCTTCCTCCTCCCCACACTACTAGAATGTAAGATCTCAGAGGACTTTGACTGTTTTTGCCCCTCTTTGTATCCATAGTGCTTACTACGGTGTTGGTATTCATTAAACATCTAATAAATGCTTATTAACTGACTGACCTAATGAGAAATGGGGGAGAGATCCTTACTTCAAGATCCTTATGATATTCCTTTACTTAATTAGCTTCAAGTACATCAGCTCTGATATATTTAGTTTATAAATACCATGCTTAAAGAAAAAAGGAAGAATGGGGGAAAATACATGTGAAAATATAACTGGTAAATACTTACTATTCAAAATATACAAAAAATTGCCATGATACTTTAGAGATGGTGCTAATATCAGAGATTAACAAGCATCCCACGTGAACAAACGCAAACAAACTGCATGGAAAAAATTCAGGCTGCTGTCACAGGATTGTAGAGTACATGAAGTAAGGTGTAAGAAGTCTAGAAAAGTAGGAAGGAGCCAGGTTATAAAGAGCTTAAAATGCCAGAGTCCTTTCTATTTGATCCTGGAGGGGCCAGGAAGCCATTGGAGCAACTTGAGAAAGAGAGTGCCTTGATCAAACCAATGCTTTAGAACAAATGTTCCTAATCCTTTTCTGTGTCATGGGTCCCTACTCAGAATAATGTTTTAAAAGGCATAAATAAAATACACAGGATTATAAAGGAAACCATAAAGGAATTATAAAGGAAACCATTCCATTATAAATGGAATCTAGGTCGAGTTATTTCCCTGGGTCTAAAGTATGGGACTTTGTCATCATTGATACTAGAAAATCTAAGTGAGCAGGACAGAACAGGTGACTGATTGTACTGATAGTTTTCCTTGATTCTTTGTTGTGAGTGTTTTCACTTATTTGATTTGAACATAACTACACAGGAAGCAAGCAAGCAAACAAACATGATTCCAGGAGCTTAACATACCACAGAGTTACAATTGCTGTTCTCCTGAAAGGGCCCTTTGCTGACAGGGAGAGCACCCTCATCCCCGTAGTAATTCCCCATCAGGGCTTTCCCAGTACCAGCGCAAAAGTTTTTGTCCTGAAATGTAAATTCAGTGGGGGTTAGTGGGAGAAGCAAGAAGAAAATGGACAGCAATGTAAAGAAATGAAAAAGATGCGGCACTCCCCTCCTTCCCGGCCCTGGACCCAGGGGTAACATTTTTCCCAAAGAGACCAAATGGTATAGCAGACCAGACTTAGACCATTTCTCTACCCAAATGACTTTGTAACTTAATCCCTTTGTGGCAAATTTTCTTGTGCCTAAAATGAGTATGATAATAATAAGCTATTAGCTGAAGCTTGATGTGAATTACATTGAATGCTTTGAATAAATGGGGGCCCATGATTGCAAAGAATACCTCAGCGAATTTCTGTTTTTGTCCACATAGTTATTCTCTCCAGTGGTACTGGTCACATCCCATTATATTCTTCCTCACCTTGGAGGACTTTTGTCCATGTCCTTCAAGAAACCCTCCATGGGGTCCAAGCAACATACATAGTTTGTTGTTGTTTACTCATCTGAGGCATTTCTGATTCTCCGTGACCTTATTTGGGGTTTTCTTGATAAAGACACTTGAGTGGTTTGCCATTTCCTTCTCCAGCTCATTTTACAGATGAAGAAACTGAGGCAGACACGGTTAATTGACTTGCCCAGAGTCACACGACTAGGAAGTGTCTGAGGCCACATGTGAACTCAGGTCTTCCTGACTCTAGGCTTGACATTCTTTCCACTGCACCAACTAGCCGCCCTACATACTTGAACCTTCCTCTAGTTCTTAACATTAGACAGGTACCAATATTACACATGGACTCCATTTAATATCCCTTTTCTTTAATGGTCACACATCTCTTTGATGCCTTTAACAGCATTTTTGTGAATATTATTTAAAAGATTTATTTTCAATTATTTAACAAATTATTTAAAATTAATTAAAATTTAAAGTTGTTTCCAAGAAAAACTTGAGGGCATTGAAAGTAGGGCCAATTTTCCCAAATTCTGTACAGCTTGTTTTCCTTCTCTAATTCAGTTCAGGGCCTAGTTTACTGTTCACCTTTAGTATCTGCCTGCAGTATAGGTACTGGTAGACCAGCTGTGTTATTTGTCATCCACCTATCATTTGAACAAAGGTCTACATGATTTTGTAGAGTGTTACAATAAGCTCTTAAGCAATTGCAAATCTCATTTAGAAGGCTCAGTAATGTTCTGGGGCTTGTTGCATTCAGCATGCCCTCTACAAAACAGGAGCATCTGGAGGACCTCAACATCTATAAGGATTTCATCTTCCATTCAGACTATGGGCTCAGTATGCCCCCATGACAGTGGCTTGGTTAATATACATCTCTCTGTTTTATGTTTTGTTTGATACCACTCACCAGATATCTTTGAACAAAGTTACCTCTGTTGTGTTGTATCAGAGAAACTTAGATAATCTTAACATATGCACAGCAGACATCTTATTGGAAGAAACCTTTAAAGTTACATTTTGCTCAACCAAGTAAAATAAATGCTTTTTAAATAGTCAATAAACAATAAAACAAATGAGATCTTATATTCTCTACACAATTTGTGGTAGAAAAGACATGTAATACTCTAGAAAACTGTCTGCCAAAGCCTGCCTATCCCTTTCTCATATTTTCATCCAAGATGATCTTTGTATGCATCTAGATTGTTATCATAAAGATTTTTTCCCTGATAAGAAAATTTGTGAGCTATCCTTCCATTTAGCTGCAACTTTCTTATACCTTCTGATTTCATTTATTATGAGAATGTCAATATGGCTCTCGTTCACCCCCAGAACTATCTAGTTTTGTGTTTTCCTTTATTTCATGGGTTGCCCATGATCAAAGAATTCATCATTTTGTGGCCAGCCCACTGGGGATGAACCTCTTTACTCAGCTAGGTTGGCTCTCAGACAGCAGGAAGCCTATTAGTGGTATCATACTTTCTAGCATGATGTAGAATTTGCGAAAGCTAATGCCCTGCTGGCACAAGTTCAAGCATCCAGGATCATGACCTTCATGTCCCAATAAGACGCTGGAGCATGACTTCAGAGGGCACATGAGATTGTGAAGAGAGCAGCATCCTATCGACAGTGAGAGATGTGAGTTGTTTTTCTTGGCTGACAAGGTCCTTCAAGGAATTTTATATTTGACATAGACACTAGAGATACCTTTAATTTTGACATAGACGTGACAGATACTTTTAATTTTGACATAGACATGAGAGATACTTTTAATTTTGACATAGACATGAGAGATACTTTTAATTTTGACATAGACATGAGAGATACTTTTAATTTTGACATAGACACTGGAGATAGCTTTCTTGAGGAAAGCCTTTTTTGCTCCACCAAAGAGAATGCTTTTTTTTATAAACAACACATAATAATCACAGTGGGATCTCACATTCAATATATTTTTCAGTCAATTGTGGTTACTATGGAATATCATTTGTGAACATCTGCCTGTTCCCTACTAGTGTTCTCATTGAGAATGTTTTAAATGTATGTCTAATTGATTCTCATTAAATTTTTCTGTAGATAATAAAGTAGCGCGTAGAGCTATACTTGGCACATAGTAAGTACTAAATAAATGCTTGTTGATCAATTGATAGGATAAGTAGTCGTTAATGTTCTATTGGTTGCTTTTTTTTTGTTAAGGTGAAAGGTTAAGGTGCAAAGGCACTCAGGTGGCATAGTGGATAAACCTCCTGGCCTGGAGTCAAGAAGACTCATCTTCCTGAGTTTAAATCTGGCCTCAGACATTTACTAGCTGTGTGACCCTGGACAAGTCATTTAACCTTTTTGCCCAAGTTTCTTCATCTGTAAAATGAACTGGAGAAGGAAACAGCAAACCATTCCAGTATCTTTGCCAAGAAAACCCCAAATGGGGTCATGAAGAGTTGGACACAACTGAACAACAAAGCAAAACTACCTTCTCTGTTTTCTGTTGATCAGTTTCTACTTCCTGGGTTCCCTGGTTTCCTGCAAGATTCAGCTCAAATCCCACCTTTTGCAAGAAGCCCTTCCCGCTCTGAAAGAGTCTAAAAGAACTCTGCCCCAGTCCCTAGACTGGAAAAGATAGAGCATCCTTCAATCCCTTGCAAATCCTCTCTATCTCCCTAGTCTTTCTCTCACAAAGCCTCTGCTGCCTCACTGCAACCTTTCTGTCCAATGATTTTTTTTCCAGTAGGGTCTTTAGCAATTCAGAGGAAATGGTAAAGAGAAGGGAATAATTGCTTGGCCTGAAATGGGATTATTGATATTAGAGTCATACACTGCCCCACCTCCAATACACATACACATCAACTCTGAAATTTTTGCAAAGCATTTAACCACACGTCATGTAAAAATAAGAAAATCTTGACTTGGTTCACTTTTATTTTTTACACCCGGTGCAGATGTCTTCAGCTGTTTAACAGCTACTACCTGGGATGTGGGACAAGGTTATAGAAAAAAAAATTAATTTGTTTTCCAATCCTTCTGTTAGGGTACCGGATGAAAATTTCCTGACTTACCCAATGTGGTAAAAAGGGAGTGTGTGAGCAGTACTCACCTGCAGGGTTTTGTAGCCACTGCGTCTCTTGCAATACCAGCAGCTAAGGAGCAGCAAAACCCCCAGGATCACAGCCAGGATGCCAATTCCTGCCGCCCTGTCCCGGAAGACAAGACAAATTCATCTTGCCACATATGAACATGAGTCTTACTTATTACAAAGCATCTATTCACAGGAGCTTCCTCTCCACACACATCCCCAAGCGGTTCACTCCATACTCCCTGGAAGAGTCCATTCTCACATTCTCCAGCCCTTCCTCAACTACACTTTTCAGAACCCTACAGTTGTGTAGAGGTCAGGGGTGTTTTCTAAAAGTCTGTCGAGTGTGTGTCTTAGAGGAACGACACAAATCAGTATCTGCAAAGAGAAGTCAGATTCCAGCCTTAGTAATACACTACTTACTATAACTACTAATACAAATTATGAAAATAAAATAATAAAGAGGCAGCTAGGTGGCACAGGAGGAAGTGCGCTCAACCGGAAGTCAGGAAGACATGAGTTTAAATTCAGCCTTAGACATTTACTACTGCTACTACCCCCCCCCCCACCATCACCACCACCACCACCATCACCACTACTACTGTTACTACTGCTGCTGCTGCTGCTGCTGCTGTTACTACTACTTCTACTGCTATGTGATAATGGTAACTATCATTTTATGTGGTACTTTAAGCTTAAAACAAAAAGCTTTACACAGGTTATGTCACTTGATCCTCGCAACAACCCTGAGAGGTCCAATGCTGTCCCCATTTCATAGATGAGAAAATTGAGGCTGAGGGATGTTAATTTGTCCAAGATGGACACAATTAATAAGTGTCTGGGATAGAACTCAAATTCAGGTCTTCCCAGCTCCACCCCTCCTCCCCTTCCCCCTCTCTATCCCCCATCCGCCACAGCACCCAACTGCCTCCTGGTTAATCCTCCTGTGCAATATTTCTGCTCCTTTACTCCAAATGTCTGCCCTGCTCTTGATATCTTTGCTTCTGAATTGATGGTACGGTCATGAAGGTGAATTTGAAGTCAGTCCCTGCAAGCAAAAGTCACGGTACAGCTTGCATTCCTTTCTCAGGTGTAGCCTCGCACTGTGCAGACACAGTGTTGATGTAGGGACTGGTGTAGGAGTGAGAGCTGATGCTGGCAACATCTTAGGGTGCTGTTGACAAAGGTCACTCTTAGACAATGAGGCTGCGTTTCTCTTGCAAAAGTTGCCAAGTACATTGAGATGCATACAGGATTTGAATTCACTCCTTCAGCATATATTTAGTATGTACCTAAGTATGTTTCAGTGCCCGGCACATAGTAAGAACCTAATAAATGCTTATTGCTTGACTGTTGATATTAAGAAATACTAAACTTGGGTCTACCAGGGTAAATATTTAACAACTGATTCTCCAAAAATTGCCCGAAACACACAGTATATCCTTTTAAATTTATTCTATGTTGTTAACGCTTTCTTAAGACTAGACAATCAACAAAACAATGAATCAAGTTGTGGTGTCTGCCCTAGGTATAAATGCTCACACTGAAAAATTTAACAATCTGCAGGAGCCCATAAGAGCCGGCTTCAGCACACCAAGTGACTTTGCCCCTAAATAACATATAATCTAATAATTTATTAAGGGAGATACAATTTTGTGAGTAAAGTTAGAAAATGTTTATCGCAAATTTTCTGCTGTATGAGATATGTGGGAGGGTAGGGCTAACCTGGTGTACTGGAAAGAGCTCTGGAGACCTGGGTTCTGTAAAAAGGATAGCGCAGGGAAGAGGGCAATATTCCTCAATACGGTCAGTGGTTGGCAAATATTTCTTAAGTGCCTATCTCTGTAGAAGGCACGTGCAAGACTAAGGGGATAGGAATTAGACTTGTGATTTCACTAATCCAGACAGAGAAATCCCAGATAAACAAACTCCATCTAACAATGTAAATTGGCATCTTCTCCATAACTTATGGTCACAAAGCCACTATCTGTCAGAGATGGGACTTGAATCCAAGTCTCCACAATTCTCCATCCACAATGCAACACTGCCTTTATAGGCTCTGGGAATACAAAGGGAAACATGAAAATAGTCTCAGCCCTCAATGAGCTGACATTCTACTGTTGATAGAAAAGTACTTTATGAAACATATGAAGTGCTATGTGAATATAAGCTGTTTTGTTATATAAACCAAATAGTTTTGCGTAATAACTCTTTCATAGAACTGTGGTTACCAAAGATTAATTACTACACAATCTTCTGGTAACATTCAATAAACCTAAGCTCCTCTCATACAACTTTTATTCAGTAAGTTAATGGTTGTCTGGTTTTAGACATTGCATCCTGGGAGTCAGATAAAATCCTATTTATCTAAAGAGCAAATCTAACCATGCCTTTCTCCCGAGCAGATTGCAATAGCTTTCTATTGCCTCGAAGGTCAAATACATGCTCCTCTCTTCTGACCTCTAGTCCACTTTTCTAGGTTTTTATATATGGCCCTGGTCTAGCCAGACCTGATATCTTATTGTTTTTCACACATGACACTCAATCTCTCATCTCTGTGCACTTTTCGTTTGCTGGATAAAATCCTCTGTTGGGCATTCAAGGCTCTTCATAATCTGCCCCCTTCTTCCAGTCTTCTTATGCCTGACACCCCACCATTTACTGTTTAATCCAGTGACAATAGCCTCCTTGGTGTTTCTCAAATAAGATACTCTGGGCATTTTCATTGGCTTTCCCCCATGACTACAATGCTCTCCCTCTTTAACTCTGCCTCCTTTCTTCCATCGAGTCTTAGCTAAAATCTCACCTCTAGAGGAAGCCTTTTTCAATCCATCTTAATTCTAGTGCCCTCCCTTTGTTAATTATTTCCAGTGTATCCTGTGTATAGATTGTTTGTACACAGTTGCTTGCATGCTCTCTCTCCCATTAGATTGAAAGCTCCTTCAAGGCACAGAGTCAGGGGTGGGGAACCTGTAGGCCCGCTAGATCCTCAAGTGCAGCCCTTTGACTGAATCCAAACTACACAGAACAAATCCTTTTACTATCTAGTCCAAGGTACACCCAAAATATAAATCCTGTTCCTAGTCATTTAACTTCTACTGGAAGATTTTCGTGAATGATGAACTTAGTGATGTTTTCTGAAATGGCCCATTCAAATTTTGTTAAGATTTTCCTTAACATGTTGTTGAGCTGAACCTAATAGATGTTGAGTTGAAATCTATCTCTCTGATTATGAAGGTCAATAATGAACCCAATTATAATTGGGTTCCCTAGCTTCTTCCTAAAGAGGAGCTACTTTTGGCTACCCCAAAATCTGATCAGCACTTTAGTACAGTGCCTGGCACAAAGTAGGCACTTGATAATTGCTTGTTGACTTGACTTGATCTCTAGGCACAGGTATGGAAGAGGAAAAAGAAATAGGCCCTGAGAGTGCAAATTACTGACAAAAGAAAGCGATGCCCTCTCCTTTCTAGGAAGGCTCCGAAATCTACTGATGAATCAATCTGTTGGTTGGAGAGCCCTAGGTCAGAAGAGAGAATTGGAGATAACGAGAGATGGAAATCTTTTTTCTAGATCCATTTAGCTTGCCAGCACAGATATGACAAGAATGGAATTTTGTCTAAGCATTGGTAGCAATTCCATATTAGTATGTCTCATTACTGTGTCATTAGGTGGGGGATGTAAGATTACAGCATTAAAGTATCTGAAAGAGAGTCCTTTAGAATTACAATCCAAAGTAGAGGCTCCCAGGGGGATAGGAAAGCGGCTCCTAAACCATGGGCAAGGATTAGGAAGAGGTTGATGTGAACACCTACGCAACTCTGGCCTGGAAGCTGGAAGTTGCTGGTCAATGTCATCACCTTGGATTTGGACTAGTATATCCTTGTACATATGTAACAAATAATTGCTTATCCCCCTTTGCTTCCTACCCCATTGGATGTCATACAAGCTGCCCATCTGACCTTGTTTCGTCTTCAGTGATTTCTCAAAGCTTATTGCTGTTCCAAAGTAATTTGCATGTCCAGGCTCAATTACCACTAAGGAAGATAGGAAATGGGAAGACGAGTAGGGAGCAGGGGTAAAGGAAGACCCCTCTGAATGTCAAAACTCAGTGGGAGATACAAAGCAGGTGGGAAGTACCCTACCTAAGAGCAGGGGGATGGGGAGACATATGTGAAAATTTACCCCAATGTATTCAGGAGTGGAAAATGGATACTCATTTGAGCAGGGCAGAATCTGAGGAAGTCCTTTGTAGTCTGGGGAAGAAGGAAAGGATACAGGCTCTGACTGTGCAAATCACTGACAAGGTAAAGTGATTCTCCTCCTTTCTAGGTCTTGTTTTTAAAACAAGGGGAGAAGGCAGGGCAATTGGGGTTAAGTGACTTGCCCAAGGTCACACAGCTAGTAAGTGTGTCAAGTGTCTGAGGTCATATTTGAACTCAGCTCCTCCTGATTCCAGGGCCGGTGCTCTGCTCACTGCGCCACCTAGCTGCCCCTGAAAGGGGTCTTCTATGGAACACATCAAAGAACAGAAAGAGTCCGTACTTTGGTGTCTTCCTGGCCCTGAGCATGAGGACTTGGGACATTGTCAGTACCTCCCCTGGTTCAGGATCCCCTAAGAAACTTAAGCCAATTCCTGAGGAGGAACAACTGCCTGAAAACTTCAAGAGCAGAGGATTAAATACCCAGAGCCACCCTGTCCCTTGGGATTAAGGTATTGTAACATTGTCAGTCTCTCCTGGTCCAGATGTTGTACAGCTAGCACCATCTCCTGGGAAAAAAAACAACTGCATCTATAGACAGAAAGTCAAATAATAGGGAGTAAGTGGGACACAAAGCTGAGGGGCAAGGGTAAGTCTCTAACCCCACTCCCTGATGAGTACTGTGAGTCACACAGACGGCACCATTCTCCCCTGGGGTAAGATGAAAGTAACCCTCCCTGGGCTCTAGGGTGAGTCCTTCTGCGCTCTTCACTCTGTAAATAAAAATTGTTCTGTCTGATGCCTCGTGAACCTGAGGACTTTTAGGGGTTGGCTTGTCTTGGCTAGTGACATTGCCAGATACTACCTGATTAGATACAAAGTATGAGAAAGCAGAGATTCTCAAAGTGACCCAAGCACATTAGATTACAAGAGAATTTCTGACACAAGGATTATACACTAAGATGCGAATACTTCTTATGCTAAAATGCTCTAATCTTAATATTAGCATCTACACAAAATTCCCTAAAGGAGTATTTCTAAATTTGGGTCATCTCCTGGCATCAAAATGGCTCCATTTCCATCTTTTACACCACTGGCCCCCACATTGTGACCTACCAGCAGATTTGAGGGTCCTCTCAACAGGTTGTTACCAGCAGCCTAGAACTTGAAGAGATCTTAAAAGATTACTCAGTGAAACCTTCTCACTTTGCAAATGAAATTGTATGAAGAAAGCTAAGAAAGGTTAAATTACTTGCCTAAGGACCTTGAGTATATAGCTGGCAATTGGACCCAGATCAGCACACTGCAGTTCTAGTATGAATTCTAGGGTACCACACTGTCCTTCTATACTCTTTCTACAAAGGGGAGGTGCACAGAGGAGTGGCCCTGGTACACCCTACTCAATCAAGACCCATCCAGACCCAAACCACTGTTAAGACAGACCAAAAGAATAGCCCTACATGATATGAGATAAAAGAACTTTTCCATGAAGTGAAATCTCATTTGAAGCTATGTGGTTAATCTAAGAATTAGATGAATTTCTTCAATTTCAGGGCCAAAAAAATCCTGCATTTTCATAGGCTAAGAGTGGAAAAAACATGCCCCTGTATCTATAGGTTTTGCACTCCTTAACTTGAAAACCCAGTTTCCTGGGAATCCTAGCATAAAGGGAGAGGACCCGCCTCTTGTTAACTGCTTGACTATTCAGCGGTCCACCTGCCACTTCCATGATCATAAGGCTTTGAAGAAAATCAGAAATAACTTCTCATTAGGAAAAGAGTGGGAATTCCTGACCTAGGCCTTTATAACAAATACTTGCATTTATAACTTAATCCTCTTAAGTTATTAAATATTGTGGCCAACTTTTTCAAAGGACCAATATCTCCCATCATGGGTTTACAGAAAGGCATGTCATGAATGAGGGCAATTTTGTCTTCAGGATTTTCATTTAGAAAGCTCACCCACCTATTACTACCAATCAGATGAAGGGAGTAAATTCCATCTAGTTACTGCACATTAGCAGTTTTCACAGCCTGCCTATTTCTGGACTTATTCCATTCTAAGGACTTTTCACCAAGTGACTGCCCAAACCAGTCTGTGTTACAGACTCTGCATTTCAGCTTCTAAGGGAGGCTGGACTGACCTGGAAGTTTGAATTGGCCATCTACCAGAGAGAACTGAATATCAAGATTATCCCAAAAGTTTAGGGCAGTTTTAAATTTCAGTAGTTTAAAAGTGCTCTAAGACTTCTGGATGACCCTATATAAAAACTTGGATTAGATCATGTCATTTCTCTGTTCAAAAATATTCAGTGACTGTCCATTACTTTACCTAGTAGAGTTCAACCTTCTCTGGCATTCAAGGCCCTCCACAGTTGGATGCCACCTGACCTTTCTTGCCTTATACTTTATGGTACAGCCAACTTTATTATTCTCTGCACCACCACCCCCTCCCAGACATGCCCCATATCTTCTTACCTTCAATATTTTTGCTCACCCTCTTTTCAATGCCTAGAAATACTCTCATTCAGCTTCTTCTCTTATAGAATTCCTACCCATCCTTAAGGCCCAACTGAGAGGACACCTCCTCTGGAGACGTTGCCTAATCCTGCCTGGTTATCAGTTCCTTTCCTCTCCAGACCTCACAGAACCTTTTCTTTTCTAATTCTCTAATATGTCTATAAGGTAATGCTGTATCTTATCTCCCTACTGGACTAGAAATTCTAGGAGGGCAGGGATTGTGTCTTAATCCAAACTATAACTCTCCTAATGTCTAGTGCAGTGATTTACAATACAATGCAACAAATGTTTAAGCCCCTACTGTGTACTAGGATACAAATAAGAAAAAGAAAGATAATCCCTTCCCTCAAAGAGCTTACAATCTAATGGGGGAAGACAATACACAAAAAGGAAGCTGAGAAGCTGATGGAATTGGGGGTGGGGGGAGGGTACCCTGGTAGGGGCATGTAGATGGTGGAGTCTGTTCCAAGTGGAAATGAAGAGTTGGCAGGGCTTCTGAGCCTTCCTTAAATGGGCATTGGGAGGAGTTTTTTGCTCTGCCCTCCAGCCCTCCAGAGCAGAGACTAGTGCATACATAGCAGGCCTTGAATAAATGTTGACTTCGTTGTACTACATTGTTTTGTCCCTCTCTACTACTCCCCCACCCCCACCCCGGATATTTCTCCTTATCATGAGATGTTCTTCCCTTACTGTTCATTTGATGATTATACTTGTTTTATTCACCCTGAATTAGTACATTAGTTCCCACCGGTGTCCAATAACATATACCTAAGGAAAGTCTATCTGCCCATCTGTTCTCATGGGCACCATTTCTTACCCTCACCATTGTCCCATCCCACCACGAAGTAAGTCTATTCCTGGAACTTCTGGGTTTGGGCAATTCATGCTATGTAGCCTTAGAAGAGACTCCCTCATTTTCTAGATGAGGAAATTGAGGCAGGGAGAGGGGGAATGATTTACTTAGAGTCATAGAGGTGACAAGTGGCAGAGCCAGGACTCCTGACTCCAATTCCAGTCTCTTTCCACTGTACCACACCACTTATCTTCCATCTCCTGGCCACCTTCAAAACCCGAAATACATCAAACTAAGCACAATTATTTTCAGAGCATGTATTGCAGGCAAGGTCAGAAAGCCGGACAGTATCCAGATTGGGAGCTTTGGACTCAGTTCCAGTAAAACAGAATTCAGACAAAAATGCAAAGCCCACCTTTTTTTACCCTAGATGACAGCACCTGGCCTCAAACAATCCTGAACCTGGCTTCTGCCTAACTCAATCAAGTAGAAAGTTTCTTCCCCTTGCATCACACATTCTGTGAGAACAGACACAAAACACATTTATGGACAGGCACACACATTCTGGGATAGATAAGTCCCCATCCACAAACTACAAGTTGGAAATCTGCGTTGGGTTTTAGACTTACTCTTCCGCTGTAATGTGAGAAGGAGACTTCTTTTTCTTGAGGTAGGCATGTATAAAGTGAGCATTTTCTTTTGGCATCTTGTGAAGGCACGGTAAAAGTTACCTAACAGGAAGAATGACACCAAGATCATTTATTGAAACCAGAGCTAACTCAAGGGTCAATCCCTATGGTCTTAGTATCAGAAAACCTTCATTCAAGCGGGGGCGCCTACATTTAGATGCTGCACAGTTCCTGGCAAATATCTTAACCTCTCTGAGTCTGCAATAACATGTGGATGCTATTCTATCAAGGGTTTTGCTTACCTGTGTTTTTGAGAAATGTACTTTTAGCAGGGCTTGTTTGGGTGGCTGTTGGGAAGCTTCTGCTGTAGCAAAACAAAATGTGTCAACCTTTAAAAATAAAAGAAAATGGGTGGGGGGCTGGAATTTGTAGCCAGCCTCAAAGGAGCATTGTGAGGAAACATTTTCTAAGCAAAAGAAGGAGGCAGGGGAAGAAAGGGAAAGGAAAAGAGAGGAGATGAGAGGACAGGATTTTTTGATTATTAAAAAATAATAGTGGAGGAGAGAATTTGTTATTATTAAAAATAATAATAGCTAACATTTACATAGCAGTTTAAGGTTTGCAAAGCACTTTACAAATACTATCTTATTTGACCCTCACAACAACCCTGGGAGGTAGGTGCTGTTATTATCACTATTTTAGAGATGAGAAAACTGAGGCTGAGAAAGGTTAAATGATTTGCCTAGCGTCACACAGCTAGTAAGTGTATGCAGCAGAATTCAAACCCAGTTCTTGCTGACTGCAGGTACAATGCTCTCATCTACTGTTCTACCTAGCTGACAAGACAAGTCAGATCCACGAAGGGGTTCTCTTGCCACTTTAAGGGGCTATATCTTTAATAGTCTCCTTTAAAACCCCAAATCAAAGCAGAATAGCAGGTGGAGATTTTTTCCCCTATGACATTTACTTATCTTTCCTTTTGACAATTCTAGTGATTTTCAATTATTCAGTCCCCATGAGGAAGTATATTAATGTTCATTAAATAGGAACCTAATGAACTAGAAAAGGAAGAAGCTTAACTGTATAAATGACCGATTCCATGGAATATATGAAGGTAATTAACAATCTTAGTCTCCCTGTCTCCCAAAAAAAATGACAGCCAAACTCCCATATCTCAGATGAATAATGTAATGACAGGCCCTAAGTATCATTGTTCCAAATTGTATAATCCTAAATCAATTACTATTAGGTTAATTTGTACTTGTAAACCCATACCTTATGCTCAGATCCTAATAAAACTGAAACTCAAGATTTTAACCTTAAATAAGAGTTGTGTGCTATGGAGAATTTTATGGAAGGTCATGGACAACTATCATACAAGATGAGAAATCAAAAGGTCTTGTGCTCTGCCCTTGGGGAGGGCATGCTCACACTGTGAAAAGCTCTTAAAACTGCCTGTGCAGGACCTTAGAGATCATCTGGTCTAAGCCCCTAAAGAGGAGATGAGGAGCCCACCAAGGGGGAAGTGTCTTTGCCTGAGACCACCCGGGGAGTAAGCAGCATAGCTTGTACTAATGAGCAACTAAAAATTTAATAATGGTAACATTAATAATCATAATACTGTAATAATGATAATTACTAGCATGTACATGTGATTAACGTTTACAGAAAGGAAAGATACCACTAGGAAGGAATTGCTTAGCAAAGAGGAGAGTGCCTTGGCCTTGAGACTTGGTAAAGGTTTTTCAAAGAACTTTTAAATATTCTCATTAATAATATTTATATTTTAATTATATTATTCAAAATTATTTAAGTAACTGGAGCATGTGTTGGGGGGCACAACAGAGGGTCAAATTGGACAAAACATCTAAGGTTCCAAAAAGGTACCTAAATAATTCTCTCAGTTCTCTGATCTCCTTTTTGAGGAGAGATGAGGAAGAAAAAGCCTAGGAGGAAAAAGAAGGAAAAGAAACATTTCCACAATTGTGGACCTAGTGAGAACTATCTTCAATGTTCATGTTTTCCTGAAAAACAAACTCAGGAATGAAACCACTCCCAGGTCAGTCAGGAAAGAAACTACACTGAAAGTCAAAGTCTATGTGAAGAAAGGTGACTGGTCAGCGGAGCCCATGTAGGGTTTCCCAAAACAAGTACCAAAATTAAAGGAAGAAAATCCTGGATAAATAGAGCCCTTACCTTCCTTGCAGATCTGCCTTCTGTTCCGTGGCTGGTGAGACATGTGATGATTAGTCCTCTTTTTCTTAATCTTTTGGTTTCGGAGTTTTACTCCCATGATGATCACGGGTTAGGATTCCTGAGGCTGCAGCCTATGGAATTTATTTAATTGGCACGAAAGGAGCAAACCGAGAGGGACTTCTTCCCAACCTCATTCCTCGCCTTGACAACTATCCCTCAATATGTATTTGTTTCTTGTTTTCTTCACCAGATTAATTCCACCCCATTCTCATTTGTCATTACCCTACGACTCTTACAATAAAGGTGCCATCTAGATTCCAGAGAGCTTGGATGCTTCTCTAATTCCCAATGATAGGAAAACTCAATTGGAACACTGGCCCCTGCCTCTTTGTCTTCATAGTAAAAGAGGTTAAAAAATACGTTAGCCTAGTCTATTTCTAGAATGACCCACAGAATCTGAATAAGATGGTAGAGTGGGACATTGGACAAGGAATCAAGAAGAATTGGGTTCGAATTTTACATCAGCCAAGCAACTGTATGCAAATCACTTAACCTTTCTAGGCCTCAGTTTTCCCAATAGAAAAAAGGGGACATTAAACCCAATGATTTCTAAGCTTGACATGTAATCTTGACATGTTTCAGCTTGACCTCTGTGATCCTATTGTAGCACAAGTTCTGGAACTATAAATCCACACCTGAACTGGCTTGCAAGGTCCCCTGAGCATAGCTACTATATTTACCATTCTGGGTTCTAGGTTTAATCCTGAGTAGTTAGAACAGGATTTTTAGCTCACAAGACCACCTTTTCCCAGTGTGCTTCCCCCCCTCCCTCCACTATTGTTTATATCAATTAATCAACCAGACTTAATTAGATTTTAGAACAGGATATTTACTAAGACAATATAGTAGAACAGTTGTACAAAATATTTTCCCCTGAAGTCTGTGACACATTCACTCACAAGCACATACAGAGTCTAGAGGAACGGGGGCTCACATGTGAGACAAAGGGGTAGTACCCGTAAGTACTTTTGCTGGAGTCCTATACTTCACTGTAGTCATTACATCCAATCTGGGGGCCACTGTCAGTCGTTCTGACCTATGTCTTGCCACTGGACTGCGATGACTCTGGAGGAGAAAGTGAAGCTGATGACTTTGCATAACCCTGCCTCTCTCAAATCCAATTCACTTGCAAGTCAAGATATCACCCTTCTGATGATACTGGTCCTCTTCGAGAATGAAGGATGAACAACAACAATCCAATCTATCCTTAGTTCCTGATGTAGATACCACCACCAGCCTAGGGATGCTATTGGACTCCAACGGGAAAAACCAAATCCTCCGGTCCTCCAAATTTTACTAGATCTTCCTCTGGTTAAGGGGAATCGGAGGTAAAGAAGGCCAGGATATTCTCTTCCCCTCTAAGCTATTCCTTCTCAAGGGTGGCTCTCTCTCCTCTCCACCACCAGACACTTGAAATTTCAATTCCAAACAAGCTTCAGGTTTTTATACAAGCCCCATAGGACATGACCTGAGCTGCTGACCAATCTGAACAGGCTTTCTAACATACCTGGCTCATACTTCTGATTGATTCATTCAACCAATATACATTCTTACCAGATACCAGGGTATAGTGTCATATCATTTATTTTAAACAGAATGGGGTAATTGTCTAGGCTGACCTCTCCCCCCCCCACACACACATATATACACATAATGCTATGAATCTGTGGCATATGTTAGCAGTACAAGGGAACTATGTCTCCGCTAGAAATGGGCTAAGATTCATACATCACTAGGGCTAGAAGGGACCTTAAAGATGATCTAGTCCAACCTTCTCATTTTACAGATGAAGAAACTGAGTCTCAGAAAATTTACGGCAGTTAGCTGGTGCAATAGATAGAACACTAGGCCTGGAGTCGGGAAGACACGAGTTCAAATCCATTCTCCAACACTTACTAGTTATGTAGCTGTGGGCAAGGCATTTCAGCTCTTTGCCTCAGATTCTTCCCAGAGTAGTTAAAAGGATCAAGTAAGGTAATATTTGTAAAACACTTAACCAGTGCCTGGCCCACAATAAACATTATATAAATGTTTATTCTCTTCCCTTCCCCCTCACTTCTGGATCATAGAGTTTAACTAGATCATAGAGTTCTGCTACTACTCAGGAGGGGAGAGGGACCTTAGAGATAATCTAATCCAACCCCTCCATTTTACGGAGAAGGGAACGGAGGCTGTCCATGGCCACACCCAGCTGGTTAGCTGCCAAGCCTGGACCACCACACAAGCTCCTAGTTCAGTGTTCTTTCTTCTCTCCTACTCTGTCTCTCTTAACTCTCTGCTGTCTATTATTGCTTCTTAATTGTTTAACTTGTGCATATCTTATTTCCAAAACCAGGCTTTGAAGTCGCTGCTCCTCGAGGGACTAATGTTGGGCACACATGCTGGGCATACAACCAGTTGAAATCAGTTTGAAGCTCCATGTCCTTGCTGCCTAGGAAAAAGAGATCACGTGCTCTGTGCCAAGTCTTAATGTGTGGGAAGGCCCTCTGGCCCATCCACTTTGAGATGTCTTCTTAATAGTGTTGGAGAAGTGGAGTAGTACGTAATAAAGCTGGAAAGACAGAGCTGGATATCTGATACTCTGGACACACCCTACGGGTCCCTGCTATTACCCAGTATGCATTTTCAAAGGCAGCCTATACATTATAATGTATGTATATATGGGGTGGGGGCGGAGAGGGTCAGCCTAGACAATTACCCCATCCTGTTTAAAATAAATGATATGACACTATACCCTGATATCTGGTAAGGGGTTTTAGCTTTTGGCATGACCTCTTAACATGTTCTTCCATCTCCACTGTCCCTACGGTTCAATCTTTCTCCAAATACTGTGGGAGTTATCTTCATTATATACATTTGGTCGAATCACTCTTCCACTCAAAAATCTTCAGTGGGTCTTTACGTTTTGCCATCCTTCCCTGGCATTCAAGGCCCTCCACAGTTTGATACAATTCCTCCTTTCTGGCACAACTCAGAGTACTCCCCTCCAGAAACAAAACTAAGCTACTTTCTTTCTCTTTGAACATGCCCTATGTCCTCCCACATCTGTGTTTTTGCTTTGGTTATTCTCCAAGCCTTTATCTGTCCCCTCTTTATTTTTCCTTTCCCCTCTTTATCTGTCAAACTCTAATCCATTTTTTAAAGTCTAACCCAAATAACATCTCCAAAGAAATCCTTTTCTGGTATCCCCACTCAGCAACAAGTCTGTCCTTCAGACCTCATGTACCACTTTGGTTTGTAGCTCTCTAATGTGCTTATAATATGTATATATAATATAATATGTAATATATATTTTGTAACATTTGTGTACCACAGTCTCTGAAAAGTTAAAGTTCAAGGTTACCCAAAAAGATAATGGAGATATACATAATGGACATAATCAGATAGCAATACATTATAAACAAAGAATAGTGAAAGAGCAACGCTATGAAGGATGCCATCAGAGAGATATATGACTAGGAAAAAAAGATGATCTGGTCATGTAGTCAGAGTGAAAGGTAACCAATGGATATCCCCATGCACCATTGGTAACCACGTCTGCAAACAAGTGTAACCAAGAAAGCAGTCCAGAAGCTGCAATAGTAAGGACTGAAGAACCTATCAACCAACACTCTATCATCACAACTACGTCACCATTATATCACAGATTCTTAGCTAGGAGCATGACCCACTGAGTTCCTGACCTAGTTCCTACCTACTTGACCACACCCTTTCCTTTGCCTTCCCTTCATGTGGCTTCATTTATTGACCTTCACTTAAGGTCATTACTTAAGAACACTGTTTAATTAGATTAGTAAATACATAATAAAAGCAGCATTAATCATATGCAACAGACTACATTCTTTTTGTTCCTTGAATCATGCCTCTTCCAAAGCAGAAACTTCTTTTAGGTTAAACCTTCCCTCTATCCCCTTCAGTCTCCCAGCCACAGCAGGAAGATGGTAAGGACAGTTAGCCCAGAAGTGTTTTACTGTAGAACTTCCTTCCCCTTGTGAAACCAGAGGTGGATATAAAGAGTTAACTCGTGACTGGATTAGAGAGAGCACCATAGAAACTTCAGTGATTCTCATTATAATAGTCATATGGACAACCAGGAACACAGGATCACTCATTTTGAGGCTCTGTTCTGGGGTCTGCTCATACCCTTGTCTGTCCCTATAACTCGAGCCCTGAAATAGGGTGCTGATCAACTCACTCAAAAATGAACACCTTTATGGCATTGCCTGACTGTCACAAACCCAACAGAAAGCAGCAAGGGGACAAATGAGCCTTGGCCTCCACTGTACTTCTTCTAATCCTATCTTTTATCTTCAAAGTCCACCAGCAATCCTGGACTTCTTATGAAGCACTGATAATATTGTCAAGCACGGCTGGGCCGCCAGCTGTCTAGTCAGAGAGATTACCCTCAGTGGCGGTATCTCAGATCCATCAGAGTAAGTTATCCATGTGTATGGGCCAAATAGCTCTTTTTAGTAGTTTTCATGAGCCAAGCCATTTGTTAAGCAATTATTAGGTGAATACTATGTGCCAGATTGTGCTAAGAGCTGGTGATATAAAGGAAGGTATGAGAACACAGACTGTCTTAACTTCGTGTCTCCTCCAGTGCAGCCCAGCACCCTAAGAGGTTTTTCTCTATGAAAAGTTAACAGGCCCACATGGGAAATAAATGCATGAAGACATTTTAGCCTCACTCATACTATGATTAAAACCAATTGTCCTTAAACTTCTTTAGCCTAAAGACAACTTCAATGGTGATGGAATCCCCCAACCCCAATATTCTAACTTCCTTATGGGCCCCACTGAACAGCAGGCATGTCCTGATTCAACCGCACAATCTGGCTTTAATCACGCCACAGGCCCCAGACTCAATCATAGGTCTCACAAACAGCAGGCGTGCCCATGCACTCAACCACAACAGCCATCATCAGACAGAACCACGATAATCAGCCAATCAGAAAACAGCACCACCAGGATGCCTAAGCAGCATGTGGACCCCAAAACAATCGAAGGGACTTTTCCCTAAGTAGGCACCTGTGAAGTAATAACAAAAGCAGTCCTTTAGGTGAACTTATGATACAAAGAGGTTTATTATAATATCATTATCATACATATAAGCTCCCTGCTCCATGGGTTTTTCTGTATGCATTGTAGGTAATCACATGCACAGTTCCACTGAGGCTGGGACCGCTCCCCATTACCTAATCCCTTAACAAACCTCTCCTGACTTTTTAATATTCATAATTTCTGCTGTGTAATCAGCATCAATTGCTTGTCTTGTCTTACTAAGTTGCTGGTTCCTCTTGGAACTCAGTCCGTTGGCTGAGTTCCAATAAATGCCCATACTTGAATCAGAGGCAGTCTGAATCTGAATTCTTTGAGGCAATAACCCCCACAAGAAAGCATGAAACCATAGCAATGGGACAAAAAGACTTCACTGACCACCCTCCTCAGTGGCTTTCACTTACCTTTGGAGAGAGAGAGAGAAAGAGACAGAGAGAGACAGAGAGAGAGAGAGACAGAGAGACAGAGACAGAGAGAGAGAATTTATTAAGCACTTACCATATGTAGAATAGTATATTAGGCACTAAGTGAGATACAAAGTACAGATTGATTGATATGATCCCTGATTTCATGGAGCTTATAGTTTAGAAGGGAGGCTATATATATATACACACACATACATATACATATATGAATGTGGATAATAAGATATCATTTAGAAGATGCAAAATAATGTATAGTAAGTACATTAGATGCAAGACAAAGTGCTATATTAGGTTGAAGAGGAAAAATTAATGTAAAAGACTGGAGCTGCTTTTGATTAAACACCAGTGGGATGTTATCTGCTTTGATTTTGTATTAAATAACATGGGTCAATTATTTATGGTGGAAATAAAAATTATGTTATAAATATGGATGCTATGAGAATTGCAACCTTCATGGATTCCTTGTGGCCCAAATGTTAGGTTTAGGATTCTCAAGTATACCCTTAGGTTGATGCAGCAGTCCCAATAGCCTTGTCTGCCTCTGAAAGGTCTTATCAGAGACTAAGCTCTGCCTGCAAATTAACCATTTAACATCAGGGCAGAGGGTAGGGAATGGGATATCATTTGTGACATGGAGAAAGGCAAACAGACACTCAACCTTCCTATTACATTATCATGTTGTGGAGGGAATATAGAAACATGTCCACGGTCCATATCAAGAAAACTCCCAAGACCCCTAAATATTGCAGCAAAGTCATATAGGCTTCCCTTGGTCTACTTCTCACTCTGAAAATAATGCAAAATGCCTGAAGTTATTAAGATAACAGGCATCCTAAAAGTCCACCAGTCTTCAGAAAAAGTCCTTCCTGCTCCTAAAATGTCCCTTGCTGCCCCCCCTTGCCCCACCCCTTGCTTTGGAAACGAAATCACAATTACTCGTAATGTACTTTTCCTGGTCCAGAAAGAGCTGTCATTCTTTCAGAACCATGGCCCTAAGCAACTGAGCTGATAGCACTAAATGAAGTGCCTTTCACATCTTCCACACTTCAATCATTGGCAATCTGGGAAAAGGGCTATGATACGGAAGTAAAGAAGGAAAGCTGAATCTAGGGACAAGATCAAGCCTTAGTATTTGAAACTAACATTTTTCTTCTTTCTTTGGGAAGGAAAATACTGACAACACAAACTGCTCCCCTGTCTACATCCCTCTTAAGTTTCACTTTCTGCTTGGATTAGCTGCCAACAGATGCCTTCCCAGAAGTACCTCTCTTCTGTATGGTATCTGACACAGCTCTTTCTCTTTCTTTCTTTCTTTTTCCTTCTTCCTCTTTCTTTCTTTCTTTCCTTCTTTCTTTCCTTCTTTTTCTCTCTTTCTTTCTTTTTTTCTTTCTCTTCCTTCCTTCCTTCCCCCCCTCTCTCTCCCTCCTTCCCTCTCTCTCTTTCTTCTTCCTTCCTTTCTTTCCCTCTCTCCATATAGGGCATCACACCATTATCTGAGGGTGCTCTGCCCAAAAGGAATGTAAATTTTAATCTCTGAAACTTTTTTGTTTTTGTTTTTTCTCTTAAAAACCAGCCTTAACCCCAAATCACTCTGGCTCTCATTGATTGGCCAACAGTAAGTCCCAAGCCAAGCCCTACTTGGTCATTGTTTGGGCCCTGACTGGCTCAGAATGAAAGTAAATAAAAATTGTTTCTGTTTTGGCCAGAAACCTTGAAGGTCTTTCTCTCCCAGATCTATTCTTTAAAAGGTCATTCGTTGCCTCATTTCTTATTAAGCCTTAATCACTGAATGGGCTTTGCCTCAGTCAAAATGAGACCTATTAAAGACCTTAGCTTGAAAAAGTCAAGGTCCCCCACTGCATCCTGGGTCATCTCCAGTTGCCCTGACCCAGATGGGACTCCAGTTGCACTGGACCCAGATGGCTCTGGAGGAGAAAGTGAGGCTGGTGACTTTGCACAGCCCTCTCTCAGTTAAACCAATTCACTTGCATGTCATGGCATCACCTCCCTGATGTCACGGCCCTCCTCGAGAACGAAGAACAAGCAGCAGCAACCAGTACCCAGCTGTGAGAGATTGAGCGCTGGACTTAGAATTACAGTATCATAGAACTGAAAGGGACCTCAGAGATCACTTAGTCCAAACTCCTTATTTTACAGATGAGGAAAACTGAAGTCCGGGAAAGTTGAACTATTTGGCCAAGGTCACATAGATAATAACTAACAGAAGCAGGCTTTGAACTAAGCTTCTCTTACTTCACATCCAGTACCCTTTCCATTCCACCCTGCTGCTACTCAGAAGACTTGAGTTTGAGTTGTGACACTGCCACTGAATAGCTGTGTGTCCTTGGGGAAGTCATTTAATCTCATCTGTAAAATACAGGAAATAATAGATGCCTTATCTAATTCATAGGGTTGTTGTGGGAAAGAGCCATTTAAACCATATAGGAATATGAAAATGGAAACTATTATTAATTAAATTAAAGTTCCTCATATAGGCCATCAGGGAGCAGCCAATGTCAAATATAATCGATTGGCATTATTTTGGAAAGTCTTTGTGCTTCGTTGGTACCAAATGCAATGTCAAAGTATATAGGGGAAAGTGGAGAAACTCCGAAAAAACATGAACAAAAGTTCCACAGGAAGAGAAAATGTGAGTCGCAATCTGCACTGTTGGAAAGAGTACCTACATGGATGAGGTAACCGATACATCTGAGTATTGAAGTTATGAAAGTGGGCAAAAGTGGGCATTACAACTGGTGATGTCTGGAGCCATCTTGGGTTTTTAGTCAATTCGTAATTGGGTATTATGGCTGGTCATCTCTGTATCCGTTTTGGGTTTGCAGTCAATGCGTGAGAGGTTCTTTCCCTTCAAAGGAGCAGCAAAGGTAATTAGGGCATGTGACCACCAGGTGGGGTTGCTCACCATGCGAGAGCACCATTTGAATTTTTCTTGCATCTTCTCATATGGAGCCTGATTCAAAGACTTTGCATGTGCCCTGGGATCCGATTGGCCAGTTTGCCTAATCCATCTTTATCAACAGAACGATAATTCACATGTATATGGTGTTTTATGGTTTACAACAATACTCTCTTTACAATAAGGACCATTATTCTCCCAGTGTTTTAAACTAAAAACCACAAAGTTCTCATTTTTCTCTGCTGTCCTTTATCCCTTCCATTCAATTAGTCATGGCTACAAGATCAATAAAAATAATGATAAATGATATTGATATTGTGATTTAAAGTTTCCAAAGTATTTTACATAGTTTATCTCTAGCCCTTTCCCTTTAGGCCTGTGTATACCTTTGTACATTGTTATCTCCATGTTGTCTCCTCCATTAGAATGTGAACCCCTTAAGGAAAGGGCTATCTTTTGCTTTTCTTTGTATCCCCAGGAATTAGCACAGTCCCTTGGCACATAATAGGTGCTTAATAAATGTTGATTGACTAGACCATGGTCATTAGAATCTCTGATCCTTTGTTTCTACTGGTCTTTCTACCTAGAATTTCCCTCTTCCTTTCCAATTGAACTCAACAAAAATTTATGTGGAACACATGCTGGGCACTGGAGATTCAAAGACAAAAATGAAATAATCTCAGCCCTTAAGGAACTTAATTCTATAAGGAGATAAAGTATAGACAAAAATAAATACAAGGTAATTTAGGAGTGGGGGGAGAGACAAAGAGACAGAGAGGGAGGAAAAGAGAGAGAGGAAGAGGGTGGAGGTAGAAAGAGAGTGAGAACATTAACAACTGAGTGTGGAGGAGATCAGGAAAGGCTTCATAGGAGGTAACATTAGATTTAAACCTCAAAGGGAAAGCTAAAGATTAAAATAGGTGAAAGGTGAAGAGGAAGTACATGCCAGGCGTGGAGAACAGTCTCTGCCTATGAAGCGCGTAGACAGGAGATCGAATGCCAAGTTTTGGGAACAGTTAGTACTATCTGGCTAGAATGCAAAGGCTGTGAAGGGGAATAACATAACATAAATTTGGAAAGACAGGTGAGAATGAGCCTGATTACTGAGGGCCTTAAAGGTCAGGTTGGGGAATTTCTAATTTCTCCTAAGGGCAATGGGAAGCCACTGAAGCTTTTCAAGCAAGGGAATGTCATGATCAGGCAACCCAATAATTCTGACTGCAGGCAAGAACTATTCATGTGAATTTGGTTGCTTTGTAAATATAACTTTGTATTGGGTAAGAGTGAGAGAAAACAAGTAAAGAAGAAGTAATAGTAAGTAGGAGTGGGGTGAGGTGCAGAGGAGGAGTGATATGTGCAAAAAAGAGCCTCTTGAGTCACAAGGACGAGGATCACAAAGAAAGGATTGAGAAAGAGAAAAACCAGGTCACAGGATTTAGAACTCGTCAGGACATGAGAGATCTAGTCCAACCCTTTCACTTTATAGAAGAGGAAACTGGAGTTCAGAGGATGGGAAGTGGCTTGCCCAGAGTCATACAAGTATTAAATTTAAACCACATTCCTCCACCTCCAAATCCAGCGTTCTTTTCACCACCCTATGCAGCTAATAATGTATATCCATCCATAAGCTCTTGGAAAATCTCTATCTATGAAAAAATGACAGATGGGAACCAGAAGAAAGAGGCATCAGAAACTGGTGAAAAGAATAGGCCAACCCTCATTTTGTCAAAGATTTTTAAAGTTACTGGAGAAATATATGACCCTAAAAAGATGGGCCAGTCATATATCAAGAGTAATGTATACCTCATGGATAGTCCGTGTGCTCCCCTATGGTATTGATGCCATGTTGAGATAAAGAAGGCCTTCCCAGAATATTGAGCAAACCTGTCCTATGGGAGGACGTGGGACAAGAGTCCCATGTGCAGGCAGGCATGTGGAAGGGAATGCCTATGTCAGTATCACAGATCCACTGGAGTTGGATATAGGGTTGGAGATACAATTCATTTCCCACTCTGGGCTGCCATGTTACTTAGGTTTAATACCAGGGGGAAAACTCCAGTCCTCATCCAATGATGACTTTCCTCACAGTCCAGAGAAAAACCACAAATCAAAATGTAAAGCATTTAGGTGAAACATTTTATAAAATAACAGGAGGAAACCATCCAGTAGAAGTCATTCTTGGCTCCCATAAACAAACAATAACAAATTCCCACAGTCTAATGTAACAAGCAGACCAAAAAAGGAAAAAAGAACAAACCCCTCCATGGAATCTCACACTCTGAGGTAGCCAAGGAGAGAGAGCGCTGGACTCAAAGACAGGAGGATCTGAGTTCAGGTCGTGCCTCGGCTGCTCATTAGCAGAGTGGCCCTGGATGAGTCACTTAACCTCTCTCCGATTCATTTCCCTCATTTCTAAAATGGAAGTCAATAATAGCACCTGCTTCATAGGCTGTTGTCAGAATCCGAGATAACATGTGTAAGTGCTCTGGAACCTTAAAATGTCATAAAAATATTGACGAATATTATTGTAGTTAGCATTTATACAGCACTTTAAGTACTTCACATACGTCTACGCATATCACAACATGTTTACACATTAGCTCATTTGGTCCTCAAAACAACCCTGTCAGGTAGACCTTATTATTATCCCCAAGGAAACTGAGTCTGAGAGAAGGGAGACAACTTGCCCAGGATCACACAGCTGAGTGTCTGGGGAAGGCTTTGAACACCTCTCTGGGCAGCTCCTTGCCTTCTATACCATCGTTTGATGAGGCTCCACCTCTAAACACCTCCATTAAAGGTGTTCGGTAGCTTACCAGTGCTTCGCACACAACAGGTGCTTAATAAATGCTTGTTAATTTGTCTTATCTTTAATCAGCAGGGTTGGGGGGGAAATGATTTTAAAACCTTAAAAGTGCTACATAAGGGTGAGTTATTCTTCCTATTGGTTGTGAGGGTGAGTTCTCCAATCAAATAACTAAATGATAGTTTGTGTTTTATAGAAACCTTAACAAAACACCTTCCACATGTTATCTCGTCTGGTCCTCATGCAAGTGTTATTGGCCTCATTTCGAAGATTAAGAAACTCAGTCTTGGAAGGATGGTGTGACTTGTCCCAAGGCACACAGCTAATAATAAGTAATGGCTAACATTTCTATAACAGACATTTGTATAGTGCTTTTAAGGTTTACAAAGTACTTATCCCCATTTTACAAATGAGGAAACTATGAGAGGTTAAGAAGTATTTTACCCAGGGTCTCACAGATAGCAGGGGTCTAAGGCAGAATTCTACCTGAGGTCTTCCTAATTCCAAGTCCAGTGCTCTATTAACGGTGCCCTTGGGCTTCCTGTCTGACTAATTTTTTCTCAGTCTTTTTTGCTGGTTCATTATTATATGTAATGCATCTTAATTGTGGGCTCGGTACTGGGGTCTCCTTTATACACTCTATCACTTGGTAACACTATCAAACAGATCCGGGCTAGCCCTGGCTTAGGCCTAGCCCTTGGTACTTTACGTTCCAAATTAGAACAAAATGAGACACTCATAGGTCATTCAACAGTCAACAAAAACCATCACGAAAGATATTCAACAAGGATGTGCATCGAGGACACTCCAAGTTGATTCAGTTGAACAAATCTCCCTCGCCTGAGAAGGCCACAGCAGTCTCGTCCGCCAGCTATTAGTGTTTACCTGAACACCTTATGATGACTTTGTGCTCTGGCAACCAGGAAGTGATGTCAATAGCCTGAGTCTTTAGCCCTCTTAGCCAATAGGCCTTGAAGATCCTTTCAATGCCTTTTAAGAAAAAAACAAATTAACTTCCGTGGGAGTAGGTTGCTTAGGTTCTTTCTCCCATCATAGCTCCCAGGAGTTTAATTACCATCACTAGGAATATCTCCCAAATCTATATATTCAGCCCTAGTCTCTCTCCTGAGCTCCAGTCCTGCACTGTGGGCTGAATAGTGGATATTTCAAACAGGATGCCCTGCAGGCATCTCAAATCCAACATTTCTAAAACCGATCTCTTTCCCCTCCCCTCCAAACCTACCCCATTCTTCATATCTCACAAACTTTCTCTTTCAATCAAGGGTGTCTCCATCTATCCAATCACCCAATTTCACAACCTCGACGTGACTCTTTGCTCATTACTTTCCTTCATCCCATATTAAATGAAATGTAAATTGCCAGATTGGTAGTTATTTTTACTGTGCTTTTACTTGCACAGTACCCCTTGCATCCTTTTCCTTATCTCTAGTCACATAACTACCACCAGAATCCTTGATCACCTCTTACCTATGGTGACAACTTCCTAATTAATTCTCCCTTCTACAATTCTTTCTCCAACAAGTGGTGCTTATCTGGTCACCCAATTATCACCTCTAGAATCAAACAGAAATTCCTCTATTTGATGTTTTCAAAAATCAATTTCATTGACTTTTTTAGTTTTTTATATCACCAGAGTATCTCCCATTATCCTTTCCTCTCTCCCTTACCCTCTTAGAAAGCCATACTCGATAACAAAGAATATTTTTTTCAAGGAAAAAAAGAGAAAGAGAGAAAGAGAGAGAGAGAGAGAGAGAGAGAGAGAGAGAGAGAGAGAGAGAGAGAGAGAGAGAAGAGCCAAAATATCAGCCAAAAAAAATCAATTAAGACATTGAAAAAAATCTGAATGTTCCACACTTGTGGACCTCCCACCTTTACAAAGGAGTGGGATATGGTTGTCTCCTTCTGTTTCTTCTTTGGAGTCATACTAGTTCTTTTCATTTTACAACAATCCCTTTTGACTTTTTCATAGTTGTTCTTTCCATTTATACTGTTGTGGTCACTGTATCTATTGTTTTATTTTGGTTTTTTGGCTTTGCTTACTTTACTCTGCATCAGACTGTGTAAATCTGTACTCATCATATTCATGGTTTCTTACAGTGCAGCAATATTCCATTATATTCATGGATAACAATTTGTTTAGGTATTCCTCACTTGATGGGCATCCACTTTATCTGTTACAACCACAAAAAGTGCTGCTTTAAATATGGTAGCATACATTCTGGAGAGTAATTTGGAACTATGCCCAAAGGGCTATAAAATTGCACATCCCCTTTGCCCCTGCAATGCCATTACTAGGTCTATATTCTAAAAAGATTTAAGAAAAGGATCTAAATGTAGAAAAATATTTATAGCAGCTCTTTATTATGCTGGCAAAGAATTAGCAATTGAGGGGATGCCTATCAATTGGGGAATGGCTGAGCAAATTGTAGTTTATGGTTGTAATGGAATACTATTGTGCTATAAGAAATGACAAGGAGGATGCTTTCAAAAACAACCTGAAAGACTTACATGAACTGATGCAAAGTGAAGTGAGCAGAACCAGGAGAACATTGTACACAGTAACAGCAATTATATCACCATCAATTGTGAATGACTTAACTATTTTCAGCAATACAATGATCTAACACAATTTAGAAGGACTTATGGTAAAAAATGCCATCCGCCTTCAAAGAAAAAACTGATGGAGTTGGAATGCAGATAGAAGCATAATATTTTTTTTTGCTTTCTTTATTTTTTTTCTGGTCTGTGTTTTCTTTCACAACATGAGTAATATGAGAAATATGGTCTGCATGACTGCACATGTATAACCCATATCAAATTGACTGCCTTCTCAATGAAGGAAGAGGAAAAGAAGGGAGAGAATTTGGAACTCAAATTTTTCAAAAATGAATGTTAAAAACTATTTTATATGTAATTTGAAAAAATAAAATATTTTAAAAGAAAAAAGAGTTGGTATATATGGAGACTTGGTTTATCAATGACCTCCTTGAGGTATAAGCCTAAAAGAATAAGTAGTGGAACTTTTGGGTCACAGGGTATGGATATTTTACCCAAAATGATATGACTGATTCACAGCTCCACCAACAGTTCACTAATGTGCCTACTTTTCCACAACCCCTCCAACATTGACTATTCCCATTTTTTTTGCCATCTTTGCCAGTTTGCAGGATGTAAGATAAAGCCTCAGGATTGTTTTAATTTGCATTTCTCTTATTATTAATCACTTGTATACTTCTATATAGTTGCAAGCTCCTTGAAGGCAAGGACTCTTTCATCTTGTCTTCATATCCTTTGAACCTAACAGAGTGCCTGGCACATAGTAGGCACTCAATAAATGCTTGTTGATTTATTGCAAGCCTTAAGATTTACCTCTCTTTGCATAGCACCAATTGGTAGTAATTTGTCTGTAGTCTTCTAGCATCTCCCACCCCTTTAAACGATAAAATACTAAAGGCTATAGAAGATTGAATAAATAAGTAAAAATAAAATAAAATAAAATAAAATAAAAATGAAAAGTCATTTCTTCAATTTCTCCACCTCTTCTATCTCTCTATCAGTGTAGAATCCTTTGCCAGACCAGCTCAACTCATGCCTATCAAATCTGAGCTCTCATAAGAACTATTGTAAGCCTTCTTCTGAAGGATTAATATCTTAATGGCTTCTGTCTTTAGGGTGGAAAGGAATGGCCATTTATATACTTGGCTTTTGACCATGGTTCAGTAGAAACACAAAGGAACATTCAGAAATCTTACTGGTACCCTGTAGCCCCTGGTAACCAACTGGCTCTCTGGAGTCTAACAGATAAAATGCCAACTATCTCTAGACAGAGAATGAATGGTTTCTATGTATTTGGAAAGAACATGACTGACCTTTTAACAGAGAACTCATTGTTTGATTCATAGGTTGCTTCATCTATCTGGAGTGAGATCTTGTGACTTCAAGGGTGAAATTGGAGAAAAGGAAGGCAGGGTTGCAACTAGAAGTGCCATAGGTAAGAAACAGTCAAACTACATAATATTCTTTCTCAGCATTTGTGTGGTATGAGGGAATCCATACCAGCTGATGGAGCAAACAAATTAGATTTGGTGCCTGAGTTCAGATTTACTCTATAGTTAAGAGCTTGATTTCCAATTTTTTTTTAAAAAGAAACTAGTGTACAACTTTGATTTTGTTTGCCATCTTTAGAACACATCTCACATGTACTCTAACATGGATATTCCAGTTATATACTGCATACCGTAGAACTATACTGACACTTAAATACTTTGAGTGAGCTGTGAACCAGTAGGGTCTCCCCCTCCACCCGATGCTGGTTTTGTCTCTCTTTATATCCCCAGTGCTTAGCATAGTACCTGGCACATAGTAGGCACTTAGCTTGTGGATTGATAGTGTGGATGCCCTCTCCATTGGTGCACATCACATGCCTTCCATATATTCTTCTCCAAGCCTTCCTGTAAAATCCAAGACTTTCTGTAAAATCCTCTGCAGATACATACATATATACAGATAGACAGATATACAATATATATACATACACATATTATATATATATATATATATCTCACATCCTATAGGTCTGCCTTTAGTTGTATTACTTTCTCAGAGATTCCAACATAGTCTGTCTATTTACTCTTATTCTCAATATCTTACCAGCCTGCTCAGTTTTTAGATCATAAAAATCTTTAATGATATTTTAGGCCACTTGCCTTGTACAGCTCACCATTGTTAAAATGTGATGGCCTACTTACCCTTTCATAAGTCTTTCTATAGCCAGAAGAATCATCTACAATTTTGACTCATAGGGTTATAGTGATAAAAAAAATGGATTTGGAGCCAAGATGGCGGCTGGTAAGCACGGACTAGAGTGAGCTCCGTACCCAAGTCCCTCCAAAAACCTATAAAAATGGCTCTGAACCAATTCTAGAATGGCAGAACCCACAGAACAGCAGAGGGAAGCAGGGCTCCAGCCCAGGACAGCCCGGATGGTCTCTGGGTGAGCTCTATTCCACACGGAGCTGGGAGCTGGGAGCTGGGAGCTGGGAACGGAGTGGAGCAGAGCCCAGCCTGAGCAGCGTGGACGATCCAGACCAGAAGCCGGGCGGAGGGGGCCCTAGCGCCCTGAATATGTGAGCTGCGGCAGTTACCAGACCCCTCGACCCACAAACACCAAAGACTGCGGAGAAGGTTAGTGGGAAAAGCTGCGGGAGTGGAAGGAGTTCGCGGTTCGGCTTCCAGCCCCGGGGGCAGCGGAGGTGGGGCAGCTACAGCTGTTGTTACTTCTGGCTCCAGGCCCACCTGGTGGGAGGAATTAAGTGGCGGATCGCAGCAGGGGTGCACAGCCTGCCGAAGATCTGAGCCCAGTCTGGACTGGGGGTCCTTGGGGAAGGAGGAGTGCGGCTCTGACAGAGCTGGCACCTCCCCCCCAAACGTAGAACATAGAACTCTGTAATCTACAAGCAGTCATACCCCACTGAAAAACTCAAGGGTCAAGTTAGTTGGTTGGGAATATGGCCAGGCAGCGAAAACGCGCCCAGATTCAGTCTCAGACTTTGGATTCTTTCTTTGGTGACAAAGAAGACCAAAACGTACAGCCTAAAGAAGACAACAAAGTCATAGAGCCTACAACCAAAGCCTCCAAGAAAAACATGAACTGGCCCCAGACCATAGAAGAACTCAAAAAGGATTTGGAAAAGCAAGTTAGAGAAGTAGAGGAAAAATTGGGAAGAGAAATAAGAAGGATGCGAGAAAACCATGAAAAACAAGTCAATGACTTGCTAAAGGAGACCCCAAAAAATACTGAAAAATACACTGAAGAAAACAACACCTTAAAAAATAGACTAACTCAAATGGCAAAAGAGCTCCAAAAAGCCAATGAGGAGAAGAATTCCTTGAAAGGCAGAATTAGCCAAATGGAAAAGGAGGTCCAAAAGACCACTGAAGAAAATACTACTTTAAAAATTAGATTGGAGCAAGTGGAAGCTAGTGACTTTATGAGAAATCAGGATATTATAAAACAGAACCAGAGGAATGAAAAAATGGAAGACAATGTGAAATATCTCCTTGGAAAAACCACTGACCTGGAAAATAGATCCAGGAGAGATAATTTAAAAATTATTGGACTACCTGAAAGCCATGATCAAAAAAAGAGCCTAGATACCATCTTTCAGGAAATTATCAAGGAGAACTGCCCTGATATTCTAGAGCCACAGGGCAAAATAGAAATTGAAAGAATCCATCGATCGCCTCCGCAAATAGATCCCAAAAAGAAATCTCCTAGGAATATTGTTGCCAAATTCCAGAGCTCCCAGATCAAGGAGAAAATACTGAAAGCAGCCAGAAAGAAACAATTTGAGTATTGTGGAAACCCAATCAGAATAACCCAAGATCTGGCAGCTTCTACATTAAGAGATCGAAGGGCTTGGAATGCGATATTCTGGAGGTCAATGGAGCTAGGATTAAAACCTAGAATCACCTACCCAGCAAAACTGAGTATCATGTTCCAAGGCAAAATATGGAGTTTCAATAAAATAGAGGACTTTCAAGCTTTCTCAGTGAAAAGACCAGAACTGAATAGAAAATTTGACTTTCAAACACAAGAATCAAGAGAAGCATGAAAAGGTAATCAAGAAACGGAAATTGCAAGGGACTTACTAAAGTTGAACTGTTTTGTTTACATTCCTACATGGAAAGATGATGAGTATGATTCATGAGACCTCAGTATTAGGATAGTTGAAGGGAATATGCATATATATATATATGCATATATATATATATGTTTAAGTATATATATAAGTGAATGTGTATGTATGTATGTATCTATGTGTATATGTATGTATGTGTATGTATGTGTATATATATATATATGTAAAAGAGAGAGAGCAGACACTGGGTGAGTTGAGGATGAAGGGAAGATATCTAAAAGAAATAAAATGAAATTAAGGGAGGAGAGAGTAACATACTGAGAGAGGGAGATAGGGAGAGATAGAATGGGGTGGATTATCTCGCATAAAGGTGGCAAGAGGAAGCAGTTCTATGGGAGGAGGGGAGAGGGCAGGTGAGGGAGGAATGAGTGAACCTTGCTCTCATCAGATTTGGCCTGAGGGGGAATACCATACATACTCAGTTGGGTATCTTACCCCACAGGAAAGAAGAGGGAGGAAGATAAAAAAAAAAATAAAAGGCAGGGGGATGATGGAGTGGAGGGCAGATGGGGGTGGAGGTAATCAAAACAAACACTTTGGAAAGGGGACAGGGTCAAGGGAGAAAATTCAATAAAGCGGGATGGGTTGGGAAGGAGCAAAATGTAGTTAGCCTTTCACAACATGAGTATTGTGGAAGGGTTATACATAATAATACATGTGTGACCTAGGTTGAATTGCTCGACTTGTTAGGGAGGGTGGGTGGGAAGGGAAGAGGGAAGGGAATTTGGAACTCAAAGTTTTAAAATCAGATGTTCAAAAACAAAAAAACTTTTTGTATGCAACTAAAAAATAAGATACACAGGCAATGGGGCGTAGAAATTTATCTTGCCCTACAAGAAAGGAAGGGAAAAGGGGATGAGAGGGGAGGGGGGTGATAGAGGGGAGGGCTGACTGGGGAACAGGGCAACCAGAATATACGCCATCTTGGAGTGGGGGGGGAGGGCAGAAATGGGGAGAAAATTTGTAATTCAAACTGTTGTGAAAATCAATGCTGAAAACCAAATATGTTAAATAAATAAATTGCATTTAAAAAAAATGGATTTGAGAACTATTGCCAAGAATTCATAGGCTGTTGATAGTTTATTAGATTTGGAAGGTGTGGGATAGGGAAGCATTACGGAAGATGACTTGGAGGTTTTGAGCCTGTTGCCTGGGAGGATAATTGAGTCATCAACAGGAACAAGGAAGTTGGGAGGACAGTTGGGTTTGAGGAGAAGATGGAGCATGTGTACAAATCCTTCCTGCCAGTGCGGTACATCCTGAGAATTACTGCTTTTGCTGTGGAGATCTAATATGTCTGTGCCCAGACCCTAGAAATTCAGTTGGCCTAAGAAATGCACTCACTAGGCTCCTGCTTTTTAAAGTCTTATTTGTTTGGGGTGATAACGGGTTTAAGTTAAGAGGGAGCTGGGGAGAAAGGTCATATCAACTTTGGGGGTATCATTTCATAGGCTAATATACCAGAGAAGGCAACATTATATAGTGGAGCCAAAGAGACCTCAATTCAAATCTCCATTCTATCATTTACTGGTTTTGACCTTGGGCAACTCACTTTATCTCTCAGTTTTAGTTCCCTCATACTTGCAATAGTTAAATTCACAGGGTTATTGAAGGAAGCATTGTGCAAACCTTAAAGTACTTAATAAAAACTACAATATTTTACAACTTTAAGCTTTGCAAAGTGCTTTATATATGCTATCATATTAGAGTCTCACAACAACCCTGTGAGGCTGGTGCTATTACTATCCCCATTTCACAAATGAGATCATTGAAGCTGAGAGCCGTCAAGTGATTTGCCCAGGACCGATCATCCCTCAGATTTTTTTCCCCTAGTGCTTTGTCTAGGTCAGGGGTGTCATTTCTTCAATTTCTCCACCTCTTCTATCTCTCTATCAGTGTAGAATCCTTTGCCAGACCAGCTCAACTCATGCCTATCAAATCTGAGCTCTCATAAGAACTATTGTAAGCCTTCTTCTGAAGGCTTTTTGCATGTCATGGATCCCTTTGGCATTCTGGTGAAGTTCATAACCCCCTTCTTAAGAATGATTTTTTAAATGTATAGCATTGAAAAGCAAACCAATTACATTGAAATAAAAAAAATCTATTAAAAAAATAAGTTGCTCTCCGAGCTCCAGCCCCACGACTGGTAACATGGCTAAACGCACCAAGAAGGTTGGAATTGTTGGTAAATATGGAACACGTTATGGTGCATCCCTCAGAAAAATGGTGAAGAAAATTGAAATTAGCCAGCATGCCAAGTATACCTGCTCCTTCTGTGGCAAGACCAAAATGAAGAGACGGGCCGTGGGTATCTGGCATTGTGGATCCTGTATGAAAACTGTAGCTGGTGGTGCATGGACCTACAATACCACCTCTGCAGTCACAGTCAAATCTGCCATCAGAAGACTGAAGGAATTGAAAGACCAGTAAAATCTTCTTATCAAATACCTGTAGCCCATAGTCCAACAATAAATGGGTTAATTTATGGAATAAAAAAAAAAATAAGTTCATGAGCCACAAGTTTAAGAACCTCCCATCTAAGTAGATTTTTCCTTGCATCTTGACCACATTTTATCTTGTACTTAAGTACTCAAATGTCCTAAATGGTAGCAAGATAGTAATTTGTCCCGGGATCATTTTTATCTGAAATCCACTGAACAAAGATGAGAGTAAGATACTAATAATAACCAATAATTAGGGTTTGTTGAATGCCCTAATTAGTGAATTCTTCATATGGCCTACTATCTCTAAGTAGTTCCTAGCCATGCCTCACTTTATCCCCAGATGTCTTCCTGCTAACCCATGACCCTCTCCCCTTTCCTGTTCTGGAATCGTAGCAACATCAATATTGCCACTGTAACCAAATAACAACAACAAGAATAGCTAGTATTGATACAGTGTTTTAAAGTCTACAAAATGCTTTACATACAGTATCTCATTTCATCCTTACAGCAGCCCCAGTGAGGTAGATGTTACCACGATGCCCATTTTACAGCTGAGGAAATTGGGGCTGGGAGAGGTTCAAGTGACACCTAGGCTCATACAGTTTGTCTCTAAGACAGGATTAGAACTCAGAATATGAACTCTTATTGGGAAGGGCATGTCAATTTGCTCCCCTTTGCCTCTGATCAGCTCAACACTCCTATAACTTTCCAAACCAAAACCCCTTTCCCCAGCTACAACTCCCCTATATTTGTCATCTTTTCCATTAAAACCCAAGTTCTTGAGGGCAGGTACTGTCTTCATTTTTGCATCAGTATCTCCAATGAATAACACGTGTTTGGCAAATAGGAAGTGCTTAAATGTATTCCTTTAATTGAACCTGTTCTGTAGCTAGAGCACATCTACTTAATTATGTTTACCCTTTGAAGTCTGAACCTGCCCACCAAATGCAGTCTGCACTGTCATTTTGAAGGAACTTCACCAACTCACTCATGAATTGAACCCTTTGAATTAAAGGTGAGAGCTTAAGTCTCAAGGCTATTAAGATCCAGATCTAATTGACTGGTGGTGCTACAAAAAGCAAGGAAAAAAATGGTAACTTGACTTAGTGTTTCATCCCTGAAAGCTGTTCTCTGCAGTTTGGTGCCCCTGGGTTTTCAAAGGCTATGCCCATTGGAGTACAAATTAATAAGTTTACCACACTGGAAAGATTTCAAATTCAGGCAGGGAAGGGTCAGCCTCATCAAGTGTGGCCAGGCTCAGCATCAGATGGTTAGGCATGAAGTGATGAATACCCTGGCTGCAAGGACTCAAGCATATCATTTCCTATGGTATGAAAAGGGCCACAATCAGAAATGGTGGAGGGAATGACTACAGTGATGAAATCTTGCATCCTTGAAGTACTGACTATTGAAACCTTAGCAATATCACAGAATCCGGAGATCTGGGACATATTCTTTTACATGGCTAGGGGTTAGAGTAGGGAAAACATCTAGAAAAAAGCCTCCCTCCCCTAATGCCCTCCTGACTAGTACAAGGTTTAAGACAGAATCAAATTCCTCTTATTTGGAAAAATTAAAGACTCATGAAAAGGTAGGAGTCTATTTTTAATGGTTGGAGAGACTTCAAAAGATTTTGTTTTTCCAAGTTCAAGGTCTGCCACACTCCAGTGAAAAATGGAATGTAGTTACATGTGGACCTACAGTTTGGGCCTGCATGAATGTCCTTGGAGAACTACATTCTTTTACACAAAAGGCCTCAAAGGCAGCATACCATATGCAGAGTCATTTGTTTTGTTTGAATTTAATGAGAAATGGACTCACATAATATCTTGTACCTCCCTTTTAATGCCATCCCAGCAGTTCATATTCATTATCAAGGAGACACCTGTAATAAATTTAAAAGCACACACAGGGAAGAAATGCTATTTGCAGCATACATACCCCACAAGGCCTAGCATCTGGGGCATTAGGCATATTTTGTGCCAGTATTATTTCCTTAAGTTACCCCCAGACGCCTAGGAATGAGGTAGGAGGGAAAAATAATTACAGACTTTATATTTTATAAGGCAAATAAACCCAAATTACAAGTAGATGAAATAACTTGCCCAAGACTATATTCTAAGTCAGTGTTGGAATCAAGAATAAAAGGGTGGCTTAATACCTGCCTGTTCCAGTCTTCAGGATCTTCTGAAGAGGATGCCTTCAATTCTTACAATCTTTTGAAGGGAATAGCAACAGAAACCAAAGATATTCTGTAAATGGTGATTATAAAGCATTTAATTACCCTGTTTCCCAATTAGGACATAGCATCTAAAAAATAACCATCAAAATTTACCAGTGGGCACAGGGCTGCATTTCCCCCTCCACTATTTCCCTATCCCGTCCCAATCCATTCTTCCTACAAACCAGAATAAGTTTTTTCCTAAGTAAAGTTTATACTCCTCTGCTTATCATTCAATGCCTTCCATAATCTAGCGCTTTCCTACTTTTCATCCCTGATCTGATCTCATTCCCTAGCAAAACCTCTATACCCAGTCAAACTAGTCTAAAGTGTCCAACTTTGACCATTTATCAATTGGGGAATGACTTGTATTCTTATAAATTTTACTCAGTTCTCTATATATTTGAGACATAAGGTCTTTATCAGAGACATGCTGCAAAAATTGTTTCCTAGCTTTCTGCTTTCCTTCTAATCTTGGCTGCATTGGTTTTGTTTGTGCAAAAATCTTTTAAATTTAATATGATAAAAATCATCCATTTTACATCTCATAATGCTCTGTATCTCTTGTTTTGTCCTAAATTTTTCCCTTATCCATAGGTCTGACAGGTCCTAATTTGCTTATGTTATCACCTTTTATGTTTAAATCATGTACTCATTTTGACCTTATCTTGCTATATGGTATGAGATGTTGGTCTATACCTAGTTTCTGCCAAATTATTTTCCAGTTTTCTCAGCAGTTTTTGTCAAATAGTGAGTTCTTGTCCCCAAAGCTTGGATCTTTGGGTTTATCAAACACTAGATTATGATGGTCATTTACTATTGCGTATTGTGTTTCTATCTATTCCATGATCTACCACTCTTTTATTAGCCAGTAACCAGACTGTTTTGATGATTACCACTCTATAATATAGTTTGAGATCTGATATGACTAGACCATCTTTCCTCATTTTTTTCATTAATTCCCTTGACATTCTTGACCTTTTGTTCTTCCAGGTAAATTTTGTTATTATTTTTTCTACCTCTATAGGATGACTTTTGGTAGTTTAATTGGCATAACACTGGATGACTAAATTAATTTACATAGAATTTTCATTTTATTTTATTGGTTTGGCCTATCCATGAGCAATTGATATTTTTCCAGTTGTCTAGATCTAACTTCATTTGTGTGAAAAGTGTTTTGTAGTTGTGTTCATAGAGTTCCTGAGTTTTCTTGGCAGATAGACTCTAAAATATTTTATGTCATCTTCAGCTATTTTAATTGGAATTTCTATTTGTATCACTTGCTGCTAAACTTTATTGGAAATATTTGAAAATGCTGATGATTTATATGGGTTTATTTTATATCCAGCAACTTTAATAAAGTTGTTAATTATTTCAAATAGTTTTTTAGTTCATTCTCTAGGGTTCTGTATGTATACCATTATATCATCTGCAAAGAATGATAGTTTTGTTTTCTCATTGCCTATTCTAATTCTTTCAATTTCTCTTTATTCTTTTATTACTATAGCTAACATTTCTATTCTTTTTCTTTTTTTTGAATTTATTTATTTAACATATTTGGTTTTCAGCATTGATTTTCACAACAGTTTGAATTACAAATTTTCTCCCCATTTCTACCCTCCCCCCGACTCCAAGATGGCTTATATTCTGGTTGCCCTGTTCCCCAGTCAGTCCTCCCCTCTATCACCCCCCCTCCCCTCTCATCCCCTTTTCCCTTCCTTTCTTGTAGGGCAAGATAAATTTCTACGCCCCATTGCCTGTGTATCTTATTTTTTAGTTGCATGCCAAAAACTTTTTTTTTTGAACATCTGATTTTAAAACTTTGAGTTCCAAATTCTCTCCCCTCTTCCCTTCCCACCCACCCTCCCTAAGAGGTCGAGCAATTCAACCTAGGCCACACATGTATCATTATGTATAACCCTTCCACAATACTCATGTTGTGAAAGGCTAACTACATTTTGCTCCTTTTCAACCCATCCCGCTTTATTGAATTTTCTCCCTTGACCCTGTCTCCTTTCCAAAGTGTTTGTTTTGATTACCTCCACCCCCATCTGCCCTCCCCTCCATCATCTCCCCCCCTTTGATTTTTTTTTTATCTTCCTCCCTCTTCTTTCCTGTGGGGTAAGATACCCAACTGAGTATGTATGGTATTCCCCCTCAGGCCAAATCTGATGAGAGCAAGGTTCACTCATTCCTCCCTCACCTGCCCTCTCCCCTCCTCCCAGAGAACTTCTTCCTCTTGCCACCTTTACGTGAAATAATCCACCCCATTCTATCTCTCCCCATCTCCTTCTCTCCGTATGTTGCTCTCTCATCCCTTAATTTCATTTTATTTCTTTTAGATATCTTCCCTTCATTTTCAACTCACCCTGTGTCTGCTCTCTCTCTTTTACATATATACATACATATATATACATACATATCTATAAAACAAGACATATATATACACATACATACACATACATACATATACACATAGATATATACATACATACACATTCACTTATATATATACATAAACATATACATATATATATATGCATATTCCCTTCAACTACCCCAATACCGAGGTCTCATGAATCACACACATCATCTTTCCATGTAGGAATGTAAACAAAACAGTTCAACTTTAGTAAGTCCCTTGCAATTTCCGTTTCTTGATTACCTTTTCATGCTTCTCTTGATTCTTGTGTTTGAAAGTCAAATTTTCTATTCAGTTCCGGTCCTTTCACTGAGAAAGCTTGAAAGTCCTCTATTTTATTGAAAGCCCATATTTTGCCTTGGAACATGATACTCAGTTTTGCTGGGTAGGTGATTCTAGGTTTTAATCCTAGCTCCATTGACCTTCGGAATATCGCATTCCAAGCCCTTCGATCTCTTAATGTAGAAGCTGCCAGATCTTGGGTTATTCTGATTGGGTTTCCACAATACTCAAATTGATTCTTTCTAACTGCTTACAGTATTTTCTCCTTGATCTGGGAGCTCTGGAATTTGGCAACAATATTCCTAGGAGATTTCTTTTTGGGATCTATTTGAGGAGGCGATCTGTGGATTCTTTCAATTTCTGTTTTGCCCTGTGGCTCTAGAATATCAGGGCAGTTCTCCTTGATAATTTCTTGAAAGATGGTATCTAGGCTCTTTTTTTGATCATGGCTTTCAGGTAGTCCAATAATTTTTAAATTATCTCTCCTCGATCTATTTTCCAGGTCAGTGGTTTTTCCAAGGAGATATTTCACATTGTCTTCCATTTTTTCATTCCTTTGGTTCTGTTTTATAATATCCTGATTTCTCATAAAGTCACTAGCTTCCACTTGCTCCAATCTAATTTTTAAAGTAGTATTTTCTTCAGTGGTCTTTTGGACCTCCTTTTCCATTTGGCTAATTCTGCCTTTCAAGGCATTCTTCTCCTCATTGGCTTTTTGGAGCTCTTTTGCCATTTGAGTTAGTCTGTTTTTTAAGGTGTTGTTTTCTTCAGTGTATTTTTCAGTATTTTTTGGGGTCTCCTTTAGCAAGTCATTGACTTGTTTTTCATGGTTTTCTCGCATCCTTCTCATTTCTCTTCCCAATTTTTCCTCTACTTCTCTAACTTGCTTTTCCAAATCCTTTTTGAGTTCTTCTATGGCCTGGGGCCAGTTCATGTTTTTCTTGGAGGCTTTTGTTGTAGGCTCTATGACTTTGTTGTCTTCTTTAGGCTGTATGTTTTGGTCTTCTTTGTCACCAAAGAAAGAATCCAAAGTCTGAGACTGAATCTGGGCGCGTTTTCGCTGCCTGGCCATATTGCCAACCAACTAACTTGACCCTTGAGTTTTTCAGTGGGGTATGACTGCTTGTAGACTAACGAGTTCTATGTTCCACGTTTGGGGGGGAGGTGCCAGCTCTGTCAGACCCGCACTGCTCCTTCCCCAAGAACCCCCAACCCGAACTGGGCTTAGATCTTCGGCAGGCTGTGCACCCCTGCTGTGATCCGCCACTTAATTCCTCCCACCAGGTGGGCCTGGAGCCAGAAGTAACAACAGCTGTAGCTGCCCCACCTCTGCTGCCCCCGGGGCTGGAAGCCGAACTGTGAACTCCTTCCACTCCCGCAGCTTTTCCCACTAACCTTCTCCGTAGTCTTTGGTGTTTGTGGGTCGAGGGGTCTGGTAACTGCCGCAGCTCACATATTCAGGGCGCTAGGGGCCCCTCCACCCGGCTTCTGGTCTGGATGGTCCACGCTGCTCAGGCTGGGCTCTGCTCCACTCCGTTCCCAGCTCCCAGCTCCCAGCTCCCAGCTCCGTGTGGAATAGACCTCACCCAGAGACCATCCAGGCTGTCCTGGGCTGAAGCCCTGCTTCCCTCTGCTGTTCTGTGGGTTCTGCCATTCTAGGATTGGTTCAGAGCCATTTTTTATAGGTTTTTGGAGGGACTCGGTAATGGAGCTCACTCTAGTCCCTGTTTACCAGCTGCCATCTTGGCTCCGCCCCTATAGCTAACATTTCTAATACAATACTGAAAAAAATGGTGATAATGAGCAACCTTGCTTCACCCCTGATCTTTTTTAATTTTAATTTATTTAATATTTTTAGTTTTCGGCTTTTTACAACAGTTTGAATTACAAATTTTCTCCCCATTTCTACCCTCCCCCCCACTTCAAGATGGCGTATATTCAGTTTGCCCCATTCCCCAGTCAACCCTCCCTTTTGTCACCCCACTCCCCTCCATCCCCTTTTCCCTTACTTTCTTGTAGGCCAAGACAAATTTCTATGCCCCATTGCCTGTGTATCTTATTTCCTAGTTGCATGCAAAAACTTTTTTTTTTGAACATCTGTTTTTAAAATTTCGAGTTTCAAATTCTCCTTCCTCTTCCCTCCCCACCCTAAGAAGGCAAGCAATTCAACATAGGCCACATGTGCAACATTATGCAAAACCCTTCCACAATACTCATGCTGCGAAAGACTAACCATATTTTGCTCCTTCCTATCCTATCCCCCTTTATTCAACTTTCGCCCTTGACCCTGTCCCTTTTCAAAAATGTTTGTTTTAGATTACTTCCTCCCCCTATCTGCCCTCCCTTCTATTGTCCCCCCTTTTTATCTCCTTCCTCCTTCTTTCCTGTGGGGTAAGATACCCAATTGAGTATGTATGTTATTCCCTCCTCAAGTCAAATCTGATGAGAGCAAGATTCACTCATTCCCCCTCACCTGCCCCCTCTTCCCTTCCAACGAACTGCTTTTTCTTGCCACTTTTATGTGAGATAATTTACCCCATTCTATCTCTCCCTTTCTCCCTCTCTCAATATATTCCTCTCTCATCCCTTAATTTGATTTCATTTTTTTAGATATCATCCCTTCATATTCAACTCACCCTGTCCCCCCCTTCCCCCTCCCTCTCTCTATACACACACACACACACACACACACACACACACACACATATGTATGTATGTATATTCCCTTCACCTACCCTAATACTGAGGTCTCATGAATTATACACATCATCTTTCCATGTAGGAATGTAAACAAAACAATGCAACTTCAGTAAGTCCCTTATGATTTCTCTTTCTTGTTTACCTTTTCATGCTTCTCTTGATTCTTGTGTTTGAAAGTCAAATTTTCTATTCAGCTCTGGTCTTTTCACTGAGAAAGTTTGAAAGTCCTCTATTTTATTGAAAATCCATAATGTACCTTGAAGCATGATACTCAGTTTTGCTGGGTAGGTGATTCTTGGTTTTAATCCTAGCTCCATTGACCTCTGGAATATCGTATTCCAAGCCCTTCGATCCCTTAATGTAGAAGCTGCTAGATCTTGTATTATTCTGACTATGTTTCCACAATACTCAAATTGTTTCTTTCTGACTGCTTGCAGTATTTTCTCCTCAATCTGGGAGCTCTGGAATTTGGCAACAATATTCCCAGGAGTTTTCTTTTGGGGATCTTTTTCAGGAGGTGATTGGTGGATTCTTTCAATTTCTATTTTACCCTCTGGCTCTAGAATATCAGGGCAATTCTCCTTGATAATTTCTTGAAAGATGATATCTAGGCTCTGTTTTTGATTATGGCTTTCAGGTAGTCCAATAATTTTTAAATTATCTCTCCTGGATCTATTTTCCAGGTCAGTGGTTTTTCTAATGAGATATTTCACATTGTCTTCCATTTTTTCATTCCTTTGTTTCTGTTTTATAATATCTTGATTTCTCATCAAGTCACTAGCTTCCACTTGCTCCAATCTCATTTTTAAGGTAGTATTTTCTTCAGTGGTCTTTTGGACCTCCTTTTCCATTTGGCTAATTCTGCCTTTCAAGGCATTCTTCTCCTCATTGGCTTTTGGAGCTCTTTTGCCATTTGAGTTAGTCTATTTTTTAAGGTGTTATTTTCTTCAGTATTTTTTTAGGTCTCCTTTAGCAAGTCATTGACTTGTTTTTCATGGTTTTCTCACACCACTCCCATTTCTCTTCCCAATTTTTCCTCTACTTCTCTAACTTGCCTTTCCAAATCCTTTTTGAGCTCTTCCAGGCCTGAGACCAATTCATGTTTTTCTTGGAGGCTTTTGATGTAGGCTCTTTGGCTTTGTTCACTCCTTCTGGCTGTATATTTTGGTCTTCTTTGTCACCAAAGAAAGATTTCAAAGTCTGAGTCTGAATCTGAGTCCATTTTCACTGCCTGGCCATGTTCCCAGACAGGTACTTGACCCTCAAGTTTTTCATGGGGGTATGACTGCTTGTAAAGTAAAGAGTACTTTGTTCCAAGCTTGAGCGGCTGTGCTTTTGTTTTCAGAGTTATTTCTACACAGCAAGCTCTGCCATACCAGCATTCCTCCTCCCCCAAGAACCCCTAACCTGGACCTGACTCAGATCTAAGCTGGCTCTGCACTCCTGCTCAGATCCACCACTTAATTCCTCCCTCCAGGTGGGCCTGGGGCCAGAAGCAACTGCAGCTATAGTTCTGTAGCTGCACCACCTCTGCTGCCCCCTGGGGTGGTGGCCAAACTGTGAACTCCTTTCACTCTGCCCCAGCAGCTTTTCCCACTAACCTTCTCTGTTGTCTTTGGTATTTGTGGGTTGAGAGGTCTGGTAACTGCCGCAGCTTACTGATCCAGGGCTCTAGGACCTGTTCTGCCCGGCTCCTGGTCTTGTTGGTCCGGGTGTGGCTCACACTGGGCTCTGCTCTGCTCCCAGTTCCGTGCAATATACCTTACCCAGTGACCATCCAGGCTGTCCTGGGCTGGAGCCCTGCTTCCCTCTGCTATTTTGTGGGTTCTGCCGTTCTTGAATTTGTTCAGAGCCATTTTTATAGGTGTTTGGAGGGTCCTGGTGGGAGCTCATGCAAGTTCCTGCTTTCCAGCTGCCATCTTGGCTCCACCCCCTAGTAACCATCCACCCCTGATCTTACTGGGAGGGCTTATCCCCATTACAGATAATGCTTGTTGGTGGTTTTAGAAAGATATAACTTATCATTTTAAGGAAAGGTTCAGTTATTCCTAGGCTTTCTAGTGTTTTTAATAGGAATGGGTATTGCATTTTGTCAAAAACCTTTTCTGCATCTACTGAGATAATCATATGATTGCTGTTGGTTTTGTTATTGATATAGTCAATAATGCTGATATTGAATATTGAACTAGCCCTGCATTCCTGTATAAATCCTATTTGGTCATAGTGTATGATCCTCACGATATATTGCTGTAATCTCCTTGCTAATATTAATTTGATTTAAAAATTTTGCATAAATGTTCATTAGGGAAATTGGTTTATAGTTTTCTTTCTTTTTTTTGTTCTTCCTGGTTTAAGTATCAGCAAAATATTTGTATCATAAAAGGAATTTGGTGGAACTCTTTCTTCACCTTTTTTTTTCCAAATAATTTATATAGTATTGGAATTAATTGTTCTTTAAATGTTTCCCAGAACTCACTTGTGAATCCCTCTGGCCCTGAGGATTTTTTCTTAGGGAGTTCATTGATGACTTGCTCGATTTCTCTTTGTAAGATGGGGTTATTTAAATATTCTATTTCCTCTTTTGTTAATCTGGGCAATTTATATTTTTGTACGTATTCATTCATTTCACTTAGATTGTCAGATTTATGGGCATCTAATTGGGCAAAAAACTCTTAATAATTGCTTTAATTTCCTCTTCATTAGTGATGAATTCACCCTTTTCATTTTTTGATACTATTAATTTAGTTTTCCTCTTTTTTTTTAAATAAAATTAACCAATGGTTTATCTATTTTAGTGGTTTTTTCGCTCCTAGTTTTATTTATTAGTTCAATTGTTTTCTTACTTTCAAATTAATCTCTCTTTTGATTTTCAGGATTTACAATTTGGTGTTTAATTGAAGATTAAAATTTTTTTCTATTCTTTTTTAGTTGCATGCCCAATCCATTAATCTTCTCTTTCTCTATTTTATTGATGTAAGCATCTGAAGATATAAATTTCCCCTAAGTACTTCTTTGGCTCCATCCCATAAATTTTAGTATGTTATCTCATTCTCTTTAATGAAATTATTGTTTCTATGGCTTGTTCTTTGACCTACTCATTCTTTAGGATTACATTATTTAGTTTCCAATTAACTTTATTCCATCTTTCCATGGCCCTTTATTTAATTTAATTGCATTATGATCTGAAAAGGATACATTTAATATTTCTGTTCTTCTAAATTTGATCGTGAGGTTTTTATGCCCTGATACATGGCCAATTTTTGTGTAGGTGCCATGTACTGCTGAGAAAAAGGCATACTCCTTTCTATTCACATTCAGTTTTCTCCAGAGGTCTGTCATATCTAGCTTTTCTAAAATTCTATTCATCTCCTTAAGGTTTTTTTTTTTTAATTTGATTTACCTGGTTCTGAGAGGGGAAAGTTAAGGTCCCCACACACACTGGTATAGTTTTACTATTTCCTTCTGTAACTCATTTAACTTCTTTAAAAATCTGGATGCTATACCGTTTAGTACTGATATTACTTCACTGTCCATGGTACCTTTTGGCAAAATGTAGTTTCCTTGTTTATCTCTTTTAATTAGATCTTTTTTGGCTTTTTCTTTGTCTGAGATCATGATTGCTACCCTTGCTTTTTTTTTTTTTTACTTCAGCTGAAGCATAATAGATTCTGCTCCAGTCCTGTACCTTTATGAGCGTCTCTCTGCTTCAAATTGTTTCTTATAAACAACATATTGTTGGATTCTGGTTTTTAATCCACTCTGCTATCCACTTCCATTTTATGGGTGAGTTCATCCCATTCACAGGTATGATTACTAACTGTGCACTTCCCTTCATCCTATTTTTCCTCTGTTTATCCTCTCTCTCTCCTTTCATCCTGTTCCTCCTCACCAGTGTTTTGCTTTTGACAAATGACTCCCCCAATCTGCCTTCCCTTCTATCAGTTCCCCCCTCCACTTATCACTCTCCTCTCCTACTTCCCTATAGGGTAACACAAATTTCTATACTCAATTGAGTGTTTATTGTTTCTTCTTTGAGCCAGTTCTGATGAGAATAAGGTTTAAGTGCTGCCCACCATCCTCCATCTTTCTCTCCACTATAATAGGTCTTTTATGCCCCTCCAGCCTGGTGATGATTTATTCCCTGAGCCTTCTACTGCACTCCTGCTGAGCTCAAGAAATATTTATAGAACAATTCAGGGTTGTGTTTGTAAATGTTTAACAACCAGTTTGGGGTAGGCATGGAGAATGTACACACACTTTTAGGTTTAATCCGCATTATCAATACTAAGTTAAGACAATCCATAAAACAATAAATCAAGCCTTAATGTACAGCAATTTTCATTTTCAGGGAAAGTAAATGCTCTGTTACAACCCAGTAAAACTGTCTCAGCAGATGGGCTAAACCAGGTTGAGGGTAACTGATAGACCTCAGACCTTTCAGTGAGTTAAGGCAATGTCTACCCCAAGCATGTCAAGACTTACCCTGGTTGAATGGGTGAACGAGAAGAATTTGTTCCAACGGCCATGAAGGTGGCTGAAGCAGACTCTGTGGAGTGCTTAGAGCTTAGTCAGACATCGAAGATGCCAAGTTATCCACTGCATTCTGGGCCATCATCAGTTGTCCTAACTTTTGTCTTGCCACTAGAATTTGATGACTCTGGAAGATAGAGGGAGGCTGATGACCTTGTGCAATTCTGCCTCACTTAAATCCAATTTCATGCACTAGTCAAAACATCACCCATCGATGTTGTTAGTTTTCTTTGAAAATGAAGGATGAATAACAGAACAACAACAAATGCTTATTTTGGAAAATTAATAACAAAAGCCAATTAGAGCTGGTTCCAGCACACCCCTGGTCATAGATCAGCCATAACTACACATGCAGCTAGCTAATGCTATCCACAGGATTATCCTCCCATAAGAAGTAGGATGATAAACCCTTTATTTGTTGCTAACTGGGGCGATATGTCTCTTCCCAAGTCTGCCTCTGTTTCTTTTGGGCAAATTAGAAATCATAGATTGAGAGCTGGAAGAGATCTAAGAGAGTACCTGCCCCACTTGAAACGGAGTTTAAATGATTTGCTTCCTGTCACTTATTAGTAAATAGCAAAGCCCAAATTTGAACTCAAATCAACTTCAAAAGTGATATTTATAGGCTCTATGTATCAGTCTTCCAAAGAGCTCAAACAGCTTAAGTAAGAAAAATGTAACTTCTGACCAACCAAGGTCCATAAACAAAAAACAACTATCAACAAAACCCTTCCACAACTTTCATGTTTACTCTTCAATTGTTAGCTGTTATCATTTATTTGAACTTAGGCCTGCCCTGCCCCTCACAGTTTGTTACCAAGAGATAACACACTTGGATTTCTCAAATGTGTGAGACCTAGTCCTTGAGAACAAAAGCAGTTTCACTGAATGTTTTTAACATATCTTTGCATAGTGTACACAATGACTATTCATTCTCATTAAAGCACAGGTTCCTACTGCAACTAACAATCATCTCCACGCTAGAATAAGAGATTGTTAGAACTGGGAAGGAATTTAGAGGTTATCTACTGTACTCCACCCCGACATTTTACAGATGAAGAAAGTAGGATCTGGAGAAGTTTTAAGGGACTTCTCCAAAGTGCATAGTCAGTCACAAATATTTATTAAGCTGTACCACGTACCAGACACTGGAGATACAAAGAAAAGCAGAAGACTTTCCTTGCTCTCAAAGAACTCAGTTTAACAAGGGAGAAAACATGAAAACTAGGTGCAAACAAGATGCATACAGGATAAATTGGAGGTGGAGTTAGAGTTTGAACCTACACCTCTTGACTCTGCATTCAGGATTCACAAGTAGACAATGCTCTTTGATGACATTAATTAGGTATTTAACCATAACATAACCGGGTACCTGACTACTATGGATATTTAATAATACCTTTGATTTGCGTAGCAATTTGTAGTTTACCAGAAACTTTTACGAACGTTAATGTGATTCTCACAATAACCCTGTAAGACAGGGCAAGCATTACAAAGTATGACCAACTAAGATAATGTACATAAAATAATTTACAAAATTTAAAGCAGGAGCTCATAACCTTTCTTGCGTCATGACCCGTTTGGCAGTCTGGTGAAGCGTATAGACTCCTCAGAGTATTGCTCTCAAATGCCTAAAACAAAATGCATAGGGTTACAAAAGGAGGCCAATTATTCTGAAATGCAGTTATCAAAATATTAGAAAAAACAAAGTTTGGGGGTCGCACGGCGTTTTCTGCTGCTCTAGCAGCCGCTTTGGTTAAGTGCCCAATACCCGAGCGGCAGATAACAGGGGGAGGAGCAAGAGGAGGGAGTCGGAACGCAGCCTCGAGCCGGGGGCGGGGTGGGAACCTGAAGGGCCTGGGAGCTCAGCTGCTGCCGTTCCGGCTCCATCATCCCCGCCCCTCTCCCTTCTGTTCGGGTTCCCAGCTCCTCCCAGGCCCCTCTCCGCGCTCCCGAACCCGGGTCTGAGGCTGTGGTTGCAGCGGCGGTGACGAGGGAGGGCGAAGGGGAATCGTCGGCCAGGGCGGTCAGGGTGAAGGCACTGTTGGACCTGGCCCAGGAGGGAATGGCCGTTTAGGGGCTGACAGTCCTTGTGGTGCCATGACTCATTCATTTCATGTGCATTGTCTACACACGTTTACATCTCAACAAGAAGGCAGCAAACTCCCTGGCATTACACTTCTGAAACCATTGAAAGTTGTGGATCCTAACTTAATCAACAATTTAGAAACATTCTTTGAATTGGATTATCCCAAATATGAAGTATTCCTTTGTGCACAAGATCGCGATTATCCAGCCATCGGTGTACCTGTAAAAAGCTTGGCAAATACCCAAATGTGGGCGCTAAACTGTTTATAGGTGGCAAGAAGGTTGAAACTAGTCCTAAAATTAGTAATTTAATGCCAGAATAAGAAGTTGGGAAACATGACCTTATATGGATTTGGGATAGTGAAATCAAAGTGATTCCTGACCCACTTATCGACCTGGTTAATCAAATGACGGAAGAAGTGGGCTTGGTTCATGGTCTACCCTATGTTGCAGACACACCGGGTTTTGCTGCTGCATTAGAACGGGTGGATTTTGGAACTTCGAATCCACGGTCCTACATCTCAGCTAATGTTACTGGGTTCAAATGTGTGGCAGGAATGTTGTGTTTGATGAGGAAGGATGTATTAGATGAAGCTGGAGGGCTTATAGCTTTTGCCTAAGTTCACTGCTGAAGATTGTTTTAGGGCTAAAGCAATAACTGAACAAAGTGGGAGATTTGCAATGGCCACTCAAGTTGCAACGGAAAATTCTGGGTCCTGTTCAGTTTATCAGTTTCAATCCAGAATGATCAGGTGGACCAAGTTAGGAATCAATATGCTGCCTGTAACAATAATTTGTGAACCAATTTCTGAATGTTTTGGTGCCAGTTTAATTATTGGTTGGGCTGCTCACCAGGTATTCCGATGGGATATCCTGGTATTTTTCATGTGTCGTTGCCTGGCCTGGTTTATATTTGACTATATTCAACTTAGGGGTGTCCAGGGTGGGGCTCTATGTTTTTCAAAACTTGGTTATGCAGTAGCTTGGTTCTTCCGAGAATCCATGACAAAATATAGTCGGTATGGTGGGACCCTACTATGAGGTGGCAGACAGGACGCTAAAGATTATGCTTTGGAGGCACTGCAGATAGCCACAGTTTTGTAACTATTTAATAAAATAAAAAGAAAAAAAAGAGAGAGAAGTATTATACATTATGTTTATATAAACGCTTTAAAAATCCATATTCAGTAGTTTTAGTATTTGTGCATTTTGGTATCTGTTCTTTATTTTGCATGGCATTTGCATCTGTGAAAAAGAAAAAAAATACATGTCTTCAAGTCCAACTGGTACCTTGTTTTGTACAAATGGAGAATCAAGAGCATTGGTTCCAGGACCTTTAAAAAAAAAGAAAGGAACACATAATTGCTCTGCGGCAAACACTGTGATAGTATCCTTCAGTAGAGAAAGTTTCAGATTTGGCAGTAGAATAGTCTGGTAAATTTATGGGATGAAATCAGCTTTGTCCCACTGGTTAGCAAAGGGCTAGATAGTAATTTTATGCCTATATGGAGTGTCTAATATCATTGTACAACAGTTCACAGAGAGGGACTAGTGGAGAAACTTTTTCATGCTTTATGACTACCTGTTGTAGCTGTTGCAGAGAAAATATAAGTTGTATTAGGTAACTAGGTCTTGCAAAAACAAAAAAAAAAAACTTAAAAAAAAGCTGGGAGAGTCTTGTATTTATATGAATATATGAGAGAGGTTTTTTTTTTGGTCTCACTGCAATGAACATAAAGTGGACTGGGTTTGGGTTTTTTTTTCAAGAATTCCTTTATTTATTTACTGAAAAGTTTGACATGAGGGCACTTAAACTGTGGGAAGTATTTGTATTGTGCTCTTTCAGATTCTCGGTAAAAAATCACATACTTGAAAAGTAAATGATTGAAAAGCACTTGAAAATTATTTTTCCCTTGAATAAGACATTATGGTCAATTCAATTCCACCTAAATTTAAGAAGCCCCTATCACCTGCAAGGCCCAGTCGTTTTTTTTTAAAATCTTATTTAATATTAATATGGAAAGAATTAATATGTGTTGTAGAAAGCATAACAACAGAATTGGAGTCCAAATTTAATTTAATAAGCTACACATTATGGTCAATTCAATTCCACCTAAATTTAAGAAGCACCTATCACCTGCAAGGCCCAGTCATTTTTTTTTTAAATCTTATTTAATATTAATATGGAAAGAATTAATATGTGTTGTAGAAAGCATCACAACAGAATTGGAGTCCAAATTTAATTTAATAAGCTATCTTTAAAGATACCAACAAATGTCTAGAACAGACTTTACCATGTTTTATTATTTAAAATCATTGTCTTGAGTTTTTTGTTGAAAATAATAAAATTTTTAATACAGTCAGAAAAAAGTTTGCCAGACACTAGGTTAAGAATTCCTGTCTTCATTTTATATAAATGTCAGCTACTATGTTTGTTATCGAGAAAACTGAGGCTTTAATAGGTTTCGATAATTTTCCCAAGATCACACAGCTAGGTCTTGGAGAAATCTAGCCAAGGGTTTGTTATCAGAGAAATATCTCTTCTCTGATTCATGTGGTGGGTAACTTCTGCCAAATATGTATTTACCACAACACAGAAATTACAGAGGTAAAAATTCGGTTTTATTATTTATACTCAAGCATATGTTTAGGCCTCAGAGAAAACCTGGACTCCTGTTAGGAGTCTCACAAACCCTCTTATAGGCCAAATTACATAAGAGTGATGGAGAAATAATTCTTTTCCATATTGCAGTCTTGTACATTCCTTTTTGACCATAAAGGTTAAAGATAAGATGGATGCATGATCCCATACTTCCTTCAATGTCATAAAAGTTGAACTTAGTTAAACAGCAATAATTTCATCTATCTCCTAAGGAGATAAACCTCTTCAAACTTTATATGTAAACTAAGTCAGATACAGATTAAATTACTTTTACAGGAGTCACAAATAGGCTGATTGAGGAGGAAAACTAACATGTCACCAAGGTAATCAGGGACAGCTGAGATTCTTCCTGTGACTTCTTATTTAAAGAAGGCTCTAAGTAAATTTTCACATTTCATGTGCTAGGTTTTGGTCAGGTGAAGTTAATATTAATTTACTAGTTAATATTAATAACAGACTTTTAGTTAATCAAAATTTGCAGAAGGAATGATCTTAAGTCCCAAATAATGAAGGAAATAAAAAAAATACCCATCGGATATTCTTAATAACCTGAGGATCTATGAATTTTTAAAAAATTGATAACTATATTTCACTATACCTTATTTCCTTTGTCATCTTATGTTTTATTTTATGCATTTGAGAATATCATTCTGAGAAGGAAGGGATCCCTAGATTTCACTCAGACTACCAAAAGGGTCCATGATAATACAAAACCAGGATTTTCTAATGCTGGCCTTGAACTAGAAGAGGCCAGGTTAGAATCCACATCTTAATATTTTCCCAATCATCATCATCAGCTTCTGCTCATACTACTTTCCCTAAAAAGGGACAATTAACAGGCCAACTGTACCTTTGAAAGACCAGGCCTGCCTGTCTAAACTGAAAGGAAGGAGTCGATAGAATTCTGAATCGTGTATGTAATATTGTTAGGTTTGTTTTTGCCACCAAACATTAGCAACCAGCCTTGCCTTGGTCATGACTACCCTCCAACTAAACTCATGACCTTGCATTTCCAGACACATCACGAGGTGAGCCTGAGGCTGAGCTTCCAGCTCCTTCCTTCTGCCTATCTCTCTTCTGCTTATTCTTACCCAAGTAGAGAACTACCAAATCCATGTAGTCCCTTTGACTGTGACCTCGAAAGTAAACAGGAACCACCAGCTACCTACACCAGCCCCACAATCCGTTTCTAGATGTGTGGTTTGACAGAAACATCACTTTCCCCTACCCACTTCTTGGTTTGTTCTTCTCCCATCTGTCTACGGCGATCTCCCCCTAATTTTGTTTTGCAATAGGCTGGATATGTGATTTTATTGGCATAGGAAAATCTCAGATGAGGAAATTCCCTCTGCCAGTGAAAGTTGGCAGTTTCTCCACAAATTATTGTCTTAGAGAGTTGTCTAGATCATACTGGGAGGTTCAAACACCTGCCGAGGTCACATAGCCAGTACATGCCAGGTGGCATTTGAACCTAGGTCTTCATGTCTTCAAGGCCAGTTCCCTATCTACTATGATATACTAGGATCAAGGGATCATATATTGGAAGCCGGAAGGAACTCCTAGGGCAACTAGTCCAGTCACCTCATTTTACAAATGAGAAAGAGGACTAGAGAGGTCAAGTTACTTGTGCAAAGTGACATAGAAACAGAACCAGAATTTGACCCCAGACCCTCCAACTCCAGCACTAAAAAGTAAAAAAGGAATATATATGATCAAAATATATCAGAACAACTACTCTCCAGACTATTCCCAAAAGCTTCTCTAAACCTAGGCCACCCATAACCATTTTATAAACACGACCCAAAAGAGTATAGTCTGGGAGCCTAAACTTGGCTGCTCCCACCCAGAGCTACAAGTCTGTCCAATGCAGGTTGAGTGAATGCCCCCTAAACTTTCCCATCATAGCCTAAATGTCTTCCCAAAGGGTCTCAGTTAAATCATTTGGGGAGCCAGATGGCACCTAAAACTGTTTTTCATTCACAATTCTATCACTGGCAGCAACCTGGAATCCTGCTTTTTGATTGTTTCTTGAAGTAATTGCTCATCAGCTGGGTTTTATCAGACTGCCTCTTTGTTAATGTTTCATCTCTAGGAGAGGCAGCATAATCAAGGACAGGCCAGGTGTATAGAAACTCTTCCAGCCACCATGACCTACTTTCCCTCCCTTTGTATCTCCTTCTGGGACCCTGAATTCAATTCAACAAGACATTATTAAATCATTAAGCTATTATTACATGCTAGCAGCTGGGGAGGCGAGGAAAATGCAGACCTGTTCTTGTACTCAAGGAGCTTATGTGACACGCACACAGATGTAAATACAAAGTGTATTTAAAATAAATGCAAAGTAAGGAGTGGGGAGGGGCCTCTGATAATTGGAAATCAGGAAAGGCTTCTTGGAACAAGTCATTCAACTCTAGTTGAGCCCAGAAGGGAGCAAAGCATTTCTGACATGGAGAAAGCCTATGCAAATGCACATAGGCAGGAAATGGTGAAAAGCAAGTAAATCAGTTTGGCTGGAACACAAAGTGCATAAGGAAAATTAATTTGTGATCAACCTGGGGAAATTATCTGGAGCCAGATTATAAAAGGTTTTAAATGCCAAGCTCAGAGGTTCCTTTTTTTAATCCATGAGGTAATAGGGAGCCACTGAATCTTCTTGATCAGAGAAATGACATTGTTAGACTTGTGCTTTAGGAAAAGCCCAATCTGCCATGCCTTACGTAATTTTCTTCTCTGTCTTTTCCATTCTCCTGAAGCATAGCCACTCCTTCTGCTTCTTCTGCTCCTTTAGTCATAGAAGAAAAGAAGGTGGAGTAAGGGTGCTCCATCCATTTACCCGGCTTTCCAGATCCACAGGATCTAGCTGAACTTACCCACTCTTCCCCTTTCCCACTTCCCTTCACTATCTTCTAGCACCCTTCAAAAAAGGACTGTCCAGCAGCATTCTCTCACCTCATTATGTTTGTTCATGATATTTCCCATCCCTAGAATGCTCACCCCTCCCTCCATCCCCTCATTTGTTTAATTCCTACTCATCCAACTCAAATTCTGTCTCCTCTGGGGAGTCTTCCCCAATCCTCTAGTCAAGCCTTATTCAGTCTTTTGTTTTATAATTGCCTTATGGAACATTGTGTATTATATTTATCTGGATATGGACCATATTCTCTTACTATAAATTCCATGAGGACAGGGTCTATGTATTTTCTACACTTTGTATTTCCCGTAGCATCTAAAATAGAATAGGAGCTTTAAAATATTTGATAAATCAATGAATGAATATGCAAAAAAGTAGGAACTCTAACTCCAAAATGAGAAGATGAATCTCACCCCTTAGTCAGATGTCATACTCTCATAGAGGACTAAATTTACTCATATACCTGCAATAGTTTGATTTCAGGGAAGGCCCTAAGGACTTGAAAGTCAACCTTAAAGCTTGATTACTTAATGATTTATAAAATCTCTTTCCTAAAATCACATTTGAATTGAGGCAGAGCAGTGTAAGGGAAAGATTACCGAATTTGGAATCAGAAATACTTCTGCTGCTTGTTTTTGGTGTAGATTTGAGCAAATCATTTGGCCTGTCTAAGCCTCCTTTACCTGTTCTGTGAAATGAGAGGCTGGATAAGGTCTCTAACATCTCCTCCGGCTGTAAAGTCTATGTTGCATTGTCCATGGGGACATTGGGATCAGAAGGTGGCTGGAGAGACAAGGTAGACCTGCCTAGGACTAATCTAACTCTGATCTGGTTTGGAAAGAGATCCTCTATAAACATTGACAGGCACTTAAGATGTGGGGAAAGAGATCTATAATGTTTAAAAAAGGACCCTAGGAACAGCTAATGAGAAAGAAAAGTACTTACCCCTAGCAGTTCATTGTCTATTACCATACATATAGCATATAGTTAGGGAGAAGCGCCCAACAGATAAGCCAAGCAGCTCACCCAAATACTCCTGGCAAGAGAGCTCAGTTCTAGCCAGAGCCAGGCAAGGCCTCAGCATCCAGTCCCACTTTCAAGTTCGGGAATTACCCTATGATTTGAAGCCTTTTCCTCAGAACCTGAGTGTAAATGAGAACAGCCACTGTCTGACTAGCTTTTAAGTTTTATAAATGCAGCAAAAATTATAGGATTGTTTTCTGATGGTTTGTATCTTTGCATTGGAGTGTTGGGACAGGATATAGTTTCTTGGAATGCACTGTAACCACAGAAATAATCTCCATTAGGGTTCCTGATTATAATTAAAAAAAATTCACTGAAGTCTGGTTTTGGTGAAGAACATTTTTACCTGAGAAAATATTGCTTTAAACTCTTACTGAGGCTAAATTGGGTTGATACCATCCCACATTTGTATAATGCTTTACATTTTTAAAGTGATAAGATGGATAAAGCATCAGATTTGGAGTCTCAAGTTTGAATTTGGCCTCACATATTGACTAGCTGTGTGGTCCCAGGCAAGTCACAATCTCTGCCAGCCTCAGTTTCCTCATCCATAAAATGGAGATACTGGTAATACTTCATTCACAGGGTTGTTTTGAGGAACAAATGAGATAATTAATATAAAGCTCTTTGCTGACTTTAAAGAGATGTGTGAATGCTGTTGTTGTTCAGTGGCTTCAATCGTGTCTGACTCTTAATGACCCCATTTGGGGTTTTCTTGGCAAAGATACTAGAGTGGTTTGCCATTTCCTTCTCCAGCTCATTTTACAGATGAAAATTTGACTCGAACAGGGCTAAGTGACTTGCCCAGGGTCACACAGCCAGTAAGTGTCTGAGGCCAGATGTGAATGCAGGAAGATGAGTCTTCCAGACTCCAAGTCCAGCACTCTATCCATTGTACCATCTAGCTGCCCATGTTAACTATTGTTATTATTATTAATTATTACAACTTGCACAAATACTGTTATCTCCCAAGATCACATAGTGAGTAACAGAATTAGGATATGGACTCCTGATTTCTGGACCAATGCTTTTTCTCTACAAAGGAGAATGACTTTTACCCAGGGAACTGAAAGAATAAAAATGACTAATAGGGAATTGATACCTGAGATAAGTAAGGAGGCAGTAAGAGTTACCTAACTTCTCTTGTGAAATTCAAGTTGCCTGGCCCAGAGGAGCCCCATCCCTCTACATTGTCAAAGAGCTGGCAGGTGGGATTGCTGAGCCACTGCCAGCAATACTGGAAAGATCATAGAAAATAGAAGATTCTCTTCATGATTAGAGAAGGGCAAGTGTTTTACTAGTTTGTTTTTTTTAAATTGAAGAGAACAGAGTTGGCAAACTACAGGCCAGTGAGCTTTACCTCGATTTCCTGGGAACATTCAAAAACAGATCCTTAAAGTGCTGGTAAGTGGTCTCCTAGTAAGGGAAATCGTGAAAGACCAACATGGCTTCATCAAGGACAGGTCATACCACACTGACCTCGTTTCCTTTTTTTTTTTTTTTTTGATAGCACTGACTACTAAAATGGTAGATGAGGGCCCTGATAAGAATACAGGTTTCCTAGATTTTAGCAACGTTTTTAATAAGGCCATATTTATTCTTGTGTAGAAGATGAAGAGATATGAATTAGATGATAATTAAATCTAGAAAGTGGAGCACCTGGGTGGGGCCGTGGATGGAGTACCAGAGCCTGGACTCAGGAAGACTCATCTTTGTGATTCAACCTCAGACACTTACTAGCTGTGTGTCCCTGGGAAAGTTGCTTAACCCTGTTTGCCTCATTTTCCTCATCTGTAAAATGAGCTGGAGAAGGAAATGGCAAACGACTCCAACGTCTTTGCCAAGAAAGGGTAGGACATGACTGAAATGACTCAACAACAGCAAAAATCTAGAGTAGGAACAGTGCAGAAAGAATTGCAGTAAGATCACACATGTTGAACAGGAGACAAAAATTTAAGAAAGGACCCAGCATTAAAACCTATAGCTTCAGGTATCTTTATGCTTTATTTTATACTTTTATAAAATATTAGAAACAAGCAAAGTGAACTAGAGAATCTAGTTCCAGGATTTAATTATGACCTTACACCGAGACTTGGTGAGTAGAAAATTATTCTGAGAAGGAATATTTTATTCAAAGGTAATAGATTAGATAAAAGGGGAATAGAACAGTATTGTATGTTAAGACATTTGCATCTAAGGATATTCACGGTGAAGAGCATTTCCATGAAGTTCAGTGGAGGCAGAAACAGGATCAAGTTTATCGTGAGGTGTATGCCATAGATACAACACCTAGACAGAAGGGGGAAGTGGATGAGGTAGGTCACACTTATATATATTCAAAGGATTATGAACAGATATAGAAAGAATAACAAAATATTAATAAACATAAAAGATTACATCTTAAATACAGATATCTGAAATTCAATATGCCCAGAATTGCCCTTTTCCAGACTTCTGAACTACTGTCAGGGGCACCACCATCCTTCCTGTTACCCAGGCTTGCAACCTAGATGTGATCTTTGACTCCTCACCCTCTCTCACCTACCGCATCCAATCTTTTGTCAAGTCCTGTTAGTTCTACCTTCACCACATCACTCCTCTTCTCCGACACTGCTACCACCCTGGTACAGGCCCTATCACCTCATGCCTGGATTATTGCAATAGTCTTTCCTCACTCCAGTCCTTCCTCCTTTCAGTAAGTGATCTTCCTAAAGTGTAGGTCTGATCATGTAATCTCTCTGTTTCAGTAGCACCCTATCACCCCCAAGGTCAAACACAAAATCTTCTGTTTGGTCCTTCACAACCTGGCCCCTTTCTACCTTTACAGCCTTTTCGTACTGGGCTTTGAGATTATGCCATATGAAGGCTGGTTGAAGAAACTAGCCAAGTTCAGCCCAAAGAGAAGACTTAGTGGGGACAAGCACTATATGTGAAGAAGTGGAAGAGAAATTTGTGTTATTCTACTTGGCCTAAGAGGCCAAATGTCAGAGCAATGGGTAGAATTTGCAAAAAGGAGGGGCGGAGCCAAGATGGTAACTGGAAAGCAGGGACTAGAGTAAGCTCCCTGCCAAGTTCCTCCAAAAACCTATAAAAAATGGCTCTGAACCAATTCTAGAACTGCAGAACCCACAAAATAGCAGAGGGAAGCAGGGCTCCAGCCCAAGACAACCTGGATGGTTGCTGGGTGAGGTCTATCATGCATGGAGCTGGGAGCGGAGTGGAGCAGAGCCCAGCGTGGGCCGTGGGGATCAACCAGACCAGAAGCCAGGTGGAGCGGGGCCCTAGCTCCCTGAATCAGTGAGCTTTGGCAGTTACCAGACTTCTCAACCCACAAACACCAAAGACAACAGAGAAGGTTAGTGGGAAAAGCTGCTGGGGACAGGGTGATAGAGTTCGTGGTTCAGCCACCGCCAGGGGCAGCAGAGGTGGGGCAGCTACAGAACTATAGCTGCAGTTGCTTCTGGCCCCAGGCCCACCTGGTGGGAGGAATTAAGTGGCTGATCAGAGCAGGAGTGCAGAGCCTGCTGAAGATCTGAGTCCAGTCCGGGTTGGGGGTTCTTGGGGAAGGAAGAGTGCTGGTGTGGCAGAGCTGGCTGTATAGAAATAGCTCTGAAAACAACAGCGCATCCCCTCAAACTTGGAACAAAGTACTCTTTACTCTACAAGGAGTCATAGCCCAACAAAAGACTCAAGGGTCAAGTACCTGGCTGGGAACATGGCCAGGCAGCGAAAACACACCCAGATTAAGTCTCACACCTTGGAATCTTTCTTTGGTGACAAAGAAGACTAAAACATACAGCCAGAAGAAGTCAACAGAGCCAAAGAGCCTACAACAAAAGCCTCCAAGAAAAACATGAACTGGTCTCAGGCCATGGAAGAGTTCAAAAAGGATTTGGAAAAGCAAGTTAGAGAAGTAGAGGAAAAATTGGGAAGAGAAATGAGAAGGATTCGAGAAAACCACGAAAAACAAGTCAATGACTTGCTAAAGGAGACGCAAAAAGAATACTGAAAAAATACTGAAGAAAACAACATCTTAAAAAATAGACTAACTCAAATGGCAAAAGAGCTCCAAAAAGCCAATGAGGAGAAGATTGCCTTGAAAGGCAGAATTAGCCAAATGGAAAAGGAGGTCCAAAAGACCACTGAAGAAAATACTACCTTAAAAATGAGATTGGAGCAAGTGGAAGCTAGTGACTTTATGAGAAATCAAGATATTATAAAACGGAACCAAAGGAATGAAAAAGTGGAAGACAATGACAAATATCTCATTAGAAAAACCACTGACCTGGAAAATAGATCCAGGAGAGATAATTTAAAAATTATTGGACTACCTGAAAGCCATAATCAAAAAAAGAGCCTAGATATCATCTTTCAAGAAATTATCAAGGAGAACTGCCCTGATATTCTAGAGTTATGGGGCAAAATAGAAATTGAAAGAATCCACAGATCACCTCCTCAAATAGATCCCCAAAAGAAATCTCCTAGGAATATTGTCGCCAAATTCTAGAGCTCCCAGATCAAGGAGAAAATACTACAAGCAGCCAGAAAGAAACAATTTGAATATTGTGGAAACACAATCAGAATAACCCAAGATCTGTCAGCTTCTACATTAAGAGATCAAAGGGCTTGGAATACGATATTCTGGAGGTCAGTGGAGCTAGGATTAAAACCAAGAATCACCTACCCAGAAAAACTGAGTATCATGCTCCAAGGCAAAATACGGACTTTCAGTAAAATAGAGGACTTTCAAGCTTTCTCAGTGAAAAGACCAGAGCTGAATAGAAAATTTGACTTTCAAACACAAGAATCAAGAGAAGCATGAAAAGGTAATCAAGAAAAAGAACAAGAAAAAGAAATCGCAAGGGACTTACTAAAGTTGAACTGTTTTGTTTATATTCCTACATGGAAAGATGATGTGTATGATTCATGAGACCTCAGTTATTAGGGTAGCTGAAGGGAATATGCATATATATATGTTTATGTATATGTATATATAAGTGAATGTGTATGTATGTATATATGTATGTGTGTGTGTGTGTATATATATATATATATATATATAGAGAGAGAGAGAGAGAGAGAGAGAGAGAGAGAGGACACAGGGTGAGTTGAAGATGAAGGGAAGATATCTAAAAGAAATAAAATTGAATTAAGGAATGAGAGAGGAATATATTGAGAGAGGGAGATACGGAAAGATAGAATGGGGTAAATTATCTCACATAAAAGTGGCAAGAAAAAGCAGTTCTGTAGGAAGGGAAGAGAAAGCAGGTGAGGGGGAATGAGTGAATCTTGCTCTCATCAGATTTGACCTGAGGAGGAAATACCATACATACTCAGTTGGGTATCTTACCCCACAGGAAAGAAGGAGGAAGAAGATAAAAAAAAGGGGGGATGACAGAAGGGAGGGTAGATGGGGGAGGAGGTAATCAAAAACAAACACTTTCGAAAAGGGACAGGGTCAAGGGATAAAATTGGATAAAGGGGGATAGGTTAGGAAGGAGCAAAATATAGTCTTTCACAATATGAGTATTGTGGAAGGGTTTTACATAATGATACACATGTGGCCTTTGTTGAATTGCTTGACTTCTTAGTGAGGGTGGGTGGGAAGGGAAGAGGGGAGAGAATTTGGAACTCAAAGTTTTAAAAACAGATGTTCAAAAACAAAAAAAAAAAGTTTTTTGCGTGCAACTAGAAAATAAGATACCCAGGCAACAGGGCGCAGAAATTTATCTTGCCCTACAGGAAAGAATGGGAAGAGAGTGGGGTGACAGAAGGGAGAGTTGACTGGGGAACAGGACAAGCAGAATATATGCCATCTTGGAGTGGGGGGGGAGGGTAGAAATGGGGAGAAAATTTGTAATTCAAACTCTTGTGAAAATCAATGCTGAAAACTAAATATAATAAATATATTAAATTTTTAAAAAAAAGAGTTTGCAAAAAGGCTTTTAAAAGGCTGTATAACCTAACCAGTCATGAGATAGCAGGCATTAAAGGAATATGAGGATTTTGAAACAGGGAAATGAAGAGGATTTTCCAGTTCTGGGGAGAGCCAGGACAAATGCATAGAAAAAGGCAGGAAATGGAATGCTGAAAGCAGAGAACAGTCAGTAAGTCCCATTTAACTAGAATGTAGAGTATGCGAATAGGAATAATGTGAATTAAGGCTGGAAAGGTAGATTGGAACCAGACTGCAAAGATCCTCGAATATCAGGCTGAAGAGTTCATTTTTTCCTTGAAGCAATGAAGAGCCATTGAAGATTTTAGAGCAGAGGAATGACACGGTAAGCTTACTTTGTCCGTTACGAGAAGTATGGATTGGAAAGGACAGACTGGAATTGAGAAGACTTAAGAGGCTACTGTAATAATCCAAATGGGAAGTGGCAAGGTCCTGAATTACGTGGCAGCGAGAGGAAAGAGAAGGGGATGGCTGCAGGAGATATTGTGAACGTAGCATTGCTAAGACTTGATGATTGATGGGGATGCGTGAGATGAAGGAGAAGAAAAAGTCAAATGTGACGCTGAAGTTTCAAAGCCGAGCAAATAGAAAGATATTAATGCCTTTCACAGAAATAAGGATGTTCAGAGGAAAGGCAGCTTCAGAGTGGGGATGTTAAGTTCTGTTTTGGATACACTGAGTTTGACATATTAGTGGATGCGTATGGATCTAAAAGATGGAGTGAGAACAAACTCAATCACTTCTGGGCAGCAGTAACTTGTATTAAATAGAAGGAGGCACCAGACCTATGATTTCATTGGTGTAGAGGAGAGGTGTCAAACACGGGCTGAGTACTGTGGGTGGCCCACAGCACTGGAGTGCAGCCTGAAGTAGATTAAAATGTAAATGTAGTAAAATGTTATATTTAACAAATTAAATAAAAATGTAATAGAACATAGATAATATCACATTTAATGCCCCTGCCCATTTCTATGTGAATTTGTCCCTACTGGTATAAGGAACTGCCATATGAGAAAATGCCACTACCAATACAGACTTAAACCCAGGCAGCTTTTCCATTCATTACCCCTCTGCCTCTAATATTTCCATAGTGCTTTAAACTTTAACATGTTCTTTCCTCTCAACCACCCTGCGAGAAAGATAGCATAATTAGAGAATAGAAAATTGAGGCCCAGCAGTCTGACTTGCTGACTTCTCACACTAGCGTTGGAGTCAAGATTCAATTCTAGATTTCCCTGACTGAGGTAGAGCAGTTTCTACTATTGCCACATGGTAAGTCACTTTCTCTTTCTGGGATTATTTCTCTGAAAGCAAAAATGAGGAAGCTAAACTTCAAGAAGTATAAAGATCCTGTCCATTTCTAATCATCTATGACTCTACAAAACACACTTACAGACACTCCCTTTCCCCAGGGCACACATTGTTTTTCTCACATAGCTCAAGAGAGGCCCTGATGAACCAGACTGTCTTGCTTTCACTAGAATAGCTAATGACTAATTAAACACTTACTACCTGCCAGGTGCCTGTTACCTGTAGGCTTGGACACCCATTGATCTCAGATAACAAGCCAGGAGGAGTAGTAATACATGCCAGTGATGCAGCCTTAGAATACGAAGGATAGTTTTTTTCTATACAAAAAAAAAAAAAAGGATTTATTAATTTGTGGACTGAAAGGGTACCAAGTTTCCTAGCAATTTTCATGGCCACTAGAGGGAAGTCAAGTAACATTGCTACCATCTGTCTTCATTTAGGAGCAGCATTTAGGATCATTGGATTTAGGGCTGAAATCAGGAACCTTGACGATCATAGGATCATAGATTTAGAGCTAAAAGGGGCCTTAGAGGTAACCTGGTCAGAGCCCCTCAGCTCCAGCCAGAAGGTTTACCCTCTGCCCTGCACCCAGGGGTGTGCAGGTAAATGTTTAACTGACATTCTGGGGGGAAAAGAGTACACGTGACACACTTTTGCACACTTTTGAGTTTAATCTGCGTGATTAACATTTTCTCCATCACTTGCTTAAGTCAAGACAATCAACAAAACAATAAATCAAGCCCTGATTGGTACCACTGCTTCTAGGTGTAAAGGCTTGCACTGAAAATTTAACCATCAGCTCTCTCTCTCTCTCTCTCTCTCTCTCTCTCTCTCTCTCTCTCTCTCTCACACCCCGGCTTGCTCCTCTTCTATCCTCCTTCCTCCTTCCTCTTTACTCTTGGTGCTTTTCCTATTGCATGGACTGTCCTCCAAAACCTGTTAAATTCCTATCTCACCTTTAAATTCAAATGCTACCTCCTCCAGGAAGACTTCCCTGTTCTCTCCAAACCCTCCCACTGCTATTGGTAATGACTGTCTCCTAAAACAGTGGTGTCAAACTCAGTTAGAAAAGGAGGCCACTAATCTGTATATAAGGATCCCTGCTGTTGAATATTAGTTTTAAAATGCAATGTTCTCCATGTTTTATTGTATTCTTTTATTTGTTTTGTTAAATATTTCCCAAGTACACCTTAATCTGGTTTAGTCCACACCAGGGAATTTTGCAGGCTGCACCTGTGACCCATGGGACATGTGTTTGACACCTCTGTTATAAAGAATCACATACTGCTTTTCCAATTCATTTATCACATAGTATGGTATATGTAGTTATCAGTTTATGGGCCTTATCTCTTTCCTGGATTGGTACAGAGTCAGTCTGAGTGACCCACGACCTTTTAGACTTTGGGTACGAGTCCAATCAGCCTGTGTGACATGGCCATCTGGAAAATGCCCCTAGGCGTATGCTAAGGTAATGGGGGAGGAGCTGAGGCAGCCCTAACCCCATTACCTCATTGTCCCCTCATTGAAAGCATGTATCAATGGATATTATCTTTCCTCCTTATGGAAGTTTATCTCTGTCTATAATGGAAGCAGCAATTTGAATTCTGGGCCTCTTGCATTCCAGGTGCAAGCTGCCTTGGCGTTCTAATAAATGTCTCTGTCTTAATGATCACGGCAGGGCCTGAACCAAGATTTCTTTTAACAAGGGCAGAGACTTTGCTTTATTTATACTTGGACTAATGAATTCAAGGGAGCTGGTCAAAACCGGGCAACAGGTAATAGTCCAGTTTTGCCTGACTCAGAGTACAAAGGAGCTTATCATAACGGGGTAGGAAAAGGTAGAGTGGAGCTATATTTCCTTTGAATTTCTACAGAATGCATGTTCTAGAGAAGCTCTGAGTAGGAAAAGACCTTCCAAGGGAATCTGCAATACACTGCTAGAACCTTTCTAGGACTTCCCTGACAACCAGTCATCTCTTGAGCACTTCTAGTCGCAGGGAACTCACCAGCCCTTCTCCCAACTCCCACCTTCCATTTGAGGACTGACTTTCCTTGTAATTCCCCACTTTTGCCCCCTGGAAGCAAACAGAAAAGATGTAGTTTCTCTTCTATCTTCCCATTGTTTGAAACTAGCTATCATGGCTCCCCAGCCTCTGGGTTCCTGCATTTTTTTTTGTCAGGCTAAATATTTCCATTTCCTTCAATTATTCTCATATGATATTATTCGCTCTATTCCTCCTTACCTGGACTTTGACAGTGTTTTCATTTAATTTTGTACAAAGAAATGAAATGACAGTTATGGCAAAAGAAGGCTGAATGCAGAGTTCATTTTCTACCTCAGAAATTTACTCTACTGCTAAGTCACGTAATCTTCCTGAGTCTCTATTCTCTCATAAGTGATCAGGGTAACTAATGTTTATAGTAAGGGCAGCTAGGTGACAAAGTGGCTGAGGCTTGAGGCATGGCATCAGGAAGACCCGATTTTGAATCCTGCCTCAGATACCAACTGTGTGACTCTGAGTAAGTCACTGAGCCTCTTTTTGCCTCAGTTTCATCATTTGTAAGATGGACATAACAGCACCTACTTCCCAGAGTTTTTGTGAGGATAAAGCGAGATGGTATTTATTAAGTGCTTCACAAATTTTAAAATGCTACGTAAATGATACCTATTGTTATTGTCACTACTACTACCTACCTTACAAGGGTGAATCTTAAAGGTGCAAAGATATATGAACTACTATTAAACATATGTACGTGGATGACATTTCTCTCAATACCACTCAGACTGCAATCCTAGAAATACAGCATTCAGAATAAGGCAGGTGATAGCGGCACCATGCTGTATACTGGTCAGACCTCATTGTGAACAATAATACACTTGGGCATTTAGACCTCTTTTTACCTTTCCAGGTTTCTTACACATCACTCCAGTCCACACACACCTCTGCAGGCTGGCCTCCTCACTGTACTCCATATAATGTGCCATCTCCTGGTTGCCTCCCATGTATGAAATATTCTCCCTTCATCTTTTAGAATTCTTGACTTCCTTCAAGACTCAGTTTGTCCAGAGAGCATTTCCCAGTCTGTTCAGCTCTTAGTGCATTCTCCTTTAAGGTGACTATCCATCTACTCCACATAAGAAGTGCCTTGTGTCTTCCTATTTATGAATACATTGTCTGTTCCATAAGCACAAAAGCTTCTGGGAGGCAAGGACTGTTTTTGCTTTTGCTTGGTATACCCAGTGTTTAGCACAATGCCCGAAAAGCTCTTAATATGTGCTTGTGCATGGACCAGTTGACAAAAGTCCTGCTGCAGTGCCTTATCTTGGTATGTTGGGGATCCTAGGTTGTGCCAGCAGAGGACAGGCTCTGGCAGGTTCTGCCAAGCTGGAGAGATGTCACATGTAGTAGATCCCATAAGATGCCCTTCTGATAACATTCTGCTACATGTAGCAGGTTTTATCTGGTATTTAATGGGTAATGTGTGGGTACCAAAAGGTAGGATAGGGACATTGGTTGTAATCCTTTTCAACATTGGTGTTTTGTTATTTGGAGAATTCAGCCCTGTCAAACAAAAACACAGACTGGCTTGATCAGATTCAAATTGTTGTGAACTATATGTTTATGTAGTCAGACTTACCTCCCCCCCCCACCACCACACACACACACACACACACACACACACACACACACACACACACACACACACAGCTTCTTTTGTTCAGTGAATAAAGCAAAACTCCATTCGGTTTTATGTTACCATTTTCTCTTCCTAGTACTAAGGTGTTCTATTCCATGGAAGACTTCCTCTGCTTTATCATAACATTGGGGAGGTGACCCTTGGTTTTTGAAAACTATGCCACAAGCTTAGGCAGATTTTATCATGCTGGAAAGATTGTTTATACATTCCTGGCAATGGACTATGTTTGCTATCTTAGGAGCAGCCTGGGCTGACCGTGAAGTGATGAACTATTTGGGCATGACACCCGGAGAAACAAAGGAAAATAGAAAATGTTCTTCGGTCCTGTGTGACCCTCTTTTCTGTAGCATGGCAGATAAAGTACTAAACTTGGAATCAAGAAGACTTGAGTTTGAATCTTACCTCTGGCACTTACTAGTTTTATAACCTTCGGCAAAATGGTAAAATGCTAACAATAGCACCTACCTAACTGAGTTGTTGTGAGAAATGAATGAGATAGCATATGTGAGGGGCCATGCAAACTTTAATGTGCTATATAAATGCTACCTATTAGAGTGATTGGTAGAATGGTGGAAAGGGGAGAGGTAAATGCTAAAAATTACACAGCTTTAAGGTTGTAAATATTAATTGCTGACCTGCTAAATCAGGGCCTCTTAATATATGTTGTGACAAGGGCCCCTTGGGAAATGTGGTATTGCATATGGATCTTTCCTTAGAATAATGTTTTTGGATAACTGAAGGAAATGCTAAGTTTCAGTTAGAAGTTAGTGAATATAAAGATGTAATTTTTTTCCATCCAAATTTGTGGACTCCAGGTTAAAAACCCCTGCTCTAAAAGGGTAAGGATCTATTTGTACAAAATATATTTATAACAGCTCTTTTTTGTGGTGGCAAAGAATTGGAAATTGAAGGGATGCCCATCAATTGGGGAATGGCTGAACAAGTTGTGGTGTATGATTGTAATGGAATATTACTGTGCTATAAGAATTGATTAGCAGGCAGATTTCAGAAAAACCTGGAGAGACCTAAATATGAACTGATGCAAAGTGAAGTGAGCAGAACCAAGAAAACACTGTACACAGTAACAGCAGTTTTACAGGATTATCAATTGTAAATGACTTAGCTATTCTCAGCAATACAGTGATCCAAGACAATTCCAAAAGACTCATGATAAAAAATGCTATCCACTCCCAGAGACAGAACTGATGGAGTCTGAATACAGATCAAAGCATGCTATTTTTCACTTTCCATATTTGTTCATGGTTTTCCCCTCTTTGGATCTGTCTTCTTTTACAACATGACTTATATCATAATATGTGTAGCATGATTGAACAGGTATAAAATATCAAATTGCTTACTGTCTCAGGGAGGTGGGAAGTAAAAAAAGGGAGAGAAAACATTCAGAACTCAAAATTTAAAAAAAATGAATGTTAAAAATTGCCTTTACATGTAACTGGGGAAAAATAAAATATTATTTTAAAAATACCCTGTTTTCTTACCCAGTGACCCAAAATTCAACATACTAAGGGTAGCACTGGCTAGACCCCTTCAAACTTTGCCTGGGAAACCTGGGGGCACAGAAACAGGAGAAAAAAAAGATGTAGCCAAGGCTAGAAACTGGGAAGTTTACCTTGAAAAAAAATCACAAAGGAAGACTGAACCACAGCCTTTAATTCTAGTAATTCCTATTTCTATACTATTTTAAGTACTTTCTTTACAACAACCCTTTGAGCAGGACAGAACAAGTATAATGATGCCCATTTGACAGATAAGAAAATTTAGGCTGAGATACTGTGTTGACACCCACGGTCCCAAGACTAGTAAGGGATGGAGCCAGGCTTTGAACCCAGGTCCTCTGACCTCCAACTGAGTGTTCTCAGCCTAAGACCACAGTGCCTCCATGAGTCACTAGATATAGAATGGGGGGGAGGGCAACTCCTTTCCTACTGAAGGTAGCTTCATACTGGAGTAGGAGGCACCTTAGAGAGTGTTAGGTCTTGCCAACCCCACATAGAGAACGGACAGTGTGAAATTTTCAGGAAAGAAGGTGATAGATGACATAACTCATCACAGACTACTATTTGAATCTGTCCATTCAGCCTATTCTGAATTCATCTAATTGCACTATGACCTAGCCCACAATTCTCCATCTTTTCCTTAAGAATAACATCTATTACTTTGTCAAATGTTTTGATAAAATCTAAGCAAACTCTGTCTATAGCATTTTACAACTTTGGTAACCCTGTGGAAAAAGGAAATAAGATTAGTCTGCTATAAGCCATTCTTTGTGAAGCCAAGCTGGCTTTAAGCAATTACCACTTCCTTGACTAGATGTAAACTAACCATCTCTTTAGTAACACATTCTAGAATTGCACTAGGAATCCAATCAAACTAACTGCTCTGTAGTTTGCAATTGATTCTGTTCCCTTCCATTTTTGGGGTAAATCAATGTAACATGTGCCCTTTTCCAGTCCTGTAGCTCCTCTTCTATTCTTCATCGTCTTTCAAATATCATTGATGATGACTCAGTAAATGCATCTGTCAATTTTCAGTACCCATAAATACAGTTCATTGGGTCCAGGTGACTTAAATTTATCATGGCTGGCTAGATGATCTCTTGTCATTTCCTTAGTTATCCTGAATATCAACTACCAATTTACCTTTTTGTTCTAGTCCTAAAAATGTTCTCACAGGCAGAGAAAATAGAAGCAAAATAAGGTTTGAGAAGCTCTGTTTTCTATATCTTCACAGTTATCAACATCTTATGTACTCTGAGCTATGATCCTATTCCCTCTTTGATTTTCTTCTTTCTCTATAACAGAGATCCTTTGGCTGAACTTAGCATTCCCCATCAGTCTCAATTTATTCAGAGCTCTCTCACTCTAGACATCATTCTTACTGTAGTGTATCATGTCTTTTGTATACGCCCTCTATTACCCACCCTTGTTTTCACCATTTGTATGTCTTTGATGAGTTCTCTGTGTACCTACATTTGTCTTTTCAGACAACTCCCCCTTTTCTGCCCCATTAGAAATAGTTCTTTTGTCATCTTCAGAATTTTACTCTTAAAAGTTTTCCATCTCTCCTGGACTGACCTCCAGCTCTAGAATTTTAATACATAGACACCTATCTATTTTTCCTATGAATTTCTAATTGCTGGACTTGTTCCAGGCCCCATGATAGCATTGTGTGAGACAGTGGTTAGCTGGTGCTATGTTTTTATGTAGGTGTAGGCTCTGTAATCCCCTCTACTCCCACCCTACCAAGGACTTATACAGGTAGGAATAAAATTATGCTGGCCAAACTGGAATTTCATCAATCTGTTATGGTCCATGGACTAAAGAGGGGTTGTGTCTTAAAGAGATAGTATAGCTTCTTTCTCATCTTGATGGATAGAGTCTGGAAAGAGACAAGATATGGAGAGGGGCATAAGAGTAAGCCAAGTTGTTGTGTGAGTAATTCAAATGAGGAGCAAGAGAGCAGGAAGAAGTGCTTGCTGCTGCCATAGTCCCTGCCACTCACTATCTTGAACAGAAGGCTAAAGCCATGCTGAAACCACCTGTGGCTTGGCTGAGAGAGAATGCTCCAGCTATCTGAGGATGAAACTGATGCTCTCCTCCTCTCTGCATCTCTGTCTCTCCCCCAGGCTTCAAGAAATGTGAGCTCTTGTTCCAAAGCTTATCTCATCTTTAAAGTTACCTTAATGATTTCTGTCTAATTAGTGTGAATGCTAGCTAAAGTTTGAACAATCATAATTGCTTCTGATGTGTATATTTCATTATTTATGAATAGGGAACCACAAAAGAGAAAGGAGGTAGTGAAGGCAATGTGTATAGACAAAAGTCAAAGGGACAGTTATATATCTCTGAATTATCAGTATTTAATCTCAGCTAGGGCTCCTGATCTATATGAGAAAGTCTTATTGATCATTACATTTTTGTTGCTGTTTAGTCGTGTCCAACTCTTTGTGACCCCATTTGGGGTTTTCTTGGCAGAGATACTAGAGTGGTTTGCCATCTCCTTCTCTAGCTTACTTTATAGGTAAAGAACTTAGGCAAACAGGGTTAAGTGACTTGCCCAAGGTCACACAGTTAGTAAGTGTCCGAGGCTAGATTTGAATTCATGAAGAAGAGTCTTCCTGATTCCAAGCCACATGCTCTATCTACTATACCACCTAGCTGCCATTACATTTTTAGCAATTAAGAACAATTTGTAAACCTCCCAAAGTGGGATAAAGAAATGTATCTGGTCCTCTTCCCCTTGGCTAAGTGGTGGGTTCTGGGCTTTCTTCTCTGTTATTCCCTCCATGCATGCTCGAAGAAGTTCCTGTCTAGAGGTGGAGCTGACAGAAGCCACTAGACAATAGGTTACACTTGGTAGACAGAGAAAAATGGCTAGAAAAGATTAAGGGTACTTTCATTCCAAAGGTGGGAACCAGAGGAAAAGCGATAAGATTCCTAACTCTCCCTTCTACAACACTTCAAAAGGAGATTTCTCTGCCTCATTCAAACATTCTTTACAGATAAGTTGCTATGCAGGAATTATGAATGAACCCCTGGAGTTGGAGGAGAAAAGAAATATGATTTCTTTTTTCTGTTCTTTACATGTCTTTAATGTTTATTGACAGCTCAGTGATTTCCAGGGAAGTGAAAATCCCAAACAGAGAGATAGAAACAAGCCACATTCAGATCTTTCCAGGGCCCCAAAATTACTGAATTAATATCAAGATACTTTCAAGATTGAACTCAGTTCTTCAGAGCCCAGAGTTACAATTCTGAGCCATGGACTGCATGTGTCAAGAGGTCAAAGAAGGGAATAAAAAATGAAATTTATATAGAAATCACTGAATCTTACTTTAGAAATTCTTAACATTGTTCCACTAAACCTTTTCCTTATAGCGCTGCTAGCTGTGGCAAAATCTGAGCCAATTTCAGTTTCCCTTCTTCTTCCATTCCTTTCATATGTCTAGAGGCCAATAAATAGCAAATGTCTTTTCAGGCAGAGAGAAAGAGGACAAGATGATAGAATGGAAGAGTTGTCAGGGAATTCATTTAGTCTAATCAATACATGAACATGAATGTCTTCTCTACAAAACACAAGCGGTCATCCAGCCTTTGCTGGAAAACCTCTAGTGAGGAGGAATATATTACCTCTTAGGGCAACAAATTTCACTCTGAGACAGATATAGGTGGAAGTTTTTATTTTCACAACAACTTCTCTGCAATTTAAATTCAATACTACTCGTTCTGCCCTCTGATGCTAAGTAGAAAAAGTCTAATGTCTCTTCCACCATGAGAGCCTTCGAATTCTTGAAGAAGACCTGATAATTAGTTTTTAAGTAATCAGTTATAGCTCATATTTATGGAGAGCTTTAAATTTAACAAAATTGTGGCAGCTAGTTGGCACAGTGAGTAGAGCATAAGCCCTGGAGTCAGGAGGACCTGAGTTCAAATCCAGCCTCAGACACGTGACACATGTACTAGCTGTGTGACCTTGGGCAAGTCACTTAACCCCAATTGCCCTTCCAAAAAAAAATTCTTTCCCTAGTTTTATCACCATTTTATAGACACCAAGGTATCAAGAAACAGAATAGTGATTTGGATTCAGTTGTTTGGCTCCATTTTTTCTTTGATTATCCTAATGTTCACTAATGTACAAATAAGACACTCCATCTCTCAACTTTGGGCATTTTCTCTGGCTCTCTATCCCCCATGCTCTGATTACTGACCTCTCTGGCTTCAAGTCCCAACTGAAATCCCACCTTCTATAGAAATCCCCTCTTAATTCTTTCTGTTAATTATTTCCTATTTATTCTACATGTAGCTTGCTTTGTATATATTTATTTGAATGTTGTCTCACCCATTAGATAGTAAGCTCCTTGAAGGCAGGGACTGTCTTTTGCCTCTCTTTATATCCCCAGCGCTTAGCACAGTGCCTGTTATATGGTAGGCACTTAATAAATGCTTATTGATTAATACAGTTAATTGAAAAAATATTTAATATCGCCAGGCACAAATCTTCTTTCAGTGTGGAAGTAGTCTCATTTCTTTGGACTAGTCTCCATTAGAAATGTAAAAGTTTTAAGGAGCTTAAAAACAAATGATGATCCTGCTTTATTAAAAGAAAACAAACACTAACAACAAAATCCAGGCTCCTAGACATAACAATCGTCTTTTCAACTCTCAAAGGCACCATCCTATTCCAGGGGAGGTGCTGGAAGAAACGGTGGGTGGGGATGTTTCCTTGTCCAGTATTTTTAAGAAGTTGGAGACCTACATGGTTAAGGCAGACAAAAATTGGGTTGCACCCAACATTATGAAGAATGGGATAGTTTGTTTATTTTATTACCAGTATAAATCAATTATGCAACCTATGAAGGAGTAGCTAGGGTTGGGAGACACAGGAATAATTAGGGGGTAGGGTGGAGGGCTGGGAATATCTTTTAAAATTTTCCTACAAGTCTGATGAACTTGAAAAAAACCCAGAAACTTCTCTTATAAACAAACCAAAGGCAAACAGGTTTTCTATTAACTGACATCCTTTTTGGAAGACCCTTCTATCTGAACTAGTTGGATTCTATCTTATCTGATGTTAGCGAGATCCAACAGCAGACCTAAAGGAGGCTGTTTGTTAAGGTTTCTCCATTACTTTAGAGGACTAGATTTAACCTTTAATATACCCTTTGGTCTAGGGTTACTACCCTTAGAACACTGGGCAGGAACAGTTGGAAGAGTACTTGAAGGGACCCTCTAGAATGGAACTTGTTTGTTTTTCTAAGAAAGCTGTTTCAAGATGACATCATTTCAGAATGAATGTGTCTTTCCTTAACTTCACAGGGGGCATAAATTTAGAACTGCATGGGAACCTCATAGCTCCTCTAGTCCAATCCCTTCATAAGGGCACATAATAAGTGGCAGAACTGGGATTTGAACTCGAGTCTTTTGCTTACAATAATCTTTCCACTTAGCTTTGTAAACCACAACACTATAGAAATGGAAGTTACTAATAGTAGCACCAAATTTTAATAAGTCATTTGTTGCTGTAATGCCATTATTTTGGTAGAAACTGAAATCACAGAAATGTTCTTTAAAATATTTAATTATCAAGAGATTTTGTTTTTATATCACCCTCATTTCTGAACGTATCTCTCCCACCTCTTTTTCCTAGAATGCCTTCCCTTTTACCAAAGAATTAAAAACAAGAAAAAAAGGGGGGAGGGAGAAGCAGTTCAGCAAAATTAACCAACACATTAACTGAGTCTGACAGCGTATTCCACACCTCCAGACCTGCAGAAAAGGGAGAGGGAGGAAGGTGCATTTTAAAATCTCTTTTTCTCAAAGCTTGGTCATTACAATTATTAAGCATTCAGTTTTGCTTTTATATTGTTACAGTCATTGCATATATATTTTTTCTGGTTTTGTTTACTTCACATCATATTCATCTCACATGCTTTTCTGAATTCTTCATAATTATTCTTTCTTAAGGCACAGTAATATTCCATTACGCTCATACACTATAATTTGTTTAGCTATTCCCCAATAAATAGGCATCTACTTTGTTTCCATTTCTTTGCTACCACAAAAAATGCCCCATGAATATTTTGTAGAACATGTAGAACCTGTCTGTCTTTAACATCCTTGGGGTATCTCTGGGTCAAAAGGCACAAACTATTTTATTTCCCCCCTCTTTTTTAAGCAAAACTACTAATTACTTTCTAGAATTCCTAGACAAACTCATGGCTCTACCAACAATGGATTACTGTGCCTGTCTTTTTATAGTCTATGGCAATGTTTTGTCAAGATTGCCAATTTTCTGGGTGTGAGGTGAAAACTCAGAGTTATTTCGAATTGTAAAAAAAAAAGATTATTTAAAGTTACATCTTTAATTGGGCTTTGTGCTATTTGGGAACCCCTTTTCTCTTCTGTATTTGAATTATAAGATTTAGAGCCAGAAATCACATTAGAGAGCTCATCTGTCAACAGACTAATTAATTGGTCAATCATTCAGCATTTACCAACTACCTACTATGTACCAGGCACTGGGAATATAAATACAAAAAAATAGAGCAGTTGCTATCAATCAACAAGCATGTATTAAGCACCTTCTATGTGCCAGGTTTAAGGAGCTTCTAGTCCAATGGGGGTGATAAAATGTATATATACAAACATATACAGATTAAATATATAACAAATACAAGGTAGTTGTATATATATAATGAGGGGAGGGAATTGTTCAGGACACTCCTAATCGGTTGGTTTTTACCCCTTCCCACCTCCATCCCAGTTGATGAAGGGGGTCAGGTAATAGAGACAAACACGTATTAATGTGATAAATTAAGTGTTACCCCTTTAAGGTGTGAAGTTCTTCCTTAAACAAATTAGAAGGACAGTCAGGATTTATTTAGCAGAGGAATGATTGGTAAGAGTCATGCTTAAGGAAAATCAGTTTGGCAGCTGTGTGGATGATGGATGGCCTAGGGGAGACACGAGTCAGAGAGACCAATTAGGAAGTCACTACAATTTAGGCAGTGGGTTATAAGGATCTAAATTAAGAAGGTGGCTTTGTGAAGAGAGAAAGAGTCGGTTGTGAGAGCTCTTGTGGAGGCACAAATGATAAGAGTTGGCTACTAACTGAATATATGGAAGGGGGGAGGAGTCGAGAATACTGAGGTTTTCAACTTGGGAGACTAGAAGTCCACTGGAGCCTTTGACAGAAATAAGGTAGGTTGGTAGAGGGTGGATTTTGGGGAAAAGATAATGAATTCTGTTTTGGATGTGTTGAGTTTGAAATGGATGCCTATGAGAGATCCAGTTTGAAATGACCAAGAGACATTTGATGATGTGGTACTGGAGGTAAACGGAGAGACTGGGACTGCAGTTACTGATTCATGAGCTGTCTGCATAGAGATTATAATTAAATCCATGATGAAGTCACCAAGAGAGAAAAAAGAAGAGGGACCAGGACAGAGGCCTGGGGGACACCCACAGTTAGAGATAGTGATATGGATGATTATTCAGCAAAGGAGATTGAACAGGACTGGTTAGATAGCTAAGAGAGAACCAGCAGAGAGCAATATAATGGAACCCCAGAGAGGAGAAGGTGATCTACAATGTTTAATCCAGCAGAGAGGTCAAGAAAGATGAGGACTAAAAAAGACCACCAGATTTGGCAATTAAGAGGCCATTAGTTAGAGGGGATGTAGGAAAACCGGGGCACTAATACACTGTTGGTGGAGTTGTGAACTGATCCAACCATTCTGGAAAGCAATTTGAAACTATGCCAAAAGGGCTATAAAATTGTACATACCTTTTGATCTAACAATATCACCACTATGTCTCTGTCCCAAAGACATTTAAAAAGGAGTGGGGTGGAGTGGGGAAAGGACCTATTTGTACAAAAATATTTATAGTAGCTCTTTCTGTGGTAGCTAAGAATTGGAAATTGAGGGGATGCCCATTGTGGCTAAACAAGTTGTGGAAATGATAGTGATTTAATATTATTGTGTTATATGAAATGACAAGGGAGATGGTTTCAGAAAAACCTGGAAAGACTTACATGAACTGATGCAAAGTGAAGTGAGCAGAACCAGGAAAACATTGTACACAGTAACAATACTGTAAGGATGATTACCTGTGAAAAACTTAGCTATTCTTAGTAGCATAAGGATCCAACACAGGGGTAGGGAGCCTGCAGTCTTGAGACCACATGTGGATTCATTCAGAGGGCTGCACTTGAGGACCTAGAGGGCTACATGTGGCCTCCAGGCTGCAGGGTCCCCACCCCTGATCTGAGACAATCCCAAAGGACTCATAATGAAAAATATTATCCATCTCCAGAGAAAGAATGAATGTTGTCTGAATTCAGACTGGCGCATACCGTTTTTCCCTTCCTTCCTTCCTTCCTTCTTTCCTTCTTGTCTTTCTTTCTGAGTCTTCTTGCACAAAATGATTAATATGGAAATGTTTTACATGATTTTACATGATTGCACATGTGTAACTATATCAGATTATTCACTATTTCTGGGATGGGGGAGGGGAGGGGAGGGAGGAATAGAATTTGGAACCCAAACCTTAAAAAAACAATGAATGTTAAAAATTGTTTCTATGTGTAATTGGGGGGAAATAAAATACTTTTTTTTAAAAAGTCATTGGGATCTTTCCAGCCAAGGAGGCTACTTGAAAGGGAGGCAGGTCCTTCAGCTCCCACATATCTACTTCAGCAAAACCCTTAAGTTCACCCCAGACCAAACAATAATAAAGACATACAATGAGAAGCTACAATAAATTAATTTTTCCACCCCAGAAATACACAAGGAGTCAGGCAGAAGCCTGGAGACAATAGAAAAGGATGCTACCAATAAATCCAGGGCCAGTGCTGGCAAACAAACCCAGTCTCTCAGTGTGACCAGAGATTGCAAAACATGAGGGTGGAGGAAGGAATGAGAACTTGCTCTTGCTCATAACTAGAATGTATGAAAAAAGTATATGAACACGGATCAGGGGCAGAGGGTGTGAGGCAGCATCATTTGAGCCTCATTCATCTGAAATGTGTTAAAGAGGTCTTTCTCTTTTGAATGATCAGTCCACCCCAGGCTTTCTCTCTCTCATGGTCTCAGGCTCCCTCTTGGTCATGGTTGGTGGAAGCAGTGTCTAGGCCCCAGAGACTATTCAAAAATCAGTCTCTATTCTTATTCCAGTATCTCTGCAGTCTCTTCAAAACTCTCACCTAGGGTGTTCTAACTCACCTGATACTCCGTTAGACATCCTGCCTCTTGCAAGAGACAACACAATCTCCTCAAGGCACAGTCACAGCTCCTACGGTTACCTGTCTTATGTAGGCAAGTATGGGGTATATTTGCCCATAAATACTAGTCTATAATGACCAGATATAGACATAGACACACACACGTATAAACATACACACAGACATATGTATGCACACATATACACATAAGTGTATGTGTATCTATGTATAGAATTATCAAACTATGTAATGGGGAAAGTAGCCATAAAGCCTAATCCACAGAAGTGAAGGAACCTAACTTTGATTCTGCTACTGACTACCTGTGTGATCTTAGGCACATAATTTCTCTGGGCCTCAGTCTCTTTATTTGTAAAATGAAGATGGACCTCTAATATTCATTATAGCTCTAAGTGCTATGAATAGTCTCCTTCCTTGTTCTGTTATTAGATAGTAAGAATGTGAAGAAATATATGGATTGCCTCGGCTTTATCAAAATTTTAAACTTTCTATAGTTCCATTCATTGGAGCCAAGCATTCTTTTAACTCTTGTATTATTGGCCACACTGTCCCATAAGTAATGAAGAATATGCCTGGGAATGATTTTTTGGGAACAGGATCCCTTTTTGGTATTTATTGTTGCTAATAATTTTCTAATACATCTACTCTGCTTACAATATTAATAATATTATAATGTGACATAGTGGAGAGAGCTGAGAATTTAGATAGGTTCATATCTCAGCTATCCTTTTGTTCTATCCATATATGTTCATGGGCAAGTCAATTCCCTTCTCTTGGCCTCAGTTTCCCCATCTATTAAAAAAGAGGTTAGAATAGATGATTTATGGTTCCTCGCACCACTAAATTCAATTATCAAAAGGAAACTTGGCCGTTGCTACAGACATTTGTAACCTCCTTATAATCATGAAGTTAAGCATCTTAGCAGGTCCCTACCTGATATCTATTTCCATCATAAGAGAGCTGTGAATATGATTAAAACAACAACAAAATTTCTGAGCTAAGAAATGATTTTGGGAGCCTCAACTTACCCATACCTAAACAACAATTCTCTTTACACATTTTGGATAAATGTCATCCAGCCTTTGCCTAAAGACCTCCAGCAGAATCCACTATCCTCTAAGGCGGTCCATTCTGCTTTGGGATAGCTCTAATCGTTAGGAAGTTTTACTTTATAGGAACCACAAATTGCCTCCTTGCGTTTCCCCACATCTAGTTCTGACCTCTGGAACCCAACAGAACAGAGCTAATCCTATTTCCAAAGGATAGCTCTTTAATTGCTTGAAGCTAGCTAATAGGCATCTGAAGTCCCATGCTAAGTCTTTTCTGTTCTACCCTAAGCCTCTACAATTCTTTCAGTATATCTTCATATCACATGATCTCTAAGTCCCTCCAATCTGGCCATCCTTCTTTCCACACTAATAAGCTGGGTGACCTCCAGTTTATCAATGTACTTTGTAAAATGTAGCACCTAGAACTGAACACACTATTCCAGATATGGTCTGATCTGGCAGAGTCTCATGAGACTAGAACCACTTTATTCCTGAACATTGGGCCTCTCTTAATACAGTAATTAGAACCTCTAGATCTTTCATAGGCAGATTGCTAGATAGCCATGCTTTTCTTCCATAGAAGTATTCTATGGAGCTGATTTTTAACTCATGTTGAAATTTGAAATTTTATACTTAATTTTATCTCATTAGAGTTCTAATGTTCTAATTTGTTGAGATCTTTTTAGATCCTGACTTTGATCCTGACAACCTCTTAGCTATGTCTCCTAGCCTTGCACCATCTATAAATCTGATAAGCTTGCCATTTAAGTCTTTATCTAAGTTATTATAGAAACAACTCTGATGGAGGTGGGGCCAGCCATCCCCACCAGCCACCAACCAATTGCCCCACACAAGGCAGGAAAGCCAAGCAAAGTTCCCAGAGGGAGATATAGGAAACAACAAATCAAATTATCACCACCAACTTAACCATCATAGTCCCCTCAAAGCCTGATGGACACAGCCCAGGACCCCCACCCAAGAGCCTTGGGAGTAGCATTGATTCCTGCCCAGTGCCCTCATCCATCATCTCGGGAAGCAGCCCCTGTCAGAGATGAGCCTGGCCACTGCCTTTACAGATGCCACAGCTTCTAACAACCAAGAAAAGAGAATTCTTGCCACCAAAAGTCCTTGACACTATCAAATGGTTCCACATCAGTTAATGATATGATTTTATCAGTGAAAATTACATTAAAGAAGAGAAATCAAAATCTACTTTGCTGATGTACCCTAAGGTCTGTGGGACTTTTCCCTCTAACTTGATGCTGAAGTTTTCCATATAGATTGTCTGCCCCATTAGAATGTGAGCTCCTCAGGAGCAGAGATTATTTTACTTTTCTTTTAGTATGCCCAGCAATTAGCACAGTGATTTGCCCTTATTAAGCACAAGTGCTTAAATACCCTTAACATCTACTAGATGATAGACTATAAACAAGCCTCTAGATTCTTCTAATTCCTAGCCCCCTATTCAGTAAAATGAGATTGATAAGAGATAGTGTATATAAAATGTTCTTCAAATCCTGAAGCACAGTCTCTATATATTTACTATTCTGTCCTTCACACTTCTTTTCTCCCTGACTTCAAGTCTTGGACATAACTAACCTGCATGATCTGCTCTTGATGAAGCCATGCTGTGAAGGTTGAACTTATCTGATTAAATACTGTAATGTTCTAAGTCTTTACTATTATTGAATTAAAAAACCTTTTAAAAATGAACTTGAAGTCCCAGCTAAAATCATACTTTCTACAGGAAGCCTCTCCTGATCTCCCTTAATTCTAGTGCATTCTCTGCATTAATTATTTCCAATTACAGTTTATTTTTACGTAATTGTTTGCATTTTATCTCCTCCATTAGACTGTGAGCTCCTTGAGAGTTTGGACTGTATTTTATCTTTCTTTGTATTTCCAATGCTTAGCACAGTGCCTGGCATATATTTGGCCCTTGATAAATGTTTATTGGCCCACTGTTGACTGATTTGACAAACATTAAAGCAGTGAACTTTTCAATATACAAAAAACAACATAAAAGAGGACTGCATATGGAACTATAAACTCGACCACAGTTTTTAATAAAATGTATATTGTTGAACATGGTAGCAGCAAAATTTTATTGCCCTGTTTTTGCCCCCTTCCGAATTTCCTTCTGCTCTCTTGTGCATATTTATTTAAATGTTTTTAAATTTATATTTAAATTTATATTTAAAAATTTATTTTATTTTATTTTCTTCTGTTGGGTTCAAGTTAAGTCTCTGACACATGCTGTCTTCGTGACCCTGGGCAAGTGACAACTCTCAGTGTCCCAGGCAACTCTCTATGGCTGTAAATTGCAGAGAAGTTACCATCATTATTGGTAGAGGGACTTCCTTTTCCAGAGTTCCCTGTATTAAGGAAACCAAAGGTCACATCCAGAAAAAAAAAGTGATTACTATTACCATCCACCAACTCTTTGCCTCATAATTTCCCCCATTCCCTTAGAAGCCCTCTCTTAGAATAAGTATAGATAAGCAAGACAAATCCATACATTGGCATGTCTGGAAATATATGTCTGATTCTGTTCCTCTAGTCAATCACATCTCTGCCAAGATATGGGAAACATGATACATCATCAGTCATGTGGAGTATGATTAGTTATTGCATAGACTAGAGTTTTTAAGCCTTTCAAAATTGTTTTCTTTTATATTATTACAATCATTGTAGTAATTGTTCTCCTGGTTCTTCTTTATTCTGTAATTTGTTCATACAAGTCTTCCCAGGCTTCTCTGAATCCATCCTTCCACTCCTGATATTAAACATCTCTCCTGTTGCCACCTTAGCACACATGGGTCCTTAAATGTTGTTCTCTAGACTGGTTTACTATAAGGAGGTCCATTGTGATCCCAGTTTTCAGGGCTATGGATGAATGCAATGTTTCCACAGTGTGAATTCATGGAATCAGGTTTTGAGCAGTAAGGGACTTCAGGGGTCATCTACCATTGGAGGTGGACTTCGAGAATGACAGCACTGACAGGATCCACAGGACATCTTCTGCTCCAGCCATCTGCCTTCAGACATTTTTCAAACATATCAACTTGCTGATCCCTGCTCTTTTGGTGAGATGTAGGTCAATCCATATAATGCTTGCAAGAAGCCATATGCCATAAGATCATAGGATTAAAAGCTGTAAGTAACCTCAAAAATCATTTAGTCCAAACTCTCCTTTTACTGGTGATAAAAATAAGATATTAAGAGATGATGTGACTAGCCCCAAGTCACACAGGTAGTAAACAGTAGAGGACTGATTCAAAGATAGGATCTTAAATGGCAAAATCAGTCTCTTCTCATATACCCTGTTTCCTTTTGGCAGGATTGTCTAGGTTGCAAATATCTATTCTATCTCATACAGATGAAATAGTTGTTTGTTTTTTTCCTTGGGGTATTAAGGAAAACAAGCAGCTGTAGAAGCTGTTTTGGGTCACAAGGACTCTGTAGTCAGAAGAAGGTCAACTGATTCAATAAATGAAACCTTTCCAGAGGTCAGGTATTCAGGACATTGCAGGAAAAGTTTATAGGTTTAGAACCGGGTCTGAGGTAAGAATTATTATTGATAATGTCACATGAGTCTGTACTCATTGATCTGGCTCTACTAATGTATTTTTAATCTTTTTCTTTTTCAAAGTTTACTGAATTAAAAATACAGAAAACTTAATATTATCTAAACTGCTGACTCATTCTCTCTATGTTCCAATTTGTTATCTGAACCCGAAACTCAGTTTATAAGTAAAAATAAATTATACTGCAGGAACACAATGTATGATCCTCAAACAAGTCCCTTGAAATTGGCAAACTCTCGCATTCTTTTCCTTTAGTAGGAGAATTTCCTTTCAAGAAAAAAAGTAATGAAAGTCTAAACCAATGTTATGACCAATGTTAGGAGTATGTTGAGCCATTATTTTCTTGGATAATAGGATGTATTTTAAAAGATGGTACTGTGTGTAGGAACAAAGTCATTTGACAGCAGTTAAATTGACGTTTTTTAAATTGTTCAGTGATATAGAATCATATAAATCATTTAGATTTAGAGATCATCTACCCCAACCATATCCTTTTACAGATGAGGAAAATAAAGGCCAGAGTTTAAGTAATTTGTAGTTACTTAAACTTGTGGTTACTTATAGTTACTTAAACTCTCCTCTGGGCTCTGATATCCTCATCTGTAAAAGGATATGGTTGGACTAGATGATCTCTAAATCTAAATGTTATGATTCTTTATCACTGAACAATTTTTAAAAATCTATTTAATTTCTGTCAAATGACTTTGTTCTTAAAAGCAGTACTGTCTTTTAAAATATACCCTATTATCCAAGAAAAGAATGGCTCAACATACTCTTCCTTAGTCATAAATAACGTTGATTTGGACTATCATTACTTTTTTTTCTTGAAAGGAAATTCTCCTACTAAAGGAAAAGAACCCAAGAGCTTGCCAATTTCGAGAGACTTGTTTGAAGATCATACATTGTGTTCCTGCAGTATAATTTACTTTTACTTATAAACTGAGTTCCAGGTTCAGATAACAAAACAGAATACAGGGAGAGTGAGTCAGCAGTTTAGATAATACTAAGTTTTTTGTATTTTTAAGTTCAGTAAACTAAAAAAAAAAAAAAGGATTAAAAATACATTACTTAGATTCAAATCAATTGCAGCCAAAGGTGGAAAAAGTCTATACAGTCAGTTAAAACAAGACCTGAAGCTGGCTGTGGCTCAGATCATGAGGTTGTTATTGCAAAATTCAGACAAATTAAATAAAGTAGAGAAAACCTTCACATCATATAGGTATGACCTAAACAAGATATCTTAGGAATATGAAGTGGAAGTGATAAATAGATTTAAGAGATTAGATCTGGTAGACAGAATGCCCGAAGAACCATGGGCAGAGTTTGCAATATTGTACAGGAGACAGCAACAAAAAAAAAATTCCAAAGAAAAAGAAAGCAAAATGACTGTCTAATGAGGCTTTATTGATAGCTGAGGAAAGAAGGAAAGAAAAGGTAAAGGAGAAAGAGAAAGATATGCCCAATTGAATGCAGAATTCCAGAGGATAGCAAGGAGAGATAAGGTTTTCTTAAATAAGCAAGGCAAAGAAATAGAAGAAAACAACAGAATGGGAAAGACAAGAGATCTCTTCAAGAAAATCAGAGATATCAAGGAAATGGTTCATGTATAAATGGGCATGATAAAAGACAAAAATGGTAGGGATTTAACAGAAGCAGAAGAGATTAATAAGAGGTGGTAAGAATACACAAAAGAACTATACAAGAAAGATCTTAGTATCACTGAGAACCACAATGGTGTGGTTATTGATCTAGAGCCAGACATCCTAGAAAATGAAGTCAAGTGGGCCTTAGGAAGCATTGTTAACAATAAGGCTAGTGGAGATGATAGACTTCCAGCTGAGCTATTTAAAATCACAAAAGATGATGTTAAAGTGCTGAACTCAATATGCCAGCAAATTTGGAAAACTCAACAGTGGCCATTGGATTGGAAAAGATCTGTTTATGTCCCAGTCCTAAAGAAGGGCGATGCCAAGGAATGTTCAAATTACCAAACAATTGTGATCATTTCACAGGAGCCAAGTTATGCCAAGTTATACAAGCTAGGCTTCAGCAATATGTGAACCAAGAATCACCAGAAAAGCAGGCTGGTTTTTGAAGAGGCAGAGGAACTAGAGATCAACTTGCCAACATTCACTGGAGTATGATGAAAACAAGGGAGTTCCAGAAAAAAAGTCTACTCCTGCTTCACTGATGACACTAAAGCCTTTAACTGTGTGGCTCACAATAAAATGTGGCAAGTCCTCAGAGGTGGGAGTAGCAGATCATTTTACTTGTCTCTTGAGCAACCTGTGTGCAGGTCAAGAAACAACAGGATAGAAAATGGAATGTGATTGGTTTAATATTAGCAAAGGAATAAACAAGGTTGTCTATTATCACCTTATTTATTTGAGTTATATGCAGAGTACATGAAGTGAAATCCAGGTTGGAGGAATCAAAAACTGGAATTAAGGTTACTGAGAGAAATATCAACAATCTCAGATATGTAGACAATACCACTCTGATGGCAGAAAGTGAAGAGGAGAGAAAAGAGAAAGCCTCTTGTTGAGGGTGAAAAAAGAGAGTATAAAAGCTGGCCTGAAGCTTAACATCAAAAAAACTAAGATCTTGGCAATTGGTTCCATCACTTCTTGTCAAATAGAGAGAGTAGAAATGGAAACAGTGTCAGATTTTATGTTCTTGGGCTCAAAGATCACTGCAGATGGTGACTGCAGCCATGAAATTAAGGGACACTTGCTCCTTGGAAGGAAAGCTGTGCAAATCTAGACAGCATACTAAAAAGCAGAGACAGCACCTTGCTGACAAAGGTCCGTATTGTCAAAGATATGATTTTCCCAGTTGAAATTTATGGCTGTGATTGTTGGACTCTGGGTGATGCAGAATAGACATTTTCAAACTGTAGTGCTAGAGAAGGCTTTTGAGAGGCCCTTGGATGGCAAGGAAATCAAATCAGTCAATACTTAAAAAAATTAATTCAAGAAGGTCAAATGCTGAAGCTAAAGCTTAAATACTTTGGCCATGTAATGAGAAGACAGGACTCATTGGAAAAGACCCTGATGTTGGGAAAGATTGAAGGCAAAAAGGAAAGGGGATGGCAGAAGATGAGATGGATAGAGAGTGTCATGGAAACAACGAACATGAACTCGGACAGACTTTGGAAGATAGTGGAGGATAGAAAGGCCTGGAGTGCTATGGTCCATAGGGTAATGAAGAGTCAAACAACGGAACAACTGAACAACAGCTGTCACATCAGAAAGTAGCATAGTCAGGATTTGAACCTATGTCCTCTAACCTGCGTTCCCCAGATTCATTATTTCATTTCCTGTGTTTGTGCCTTTGCATAGTTTATGTGCCATGCCTGGAATGCATTCTTTTCTGACCTCCGCCTCTTTGAATCTTCAGCTTCCTTCAAGGCTCAGCTCAGAGGCCACATCCTCTGTGAAGCCTTCCCTGATCTCCCCTGTGGTTAGTGTTATCTCTCTGTCTCTCTGTCTCTGTCTCTCTCTCTCTGTCTCAGTCTCTCTCTCTCTGTCTCTCTCTCTGTTTCTCTCACTCTCTCTGTTTCTCTCTCTCTCTCTCTCTGTCTCTCTCTCTCTCTCTCTCTCTCTTTCTCTCATTCCTTTGTCTCTGTCCATACTTGTATGCTCCCCACCCCCAAGATAAGGTCCTTGGGGCAGGAGCTTTTGGTTTTAACTTTGTACCCCCAGTTTTTAGGATAGTGCCTTATTAATTGGAATTTATTTATTTATAAACTTATTAATTGGAATTATTCCTAACTGGAATTTATTCCTAAGCTACTTCTCTTTAATTATCTCCTTTAGAAACCTGGACCAAGGACTGGCTTTCTGACGCTAAGTTTCTGTTGGCACATTTCCATGCTGGAATCAGTTTGTAAAATGTTCTCCTAAGGATTAAAATTATAGTGCTGAACACTCTCCTTGCTAATTAACTCTAGGTATGCTGCCTTGTCCTCTTCCCCCACCTCTCCTCATTTAGCTCCTTTCTACCTGACTTCACATCCTTGCATTCCTTGAAAGGAAAACTGAGTTCTAAATTGGGCTGCTATTTGAGATAAGAGAGTAGGGATACATAACTCCTACGCCTGTGTCTCAAGTCCTGCAGTTACCATCTTTACAAGGTCACAAGGCAAAAATAGTTATGTCTAAATCTCAAGAACTGGTGAGCAATCAGATGTAAAAGTTCCATTCCAGACAACTATGTAGAAAGGTAAGTGTCTCACTGGGAGAAATCTAGCCATCCAGCTGGACCTGTTTGTTCAGTGGTTCAACTAGTTGTAGGAGGGAGGTTAAATAGGGGAGGATGTGTGTGGCTGCATCAAGGGCTGTGAGAATGGCATCCTGCTCATTTGTTCCACCAACTTTCTAATGAGAAGGGCCCCTGAGTACAAAAGTGTTAGGAAGGAAAAGTAGTGACAGCTCAAATTTCTGTGCCTCAGGGAGTTCTTAACCTGGTGTCTGTGAACTTGCTTTAAAAAAAATTGATGAGTCTATTTCAACATAATTGACTTTCTTTGTAATCTGGAGTATTTTATTTTATGTATTTAAAAACATTATTCTGAAAAGGGGTCCATAGGCTTTGCCAGTCTTGCCAAAGTGGCCAAGGACGCACAAAAAAGTTAGGAATCCCTGGGCTATATGTATTTATTCTGCCATATGGCTTCTGGAACCTTCTCAGACCAAGCAATTAGTGGTACTTTCTGGCACAGGGCAAGCTCTTAAAATCACAAATCTGAGAGCATAATTTGGTCCCTTGCCCTAAGGCTAAAAAATGGTTAGGGTCTAAACATAAACAAGAAAAACCCAGTTAGACTTCACTTCTCTATGGTTTTGGTCTCAGCTTTACTATCTCTGAATCTAAAAGGCTGGGATCTCTCCAGCATCCTGGAGTCTTCATAAATAGCCTGTATGGTTAGCAGTTGTAATCCACCTTCAACTATAAAGCAGATACCCCATGGGAGTGGAGCTTTGGGTTGAAATGTATGCTTATTTAGGCAACTCTGGAGAGTTGACAAGTAGTCGTTTTAGGAAGGGCCCTGGGCTTTAATCCCATCTTTATGACTAATTTACATTGGATCTCAGGCTTGTCATTTGCCTCAACAGTGGTTTAGATTCTCACAAGTAAAATTATAATTGAAATGGCTTTAAAAAACAAAACAAAAACCTCTCTAAACACCATATTCACCATCACTGTCCAATTTGCTGAATGCTTACTGGGTGTGTGGGTGTGAGGCTGTTCTAGGAAGGATACAATATTTAGAGAAAAAAAGTAGGTTATCTGTGGTTTTGTTGGTGTGAAAAGTCCCTCCTTCAACATATATTGGAACCCATCTATAATTTAGACATAGAGTGCTGCCTGAGTCTCGGAGTGGTTGACTTCAATCAAGCAATAAACATTCGTTAAGCACCTAGTCTATAACAATGCGCTAACTTACCGGTGATACCGAAGCAAAAGATAGTCCTTGCCCTCAAGGAGTTTACAATCTAATGAGAGACAATATGTAAACAAATATAAACAAAGCCAGCTTTGCTTAATTGGATAAATAAGAAGTAATTTAAGGAGGTGGTGCAGTGGATAGAGCACTGGACCCCACCCATGAATGCTCATCTTTGTGATTTCAGTTCTCTAAGTTATTAGCACTTGACCACATCAAAAAGCCAACAATCCACAAAACCTCTGTTTCTATCTAAAAGCAAGAAAGGATGGGACATCAGTCAGTCAATAAGTATGTATTAAATGCCTACTACATGCCAAGCAGTACTAAGCCCTGGGGCTTACAAAGAAGGGCAAAAGATAGTCCCTGATCCCATGAAATTCACCTTCTGTTGTTTGTTCTTTGTTTTTGAAGAGGACCAGTGACATCGTGGCTGATGTCTGACTTGGGCTTGAATTGGATTTAAGTGAGGCAGATTTGCACAAGGTTGTCAGCCTCACTGTGTCTCTCTTCCTGAGTCACTGATGCCCAGTGGCAGAATGAAAGTCGACTATTGATGGTCTGGGATGCAGTGGATGGCCAGCTCTAAGCTGCTTTGGCTGCCTTTATTGTCCTCATAACAAATTTTTCTCTCTGCCAGTTCCCCCAGGGAAAGTCTCACATGCTTGGAGCAGAGATACATTTAAGGGACAGGTTTGAGGTCCATTGGTTGCCTTCAACAGGCTTTAGCCTGGTTTAGCCAGTTCATGCGGGTGTGGCCACAGCACATGCTAAGGCTTCCTGGAGACACGGGTGTGGCCAAGCAGTGCTAAGCTCTGGGGTTAGAGAACGCCAAAAAAACAGCCCCTCCCCTCAAGGAATTCACATTCTAATAGGGGAAACAAGTTCATAAAAACAAGATATATCTATATTTGTATCTGGATATCTTTGTATATGTACATATATAGAGAGATAAGTATAGGCAGAGATTATTTGTGCACTGCCTGGAACATAGTGTTTGACATAAGCTTATTGACATGTGCCATTTCTTCTTGCTTTTAGATAGAAACAGAAGTGCATATGTATATATACACACATACATATATGTATATATGTGTTTATATCTAGATAGATATATTGATAGATACCTAGATAGCATATATATATATGAGAGAGAAAGAGAGAGAGAGAGAGAGAGAGAGAGAGAGAGAGAGAGAGAGAGAGCTAGAGAGAGAGAGAGAGAGAAGCGGCCTGGAGTCAGGGAGACTTGAGTTGGAATCCACTATCAGACACCCAGATGTGTGACTCTGGGCAAATCACAAGTAATTCTCTTTGTCCCAGTTTTTCTGTAAAATGAGCTGGAAAGGGAAATGAATGGCAAACCACTCCAGTATCTTTGCTATGAAAACCCCCAGAGAGGTCATGCAGAGTCTGAAATGACTGAGCAACAAAAGGTCCTCAGGGTCATTCAATTGGAGAGAATATTGGAGGGAAGGCACTAGCATTAAGGGGTTGCAGAAAGGCTTCTTGCAGAACACAACGTTTTAGCTTTGACTTAAAGGAAGCAAGGGAAGCCAGGGGGCCAAGGTGAGGAAGGAGGGCATCCAAGTGACAATTTACAGAGCCAGGAGTTGGAGTATTTTTGTTTGCTAGGAAGGGCAAGAAGACCACTGTCCTGAATCTTAAGAATACATGTTCGGGAGTAAAGATAGGAAGGGGCCACGTTCGGAAAGGCTTTAAAAACGAAACTGAAGTTTGTATCGGATGCTAGAGGGGCTTTGGGAAGCCCGGGATTTTATTCGGCAGGGAAGGTGAAGCCTAGGCTTTGTCCCACTTCGTATTTTCATTCCGCCCGGAGCCAAGCCCACTCCATCTGCGGGCTGCTGGGGGCGGGGTTGCGGAGGGACTGGATTGTCGTGTTCGCTTTTACAGATCGTTCAGCCCTGTCCATTTCCTGGATGCCTTCCTAAGTTTCCTTTCAGTTCCAATGAAGCTCCTGTGACTCGGTCTTCCATTCTGGAAATTTCTGCCGTCCACCTGAACTGACTCCCCCAACACACCCCGGTCCGCACGCCCCACCCCGGCCCGCCCCTCCCGCCCGCGAGCCTGCCTCCGCCCAAGGAGGCGGGCTCAGGGCAGCCTGCCGGACAAGGACCAATCAGCACAAGTTTGTCCCAGTGCAGTTTCCGTCCGCTCCTCAGGAGGCGCTGCCCGGGCTGCCGGGGCGCCAGCGGGCAGTGGCGGTTGGGCCGGTGGCCGCAGCGGGGGCTCGGGGCTGAGGGCTCGCGGCCATGGAGTGGGGCTCGCAGTCGGCGGCCGTGAGGCGGCTCCGCGTCGGCGGGGAGCGCCGAGGGATCCCGGCTGTCCCGGAGCAGGAGGAGCGGGAGGCCTCGGGGCAGGGGCCGCTCCTCGGCGCGAGCGCCCGGGACTGGACGCGGAAGGGGAGCGACGGCGGCCGGGCCGCGGGGTCCGGGCTGTCGGAGGCGCGCGCCGCGCTCGCGCTCCTTCTCTACCTGCTTGGGCTCCGGCTGCTCGTGCAGCTCTCCCTGCGGCAGCTCGTGCTGCCCTCCTCCTCGGGGCTCCGCCCGGAGTTCAGCGCGCACCGAGCCCGGTATGTGCCGCTTCGCTCCCTTTCCTCTTCCTACCGTCCCCTCCACACGCACACAGCAAGCGCCTAATCAGTGCTCCTCAGCTTGACCAGCCTACATCCTTGCAGGCGCGGGATCTGGAAGCAGAGGGGACCTGGGTTCCGATCCCGCTCGTGCCGCCTGCTTCGGTGACCTTGTGTAAGTCACTTAACAGCCTCGGGCCTCAGTTTCCTCGCCAAATTGAGCAGGTCCAAACTTGGATCCGATGAACTCCAAGGTCGCTTTTGGCTCTAAATGACTCAAATTTACCTTTTCTGAGTCGAGTCACCCTGGGGAGCATTTATTAGGCTCTTACTCAACACCTGCCAGGCGCTGTGCCAAGCGCGGGGGAGCGAAAGGAAGCCCAGGCTATCATGGTGCTTTTGGGGACCAGCTTTTCCTCCTCTGCTCTGCCTCCGGGCTGCTTTCTTACTAGTGAGAGCGAGCACGTGGGAGTGGGATGTATGCACAGTTCTCTCTCCACGTTGTCTCTCGGGCAGGATCGTGAGCGAGGACCGTTCTTCCTTTTGTGTCCCGGGCGTGCTTAGCACAGTGCCTGTGGCACATTAAGTAGTGCTTGCTGACTTGCGGACCTTGCTGAGAAGATGACACCTTTGGAGCTCCCCAGTTCTACTACTGAATCTATTTACTATCTGTGTAACTCTGGGCGTGTCTCGAAACCACCGGACTTCACTCTCCTCTCATGTACCAGATGACTACCTAGTTCCCATCCAGCTTTTGATACTACAAATAAATGGAAGAAAATTGGGGATATATACTGTTTATGTCTTTTAGTCCTTCGGAGACATGACTTTTCTTTCTCCTCTCTTCTTTTTGGAGTTACTTCTATTTATAAGTGGCTGGGTTCTTTAAAAAAAGCATAACCCTGTCGGATTGTGGATTGAAGAAGGATGGTTTTGTATATTCTTTTATAAAATGATTTTTTTGTGCTAATTTTGAGATGAAAAGGGGGTAGTGAGTTAAGTAGGCTTGGTTGTTCCTTATGAAAAGTTCCTCATGCATCCTATTGTAAACTGAAATTAAGGGTATAGTAACCTATGTGTGACAAAGTTCAAAAATTATATGTGAAAAACATTTCACTAGACTAGCTTACTAAAAAGTGGCTTTGGACACCAAGCAGAGAAAGCTTGTTTTCTTTAGTAGTTTCTCTATCATAATCTTTTGGAAGGGGGTGTAACTGCATACTTTAGTTAATTATCTTTTTGAAAAAGTTCAGTTTTGGTCCAAATACAACTTTATCAGTAGGGTAGTTATTTGTGTGCACTAGGAGGAGATCATTCTGACTTTTAATCACGTGAATCAGTCAACCTCTGTGCAAAGAAGTTGTATTGTTACCATCTAGCTCTTAGTAGGCATGATTTTTGGCCATAACTTTTTATTGCTTTTGGTTGCTTGACTTGTTCGTACTGTAAACAATTGATTATATTGGAGTTTGTAAAAAGAACTTTTTAGATTCCAGACCTTTGTGTCAAGTGATGAGGGCCAAAAATGAAATTTATAGATTATATGTATAGGAATTTATAGATTATTTCAAAATATGCTTGACCTCTTAATACTGATAAAATGCCTATTTAAGATGTATAGGTATGTGTGGCTTTTTCTATAGTACTGTGGTGCTTTTAGCTTAGCAAATCTTTTACCATTTTACTCTTTTTGGTTTCTTGTAGGAATTATCTTGAACATATAACTTCTATTGGTCCCAGAACTACAGGAAGCCTAGAAAATGAAGTTCTCACAGTTAACTACCTCTTGGAGCAGATTAAACTGATCAAAGCTGAAAGCAGCAGCATTCACAACATTTCAGTAGATGTGCAACGACCAACAGGGTCCTTCAGCATTGACTTCTTAGGAGGATTTACTAGCTATTATGATAACATAACCAATGTTGTAGTAAAGCTGGAACCTAACAATGGAGCACAGCATGCAGTGCTGTGCAATTGTCATTTTGACTCAGTAGCAAATTCTCCAGGTATGCTCATGCTGTTATTAATCATTTAAAAATTCCTAGGGACTATCACTTGTCTAAACCAGGGGTTCTTAATCTGGAGTCTGTGGATAGATTTCAGGAGTCCATGAACTTGTATGAGAAAAAAAATGCGGATTCATTTTCACTAACATTTATCTGACATTTATCATTTCCTTCAGTCATTTATTCTGAGAAAAGGTGTCCTATAGGTTTCACTAGACTGCTAAGGTGGAGGGGGTCCATGACACAAAAAAAAGGCAAAGAACCTTTGGTCTAAACCCAGCTTGTGTGGTAATGACTCACCATTTCATAGATAGTCTTAATTTCTTCTTTTTTGCTGAGGGCAAGGGAGGTGATGGTAGGACAGTCTCCTTATCTCAAAGTGCCACTTGGGGGTTAATCCCAATGCAGACTGATACAGAAGATTTAACATGCTTTTTTTCTACACTTGAGCTTTTTGCCCATTCTTAGGCAACCTAGGAATGCCTGAGGGACAGGGACTCACCTATTAGTCTGATTGTCAGTGCACTTACCTGTTCTGTTTTAGCTCAGAACTCCCAGTCTTTAGTGATACACCAGCCAGTAGCAGAGATTATAGGTTTGTCCTACCACTTCTGCCCACGGATAGTCTTATTTGTTAACATTAGCAACGTATTGAACAATAAATTGCCTTGCTGGTATCCTGTAAATGACATCAATTTAGATTTTCTCTGTTGCTGTATTTGCTGTTTTAGAGGATACGAGGATTAGAAAGTTGTGAATTAACTGAGGATTTGCTCTTTGTACACCAGACATATGAGTACCCTGTTTTTCATTACGGTAGCTGTAGCAGGCTCATTGTCCACTGGCACTGTCAGGCATTGAGTGTCATTTTGGTCCAGAAATCTGCTCTGTCAGCTGTGATTTCACTTGGCATGTTGCCATTGACCTCTACTTGGGGACTTTAGTTCCACTTGGGTAGACCATGCTGTTTTAAGTGCCAAATTAGCAATTCTTGCCCAGAAAATACTTTTGACAAAATAATGAAAGACATCTTAATGTTCCTTGGGTCTAATATCCTTGATAAGAGTAGCCTGAGAAGTAAAAGTTAGGTGATGTATAAAGAGGTAAAAGGTGAAGAAGTAGAAAGTAAATGTTGATTCATGTTTTGTAAATGATATATTGAGGTGGAAGGAATCTGAGAATCATCACACTCAACTGCCTCACTTGATCAAAGTGGAAACAGGTTTTGAGCACGTAAGTGTCTAAGGTCTGAACAGTTTCTGGTGCTCTCTTGACATGCTTAATTGCTAGAATGGTACAAAAGCACGTTATATTTGGTTATAGCACCAGATATCTAATCAGTTAAAAAAAATGTAATGGTGCCTATTTTGCAACCAGATTTAATTAGACACTAGTTTAAAAATTTTTTTTCCCAATTTAAAATTTGATTAGGATATCTGTACTGGTACCTTACTATTTGTATGTTTTGAAAAGTTACAAGCTTAAAAAGAAGCTGAGAAAATACCAACAATCAAAAAAGAAGAATAAAATGTCTAATAAAATCTTAAAACTCCAAACTTTATATTTTGATTAAAAAATTATCAATTATCAAAAAATATCAATTATGATTTTTTTGTATCCCTTTCTGATTTCCCTTTGGGTACTTTTAAAGCATTGTTCCTGCTATCCTTTTTAAATAAGGCGATGGCATTAGTATATAATTCTTTTTCTTTCGTCTCTGCATTACTTTGTAGAAATCTTGCCATATTTTTATGTATTTGTGTTTATGTGTCTTTGCTATGTTACTAAGTTATTACATCAGTTAATTGTCACTTTTATGGTACAATAATGTTTCTTTACTTTTTTTTTTTTAGCTATTCCTCAGCTACTGGATACGTAGATTATTTCCAGTTCTTTGTTACTACAAATAAAATGGGTCTGACTATTTTTGTGCAGATAGGTTGTTTTTTTTTCAGTTCTTTAGCAACATCCCTGGAATGTAGGCCTACAAGCAAGATCACTTGTGTGATCAGTTTTATAACATTTATTGTGTGTTGTCTGGTTTTCTAAAAAGATTGCAGCATTTTGCAACTTCACTAGCAATGTGATAGCATACTTATTTCCCTGCAGCCCTGCCAACACTAAATTTGATTAGTTTTACTTACCTTTGTTATTTTGGGTGTCAGGTTGTATCTCTGAATTGTTTTAATTTTCACGTCTCAGATGATTAGAGAATTTTTTAAAATGATATTAACAATTTTTGTGTTAAAGGAATTGTCAGTCTACATCCTTTGGCCATTTATTTGTTGGTGATTTGGTATTACTCTTATAAATCTGTATCATTCCCTTATGGAGTCTGGAAGTGATATTTTTATCAGAAATGTTTACTGCAAAGATACTTAAATTGCTTTTTTAAAATTTTGGATAAATTGCTTTTCATTTTGCAAATGTAATTATTTTTATTTAATCATATCCATGGATTTTATATTTAATAATTTCTTCCATTTGTTCAATACAAGTTTTTATATGTGTAAACACATTTAGAATACTGATTTAATTTGATTTTACCACAAAATAGGTGGTGAGTTTAGGGTCTCACATCATCTTTTGCTATATGGCTATATAATTTTCAAAACAATTTTTATTGAATTTATTTATTTTTTCCCAGTGGTTTTATAGCCTTGGAGTTTTTAACTACTGATCACTTTTAGGCAAGGCAGAATGTTGTAGAGCAGTGGTGCCAAACTCAAATAGAAATGGGGTCCTACTAAATCATACATAAGGATCCCTGCTGGCCACATATTGACCATATATTAGCATTATATTCTATTGTATTTTTATTTATTTTGATAAATAATTCCCCATTACATTTTAATCTGGGTGGGTTCAAGGCCTGCCTCTGCCAGACACATGGCTCTCTAAGCCTAGAAGTCCCTAAACCTCTCACTGCCCCAGGAAACTTAGAAAAACTTTAAGCTGCTTTGATAGGAGTTTTCCCATTTGGAAGTTGCCTTTATTAGTGAAATCGCAGATCCAGTCTCTATCCTTAATCTTTTTATACATTTCATTTTATTTCTAGATTTTCTCTCCATTGATCTAGCTTTAAAAAAATCAGGTAGTTATAAAATTTCCATTAGAAAATCTAACAAAGATTAATTTTTTTTAATAGTTTTCCTTGATGTGCTTTAGTCTTTGTTTTTCCAAATAAATTTAATCACCTAATAAAATTCTGTCAGGTGTTCATTGGTATTCGGTTGAATATATAAACTAATTTCAGAAGTTTTGACATTTTTCTATTATTGATTCTACTCTAGCCATGGCAAGGGTGATTCTCCCAGTTCAGGTATTCTTTTAGAATTGCTGTCAAAACTTTTAAAGTTGTTTCAAGCATGTTTTGGTAGATTAGTACTCAATTATTTGATTCATTCCCCCCTCCCCAGCCCCCACTGATAGAAATAGCATTTCTGTTTAATTTTTCTTGATTTTTGTTAAGTGATACATAAAAATATAAGTCACTGTTGTGGGCTTATCTTATATCTTACTGTTACTAAATTAATCTACTACATCTATTAATTTTTTGTAGGGTCTTTTGGGCATTCTGTACATACAATTATGTGACCCTTAAGTGGAGATATTTTAGCCTTTTTGTTACTAGTGTTTATTCCCTTAATGTTTTTTTTTCTTGCTTATTACTATGTCTATAACTGCCAAATAGATGTGGATTATAGTTGTAGAATCATAGAATGAGAGCTGGAGGGGACCTTAGACATCATTTAGTCTAATCCTTTCATTTCCTTAGATAAAGAAACTACTGGTAGTAAGTAACACTGCAGGGATTTGAACCTGTCTTTTCCAAATCCTTGGATCTGGTCAACTTTTAATAACTTCTAAATGAGAGTGTCTCTGTTTCTCCATTACATATAATTTTAGCCCTTGTTTTCAAATAGTATTGTATTCAGGAAAAATCTTTCCATTACATTAGTTTTTGACATAAATGGGTACAATTTTAATTACTTCAAAATTTGATTTTACAGCATTTTACTATTCTTGCCTTCTTTTTTTATATACTGCTGTATTCTGAGTTCATGCTGTTTAAAAGGTCGTTTATTCCACAAACGTTCATTAAATACTTATATAGAAAGTGCAAAGGAATCAGTAATGTGACTTTCAGTAGTCATAAATTCTCCAAAATATGCCATCTTCAAAAATTATATTAGCATAATATAGTAGACACTTGTGGTATGGAAACTTTAGGTAGACAACACCTTGTTGTTTAGTCATGTTGGACTCTACGTGACTCAAAATCCGTGGGGTTTCCTTGGCAAAGATACTGGGGTGGTTTGCCATTTTCTTTTCAAGTGTGTCCTCATTTTGCAGAACAAAAACTTAAGCAGATAGGGGTTAAGTGACTTGCCCGGGGTCACATAGCTAGTACGTGTCTGAGGTCACATTTGGACTCAGATCTTGACTACAGTCCTGGTGCTCTATCCACTGCACCACCCTAGAAAAGACCTATTGGTATATACCTGAAGTCCTTCTCAATACCTACTAAGTAAAGTAACACCTACTAAAAATAACGTTACTAGCAGAAATTGCATATATATCTATATCTGCCTTGGGGTTCTAGGTTGTTAATGTGAGGGATATTGTTATTTGTGGGAGTGCTTCAAATTTAAGGTTAAAGGAGAAGTGACATCTACTAAATACCAAGCTTTTTTCACATACATTCACATACACACATTTTTTTTTTTTAATTTGGTCCTTTGACTTTATCTCCGTAGAGTAATTCAAAGTGTGGAAATTCCATCAGCAAACCAATTATAACGGGAAGTCTTTAGAGAGTTGCCTGGGGCACTGATAGTGTTAGTGACTTGCCAATGTTCCAGAAGCCACCGTATGTCAGGTAGAAATTGAACTCTGTTTTTATTGACTCTAAGGCTGGACCTCTGTCCATTAGGCTAGCTGCCTCTGCCCTATCCTGGTTTTCCTTGAGTCTTGAAAAGATATTTGATTTATCTCAGGATGCATCTAAGACACTGGAATTTTTAGTATAAAAAGGAATTAATTGAAACTTTAAAAAAAAATCAAATTGTTTTACTTTTGAGTATCCCTTCACAATGTAGAGCCTTTCTAAAATTTCCTTTTCTCTCATCCTTTTAAGTAATTAGTAGTTTGCTTTTTTTTTTTTTTGAATTGCAAAGCATTGCTTAGAACAATTACAAAGTTTGAGCTTAGCGTTTGGCACAACTTGATCTGGTATTTGATGGTTTCAGGTTTTTATGAGAGCTACATGTATGAATAAGATAATTCCTTCATTATTGTTTTTAGCTTAATTTAGTTATAATCCAATCCAGTAATGCCTTGTAAATATCTTGGACTCTGCTGCCATGGTGTGGCATCATTACTGAAGCAAGTATAGTTTTATAAACTATTTCTTCTTGAGCCATAGCTAGGTTGCTGTTGACTCTAAAACTAGCATGGATTTTACTAAAATTGGTAACTTAGGCAGAGGTTAGGAGATTTTGCTAATTTGGAATGTATGTAAAATTCTGTTTTATCATGATAGTTATTTTTTATAGTGTTTAAAAAACTAAAGGCTCACTTAAATCTTACAGTTAGGGTCATAGTCTTTATAGTCTTGGTGAGGTGAAGTTAAACTGTCAGTGACAGGGCAGGGAATGATATTCAGAGCCTCCTGACTTAATAGATTAACTTACAAAAATTGATACTTTTTTGTGGTATAACATTTTCCATCGATACCTCTTATTATGGCCTGGGGCTAGGGGAGAGGATCCCTTCTCAATTTCTTGAAAATATTTAAACCACTGATTCTGACTGATAATGTTTATCCCTTTCTACTCTTCTAGTTAACTCATCAGTATGCTATGCTTTAGATTGAGTTCTCAGATGTTTTCATCAGTTCCTTGGAGTTAAGCCTTCAAAAATACCTTCCATAAGAAAGATGGTAACCACCTATCACTGTTAAAATGATCTCCATCATAATGAACAGCAGAAATTTTGGGGGAAGCTTCCAAGGTGGCAGACAGAGTTTTAGGGCAGGACAGATAGCAGAAGTTAAGTATCTCATGAGATACTGAGATGGTTTAAAGACAGGCCTAGCCCTGTTTGGAAGGAGCTGAGGTTGTCAGATAATCCAGCGTTGGTGGCTTGAATGCATTATGAAAAGAACTTTGGACTTGTCACTAGATAACTTTGGTTTGAATATGGATATTTCTGCTAATTTCATATGCCTGGGGCCATTTCTTATCTTTAAAAGGTGGGATGGGGAACGGACAATTGGTAGGGTTGGATTAGAGGGTACCTGCAGTCCCTTACAACTCTACTTCTGTTAGGGCTAATCATCTCCTGGGCACATGGCCCGTACTCGTTCTCCTTTGTTACCCCTTGAATAGTTGGCAGGTTTGTGGTACTTTGCTTTAGACTTACTGGCCTCCAAGTTGGAAATAGTCATTCTAAATATTCACTGCCTCTTATAGTTTAGCCAGAGGTGGGGAACCTATGTCCTTGAGGCCACATGTGGCTTTCTAGGGCCTTGGGTGAAGCCTTTTGACTGAGTCCAAATTGTACAGAATAAATCCTTTTACTAAGGGTATTCTGTGACGTTTGACTCAGTTAAAGGGTCACACTTGAGGGCCGCATATGGCCTCGAGGCTGCAGGTTCCCTACGCCAGCTTTAGAACTTTTTCCCTTCAGTCCCATTAGTGTCACGAGCCATAGTTTGAGAAGTGTTTTGTTAGAACTTAGCTGCTGCTGTTTTTTTTTTTTTACAATAAATGTTGTTCCCATTACATGTAAAAACAACTTTTAAACAGTTTTTTTAAAAAAATTTTGAGCTCCAAATTCTCTCCCTCTCATACCTCCCCAGGCCTTGAGAAAGCAAGCAGTTTGATATAGATTACACATATGCAATCATACAAAACATTTCAGTGTTAGCCATGTAGCAAAAGAATATACAGACAAAAAAGCTCAAGAAAAATAAGGAAAATTTTAAAAAGTGTGCTTTGATCTGCATTCAGACTCCACTAGTTCTTTCTCTGGATAGCATTTTTCATCATAAATCCTTTAGAATTGTATTGGATCATTGTATTGCTGAGAATAACTATACTGTTTAGCTTCTTGAGCTAAAGATTATTATTACTCTGATTAAAGAGTTTAAACAATTCATCATGTAAATCACTATAAATTAGTGTGTTGAGAAAAAACCTCACATTTTGGGCATCTGAAACATGATGATTCTGATGATTAAAGTTTTCTTGGACTTTTCAGTTTGTTAGTGAGAGCATTTTTTTAAAGGTTGTATCACAGCCATGTCCAGATTTATCTGGAAATTGCATTTGCTTTCTAAAAAAATCTTGTTCTTTCTTTTCTAGGTCTGCTAATGAATGCATTTAGGCAGCTAGATGGCACAGTGGATAAGAGTGCCAGGCCTGAAGTTAGGAAGACTCACCTTCATAAATTCAAATCTGGCCTCAGACACTTACTAGCTGTGTGACCCTGGACAAGTCTTTTAAATCCGTTTGCCTCAGTTTCCTCATCAGTAAAACGAACTGGAGAAGGAAATGGCAAACCACTCTGGTATCTTTGCCCAAGAAAACCCCAAATGGGTCACAGAAGAGTCAAACATGACTGAACAACAACCACAAAAATAATGGCGTTAGAGACTCAGACTCAGTTTAAGTCCTCTCTGCTGTTTGCTGCCTCTTACCATGACTATATCCATTCATATACGTGTGCTTCACTTTGCCCATCTGTGAAAAGGAGGGGATTGGTTTAGACGCTGTAAACTCTTTTCTTGCTCTAACAGTCTGTGTCTTTGAGAAGACTTTGTTTTCTGAGATTATGCTGGGTCCAAGAGAACCAGTTTTATTTGTGTATGGGCAGGAATTCTTCACTTTTTTGGTGTCCTGGACCCCATTGGCAGTGTCCGATAAAGCCTATGGACTATCCAGAATGATGTTTGTAAAGGCAAAATATACCAAGGATTATGAAAGGAAATATATGAAAATGCAGTTATCCAAATAAGAAAAACCCACAAAGACATGAATCCGTAGACCCCAGGTTATGAAGCCCTAGTTTAGGGCTTTTTAAAGTGGAGGGTTTTTTTTTTATGTTACCAGTATTGAAACCTTGAAGGAGGGTCCCTTTTTGGTTAGACACTTCATTTTTGGTGAATATCTGCAATTCCTTGCTTCTCATTTTCAGTGTTGTAGAGTTAGTTGAAAGCACTGGATTCAAAGACAGAAAAAACAACTTTGCTCAAATCCCCAAGCTTGGCTTTTCTGCCTACCTCTCTGGTTTCTGGTTTCCCATCTGTTAAATGACTAGAGGAGAGTGTGGTCCTGTCTAGTATAAAGATTCATTTTCAATATAAAAAACTATGGGCTCCCACATGATAGTAGTTAGAACATTAGCATTTGTTGGTAGAAAAAATATGTGATGGCTAAAGTAACTATGAATTCAGTAACATTTTAAAACTGTATTTTGTGGGAGCTGAATGGAAATTGCAGTGACAGTGCCTGGTACATATGTGAATTATTGGATTCCTGACAGTAACATTGTGATTCACAGGTTGGGAACCATTAGACCTAAATGATCCCAAAGGTCCCTGCAGGCTCTAAATCTTATGATGTCTTTATAAGTTATCTAATAGGAAAGAATATAACACCTACAAATTTAACAAAACAATTTAGGTTATGCCAGGTGGGGAACTGGTGGCCTCTAGGCCACACATGGCCCTCTAGGTCCTCAAGTGGAACTCTTTGAATCTAAACTTCCCAGAACAAATCCCCTTAATAAAAGGATTGTCAAAAGGCCAAACACAAGGACCTAGAAGGCCACAGGTGGCCTTGAGGCTGCAGGTTCTTCACCCCTGGGTTATGCTGTGTACAAAGTATTTTTGTAAGCACTTAAGGACATTCAAAATAAGAGGAGTCTATGCCCTCAGGGAATTTATAATCTATTGGGGGAAATAAGATGCTGTATTAATGACTGATACAGGAGGGAAGTGTGTAAGATGTATCAAGTGATTTGATAGGTGATCAGAGGAGGAAGTGATCCCTTCAAACTTCAGTAGGGAGAGGTCCAGGGATCAGGAATTTTAACATGTCAGACTCAGTTTGGTTTTTTTTTGGAGGGGGAAGGCAGGGCAGTTGGAGTCAAGTGACTTGCCCACGGTCACACAGCTAGTGTGTCAAGTGTCCGAGGCCTGATTTGAACTCAGCTCCTCCTGACTCCAGGTCTGGTGTCCTACTCACTGAGCCACCTAGCTGCCCCCAACTCAGATTTTTAATTGAGCCTTAAATGATAAGAGTTGTTAACAGCTAGAAATAGGAATGGGGGGAAGGGGATGGAGGACATTCTAAGAGTAGGGAAATATCAAGTAGTTAAGTTTGGATGGAATATAGAATCAGCTAATGAAAGCCTGAACCAGGTAGTGGCATTGGGAATGGGAAGAAATTAAAAGTGTGTTTTAAATTTCATGGTCCCAATAGAATAAACAGTGAGAGAAATGACTAGTTAAACTTCATTTGTAGTCATGTAGGATTAGGTTATAAAGGCTATAAAAACAGCAATTTGGAAACACATTTCATCTGTCATTTCTTTTCCAAAGGTGCCAGTGATGATGCAGTTAGCTGTTCAGTGATGCTCGAAATCTTACGAGTTTTGTCAACATCATCAGAAGCCCTACAGCATGCTGTCATATTCCTCTTTAATGGAGCTGAAGAAAATGTCTTGCAAGTAGCTATCACTGTTTTGAATACTAGGCTTGATTAAATGTCTGTTATCTGAGAGAAAAAAAGTCTTATTGTGTCAAATGATAGATGGAATATGTGTACCTAATTTCTGGCAGCACTATGAATGAATGAATGAATGGGTGAATGATAAGCATTTGTTAAGTGGTTACTATGCCAGGCCCTGTGCTAAACTGGGAATACAAGCACAAAAGAGAAAAGTTTATGCCCTCAAGTTTCTTAACATTTTAATAGGTAGACACGTGTAGGGAAATGATGGCTGGAGAAAGGTTTAAAAATGAGTTCTAAAAATAATGTTGCTTCTTTTTACAAAAACAATTCATGAAAATATAAACTTTTAAAACATAGTAAAGATGAGAGTCTTTCAAGTGACTTGAAGATGATCTGATTTAAGAAATAAATCATTGCAATATTTCTCTAAATAGTGATTTTAAAATAGGATTTTATCTCAACTCCATTTTCCCTGTCAGTGAAAGGAGGGGATTGGACTAAATATCTAAGGTCCCATTCAGCTCTTAGGATTTTGTGATCGATTTTTAAAAACTCTTCTCAGATATTAACTTTTGTTACTAAATGTGTTACAAAGTTCATGATACAATAGTTTCCCTATAGCTCTTGATTTGACGAGTTGCTTATTTTTTTTTGCCACTCTCACTGGTAATAGTTATTCTAGTAGCAGATTTCTTTTTTTTTTTTTAAGTTAACAGGTCTGGCCCTGCAAAAATTGATACTTCCTAACATATGCACCTCCCTGTTTCTTCTTTCTCCCTCCACTAATTTATTTTGGAATCTATTTCTTTTTATCTCTCATTGTTCTTTCTCTCTGGGTTAGGGGTGGGAGAGAGGTAGCCCCCTAGCTTCACTGGGGGTAGTGAGGCCTAAAGAGGTTGATGAATTGGGCTATTGATAGACTTCCACTCAGTTTATATCTTTCCCAGAGTTTAAGGGTCAGAGTCACACATCCCTATAGTAATTATATGAGGCAGACAAGCAGATATTATTCCCATTTCATAAATGAGAAAATTGAGGCTCTCACATGAAAGTGACTTGCTAATGTTCACATTGTCTGTTAGGTGATAGGGACTGGACCAGAGCCTTGAACTAAAGATTCCTCATCATTTACTGTTTTTTTCTACTGTAGCACCCTGAATCCTAGATACATTTGAGAAAATGTATTTTGTGTCTCCTGTTCTTCATTAGGGAATTTCTTTCCATATAGTGAGTAAAATGTGTTGGTGCCTTAGAACACAACTTACTTTTTTTTCCTATATTTTTTATTAAGGCCAGTCATGGCTTCATTACTCAGCATCCCTGGGCTAACTTGATTCGTGCATTTATTAACTTGGAAGCAGCCGGTGTTGGAGGAAAAGAGCTTGTATTCCAGACAGGTATGTGATCAGGCATTTTGCATTTCAGTTGAACTGTTTCTTTTGAACTTAAAATCCTTATACTGAAATAATTGTTTTTTCTTTAGAGTTTGAAAATTATATATAGGATATTTCCTGAAAGTATACAACTGCTGTAAGAAGATTAAGAAACCCATGTATACAAGATTTAGATCATAAAAAATGTTATGAATTTTAAAAATTGGCATCTACCCAGATATTTAGGAATTTAATTTTATAGTTGAATTTATTCAGTACTGTATATTTTTAAGAAGCATATAAAATCAATAACATTTAAGCAATGCATTATTTCATATTTCTTTTCAATTTATTAATATTATAAAACTGTATAAGTATTCCATGATCAGTACCAACATACTTAATGCTATTCCAGTTTACAGAATTCTTAACCTTATAGCAGACATTATAATCTTGTCTTAATTTGTCCATTATTACCAGTTTCCATAATGGCTTGTGACTAGGGATTTTTCATTCTGGAAATTTTGAGAAAGGAAAGAAAGGATTAGGGTCATTTATGTTGCAAGGATTATTTGATTTTGCAAAAACTTGGAAATGTGTACTTAAAAAAACACCATTGATTAAAATCACATTCTAATACATCAGTGGATCTACAATCTCATTGAAGTTAGGTACTCTAGTGGTACAGATCACAGTTGATCTATACCATCTCATTTTGTGAAATGTTTGTCAATGTCTTCCCTAGTTCTTCCACAGTGGGGTCATGCAAAATGCTGATGTCCTTCCATTGCATCTTTGAACATTACATGGGTACCAGTGCAGTAGATTGGGTATCATACTGTTATCTCTTTTTTTTTCTGCATAACCATCCCATTTCATTTTCCTAATAGTAGTGGATTATCTTTTGAATATGTTGTTGTAGCCACTTTACTAGTGTTTAGAACTTCTGCATCAGTATTCATTAGAGATATTGGTCTATGATTTCTTTCTCTGCTTTACCTCTCCTGGGTTTGAGTAGAAGGATCATATTTATTTTAGGAGTTTGGGAAGATGCCTTCTTTTCTATTTTTGTAGTTTATGTAACATTTGAATTAATTGAATTAATTGGAGACTTGAGCAACTTACCCTTAAGGAGGAGCAGCATGATATAGTGGACAGAGCTGACCTCAGATTCAGGAAGACAGAGTTCAGTATCTGCCTCTGACAGGCACGTCACTGAACCATCCAGTGCCTGAGGCAACTCTGAGCCTAGGAGTTGTAGAAATGTTGCTGACCTGTATACGTTGGCAGTGGCAATTTCCTCATTGGGCATTCCCTACATTAGTGAAATCACAGGTCTGGACAAAAGAAATCTTCAACACTTTTTCCCATAAATTTATGATAATTTAAAGAGTAATTTCCATTTTGAAAGGGAGAAACCTCCCACTTCCCCTTCCCCTACCTTGCACCCTCAAAGTTATTAGGATAGGGATAAACTATTTTCTCCTAAAATTTTTCCAGTTATTTTTCCTCCTCTAGGCTAAATTCTGTTATCTTTAAATTAAGAGATATTAAGAGATCACAGTGCTTTCTGATCAGCTGGTTGATGATGGGTATCATGCTTAAGGATGGTAGCTTTCACTCACTTAAGTACTTAAGATAGTACCTAAGGAGAGTGTGGAGTGGACAGTAACAAGTCCTGTGTGTCTTTCCTTTCAGCTGCTCTTGCTAGTCCCTGCATTTGTAGCAGTTGTCCCCTGCCTCTTAACCTTTCCTGTCATATTCTTTAGCATTGCATTATTCTTTCATAAAGTGAAGTTCATCTGGAATATTCTTGCTCAGATCTCCTTCAGTTCTGGCAATTATCTATTCATTTAATTCTGGAAACTTTGCATATTTAGAGAGAAATAAAAGCTGCATTTTGTGTGCAGACTCTCATGGAAGACTATAATGCTAGATACTCTTGTTTTATTTCATTTTTATTTCTGATAGATAATACATGTCTCTAGAGACATAATTCTATAGTTAATAAACTGAAATTAATAGATGCTTACTGGGATCTGATAGTCTTTACAGGTCATGGTATCACTGGATAGCATGATTTTAAAAATTTTGTACTGTGTTTCATAGCTCCTAGGATCTCATTAAAATTTAGTCTTTGTTATTGCTTATTGTGTCCTATTTGTAAATCTTTTTCTTTTTTTAGATATCATCCCTTCATATTCACCTTACCCTGTGCCCTCTGTCTATATATATGTATATTTCCTTCACCTGCCCTAATGCTGAGAAAGGTCTCATGAGTTACAAATATCATCTTTCCATCATCAACTTTAGTAACTCCCTTATGATTTCTCTTTCCTGTTTACCTTTTCGTGCTTCTCTTGATTCTTGTATTTGAAAGTCAAATTTTCTATTCAGCTCTGGTCTTTTCATCAGGAATGCTTGAAAGTCCTCTATTTCATTGAAAGTCCATATTTTGCCCTGAGGTATTATACTCAGTTTTGCTGGGTAGGTGATTCTTGGTTTTAATCCTAGCTCCTTTGAGATCCGGAATATCATATTCCAAGCCCTTGGATGCCTTAGTGTAGAAGCTGCTAGATCTTGTGTTATCCTGATTATGTTTCCACAATACTCAAATTGTTTCTTTCTGGCTGCTTGCAGTATTTTCTCCTTGACCTGGGAACTCTGGAATTTGGTGACAATATTCCTTCGAGTTTTCTTTTTGGGATCTTTTTCAAGAGGCGGATTTTTTCAGTTTCTGTTTTACCCTCTGGCTGTAGAACATCAGGGCAATTTTCCTTGATAATTTCTTGAAAGATGATGTCCAGGCTCTTTTTTGGTCGTGGCCTTCAGGTAGTCCAATAGTTTTTTAAATTATCTCTCCTGGATCTATTTTCCAGGTCAGTGGTTTTTCCAATGAGATATTTCACATTGTCTTCCATTTTTTCATTCCTTTGGTTCTGTTTTATAATTTCTTGATTTCTCATAAAGTCACTAGCTTCCATTTGCTCCATTCTAATTTTTAAGGTATTATTTTCTTCAGTGATCCTTTGGACCTCCTTTTTTCGATTTGGCTAATTCTACCTTTCAAGGCATTCTTCTCCTCATTGACATTTTGGAGCTCTTTTGCCATTTGAGTTAGTCTATTTTTTAAGGTGTTATTTTCTTCAGTATTTTTTTGGGGGGTCTCCTTTAGCAAGCTGTTGACTTGTTTTTCATGATTTTCTTGCATCACTCTCATTTCTCTTCCCAATTTTTCCTCTACTTCTCTTACTTGATTTTTCAAATCCTTTTTGAGCTCTCCCATGGCCTGAGACCAATTCATATTTTCCTTGGAGGCTTTTGATGTAGGCTCTTTGACTTTGTTGACTTCTTCTGGCTGTATGTTTTGATCTTCTTTGTCACCAAAGTAAGATTCTGTAGTCTGAGTCCTTTTATGCTGCCTGCTCATTTTCCCAGCCAATTACTTGACTTTTGAGCTTTTTGTCAGGGTATGACTGCTTCCAGAGTGGAGAGTGCTTTGTCCCAAGCTTCAGGGGTTTTGCACTGCTGTTTTCAGAGCTACTTCTATTCTGAGGTGGTATGATACTCCTCTCCTGGCTTGTGCTCTGGTCTGTGAGTACAAGCCCTCCTTTCTGCCGTGTAACTACCAGGACTGCCCCTTCACAGCCACAACAAACTCTGCCACCCCAGCGCTCCTCCACCCCCAGGGACTGCCAACCAGGACAGCCAACCAGGACAGCGACCCAGATCCAAGCAGGACAAAGCAAGTGAACATTGCCTTAGTGCCAGGAAAGAGATCCCTGTACTCCTGCTCTGATCAGCCACTTGATTCCCCCACTGTGGGCGTGGAGCCACGGAAGCAGTCACCACAGCTGCAGCTACCTCCGCTGCCTCCGGGGGTGGGGTGGGAATGGACTGTGTCCCTCTCTAATCCAGGTCCAACAGTTTTCCCACTGACCTGCTAAGTTGTCTTTGGTGTTTGTGGTTTGAGAAGTCTGGAAACCACCACAGGTGCCAGTGATTCAGTGCCCTGAGGCCTGTTCCACTTTCCTGGTCTGTCCTGGCACAGCCCAAGCTAGGCTGCACTCCTTTCCCAGCATAGTGCAATAGACCCTTCCCAGCGACCATCCAGGCCGTCTTGGGGTGGAGACTTGTTTCACTCTGTCATTTTGTGGGTTTTGTAGCTCTAGAATTTGTTTAGAGTCATTTTTTACAGGTGTTTGGAGGGATTTGGGAGAGAGCTCAAGCAAGTCCTGTTTATACACTGCCATCTTGGCTCTGCCTCCCGTAAATCTTTTTCTAAAAATGTTATATGAATATAGTTTCTTATTCTATGAATATGTTAGAGCATTAGAATCTTAAATTTAAATTCCGGCCTTTACAGTTTAACATTATAACAGCATTTTTTACAAAACCACTTTAAAATCTGATAAGATCTGATGTGTTTGATTTTTTTTTTAAAGCCATGCTGTTCTTGATGCTATGTGAGGCCATATAAAAAGTGAATTATGAAGCAAAGCTTTGCAGGTGCTCCTAATTGAAATATTCGTTGTGGATGGAGCTACCACGTAATTTTTCATAGACTTTTGAAGCACCAGTCAGATGAAAGAGGATGCAAAACAGGTGTTTTAACTATACTTTAGGTAGTAAAGTTTTCAAATCATCAGTGGTAATTTCCTACAATTTATTATTGAAGAACTTTTACAAACATACTATTGTATGTGGTCTAGTAGCTACAGTAACCAAAGAAGCCTTAGAAATATATTTGTTATTCTTGGAACTACTTAAAAACCATTGGTGTATCATAAAATTTCTAAATCAGAATTTGTGCCAATAAAATAGAAAAGGTGCCAATCTTTTGTTGTAATGAATTAAGTAAGCATTTGGCAGGTTAAAGTTCTTATAGAACTTGAGGGCCGAAGTAGTTGTCTTCCCGACTATATAGAGCAGTAGGCTTAGGACTTCTATATATGTAGATAAACTTGAATAAATGAAAACTGTAGTAAATGGCCAGTTAGTAAAATGTGAAAGCCATGACCTTACAGATGCCAGAAATTAAATTTTCAAAGACAGAGGAAATATTTTTTTTAAAGAGTAAGTTCACATATGGCAAAGATTATCTATAAAAATCTGTATGGGGCTTTATTACAGTGTAATATTTGAGCTACAAAAAAGTGAAAATTTAACTTTAAACAGAGTAAGGAAGTATTTTTTATCTCTCTCCTCTTAGCTGTAAAGAAATGCATTGTTTACTTTGAAGGTATTGTTTCTGTATAGTGTATATGAAGAAATACAAAGCAGAAAGCTAGAGATAGTTCCTTAGGCTCCTCCTGTTGTTCAGATGATTGCCCTAGCTGTCAGTTTCTTTCTTCTCTCATTTCAAAAGCCAGTTAAAAAGTAGTATTGCCTGTAAAAGAGATATATCTGTAACTTAGTATCGAGGAAGATTTCTCCAATATTTCAATTATTTCAACCTGCCACATAGCTTCCCATAAGAGTTTTTGACCACATTACTCCCGCTTAACTTCTATAAAGTGTTTTTGGGTATGGTGAGAAAAGAGAGACATTATCAGAGGCGGGAAGAAGTAGAAAGCCAAGAAGTAGAAGTGATGAGTAGAAAGGGAAGGGAAGCACTATAAAATAGAAATATTTCTAAGATGGAATAATTTCTCAGTAGGATACCTCCATTGTCATTTGCAGGGAACAGATTTTTAGAGGTGCCCTTGAATGTAAAAAGTATTCGTTTTCTACGCAGATGTCTGAAGATGGTCTTAATCTTTCCAAATATTTCCGTTTTTTTTAGCAGTCATTCAGTTCTACTTACATTTAGGAAAAAATATAACCCTATTCTTGCCGAAAGGCAAAACACACAAGGAGCTGTGTGTTTTGACTTCTTCCTGTAATGGCTATACTAGGGGGCTCTGAAGGGTTGTCTCAGGGAAGATATTTAAAGCCTCTTGTGTGAAGAATCAGAGATCATTGTACGTTGGAAATGAGTAGGACCTTAGCAACGATCTTTTCCAGCCCTCTCATTTTACTGGTAAGGAATCTGATAACTGGAACAGTAAAGTCACTTGTTCAAGGTTTACATGCCTGGATAGGTTTCCCTTGTCAAGTACCTGTTTATATGTTATACCTAGTGGGTGGTGGTCAATAAATCATTGATGGGAATTAACACATACAAAGGCTGTATGGGCCAGAAAGACCCCTTGGGTGCCAGTACTTAGAGATGTGCTAGATTATTGCAGTAAATATATTATAGCATTACTGAAATAAAAAACATGTTGTGAAACTTATACATTATTTTATCTTGCCTCTTAGTATTGGGAGTCCAAGGAATCTTTTGTCCTTAAGTCTTTTTCCACTAGGATTTTCTTCCAATGCCTTATTTGTGTGGAGGTGACTCTGGGTTCTCAAAGACTATTCCAGTGATACACGAGATCTGACAGTGAGGCCTGGAGTGTAAATCTTGTGACAGACTGTCTGTAGTCTGAGGACCAACCTGGCTGATTTCAGAAGAGCTCGTCACCAGGTTGGCTCTGTGAAATAGTCTAATAAGGAGTAAAAGAATTTGTAATCTGCATTGAGGAAAGGAATATTTTTCATATTCTTAAAGTATTAAAATATTTTAAATTACAAATTTGATGGCTTTTTCATACTTATCGTACATTTTAAAACCAAAAATAATCATGTAAGAATTATGTGAAGTACAGAAAGAAAACATAAAATGAATAATAGATTAAATGACCAAAGTTATTTGTAAAATAAGTAGCAATTACCTCAGCATAGAGAGCAGGAAGAGGAGCTTCCTCTTTTACTTGACCTCCTACCCCTTTCTGGCCCCCACCCTCAAGGCTGCATTGGTGAAAAGAGCATTTTAGTTAGAGCAAAAAATCAAATAAGCCTGGATTCAACTCCTGGTTCTCCTTGTCTTTTTTTTTTTTAATATGCTAGAGGCAGTGGGGGACAGTAGAAAGAAGGCAGCATTTGAATTGTGAACCTTAGCTTTGCAGTTTCACACCTGTGAGGTTATGGGCAAGTTATTGAACCCTTCTGATTCTGAGTTTCCTAATCAGTAAAATGGGGAGGGTTTGAATTGGATGACACCAGGATCCCTTCTAGCTCTACATCCATAGTCCTCTTACCCTGCCCAAGTTACAATTTACCTCTCTGAATTTGTTTTTACCTGTGGTGGGGAAGGAGTGCAGCATTGTGGGTAGAGAACAGGTCTCAAAGCCAGACCTTCCTAGTTTCCAGGCACCGGATGTGGAATCACTTCCTGCTTTAGGCAGCTGACTAAGGCTATATAGATTACTTGGAGAATCTGCATTGGGAGAGTTTTGCCTCCTGAGAGTTCGCTGTACCAGTGAATCACAGGACCTGTCGCTATCCCTGTCCTACCTCATCAGATGGTGAGGAAAGTTATTTGTTTTTAATCTTTGAAGTTCTGTATATATATGAGCTTCTGCTATCCTCTCTGAGCTTTAGTTTTCTCATCTGTAAAATGGGGATAATACCTGTAAAATATAACATTAAGTGAGATATTGTGAGTTAAATCTCTTGTAACTTGTAAATGTCAGTTATTCCTATTATTCCTTTTCATGGAGAGAATACTAAACTCTGGTCTGTGACCTATGCAATTATAGACTGATCTCTTTCTCTACTATTTTAAAAATAATTAGGTATATGTCAGAACAGATGCAGAGGGAATTATGCCATGTCATTGGGAGATTGCCTGGTAATACATTAGATGGAGGACAGAGTGATGCTGGTCTGGTGCTTTTTGTTTGTTTGTTTTTGTATCTCTATAAACCTGGAGAGGAGAGGAGAGGAGTGTCAACATTTTGCTACTCTGATCTGTTCTTTCCTCCTCCCAGTTTAGTATTTTATTTATTATACTTTCTCACTTGTTAGGTATTCAGTCTTAAATGTTTCATTTGTTTTCCTTTAGAGAAGCCTGGAAGTGGCATTGTAGAAGTAGGAATTTGACTTTTTCAGTTTTCTGGATCAAAATTAGTTTAAATTTAACTGTCAACAATGATTATTAAACTTATTTTATTACTCATGTGTCTCAAATTATTTGCATACTGCCATATCAGATAATATAACAAGTTGGAGCCTTGTAGCATTTTTTCATCTCAAACTTATTCCGTAATTTTTTTTTGGAAATTGTAATTTGGAACACATTTAAAAAATATTGTTATAAATGATGGTTACAGAGCTGGTGTGATGATGTATGCTTTAAATCTTAGCTACTGAGGTTACAAGACTGCTGGATGTCCTGAGCTTGAGAATTCTGAGCTGCAGTGAATTAAACCACTTAGTTTGGTGTTAATATGGTGAGCCCCTGGGAACCAGAGACCACCAGCTTTCAAAGTAGTAACTTTTCCTGGGAAGGGATTAAAAGAAATAGGTCAGAAATGTAATAGGTTGGAGTTCCCAGGCCTATCAGGTTATGAATTAGGACTCTATAGTCCCTGAATTTTCAGCCTGGGTAGATTAGGGAGACCCAGTCTTTCAAAAAAAATGGCAGTTAGCATTCTGAGTATAATGCATAAAAATCTGTTAAGCCTTCTTGAACAAGAAGCATAATACTTATAGCACTTATATCTAACTGCCATTTATTTATAGCATTGTTTTTTTTGTAGGAAAATGCTCTCAGAAATGCTAATTAGGATGTTAGGAATTCCCTTTCCCCTTTCTACTTCTCCCTCCCCCACATCCTCTCAGTGGTGGTTTCCCTGGCAGGGTTATTGAGAATAACCTCACGTAATGGCAAGCAAAGTGGGACTTTGTGCTGTTTTTTCTTTTGGAGTGCTTCTCAGCACTAAGGCAATCAAGTGCCTTTGTTTGAATCTAGAGTCTGATTGAATCAAGGGAGACAGTATATGTACTCTGAAGTTAGCATTTGGCTTTGGGGCTCACTCATTGGAAGAGCATTTGTGTGATTTGGCCCGATGAGACTTTGGGTAGCCGTTAAGGAGCCCCCTGGCTTTGAAAACCCAGACGTTGGTACTTCTCTCTCTGGTAACTATGTATGTATTGCTATGGTCAGACAGTTAGAAGCCTGTCTGTTGATTTGTGTTATTTTATCTGTTTGTAATTTCTGTTTGTATTTGCTCTGAAGTTCAGGGTGCTGATTTTTTTCTCCTGAACTAAGTGAATGATGTATGCATGTTTAATAGAAGTAAAATTGTTAACCCCTTAAAGTTGCTTTCCTTTAGAAAAGCAGATCAAAGAACATGTGCTAGCATCCCTACTGTGTGTTGGTGTTATTGGCCTTACACCTCCATAGTAGCTGCAAGTAACGTTGTCGCACCTCAGTGGGCAGAAGTAGGTGATCCTGGGCATCTCAACTTAATTTTCTACATCTGTGAAAGAGAAAGTGTCTCTCTAGATAATTTTCTCCCATTCTGACTTGGACATCAAAAAACAGTTGTCCCTCTGGGGATCCGGGCCATTGGACTGGGACTCCTTGGCACCCTATTTACAGGTCATTCACAAATTGTGTTTGTCCACTGGGGACTATCTGTAGTAATTCTGTACCTATCAGCATTCCAGTTAATATACCATAGCTTAAGTATTAGCTATCGAGATTAGTGCTTAACAGAAGCACCATGCAATTGAATAAAATGCTTCCATAAATTGGGTCCAGTAATTACACTCAGTTTTTCTCTTCTTAACCAAGTTTTTTATTTCCTATGAAGTTCAGTAGTCTTCTGTGTCATTTTGTGGAAGATAATTCTGGCTAAATTTTATTAGTTGTATTCTAATGTTTCCTTGCAGGTCCTGAAAATCCTTGGTTGGTCCAAGCATATGTTTTAGCAGCAAAGCACCCTTTTGCCTCAGTGGTAGCTCAGGAGGTTTTTCAAAGTGGAATTATTCCTTCAGATACAGACTTTCGTATCTACAGGGATTTTGGCAGCATTCCAGGTATGCTATGTTATATTATCAACAATTTTGTGTAAATATTATGTTATAAGAATACAAAATTTTAATAGTTCCTTGTAATCTCTTAACAAATTGTTTTTTTTTTATGTCTGTGGCAATCCTTTGCATGACAGCATGCACACTTTTGGTGATAGCTAGCACTTATATTAGGATTTAAGATTTACAAAGTGCTTTACAAACATGACCTCATTTTTCTTTATAGCAGTCCTGTGAGATTGGGGCTATTATTATCTCCACTTTGTAGCTGAGGAAACAGGTTCAGAATTTGAACTTGGGTCTTAGAGCCTGTGATAGTAAATTCTTGTGCCAGACTTCTGTATTAATGAAAGCTGTGAGATTTGCCACATTGAATCCAATCTCAGTCAGGGTTGGAAGTGAACTTAGAGGTTATCAAGTCCATCCCTTTGTGTTTGTTCTTTGTTCTATGAGGGGGTCACAGCTCCAAGTAACAGTGGCACCTACCATTGAGCCTCTAAGACAGTTTGACACTTCATCTACTCCCTTGTCTTTATGTCCTTGGGAGGGCAAAATAATCTTAGTATGAATGGAAATTGCCCGAGGCTCTAACTTATTTTATTTTTGTCTTCAGCTTTTAAAACTATGGCATTTTCTTAACATTTTTAGTCTCTGAGAAATAGTTTAGAGGAAACTTAGATCATCTGGCCTTGAAAATTTGTATATGTTAAATGATAGTGGTTTGTCTAAGTGTACCTTGGTGAGAGATTCCTCAAAGCTATTTGTAAAATCAACTATTTCCTGAGAGATTTTATACTTCAGTATATGAATCTTAGTCATAACTGCTCTCTTGTGGTTAGATCACAGACTCTCCATATTTCCCTTATATATATAAAATAGCACAGTAATAGAAATCACCTACTTGATTAACCAAATTGTTGAGATTTTAATCGTTACGAAACACTCATCAGTCAGCATCAGCCATTCAAGCATTACGGCGTACTGTTTGCAAGGCACTGTGCCGCATGGTAGGGGTGCACAGACAAAAATGAGAAGTACTTGCTGTCTGGGGTTATGATATGTTAACAATGATAGGTAGCAAATTTGTGCAGCACTTTTGAGGTTTGCAAAGTGTTTTACAGACAACAAACATTGTCTGATTTGATCCTCACATCAATCCCAGGAGACAGTTGCTACTATTATTCCTGTTTTACATTTGAGGAAACTGAGGCAGGCAGATTATGAGTGACTTGCCCAGGGTCACATAGTGTGTGTCTGGGACTGGTTTTGAACTTGGGTCTTCCTGATTCAAGGTCCAACACTATCTTCTGCATCTAACACCCATAAGTCTAGACAAAATTAAGTAATTTTGGACATGAGGGAGCTAGGCGTGGGAGAGGATTGAAGTTGCTGGTCCTTGAGCTGAGTTTTTAAAGGAAAATAGATTTCTAAGAAGATGAGGTAAAGAGGGAGTAGATTTCACGACAGACAATCTAGACAAAGACCTAGAGGTGGGATATGGAGTATCATATGTGAGGAATAGTGAGACAGCTAGGAGTGGTTAGACAGGTCAGAGGGAGAATCAAGAGAGGTGATGTGGAAAAGAAATCAAACTATTTTCAAGCATTGCTTAAAAATTGGCATATCCAATTATGAACTTATTTTATTTTGAAAATAATCATCAGCTTGTTGGGAGGACAATTTTATGATGTAATTATTAAAAGTAATTTACACTGAAGTGAAGGTAGGCTTTATCCTTTTGTAGTTTTGGATTTCAAATGAGTAAAAGTAAATCAGTCTCAAAATATGTGAAGGTAATTATACTTTTTTTTTTGAGTCAGGCAACCTGGTATCTTTTGCTTACTTTAGCTAATTTCCGTCTACCCCAAATGACAAATCTATCCTGTCACGATATGGATGATAGCTAGTTCTGCAAGGGTCTTTGAAATTTTTCTTATTTCTTCTGTGCCTAAATGAGCAGCCCCTCATACAAATTATTTGAAACTTGATTTGTGGTTCTGGCTAGGAAGGTACAATTTTGGGGGACCAAAAAGAGCTTATGTGATATGAACAGATGTAAGTGAGGCTGTTCTTAGAAGTTTAATTTTTATGTTCTTAATAAAAATAATATTAACCTATAAATTGCTGTGTTTGTTTTTTGTTTTCCTTTTCGTTTCTTAGGAATAGACTTGGCTTTTATTGAGAATGGCTACATTTATCATACCAAGTATGATACATCAGACAGAATTCTCACTGATTCGATTCAGAGAGCAGGTTAGTATTAGATTTTCACAAGCAATCATATGGATATAGTTGTTTCCCAGAGTTGTTTCGCTTTTAATATGAGAGTAATTTCTTCTGGAGTCACTATGTACTTGAACTCAAGTGTATCTAATGAGACCATAGGCTGTTTGCCTCTAAGACCATTGTTAGTGCTGATCTCTACTCAAAAAGTTTCATTTATCTTTTAGGTTCTGGGTTAGTATTGCCTATTATGTCCCTTAGGAACTATAATTTCTATGACTTTCACAATTTTGTGATTTTTTTCAGCTTTTGCTCAAAATTATCATGCTAAAAATGTATTTCTCTTATATGTTAGCAATAATTTCTCATGTATAGTCCACCTGGGCTTATTATGTCTAGGGACCTGACTAAGCAGGAATCCTGCCAGGTGAAAACAAATAGAATAGTATTTCCAAGTTTGCACTCTTTATCTGCACAGGTAGTTTCCTCTACTCGCTAACCAGCTGTGTTCTACTTCTGTTAGTTGGTTTTTTGGAATGCAGAATGTATTTTCTTCTAGAAACAACATTATCAGTGGTGACTAGATACTTGGGCAGCCTAGAAAAGCCTAACCCCACAATGTAGCTGAAGGTCGTGCAAATGATACTATTTCAACTCTACCTAGCCATGATTGAGAAACCTTTTTCTTTGAGGAGAATTCTGAGTTATTGCTGATAAATATAAGAAGGTCTTTTCACCTGGGAGCCACAGGTTCTTTTATGATTTTGGCAGTGAGGCCTTCTGATGGGGTTTGTAGGAGGTTTGAATACCAGTGTTTATATGTTTGTGTAAGAGAAAGAACTTCATTTGCCCAAGAGGAATTGAAGCTTCTTCGTTGCCTTTGTTTTTTGAACTAGTGAACAAAGGGCAGTCTGTTCCAGTGGGAATAAAAGGGAACCTTTTTATTCCTTTTATGTTTCACTTTTGTTTCCTAACAAAAAATCTTAAAAAGATTCTGTGAAACAGTTTTATTCCATAGCACTCTAAGGAGGGAGAGGAGAGGCATGTTTAGGTCACTTACCGACTTGATCTTTACTTGTAGAGGTAGATGGAGTCAGCAGCTAAAGCGTTAGTAGTTAGGAATAATAATGATGATAGCCAGCATTTACGTAGCACTTTTAACATGTTATATACATTATCTCTTTTAATCCTTACAACAACTTTGTGAAATAGGGAATGTCACTATCCCCATTTTACAGATGAAGACTCTGAGACTTAGAGAGGTCAAGCGATATGCACCGGGTCACACAGCTGAAATGTCTGAGGCAGGATTTCCCTTCAGGTGTTCCCAACCCTTCAGTCCAGTGTTCTATCTCCCATGCCACATATTTGCCCACCGCAATATGAGCTTTATCATACTCATTCTAGGCAGCTATGCCTGGTATGGGATGGTAGCAGATATAACTGTTCTCCAAAAACGAGGGAGGTTGATTTCCTTGTGGGTCCCACCAGGGAATTGGACTCTCTTAGGATAAGACTGGATGGTCCATGGTGAGGTGCAGGTCCTAGCTAGGTTATACCAGACACTGTAAAGGAAGAGCCACATGATTGCCTAAGAGTTATTAGGCCATCCAGATACACCAGGGTTTATTCCCATGGCAGCCAGTGGACAATTGGATATTGCAGATAGAATTAGAAATGAGTAATTCTCTCAATTGGTGAACCCAAGGGAGGTGGGCACAGTCAGTATATGTTTTTTGCAGCATTCTTTTTGGCTGAACTGTGATAATGGACTGTTGTGACAGACTTTATGGGAGGTGTGACTTTGGAGGGAAGGGGGGTGACCAGTAAGCAAAGTGAAGCTGAAAAGGCAAGGATGATGAGCATGGAAAAGCACTTGATGTGTCACTGGTCCCCTTTTTGAACCCCAGAATACAGAGTTATCTGTAAAATTGATGATGGGTGAACTGTACTTTTCTAGCTTTAAATGATATAACTTGGCTAGATGGTGGTCATGGAAACTTTTTGAAGTTGTAGTTCAGGAGACTGGCAGGAATGAAATAAAGGACAGAATGAATGGACAGGAAATGGAAGCAGGGGACTTAGACAATATATTTCAGGAAATGTGATTGTGAAAGGAAAAAGAAAAATAGGAAGAATGTGAAGAGAAACATTTCTTTTTTTTTTACTTAAAACATAATTGAAGATCAGTTGATTCCCCTGGCTTAATTATTTCTATTTGAAAATATGTATAGAATAATTGTACATAGTATATTAAAATGATGTACTGTTTATGTCTGCCTTTTCCTATAGGTGACAACATTTTAGCTGTGCTTAAATATTTAGCTACATCTGATAGGCTGGCTTCTTCCTTTGAGTATCGACATGGAAACATGGTCTTTTTTGATGTGCTTGGCTTGTTTGTCATAGCCTATCCAGCTCGTGTTGGCTCAATAATTAACTACATGGTGGTAGTAGCTGTTGTCTTATATTTGGGCAAAAAATTCTTGAAGCCCAAACAGAAGGGTAAGTCTATATCTTCCCCATAAATACAGGACAATAGAATTTTTATGAGGCAAATCTTTATCTTTGCATTAAGTTATGGGAAAACTGTGTAGTGTGTGCGGTCCTAAGAAAGACTCCCACAAGTAGTCTATTATTCTACACACCTGTGTTCATTAGAGCATCTCATGGCTCTCAAAATCTTTTAGTCTGAAAGAAAATAGGAATTTATGCATTTTATGTACTAAAGTGCAAGTCAAGAAGTCAAGGGTTGCATAATGGTTAGGGTATTGGCCTTGGAGTTAAGGAGACTTAGGTTCAGTCTTGATATAGGGTACTGTGATCAAATCTGTGATTCTAGGGAAGTCACTTAGCTTCTTTATGGCTCAGTTGACTCCCAGCCTGAGATAGATGGATGGATGGATGGATGAATGGATGGATAGATAGATAGATAGATATAGGTAGATGTGATCTGAATCCTCATTGGAAATTTTCTCAGTTGATAAAATCAGTTTCATATATTCCTGTATGTATTTAGTACTGTACATAAACACCCACTACCCACATAATATGTACATATGCACACGTGTGTGTGTATGTGTAGGATGTATGTGTATATATGCATATGTGTGTATGCATATACACACACATATATACATATATACATACCCACACTTTGTATACATAAAATTTTTTTTACACACATAGACATTAATTAAAGGCAGGTAGGAGATGTAGTGGTTGGCGTCCTGGGCCATGGAGTCAGCAAGACCTGAGTTCAAATTTGGTTTTAGATATTTACTAAGTAGCTGTATAACCCTAGGCAAGTAATTTAACCTCCCTTTGCCTCAGTTTTCTCAACTGTTAAATGAGAATAGTAGCATGAGGTTGCTGTGAGGATCAATGAGATAGCATTTGTAAAGTGTTTATTGTAAAGTGCTTAGCATGGTGCCTGGCACATTGTAGGCTATATACAGATGCTTATTCCCTTCCCCTCTCCCACTAGATAGATAGGTGTATGTATATTTTATATATATATATCTAATACATCATTATAATACTAGATAGATGATATATATGATATATATAATACATTAGATATTTAATCTGATATGTTTTAATATTCATATAATGGAAATGTGTATTATGTATCTAATATGTGATATATTAGATATATAACCTAAATAATTACATGTAAATAATATGTTATAATAAAATGTATATAATATACACACATATCTACATATCTATTTGGTGGGGAAAGGGAAGGGAATAAGCATTTGCATGTAGCCTACTTTGTGCTAGGCACTGTATTAAGCACTTTCAACAACAGTTGAAATCAACAGTTTAGAGGTAGTATCTTACTGATCTTCACAACAACCCCATACTACTATTATCATTTAACAGTTGAGGAAACTGAGGCAAAGGGAGGTTAAGTGACTTGCCCAGGATCATACACTAGTAAATGTCTGAATCTGTATTTGAACTCAGGTCTTGCTGACTCCTGGCTCAACACTTATCCGTTGTGCCTCATAGCTGCCTGTAATGTTGTGTGCCACACACTTTACATATATATGTGTATGTGTGTACATGCATATAGACATGTATACACAACAGATATACTAGATGCTATCTAGAAGCCATCTAGACTTCTTCCACATCCACAGCACTGTACATTAACAATTTGGGGCTGACTTATTTGAATGCCCAGCATGATGACACGATTTCGTAGGTACCCAGTGAACATGAGTTGATTATCCTTGCTTATCTTTAGGGCAAGTTTTAATAACTTGAATTGCCTTTATTAGTGTTTAACAAATGTTATCATCAGTAAATCATTTTATTATTTATGACATTGAAGATTTTACTCTTTTAACTTTTACTGCAATAATTTTACCAGTTGGTTATACAGTCAGTTTGTTAAAGTTTGTAATCTAAACTTTTATTTTTCTTTTCTTTAGCTGCTAACTACACAAAGGATTTCTTCTGTGGGCTTGGCATCACACTGATAAGTTGGTTTACCAGCTTAGTTACTGTTCTTATTATAGCAGTGTTTATTTCTCTTATTGGACAGTCTCTTTCATGGTATAACCACTTTTACGTCTCAGTCTGTCTATATGGGACCGCAGCTGTGGCTAAGATAACACTTGTGCACACACTTGCAAAAAGATTCTATTATGTGGTAAGTGTTGTAGATATTTAGTGGTTGCTTGTTGCTTTCTTCTACAAGTGAAGAAAAACTGAGATCATAATTGTGGTGATGGAGAAGGACTAAACCTAAAAGTTTCATTTGACAGATACTGTCTTAGATGCCTTTTTGTTGCTATACTGCAAGTGTTTCCCAAATCAGGGGTTATGTTAAATAGGTCAGGGAGCTTGTAGTATGCTGAACTGCATTACAGTATTTGGTATTCTCATCAGTAAGGTGTTTCAACAATCTGACTAGCAGCTGTTGTGGGGGTGAAAGACCAACAGAAGCCCAACAACAAGCACGCTACCAGCATGCTGCAAAAGCACAGGTTCTTTTGATCTGCTTTAATAAGGAAAGCAACGTTAAGGGGTTGACAAGCTTACTTTAATTCAGCATACAAATATCACTCACTTAGTTCAAGGGAAAAAGCCAGCACCCTGAACTTCAGAGCAAATTACAAACAAATTACAAACATCAACAGACAGACCAAATACAGATTCATAGTTACCAACATCTAGGTTCAGCCTGGAAGCTCATAAAAAGGGCTGGCCCAGAGTCACGTGAGCCACCACTGCTGTGGGTAAGAGCACCAAAGAAGAGAAAGCCAACCCTTGGTTTTATATATTTTTCAGGGTTGGGGTGAGTCACACATGTGACTCAGCCATGTGACCTAGAATCGTCACAAAGAAGCGACTTAAATCCACGTGGTCTAAAAGCCTCTGCTGTCCCAGACATGTAAACTAGGCCCTCCTCTTAGCTCCACCTTGGGCCCCACCTTAGTTCCCAGTCCACACCCACGTAGGTTTTACACCTAATAGGGCTTTGGGCCTGGGGCTTAGCACCTAGTAAGACTCAATGAAATACACTGAATTACTCAAAGGAAACAAAAGCCAAACTCTTCAAGAGCATTTGGTTGAACTAAGTGCTAAGAGCCCATTTTGCTTACCAACACATAAGGCTTGTTAGCACAGGCTCTTTCCATCTCTTATTTATGTCCTCCTGTTTATACATATAACTCACTCCCCATCAGCCCTCTCCTTGTTACCCTTCTTCTTTGTGTAACCAAGAAAAGATGTTTTCTTTATTTATTATCAGTGGAAAAGAAATATTGCCAAACTTTTTAATGTTTAGTTAGAGTTACACAGTGAAACATTTTTAGAACAATTATCTTAGAAGAAGGTTTAAGTTATATTTTTCCAAAAAGTTTTTGGTTTTAATGCATGAATATTAAAAAACAAACCAATCCTGTAATGAAGAATCCTTGCCCTGAGGGAGGTAAACTTATTTGAATCAGCCATTTAGCCAGAAGAAAATAGGTCAAAAAAATCCTAGAATCAAGTATTTGACATAGGTACTATTTCATGTGTCTTTTCTCTCTGTAGATTCAAGGCAATTGATGGAAACATTTAGTGCTAATTAGATTCCGAAAATCGGCATTATTGTTAGATTTCTTTTTTTTTAATATTATTTTTGTGTGGCGTAGATTTCAATTGAGTATACTTTTTTTTAGGTAAAAACTGGGCAGGCTGCTTAACAATATTTTTCATAGATGCTTCAAAAAATTGGGAACTAGGATATAGGTTAAGCTACTACCTAAGAAGAGAAGTGCTCAAAAATTCAAGCCATGAAGTTTTGTTTACTCGATCCATTCAGCTCTCTGTCCAGACCAACTTCAGACAGGTTTTATGCCGTGTCTTCTCATGGTGCTTATGTTGCTGTTCCTAAGTTCTTTGGAAAGTTATAGAGACCTTTGAAGTTTTTTAGCTGTAGTCAGTTAAAATTCTAAGTAAATCAGCTTTCATAAGAACGCTTTCTATACCTCAGAGACTATCAGTTTTTCTTCTTTTAAAAACTTTAAACAAATGAGTTTTGTATTACATCTGCGACTTTTTTTTCTTTTTGTACCTTGTGACTTTTCCCCATTGACCAATTTGTAAAGATACTTGTTTGCTATTAAAAATAATATCAATTAAAGGATGATAAAGAACTCAGATAACTGAATTCTGGACATTTGTTAGACTCTTTTGCTTCCTGTGTTCTTTTCCTTTTGCCTTTGTGTTAATTTCATTAATGCTCTTGAATTTTCCCTTTATAAGCTTTTATCATGCTGTGAGTTTGTAAGAGAGCACATTGTTTGTATATTCTGGGTCTTTACAGGAACCTATCTCTAGTTATTAGAGGCAGCAGAATGTCCTACTATCTCATGTAGACAATTTCCTGTAAGAGAATCCTCTTTGTACACTAATAGAATTAATATTATTAACTTAAAAATTCTTAAATATAGCTTACTTAATTCTTTTTAAAAAGAAAAGAGCTTGGAAGTTGACTCTCTAACTTGAGCCGAAGTTTAAATTTGGAGAATTTTCAAAAGTTCGTCTAATCTTGGTTATATGTTTATTCTCAAAGAACTTAAAACTGAACGGAACTTTAAAGCTATCTTGTCTAGCCTCATCATTTAACCAGTGAGGAAACTCCTAGGGAGACTGGGGGACTTGTCTAAGGTCACCCAGGAAGTAAGAGATCCAGAATTTGAAAACAGGTCTTCCTATACAGGGAAAGAAAGTATGAGGTCATGATCTGTGATCACTTAGATCTCTGTTCTCCTTGAGTTTGCTGAAATGGTACTCCTTTGGCAATCATTTTTGGTTGACATGTACACCAAGAGTTTCCTCAAGAACTGTTTTCAACTTTATGATCGAGTTAGAAGGGCCCCAGTGGTATTAATGTAAAGTCTTATGTTTTTAAAATATACGTATACAGATTGTGTACAGTTCATTCTCAGGAAATTTCCAATTGAGATTTTATTATTGTTACTTATAAAATTATTTTTTGACTTTTTTCTGTTCCTTTTTTTCCTATCTGTTTTTATTGGTCCAGATTCCCTATTCAGGAATGTATGACAGAGACAGCCAGACAGTTAAGGAGAGGGTGAAGGGAGATGGTAAGGGCTTCGGAAAGTACTTGTTCTTTGGTCGCAGTTCAGATAATTACTTCACTGTGTAGTTTCACCTGTGTGAGTTAGCTTTGGTGAAGATGAAATTAGGAATCAGTATGCAGGTTGGATGGAAATAATTTATAGTGAAGTACAGAGCCGTGTCCTTTGAACTTCTAGAATGGGAATCTGTCTTAGTTTATTTCCTTCGTTGTGAATTGTGTGTGTGTGTGTGCGTGCGCGCGTGCACACATGTGTGTGTTCTCAAACACATGCCTACCTACCAACACATAAATTGTATAGATAAGGAACACTGCCTTGTATATAGTAGGTGCCTAATAAGTACTTGTTGAATTGAACGATTGAATTGAATGCCAACTTTTAGACCACTTGAATGAAGAAAGGGGAGACTAATTGAAGCTGCTAGGGGAGCAGATTGCCTTTGGTATCAGTAATTAGTTGTTATTTTCATTTGGTGTCCGAAAGATCTATTTTGGGGAGCAGGATCCACTGAACCTAAGGTACGTGTTGTAGTGATGGTTGGAGCAGTACTTTTATCTGAATTGTCTTCGCGTCTAGAAGAATTTTGCTCTCCCACTCCCTTCCATTCCTCTTACCTTCCTGTTGTTTAAATGTCTCACAGTAGTTCCCAGGGCAGAGATGTGGAGCCAGAATAAGAGCAGGGATTTTGGGTGGTAAGAGGAGCCTGATACAGTATGATGTAGGCAAAGCCTATGTGAGCTTTCTAATCATGGTGCCTCATACTGGAAAGCTAGATGAAAAGGAAAATGACTTTTTTTTTTAGTGAGACTTGGGTACCCATTTAAAATGTACATTATTAGTATTCTATCACTGGTGCTGTTACTATTACAACTCTGAACAACAAGAGTGATGGCCTTATTAGCAGAGGAGAGGATGCTATGAGGGCACATGTAGTCAGATACAGAGACTACATTGTCAGATGTAGGCTACATATTTGTTTTAATTTTTTTTTAATAAGAAAGGGTTCAGTTCCAAGGTGGTGAGAGGCAGTTGGAAGATATAAGTGTTATAGTTAGTAAAAACAAAAGGTGTAAAAAAAACCAACAAAAAAAAGTCAGGTTAGCATGGAGGCCATGTGATCTAATGGGCTCAGAGTTGGGAGACTGGGGTCCAGTCCTTGTCTCTGATAATTTATTAACTGTGTGTCCCTAGGCAAATCATCTAATCTCTCTGCCTCAGTTACCTCGTCTGTAAAATGGGCAGACCAATATTACTTCACAGGGTGATGGTAGGGGAAGCATTTTGTAAAACTTAAGGCACTATATAAATGTGAACTGTTTATTTAGAGTAGTTAATTAGTTCCAGAAGAAGCATGGTTTTAGGTGGATTAATATTTTAGGGCACAGTTCCATAGGAGAAAATGTCATAACAACCTCTCAGCTCAATAGTGTTTCAATAGAGTTTCACAACTTTGGTTTGGTTATAAGGTATTAATAATACTGCAGAACAGTAATAATGAGGAATTCTTTGCCTAGGTGTGCCTGTATGGGAGGAGTTGCTTTGTCAGTGTTAACTTAAAAGGATACTGACATGATTACATTAAATTAAAAAAAAAACTGTCCCATGAAAATTTCTGTTTTTCTTGCAGCACACAAGTGAACAATACCTGGGAGAGGTGTTTTTTGACATCTCTCTGTTCGTGCATTGTGGTTCTCTTCTTCTGCTCACTTCGCAAGGACTGTGTTCTGCATTTATTAGTGCTATCTGGGTGGTGTTCCCGTTGATCACAAAGCTGCTTGTCAATAAAGAATTCAAGCAAAATGGTAGGAAATTTTTTCATACAATTGAAGGGGAGAAATTTCCCCCAATTATACATCCAGGTATGTTTCTTGGGCATGTTTTTTCACCTTGATCTGTGCTGTGTAGGGTGTTTTTTGTTTTAAGTGCCAGACTACTTTATCATAATAGTTCTCTTTCCTTTCAGTTCTCTAGGTTAACATTGATAGGGGTCGTGTATAGGAGATAATTCATTTTGCTATTTCTTATTTTGTTAGACTTTTACAATAATCTAAGTAAAAAATGATAAAAAAGTATACCTGCTGTTCTAGCAGATATAGCTGAGTGACTTCTAACATTAAAAATTGAAATACCTAGGCTCAGAAATGAGTGCTTTGAGAGAAAATTAGGCTCATCTTGCTTTGGGGCTGAGTTTTCTAGAATAGTGTTCCATTATCCCTTCCACAGGATAGTCTCTGTTTTTTCTTTAGCTAAGGACATGGTAATTACCACTAGCTACTTGTCTTCCTTTCTGCTTCTCCCTTCAAAATGGGACAATAATGTACTTGTCAGGACTTGGTGAATAAGTAATTCACCATCTCCTATAGATTACAGTAGTCTCCTTAATTTGGCTCCGTTGGGAGTTTCTTCAATTTGCAGGAATTGCCTCACAGTCCCCTCATTCTGGCTGTTGATATGGGGTTCCGGTTAGTCTGTCAAGCAGTAGTCTTATTAGTTTCCAAGACCTGTTGTAGCCTTCACTTGAATTTTTCTAAAACGGTAAAAATATTTAAATTTTAAGTACTTTGTAACTCTGTCTCTAGTTTCCAGAGATCCTCAGGTTACAGATGCTATGAGTAGGTGGGATCCCCAGCCTAAGTTTGAAGTTAATGATTAGACAGTGGAGAGAAAAGCACCCTTTGAAATCCCCTATGCTGTTCTTTTTTCTCAGCCCCTTCGATATAGATCACAAACAAAAACAAATCTAAAGAATGATTTGAAACTGTTGGAAAGTCAATTATGTGTGAGTTCAGAGGCCTCTGTTATCCTACTAACATGCGCCCCTAGGCTTTTCTCCTGCTGAATCCAGTATACTTTCATTGAATCACAGGAGATGGAGCTAGATGATGAAAGGAAAACCAGTACCATGCCCTTGCGATGCTTACATTCTTTTAGGGAGATACAGAGACAGATACTGGCTTTCCATGATAATTTAAAGAGAAAGAGAAGGAAATTAGGAGGGACTTCCCTTAGTATATGGATGGCACATGAACTGAGCCCTGGGAAGGAAGTGTCTTCCTTTTTTTTTTTTGGTCCTGACTAGATGAATCTTGTTGTTGTCTACCTGTGCTCCTGCTGTACTTCTAGTATCTTATTCGTCTTGGCTTCTGTCACTTGGATTCTTTAACCTGGGTCATTTCTGTTCTATTAGGCGTGATAACCTGTTATCCTTGTAACATCCTGATATAAATCCAAATTTTCTCTGCTTTATATCTCTAATTCCTTGTCTTTCTTCAAGGCTCAGTTCAGATGCCATCTTTTCTGTGAAGCCTTTTTTAAGCACTTCATGCTCCCCCACATTGTAAATAATCCCTACATCCTGAGTTTTCGTCATCCCATGCTTGTGTGCATGTTGTAGCCCTGCCTCCAGTAGAATGTTAAGTTCTCGGGATCAGCGACTATTTCATTTGTCTTCAACAAACACACCCACGTATTACATACACACACGTATATTTTTTATATACTACCATATCTGAATCAGCCTGCCTTCTTATTCTCCATTTGGAGTTTCACAAGGGTGATAATAATGTTGAACATTCTTCCTCTAAATGTTTTAAGTAACTAGTAGATATCCTATAATCCTCTTCAAATTTATGCTGATGATTTAAAATCTAGATCTGATTTAAGGATAGATTGTAAACTTTTTTTTTTCTTTTCTCTGCCTTACAGGTGCCAAAGGAAGATTTATCATGATTTACCTTCTGGGCATGTTTATTCCATATCTTTATGCACTGTACCTCATTTGGGCAGTGTTTGAAATGTTTACACCCATCTTAGGAAGAAGTGGTTCAGAAATCCCACCTGATGTTGTGTTGGCTTCCATTCTGGCTCTCTGTGCAATGATCTTGTCTTCCTATTTTGTAAGATAAATTTTAGTTTTTCTTTTCAGTAGCCAATCTTTTCAAGTGCCAGTTTGTGGTAAATGTAGCAGTACTAGGTTATGTCTATATTTTAGTAATTGGAGAGGATAATTAAAAGGGACAAATAGCATCATAAGTATAGTTGAATGAAAAATCTTTGGGTTACATGACCTAAGCAAATTATTTAATTTTGACCCTGGTCTCTACTTAAAATTCTTTCTAAATTCTGCTTTGAGATTGCAGAAGCTTTTGTAGATGACAGTTGAGTTCCATTAGTGGAGTTCACTTGGTACGGAACCTCTCTGAATGGTTATTGATGTTTTTTACGAACCTTTAGGAGTAAACACATAGCATTTAGGTCACATATCACAGCTGGGGCAGGGGAAGCAATATTCATGGATCTAGTAATAATTTAGTAGTAATATCCTACTCAAGGTGCACGATTGATCTAAGTAATTAGTCAATAAGCATTTATTAAAATGAGAGGGTTGAACTATATGACCTATTAAGATTCCTTTTAGTTCCAAATCTGTGATCCTATAATTATATTACCTGGTATGTTGTGAAACTCCTCTGCTTTTATTGCTGGGAAGAAACTAGAGGAAAGAGAAGTCAAACATGCTATGATTCATTAAGGTTTTTAAGAGAGAAGAATGCCCCTTGGAAGACTTCTTATAATGAAATAACTAGGTAACTTCTTGACGTTGTAGATTATAATGATTTTTATATTTCCCAGCAATATCAGAGTTAGTTTCTTGTTAACAAAGAAACTTCTCTGAAGAATGCCACTTGAAACCTACTATGTCTTTCAGTGATCTTTTCTTGACATCCTTGTGGATTTATTAAAATTATTAAAATTATTTTCTTGAATCCAACTAAAATTGATTTAAGGAACATATTAATTAAAACTTTAGGATTACCACACAGTCAAAAGATTTGTTTGAACCCTGATTCTGCTACTTTAATGTCTATGAGCCTCACTTTTCCTCTCTGTAAAATGGGGAGTATACTTGCTTCTGCCTCTGATGATTGTTGTGAAGAACACAATGAGATGAATGAATGAGCATAGATTAACACACTTGTTATGTTCTAAGAATTGAGCTAAGTATTGGGCATGCAGATAGGAAAATAGAGAGAACCCCTGCTCTGAAGGTATTCACATTCTAATGGTGGAGACAACGTATAAAGAAAGTTCAGTCTCAGGGATGATGGGAAGGGCCAGATTTCCTAAGAGTACAATTATAGGGTGGGAATAAGGCTCCAGGATTCTGAGCTTATATCAGTAGGTCAGGTGATAGTGCCAGGGGCCTAGAGGACCCAGAGAGACAGTAGGAGAGCATATGGTGTGGCCTGATCTTCCTTATTTCACCAAAAGGAATAGGTTTGGGGGGTGGGGGGAGGGGACCTGTGGCTTCGAGGCCACATGTGGCCCTCTAGGTCCTCAAGTGCAACCCTTTGACTGAATCCAAACTTCACAGAATAAATCCGTTTATTAAGGGAGGAGAATTTCCTTTTGTTAAGGGTATTTGTTTCCTCTGCTATGTCAGTGTTTGTTGGGTCCTCCAAAGGAGGTGGGCATAGAAAAACAAAGATGAATACTTTTTACATCTCAGAAAGCTGAGAGAAAGTTGAAACCATTGCTTAAACTTGGCTAACTTGTTTTTGATTGTTTCTGCCATACGTTTCTTCCATGGACTATGGATAATCGAGATGTCTGAAGTGTGACAATAGACGTGATAGAATGGTGAACCAATCCAGGACAGGGCAGTGCTAGACTACCTTACTCATATTTACCACCCTCTAGCTTAAAGGGAAAAGAGATCAGTACCTCACAGAAGCGTTCTATCTGGGGGTAACAGCTAGATTTTCACAGTTGTGAATACAGGTTAGAGAAGAGAAATGTTGGAAGGCTGGAATAACTAAGCACTTTGTTTACTTTGCTTGTTATTTATATGGTTTAAGTGTGGACAGAATTGCTAAGACTGGGTCTACTTAGAGTTCCTTAGTTTGTACTGGAAGGTGAAAAGTATTTGAAACTCTTCTGACATTATTTTTATCTTCAGCCTCTACTACCTGTGTTTGGATAGGTCACTTAACCATCTGTAACATGAGGCAGTTAGACTAGAAATCTCCAAGGCCCCTCCCAGCCTTTAGAAAGATTGAGTGCCCTGCCTGAGGACACAGAGATAATAAATAGCACAGCTAGGATATGAACCCAGGGCCTCTCGCTTCCAAATCCCATCAGTAGTCAACAAGCCTTTATTAAATGCCTACTGTGTGCCAGGCACAGTGCTAAGCAAGTGTTCTTTCTACCACTGTGTGGAATCTACCTCCTAGGATGGACATTCCCTAGGTTTTACATAGTTCAGGAGGTTCTGGTAAGGCACTTTTCTGCTTAGCTGTGAGTCCTCTAGCAGCAGACAAGGATTGTTAGCAGTATAGTGCTTGGTTAGCTATCACCCATAGGACAAAAGGCGGTCTCTTCTGTTGGTCATTTAAAGCCATATGGCTCCATTCTCCTTCCACATTACTCCCTTTGATACATATGATGTTCCAAACTAACTGGCCTACTTTCATCTTGTTTATTTTTATTTCTCTTCCTTATTGATTGGATGTTGATAACTTTAATGGTTATGCGATCTTAAGTGAGTCACTTCTCTAGGCCTCATTTTCTAGTTGTTTGCTTAGTTTTTAATCCAGTAATAATGGTGGTGATAGCTGACATTTATATGATGCTTTAAACTTTGCAGAGTCTTTTATATACATTTTTATCCTCCCAACTTAGTGAAATATGTATTAGAAGTATTATTATTAGCACCATTCTACAGATACAGAAGCTGAGGCCTAGAGAGGTTAAGGGACTTGTTTGTGGTCACACAGCTAGTAAGTGTCTAAGATGGAATTTGAACCATGGTCTTTTTGACTCCAAATCCAGCATTATCTCTTAGGCCAGGATGATCTTCCAAATGCCAATTTAGAGCTGGTTTAATTCTGCCATTGACAAAATGCTGTAAAGCCATGTCAGTATATTTTAGGCTGTGTTGTTTAGAAGTTGTATGTAGAAAATAAGCTCTTTGAGGGAAGTTTACCATCTCATTTTATATCCCCATTGCTTCACACGGTACTAGGCACACAGTAGATACTTACTATTTATTGATTGTTTTTAAACATTTATTACCAGCTTTGAAGAGATTTAGAGATACCACTCTTACAATTTAATGCTGCTGCTGCTGTTTTCTTACTTGGCAGCACAATTGGATATTATTCTTTTTTGGTGCGGTGCCAAGGTAGTATTATAGTGTTATGGTAAGAGAATGAATGGGTGTGAATGGGGCGCGTAATCATTTGAGAGCATACAGAAAATTCACCCCCTATTTTATTTTCCCCAGTTCCTGACTAGCTGCGTGTAAAGTCAGGCAGTGTTATGGCTGATGTGACATACACAGCTCTCTGTATAACAAAATCTGCTCTGCCGGGATCCCCTCACCCAATCAGTAGCCTCTTTGTGTCAAAGAAGTACTGGATAGTTCTATGTAGGAAATTCCTTGTGACTTTATTTTTGTTATATGGTAGAAAAAGCCTACAGTATGATTCAAGTCAACTTGAGTGCTTTTAACTGTATCTTAACCAATGTTATTTGTTATTGATGCCTATTTTTGTGTTTTGTACTTCAGATGACTTTCATCTACCTTGCCAAGAACACAAAGGTGACAGTATTTGCTTTGGCTTCAGTATGTGCAGTTACATTCCTTCTTGTTTGCAGTGGCATCTTCTTTCCATATAGTGCTGATCCTGTTAATCCAAAGCCCAAGAGAGTCTTTCTTCAGGTAAAAACAAAACTATATATATATATATATATATGTATATGTATATGTATATATTAAAAACAACAACCTTTTTATTCTAGTTATTTTAAGGTTTTAGGAAGATTTTGAGCTTCATTAGTCATCAGGAAGCCAGACTCCCATTCTTGGTCTGAACTTTCTAAGCTGATCTTGGCCTTTTTGGTGTATAGCAGTAAGGAAAAAGCTAAGTCGTGGTATGCTCATCAAGAGGAGCATTTGTCAGCTGGACATGAGAGTTAATAGAAACATGTTCACTTAGCCACACCAGAACAAGCAAAAATAAAATGACATGTTTTCAAAATGACTACATTGAGGAAATGTGTGAGGAATAGATATTAAGTTTTAATACATAATTGCTATCAATATATTTATATAAATTGTCTTAGGATAAATTTAAAGTTGTATTTCCCTAGACTGACAACAGATCTGAACGCCCCTAAACTTTGGCAAAATCAGGCTGTTTTGGTGAAATTGATTTGAAATGACTTCTGTAGCATCACATGATAATGGAAACTGCTGAATAACATGATCCTTGCTCATCCTTTTGGATAGTTGGAATCCACCACTCTGAGCTGCTGTAAAGGAATACTAGTACTTGATTAGGCTCGGCCTCCTTGTTGTCTTCTTACCCTTATTTTTGATAGAAGTTAACAGGTTGTTAAAGAAAAATAGAAGGGAATTAGGAATCCTGGATAATTCTTAGGTTGTTTAAATGGCCCCTAAGTTATTGACAGTTGGATATACTTTATCTTGAAACAAAGTATGAGTGAAGAACTAAAGTAGGAGGTTCCTGAATAGAGATAAATTGTCATAGGAAATTAACTTGGGGAACAAATGAATACATATGGTATGGAGAAATCTTGTTTTATCATTACCACATTAAAGAACCATTTATGGGAGGTTCACCTTGGTTTCAGTGACTCAGGTTATCTCAGTACTTAAGTAACTGTAAAGTTTACGTCACTGTTCAGGGAGAACTGCATTTTTTATTTTTAAAACTTGCTTTATCCTTTTTTATTTTTTGTTTATTTTTTATTAATCAGTGTTCTTAATTTTTCTCTAAAGCATGTAACTAGAACATTTCATGGCTTGGATGGAAGTGTAGTGAAGAGAGACTCTGGAATATGGATTAATGGATTTGATTACACTGGAATGTCTCACATCACTCCTCATATCCCTGAGATCAATGACACCATCAGAGCCCCCTGTGAGGAGGCAGCTCCCCTCTGTGGTTTCCCTTGGTATCTTCCAGTGCACTTTTTAATCAGGTTGGTAGGAACATTGTTATTTGTAGGTCCCTTTGTGGATGGAGATTTTCTAATATCTATTAGTGACTCAGTGTTTCATTATTATTTATGCTGATGAAGGATCATAAACCCTTTCTACTTTATGTTATTTCGAATTCTGCTTGTTTTGTGGGATAAAGTTTCTTACTGTGATGGTTCAGCTGAGGTTTGTCAACCTCAGGGATTCTGTCTTTGGGAACTTTGGAAAGGGTAGGCTTGCTCAGGAGCCTCTGTTGTGAGACAGCAATTGAACAGGAAGCTTCGATCTCATTTAGCTTGTTTAGGTATTTTTGAAAAATCTGAAAATTTTTTTGGAAAGCCTTTATATTTTGGGAAGGAAAGCCTGGCCCAAGGCAAGAAGAGAGAGAAGGAGGAGGGCGATGGTAGCAGGGATTGAAGCCTTTTTTATTAACCTGACTTTTGGTGATATATTTTTGACTATTGACTAATTCCCTTGGGCTTTCAGGAGGTGCTGCTTAGATTCTTTACCCACAGAGAGAATTAACTGGTTGATTTTTGAAATCACAGTTTATTGCCATAGAAACTACTACTTTAATATGCAGGAGACATCTTCAGTGATTCAGATGCTGTGCTGAAAAAAGTGTATGTTATTGCATCTTCACTTGAGATTCTGTAATATATGAAAAACAATTCTAAAGCTCTAAATATCCTTTTTTTCAAATAAGGAAAAACTGGTATCTTCCTGCACCCGAAGTTTCTCCCAGAAAGCCCACTCAATTTAGGCTTATATCCAAAGAACAAACACCCTGGGAGTTGTCTATGAAGTTAACTTTTGAAGTAACAGGTAAGATTAATCAGCCTTCTTTTTACTTTCTTTTATTTGGTGTTTTTCTAATCTAATATTATGATCAGTAAGTTTAGAAAGGTTTGTAGTTTCTCTAAAAATAGTTGAGCCTGGTTAGGATCATTATCATACTTCGAGTTAGCATTTACTACCTTGATTTGGAGACTGGGCTTAAGTTCAGCCTTTCCTTTGACACAAGTAGACTTGTTTTATTGATCTCGTCCTCTTTTGCTGTTCTTCCCATGGCCTAAATCCAAATTATGGTTCTTTGTTTTGTTTGGTAGTTTTATTTACAGGGCAGTATTTGATGTGGGAATAGTTGTCATTTCTATAATGTGGTAGAGTTGCTCTTTGAAAGCGAGCACAAATGCCAGATCTCATAGGCGATGTCTCTCCTCATCAGAACCATGGCATGTTTGGGGGCTGTGCTGAGGGTTGTACATATCAGCCCTCCCAGAAACTGAAACTCATTCTCCTGACAGGTCTGAACTATGTAAATATGAACTAGGGTTTTGGGGTGAGTCAAAAAATATTTGGGACTTGAATACTCACAGATGGGTTTGGGCAGGAGAGTGCTGACTTTTTACCATCATGATTTTCCTTAATTTAAATTATTCTACTTTTTATTATATAGGGCCTAGTCACATGTCATTCTATGTCCGAACACATGAAGGGTCAACACTTTCCCAATGGTCTCTTGGCAATGGTACACCAATTACCAGTAAAGGAGGAGATTATTTTGTATTTTATTCTCATGGACTACAAGCTTCTCCCTGGCAATTCTGGATAGATGTGCAGGTGGGAAGAAGAAAATTGATTTTGTTTTCCAGCACTTTTTACTTTAGAAATTTCTATAACATTGAACTTGTCATTGAACTCAGCTAGGCCATATGGGCTAAAATCACCACACTGGAGATTAAAGGGAGTGATGGTTCAGGGGAGAGGTGGTTCCAGAAGGAAAGTGGTACCTCCTTGTGGTTAGGCATGATGTTTACAAAATGTGTGCACCAGGGTGACTGTGAAATGGACTACCTGAACTGGAATTAATTTAAAGCAGAATCAAATCACCCAGTACTTTGTACCTGTTCCATACATGTTAGGTGCCTTGAGTGATACGTTTTGTTTGAACTCTGACCCAGGTTGAAGAGCTTCATGATAGTGAGTTTCTCTTCTGCCTTGTTGGGGAAACATGATTAGCATAAGACAGAGCAGCTTGGTTGGAGACTTTACCTTATTTGGTTAAAAAATTTATTTAAAAAATATTTTTAAAATTCTTACAGCAAGACGTCATTGAAAGTATTAATTTCTCCAAGCTATTTAAGTTGGCTACTGACACAAGCTTGATGACAAAATTGTGTTTTTCTTTTTATTCTGGCATGTAAACTGCCCATTTCTCTCACTCATCATCATTCTGCTCATTGAGGCTCTTTATGGGATACAGATATATGCCTTTTATTTTCCCTAGTGCCTCCCATTTAGGCAGGTTTAAATTGTATTTGGAATGAAATGATGATAATTAGGTCAGGATAAGAGGGACTCAATGCTAAATGAAATCTGCCCCTTTCTTTCTGCCAGGTCTCAGAAGAACATCTTGAAGAAATGGTCACTGTGGCTATAGCTGGTCATTACTTTTCTGGAGAGGACAAGGGGTCTCCCCAGCTGGATGCCTTGAAGGACAGGTTCCCAGACTGGACATTTCCTTCTGGTTGGGTTTGTACCTACGACTTATATGTATTTTAGTCTCCTTTGTCAGGTTGTAGGAACATGGCTAGTGCCATACTCCATTCCTGTGCAACACGGACTTTTACCATAGAAAGGTAGTTGGCTTGATTCAGCAGTTATTTTCAGGAGTGCTCTGTTGCTTTCAAGTGTGGTATGGAAGCTGAACTTCTTAAAAATTGGGAGGAGAGCCCCTCTTGACAACTAATGGTTTTGCTTTTCCTTGCTTCAGCTGGAAGAGAGGCTGGGAAAAAGCTTCAAGCAGCAGAACACTAGATGGTATGTTGGGGTATGGCCTTTTTAATTCTTGAAAATGCCAGGGAGTGAAGCCCATGTGGGTATTGCCATTTGTAAGGCTGTCTCATCTTATGTGACCTTTTTAAAAAAAAAAAAGGGAAAAAAACACTACTCTGTAAAATTTTCCCTCAGGATCATGTAGAAATTAAATGATGTCGAATTAGTGTTATGGAGGGAAATAGCATTTCTCATTTAAAGCCATAGAGCATTTTTGTGTTGTTCAGTGGGTAGAACAACATATGAAGTAGTGATTCTAATTAGAACTGGGCTGCATAGGGGATAATATGATTGTGTGAAGAGTTGGAACTGAACAGATGATCTCTCAAAGTCTCTTTCTAGCTCTAATGAACTAGAATTCTTAAACTGAAGAGTGCCCATGCATTACTGCACTTGGAATATTCACCAATATTGGGAATTGCATGCCAGTGTCTTGGATCACCATTGTGTATCTTGGCTTTGGTGTTTTCAATGCCTTATATTCTCCTAGAAATCTGCGTACTTGCTCTTTAGGGAATGGAGAAGCCAGATTTTCCTTTGGATTCTCACAGGCCTTTCTTTTCAAAGTACTGTTAGTACTGGGTCCAGACAGAGAGAGATGCAAGATGATCCTGACTTCCTGCATCAGAGCACTGAGCTGCCACTTCGGCCTTTTTTTTAAAAGTGTGGTTGAATATTTTAGAAATATTTATTCTGATTTCTTTATTACTTAGGATTCGTTATTTTTTTGGGTTATTTCTGCATCTTTTAGATATTTATTTATGCAGAAGACACTGCACTGGGTTCATGTCGCATTCTACAGTATGATTATTTCTATAAACCCATTTCTTTATTGTTTAGCGTGACTAGTTTACCTTGAGTTTGAAGATGTGTTTTAGTTAGATTGGACACCTGAACATACAGTGAAAGTGTGGTAATGCCCAGGAATTTGGTATTTGATTTGTGACGTTTTTTCATTTTGAAAAGTTTTTTATATAGCTTCTTATAGGTGGCTTTCCAGCAGGAGAAATGCCATCATATGGATAGTAAACTCTACTGGATTTTCTTTAATTAAAAATAAAATAAGAGGGTACATAGACATACTTGTTGAGCTTCAACAAGTACACAGAACCATAGACTAAAAATTCATTTGTTTTATTAAGATAAAGTAGATGAGGCCCCTTGATTAGAGATGATAAACAAATAAGTGTCTACCTCTCTGAAATGAGCACAATCTATTGAATATATTCAATATATTGAAGTGGGAGGAAGGTGGAGAGAAAGGGTGATCTGTTTTCACAATCTGAGGACCATAGAATAGGATAGTTTGCTTAAACCTTCTCTGTAAGTTGCCTAATATGTGGCTCATTCAAACTAAAGTGGATTCTGTAGACTGCAGACAGCATGACTACCTGAATGCTAGGTGCCACAAGGCCTATCTTATTGCAGCATTGCTTTCAGGAAGCTTAGCTTTTTCAGAGACACCACACTTTCCATTCATAACCCACTTCAAAGGGCTGCAGAGTCTGCGTCTGGCTACCACTAGGCCTTTTGATGATAGTTCATTTCTGATTTTGTGTTGCTGAAGGTTTGAGGTATTTGGGTACAGCTGTTGTAGATAATTCTATCCCACTGTTATGAAAAGGAGATGGATAGAACAGAGATTCTCTAGAAATTGCTAAATAGGTGCAGATTTTCTGTTCTTGTGCCTAACCTGAAATCTGAAATAATTAGATTTATTATTAGGAATAGATATAACTGTCCTAGAAAGAAAAGTAATATTTCCCCAGTGAGTTTTTCCTGGATAAGGAGGGATGCTGCTACTCACTTTTGATGATAATCATGATTTTCTTCTTTACTTTTTAGAATATTTGTCCTTTTAAAAAAAATAGTCTGCATTTAATTGGGTTGATCATTATGAAGTTTGGCTGTCATAGGACTTGGGCTTTCCAGGTGGTTAGTACAGAGATACCCACTAGTCTATTGGAATGTCAACGCAAAGATTCCATTTACACATTATATGCCAGAAATGTTCAAATAAATAAAACACTCAGAGCTATTTAATAAGCACATTGAGCTGTTCTTGTCACATCAGTAGCATCTGGAATAAATGAGCTCATATTTTTTAGAGCCTCTGACAAGATCAGTGACTCATTTTGAAAAAGGTCTTTTAAAATCATAACAAATGTTCCATTTTATACAGCATCTTAGCTGTAAGTAGCACAATGTTTGGGGAAAGTGTGAAGAAGGCTGACTTAGTTGTTTCTGAATTTTACATTGTGCCTCTGACTTTAAGAATGGTTGTCACATGCAGTTTCCTGTTGTCACAGTTTAACAAATGTAAATAAGCATGCTATTAACCCTTAAAATGTTACCACTGGAGCAATAATTGTGTGCATATTTGAGGAATAGATAGCCAGCTTGTTGACTCAGGAAGTCTTCTTTATAAAAATAAACACACAAATTGTGTGTATGTACGTACATATGCGTGCACACGTGCACAGACACACACGCACACACACAATTGTTAATTTGAATTGCCTGGTTTGTTTTGGATTATTGAAGATTTACTTGCTGCCTTATGTGACTTAAACTTTTTAACATCCGGCTTTCTTTTTATATGGAAACATTGTTCAGCCTCTGAAATTCTCCCTAATTCCTTTCTCTTCCATTCAAGGGTTGCGTAAGTTTTTAAAAATCTGTTTTGTTTGTAAAATTGCAATTAAAATACAATTATGATTGCTCTTTAAGATGAATGATATGACCAAAGAATACAACATTTTAACTGGAATGTGTATTATGGTAAGACTTCTGCCTTTGATTGAAACTGTCCATCTCAGCTTCATAGAAATTAGTCAAGTTCTTTGGGAGTTGCTAGTTGCTCAGCTGCAGAGGATTGGAGGGGATTGCTACTGTTAAATCATCAACATTTGAAGTGTTAATACATTTTTTAAAATAAAGAGATAGTAAAAATGAGTTGAGGCTCAACTAGTCAACCATGTTGTATTCCTTTTCTCTTTTATCGTCCTACCTTTTGCCATCCACTCTTGATCTAGAAACCCTCCCAAGTTTTTCCTTACTGTATGTGGCTTTTAACCTTAACCTGTCATTAAAAGTTGAAGCAATTAAGGACCTGTATTAATTATGTATCTTTACCTTTAGGAACAACAACAAAGCGCGCACACACACGCGCACACACACACACACACACACACACACACTCGCTCTCACTCTCTCACTCACTGTTTGGCTTTGTCTATATTTTGGGAGCCATGATTTGTTAAACCCTTCTCTTTGGAAAAGCTGATATCCTCAGGAGTCATTTTGATTATTTATTTCCTTGTGCTTTACTGAGGACAAATTAGGGTGCCATCTATAACAATTTTTCCTCGAAGTCTGACTTCTAAAAAAGAAATCACATAAATGAGTTTTAACTCAAAATAATACCTAGTTTTTTGTTTCCACACAGAATGCAAAATATTTATGTTCAGTGGGTGCTCTCAAGAAGATTATTTATGGCCAATTTCATGCTTTTAGCCTTTAAGACTTTGAAACCACATTAAAAAAAATGTGAAAACTATGTTTTGTTGATCCTACATGTTTGTAACATGTAACTGACTATGAGTTGGCTACCAACCTAAAAAGACTGATTGGTTTTTAAAATAATCACATGTCTGCAACCAAAATGATTTTGAGCTCGGTAGAGCTAGGACCTCTCGGGGAAAAAAATAGAACGTATTTGTGCTCAAGTGGAAATTTCTGAACACCTTCCATAAAAATTGTGTAGGTTAGACAATGGTTGGCTATTTGATCATATTCTCTAAGAGTAAGGATGAGGGTAAGATTTAAAAAGAGTGGGTGATATAATTCTAGGAAATACATGAGATTAAGTATTAAGTGCCTACAGTTTACATAACATGGTGCTTGCTATTACAACGTAGCATTATTACTTTAATATTTGCAGAGCGCTTTACCTATCTCATTTGATCCTCGTAACAACCCTGTGAGATAGGTGCTGCTATTACTTTCCCCATTTTACAGATAGGGAACCTGAACTGAGTGAAGTTATGTGTTGCCTAAGGATTCACACAGCTAAAGAGATCTAAGATAGGATTTGAATCCAGGTCTTCCTGACTCCAAGTGCAGTGCTTTATCCACTCTGTAGCTAAGCTGTCCTCATGCAAAAATGAAAAGTGACAGTGGTAACCTTGGAGAAGCTTAGTCTGATGGAGTAAATTAATGCAAATAAGTACCACAATAGATTTGGTATGTTATAAGCTGGAGTATGTTATGACTATAAATTTCAGAAGTGTCCTAGAAAAATCTGAAGCTAGAGAGTATTCATTTTTATTTACATTCTATAATGATAGGCTATAGAACAGACCTTAGAGACCACCCTGTTGAATCCATTCATTTTGTGAGTGAGACAACCCCAGGGGTCAAGGTCATGCAGGTAGGTAGGGGGTGGCAGAGTTTACCCAGGTCCTTTAACTCCTAAATTCAGTGTCTCCACTATAGAGAAGGTTTCACTGAAGAGGTAGCAGTGCTTAGAGTTCTGTTTGGCATGTAGTTGGCACCTGACATCTTGATTGGTCCAACCTTGAGGAATTTCTGTAGGGAAAGGTAAGGACAAAGTTTCTCCTATTGGGTATGACCCATGAGTGCATTGAATTATAAAATATTTCAAGTAAATTCTTAGGAAGAATTTGAGTTGGTGGAAGGGAACTCAGGAATAATCTTATCTGGGTCTCTCTTTAAGTTAGAAATTTTTCCTTATTTTGCTTTTGCTTTTCTAACTTTCATCTACAGGCCTTAAGTTTTTCTGCCTTCAGTCAAAATAAATATTATTTTACATGACATCTCTCAAGTATTTGAAGACTAACCACTATCATTCTTAAATTTTTCTTATTTGGCTCAATGTCCCCAGTTCCAGTTTCAATAGATTTAGAACTGGAAGGGGCTTTAGACCAACCTTTTTTATTTTCTAAGATTTAATTATGGGTAAGAGACTTAGCTGGAGATGCTGTAACACTACATTTGTTGAAAAGGCTTATGATCCTCTCTCCCAGAAGGCCTTAAAACTAGAAACATGAGTTTCATTTCTCTAGTAGCCAGTCTCTCCTGGCAGTGTTGTTGGTAGAAAACTGGTGAGAAGGCCAGAGGCATAGGATGGTATTAAGGGCCTCAGTATGTATGAGCATTTTGATAGCATACACTTTGTTTTTCTATTCTTTCAGCTGCCACAGTTGTATGGTTAAAAATAGGCATGATTTTATTGAGTATTGTTAGCAAATGCTATTCCTGCTCCAGAAAAAGATCTTTAAATTTGGTCATTTTTCAGGTTTGGGGAGCCTGTTACATTGATTAATACTCTAGCTAAGGGGCGCATTTGCAGTAGTAGTAGTACTACATGCATCATGTATGTCGTTCATCGTCATGGTGGTTCTACTTTTTGATTCTTTGCCTCAAAAAAGTCTTTCCATTCTTTATAAGTACTTACATAAGTATGTTTTTCATTTAGCTGCATTCCTGAATTTAAGCTTAGAGTATAAACTATTAGAATGCTGTTGCTTTTTAGTCTTGTTTGCTCAGGTCTAAATACCAGACAGTGATGGTTTCTTTCATGTACTCTTTTAGAAAGAAACCAAGATTTAAGCAACTTGCCAAAGGTTACACAGCTGCTCATAGGGAGGATTCGAATCTAGATTTTCCAACAGGCAGTGCTACTTCACTTGCAGCACAGGACATCAAGAATACATTTCCTTATTAGCTACTTCTAGAAACACATGTGCTATCAACTGTCAGATAAGGTCAGGTTCCTAGAATGGTTTTATTTTTGCTGTTATGTACACCAATTAGAAAATACATACTAAAGAATTGTAATAAAGATTGAATTTATCCCAAATATTTTCTTGCCTTTATATATTGTTGCTTAGCAGTCATCCTAGGAGTAGACAAATTATAACATGTATATTTATATTTAAGATGTGGCTTAAACAGTGGATCTGTTTTCTGTACAATAAGTCAGTCGAAAGGATAATTTGAATTTTTTTATTAAAGTATATATAACAAATTTATTACTGGAGAGAGAAAATAAACCTGTAAACTTTGCAGAATCTTTTCTTCAAGGCCTCCTAATTGTAATTCATCAGAAATAAATTTGCATCTTTTACTATGTAGAGATGTGGGGCTTAAGTTATTATTGCACATTCCAAAAGAACATATGAGCTGAAAAGTTCTACAAACTGTTAAGCTCATCTTTTCCCAGGGCATTAGGAAAGATCATTTCATGGAATAAGGATTGTAATTGCTTTCGGGGATGTGTTGTGATGCCCAGCTCTTCCTTCCAGTAAGGTGCCCTTTGTAACAGAACTGAAGAATTTTCTCAAAATGTTTTAAATACTTTATCACTCACATGCAAGGTTCTGCCTGCTTATGTGGGTAGAGCAAAATATGAAAGGTGTTTAAAACTCAAAACTAGCACCACGGGACCCAAGTATCAATAATCACTTAAATTCCACCCAGCCAGGAATTTTATTATTTGATATTATTGCACTTGTGATATCAAAAGTAAAGCAACAGCAAATTACCACACTCTAAAATAATTTCAAATATATTTGATGACTTCAGCTAAAAGTATCCTAAATGGTCTTAAGCTTTCCCCTTAAGAGAAAACTACAAGAAAACCCAACCTTGCTGCTTTGCATTTGCTCTAAAAGCAAGCAAAAACAGGACAGTTGTATTTTTCTGAGAGTAAGATGTATGCTTACAACCACACTACAAGAAGAGTGTCTTACTGGGTGGAAGGAATTTGGTCCACATCAATCAGATACATTGTCATTACAAAAATAAATGTTTTGTTTTTTTTTATAAAATAATGTTGCATTCCTTTGTTCAAATTGCACAGTACAAACAAGCTACCTAAATTAATACTGTTGTAAGATATTTAGTATTACATACATTGTGGTAGATATAGTAGGCTGGGATGAAAGTACCATAAAGCAACTTAAAAATTATGTAGACATGTTTCCATAGCATTACGTGAAAAGAAAAATTGTTTCCTTATCCAGAAATACATTATAAAATGCTTCTAAAGTGACAGTGAAGCAAGCATTGTTTACATTACTGATGCTTAGTAGCTATGATACAGGATTAGCAAGTGTATATACAAAAAGAAAATCCATTTACAAAAGCAATAAATAAGAACCTCCACGCGTTTGCATAAAGCCTTTCTTCATTGTCTGTCTTCATGATCAAGGTATCAGGCTCTGTCTCTTATTGCCATGTCCACTGGAGAGAGACTTTGATCCAAAGCAGAGTGTCCTTTCTGCATGTCATGAGTACAGAGTCATTAAAACCTTACAAAATATGATACAAAGCCTCAAGCAGAGAAGCAGCTCCTTTGAGAATATTTACAGATAAGACTATTCACAGAGAGAAAGATACACTTTTTAGTACAAAATATTTTTGTTGTTTCCAACAGCATAATTCATGAGTACCCTTTAGACCCCAGCTTGTCAGCCTAGAACTAGGTAAAACAGGTGTCAGTCTTTTAAGAAGGAACTTGTTATAGTTCCAGTTCTTGGGTTGAATATACTAGTTTCAAGCCATTTGTAGTGTCTCCATGAGCTCTGGCACATAATTCACTTGAGTATGGTCCTGCACAAAGCGCATTAGGTAGCCAAGTTCACAGACAGCGGATGTAACAGATGACAGTGGTTTTGGAAACAACCACTTGCTACAACAATAGAGAGAACAAGTCTAGGCTGATGGAGAACCATCCTATGGTTTATTAATAGTTCTAAACCCTTAAAAATAAAACCAGATATTCTCATGTACATCTGTACAATAATCTTTATTACTTTGCAGCTTAAAAAACATTTTTATGAAAGAACATTTATTTGAAATCACATTGTTCATGGATTCAAACAAATTTCTTTTGAGTTAAAAAGTAGTTCGAACAGATTTCTCCCCTTTAAATCATCTGACTTGTTCACAGTGGACTCAGTTGCACTCTGTTAATACTGCCCATGGTGACAGAAGACCACTCCTGTTAGGAGACTGTACAGTCGTAGGTCCCATCCTGAAAAGGTTCTTCTTCCTGGGATCCAGCCATGGGGCCTTCAGTCCAGCTTGCAGCACTGCTGTTGCCAGCCTCACCTGGAGGGCTGATGCTGTGGCAAGCAGAGCTTCTGCTCTCCTCAGCTCTGGGGCTGGCAGCCTGCTCAGGAACCTTGTTTGCTGGCTGAAAGGCTTCCGGCTGGATCTGCTCTTCTGCAATGTCACTTAGTCTCTGGAGTTGTGGCTTAATGACATTTAAAAATGGCTTGTATCCAGGGCTAAAGGGAGCAAAGGGAACTCAATGAGCAAACCAACAAGTATATACATATAATATAGTGCCATGCTCTGAGGCTCCTAAATACAACTTCTAATCTTGTTTCCTTTAGAGGAGGGTTTGTTGTTTTATTTTGTTTTCTGGACCATAGTACTAAAATTCAGAACATGGAACACACACATACTATACACACACACCCCCTTTCTCTCTCTCTCTCTTCAACTTTCCCACACTAGACTGCAAAGCTCCCTCAGAGAAAGGCCTGTTGTCCATCACTATATTTCTAGGATATGACCTGAACATGCAGACTTAGAAAATGCTGAATTGTTGAATAAGTAGTGGTTCTAGTTGATAAGTAGTCAAAGGATATGAACAGGCAGTTTACAGAAGAAGAAATCAAAACTAGCAGTAGTTAATACCCTAAATCACTACTGATTAGAAAATGAAATTAGAACAACTCTGAGGTACTACCTCATACCTATCAGAATGGCTAACATTACAGAAAAGGAAAATGACAAGTGTTGGTTGTTGTGGAAAAATAAGTACAAATAAAGCATTGTTGGTGAAGTTGTGAACCATTCTAACCACTCTGGAGAACAATCTGGAACTATGCCTAAAGGGTGATAAAACTGCATACTTTTTGACCCTACAATACCATTACCAGGTCTATATCACAAAAAGAACAAAGAAAAGGGAAAAGGACTTCTTTGTACAGATAGTACAAAAAGGGAAAAGGACTTTGTATAGCTCTTTTTGTGATGCAAAGAATTAAAAATTGAGGAGATGCTCATCAAGTGGTGAATGGCTGAACAAGTTGTGGAAATGATTGTGATTTGATACTATTGTGCTATAAGAAATGACAAGGGAGGGGTTTTCAGAAAAACCTGGAAAGACGTACATGAACTGATGCAAAGTGAAGTGAGCAGAACCAGGAGAATATCGTACACGGTAACGATATTGTGAGGATGGTCAGCTGTGAAAGACTTATTTTCAGCAGCACAATGATCCAAAGGACTCATTATGAAAAGTGATATTCACTTCCAGAGACAGTACTGGATGAACTCTGAGTGCAGATTGAAGTATACTTTTTAAACTTTATATTTTTCTCCTCTTTTTTTTTTTGGGGGGGGGGGGAGGCAACATGGCTAATATGGAAATATGTTTTGCATGACTTCACATATGCATAATCCATATCAAACTGTTTGCCTTCTCAAGGAAGGGGAAGAGGCAGAAGGGAAGGAGAGGATTTAGAACTCAAAAATTTAAAAAAATGTTAAAAATTTTTTTGACATAACTGGTAAATATTTAATAAAATAAAAATACATTTTTAAAAATTAATGGTTCTTATCTCTTTCTTATGGCCCCAATTCCGTACACCTTGACTGCTAGTATTAACGTTAACCAAAATTTTGAATACGCTATTGTTATGAAATTTGCATTGGAGTACTTTTTCCCCATTTTAAAATGGAAGGTCTTAGTTTTAGTCCCTTTCCATGGAATCTTTTGAGGTTCTCCACTGAATCAGTCTCAGTTTTATATAACATTTTCCCGGAAGACAGCAGTCTGTAAATTTCTCTAGTATGATGATTTCTCATGTAAGATTAACTAAGATATTAACTAAGAAGAACCAGAAAATGAAATTGTTTTTAGCTTTTGCAATAAAAATATAGAACTGTGCAAGAGATTTCATAATCTGAAAGCTCCATGGAAGTTGTCACTTACCAATCTGTAGAAGCCCATCTGTCTATAGCATGTAGCCCTGTTTTTATGTTCTGTAACATCTCTCCATCTACCTCTGAAGACTGTGTCAGACCAAACACCTGATTAATTATAGAAGGTTCTCGAAGAATAAGGCCTATAACAATGCACCAGTCCAGACATCCTGCCTCCATGAAGATATGCAGCAAATACCTGCACAAAATTAAAATAATCCGTGTGTTAAAGCAGGGAAGGCCTGCAAACAGTAAAAAACAAATGAAGCAGGGGAAGAGCTATTCATGTCATCTGTTGTCACCAGTATGATAAAAATCTTTCTCTGCTCTCAAATAGGCCAATGAGACTCACCGGAGCTGGACCTGGGATTTATGTGGCCCTTTACTGGCCAACTCCATAGAGATGTGTTCGAGCTCTGATTGTGTTAAGCTTAGAGTAGAGAAATTTTCATCCACCATCATCCAGTCACCATCCACCATAGAGCTGGTTTCAGTTAGGTCTGTGGCTGAACCAATACTGCATTCATCCCCTAATCAGGAATTGACAATAGTTATCAATTGGCCCCACAAAGATGATAACTCAAGGATTTTGAGTCTGACATTAAATCACTTAATGGAAAATTAACACTTTCAAACACTAATAGATTAAGAGCCAGGGTGAAAAAAAAAGGAATAATTCATTTTTCTATAGGACTTTTAACTTACTCTCTACACAATAACATTGTAAAAGTTGGCAGTGCAAGTATAATTATATGCCTTTTACAACTAGTTAAGCTCTTTTAAATATATTTCTTGTAAATATATATCTCTGTATAAATTATTTTGAAATTACTTTAGGCTAGAATTCACTCACCTTACATAAGGAACAAATAACACTGACAAAACCAACAATGTGAAGAATCTGGTCTATATTAATACTTAGTTCCTACTTATGGTACAACTATGATTTCTAGTTTTCTCTTTGAAGTTCTCCATGCTCATTTTTAGAGCTCTAGAATAGCATTTTCTGTTGGAAACACTAGAAAGAAGAGTCTGGATCAATGCATTTGTCTGATAAAGACTGCTCATTTGGAAATGCAACCTAAACATGTTTTAACAAGCTCATAGGTAAGACATTCCTATCAAAAATTCAAACTATAAACCTATTTTCACTGATTCCTCAAAATCTTTTTTATCCTCTGCCAATTAAGGCAAAAAGGGTTACATGCTCTAACTGCTTTTTCCCAAAGAAAGATTTGATATAAAATGGCATGGTATGTACCTTTATTTAATAAAGGTGACAGGAAGGCATCTTGTGTCTGTGGTCCATGGGATGAGGCTGTATCTATCTCCTGGTGGGTGGAACCAATGCTGCCAATGCCAAGCCAACTCTGACTTCTTGGGGCCCTAGGCATTCCAGCATCCATTTCAAGGTTTAAAAAAGGGTCGGCTGACTGAGACTTTAGTAACTGTTCTCCCCCACCTGGGTAGAAACAAACAAAAAAAGTAGAACTCGCACTGCTTTCTTCCAGGACAAATGCTTAGATTGTGTTACACAGTAACTCTATTACTCTTTCAATTTCATCCCAGGACCTCATAATGCCTCACACACGAGAGTTTTGTTGAACTGAAAACCTTCAAAACACTGAAAGTCCATAGCAAACTTTTATGTGAATATATGTAAGATCAGTACAAAAGGTGTATACTGACCCCACCATGACCTATCTTCCCCCATTGTGAACCCAGTGCCTCACAACTGAAACAGTTATATTAAGGCAACACTAGGGAATATTAACTGACTGTGGCCAAAATATCAGAACACAAAATGTCACCAATTAAAATAAGCAGAAGACTACAGACAGTTCCCACTGGATGCAAATTCAACTCCCTGGCAGAGCAGCAGAGGGGGCGGGGCCACACAGAGCCCCTTAGAGGGGAGGAAGGTCTGCAGAGTGGTCCACTACTGTGAAGAAAGAACTGGCCATAGTCATTTTACCTAAGGAACAACTTTCTCCTGGTCTTATACTGCAGTCTCTGGAATAAATGATGACAATGATTTTTGAGATAATACAATGTGGAGATCATAAAGAGCTTTCCTTAATGACATTTAGCAGGGATATTATAGATTACATTCTCACAAAGGGGAATTAGGAAGAGAGGCTTTATGAAAAATAGCTGAAATTAAAAAAAAAAACTTTAGTCCTTTGTTTCTTCATCAGTCAACACAAATTTATTAAATTACAAAGCTGACTGCCCCAACCACTGCTCCCATAGAATTATTCTTCTGAATAAGAAGTCTTAAATAGTTTAATGTAATCCCTACTCAAAATTCACCCAATATTTTAACCCTTTTGTGAACTTTTCCATATATCATATACAGCTGTGTATGTCTTACTCCTCTAGACTACAAACTTTGCTCCTCAAGGGCAATTGCTAATAGCCAGCACAGGACACTGCTTCTCGGAGGTGCTGACCTGTTGCCAAGTACATTCACCCATCTCTATGCTTAATTGATGCGGTACGGAGCAGACTGTGTGAAGTGTGCAGGAAACTAGTGGTCAGTCGTGGCTCCCTAGCTGATGTGTATACAACAGGCCCAAAAGTACCCTCACTCTTATAAGAGTCTGGCCAGTGAATGAATTTCCCCAAACACCCACCAGCAGCCCATTTCTATCATGAGAGATCACAGACTGTTACCTATTCGGTATTTCCCGTTCTTGAATGGTGAACTGATGGAAGAAATGGGGATGACTGGGAATGGCCACAGGAAATCCTTGTGAAGTCTCTTTAGAGCAATTACGAAATCTTCCACTCGAGCAGCTCTGGTGCGCTCCTTACACAACCAGCCAATCAATTCAAAGCCCAACTGGGCAGCAAAGCAGCCGAGGTCTTTCAGCCGAACTTCTTCTAAGAGGCGCCGAGCATGTCTCCAGAGCATCATGTCGATGTACATATTTTCAGCAGAGTCACTGTCTTTGCTCCACCTGAGAATGGGTATACAAGAAAAGTGTGGCAAGATTCTACAGAATATTCGTACCAGAGATACGTCCAGGGAAATGAGCAATGGACAGAGCATTAAGACAGCTGAAGTCTAAAGATAACTCACAAGGGTCAATGATTTCCTGGATGCATCAGCATTAGAACTACTCAAACAGATAATGAATCTCTCCTGTCTATTGAGAGGCTGGATCTTTCCATCTCACTCAGGTTGCAAGTGTGCTGCTCTTGGATCTCATCCCACCGACTGCCATGGGGGTTGTGACTTCTACTTTCCATCCTGCGCCCAAGCTCTCTCCCCCTCTGGCAGCCTGACAGCTCTCTACCTCAGGGGGAAAAATGGGGCCCTCAGGCCTTCACTATGACTCAACATTCTGAGCCCGAGAGATCTGTCAGCCTGTGTTTCCCTGGCAGCTGGGGTTACTAGCACGTACCACACATATGGTCCAAGGTATTAATTTTTTAATTAATTTCTTAATTGATTTCACACACTGTTCATAAATACAAAATATTAAGGTTGAATGACACTGGCCATTGATGTTATCTGGCGTTTGAAGGAAGCCAAATCAAAGTTCATAGACCCCTTAGACGTGACAAAGAAGAAGAAGAAAACAGACACGACTGTACTGGGGCGGGGGCAAAGTAAGGCAACCACAGCCAGAGATTTAACGTTAGGAGCTATAAAACTAGTATGTCACTTAATAGTTTTTTTTAAAAGTTCATACTATTTGCCAAGCACTATATACATACAGTTACTTGAGAGCTGCAAGGGGCCAAATAAACCTGCCCTGCCCAGGATCCCACAGTTTAGAGGCAAACCTGGAATTCAAACTCAGGTCTTTTGGCCTGAGTCCAGCTCTCTTTTTACCACACCTTTCTTACTATTTAGAAAAAAACAAAAATCCAAAAATCTGTTTCTAAGTGTAAAGGTATTTAGTGAGATGCTACAGTAAATACTGAAAAAGTAAATGGGAGGAGGAAGCAGGAATTGAAAGTGTTTTGACAAGATTAGAGAAAAAAATATGATCGAGAGATTTCATGGAGCAGAAGACAGAAGGTGGAATTCAGAGAGGGAGAGCAGCACTTCTGGAATGCTGTCTGGCTTCCTGCTTCTCTACTCTATGGCCGGCTTTTGGAGCAGGAAGGGGGAGGTGGCAGTTTTCTTTTCTTCCTGATGGCTCCACCCAAGGGCAGTCAAGGTAAAAGGTATAAAGAAGCTTTGGGGGTAAAAATGTCCAACTACTAGCCAAGAAAAAGTATGGAGATTATTGTAACTATCCATTTTATCTGTGTCCATACTGTTCCCCCACCAAAGAAAAATAACCACCTCCACTAGCACTCCGTTGTCTTTCTTCTCTCAGTTTCCTCCCCTGTTATTCTCATCCTTCAGCAAACAACACTAAATGGCAAAGCTATTAGGTGAGGAGGAAAATGGGGAAAGAGAAAAGAATTCTAACTGTGAGTCAAAACATTTCCTCAGCTGATACTCAGTTATGTAAATCCTTAGAACTACCTACCTACCATACGTGAGAGTAACTGCACAGGATTACTGGGTAATACAAACGTTAGAATATTCTGAGGAGTCACACTGGATGGAGCATTGGGCCTGGAATTAGGAAGACCTGAGTTTAAATCTAGTCTTAGATACTTACTAGCTGTGGGACCTTGGGCAAGTCACTTAACTTCTTTCTGCCTCAGTTTCCTTGACTATAAAATGGGGATCATAACAGCAGCTCCCTCACAAGCTTCTTGTGAGGATTAAATATTTGTTAAGTGCTTAGCATAGAGCAGGCACTTCATCAATGCTTTGTTTCCTTCTTTTCCTTTCTGCTTCTTCATTTCTGTTGACTTTCCTCTTCTTTACCTTACCTTTTCCCAGAAGGACCAGAAGGCATGCTGAGGGTTTTCTGCAAGTTCAGCTTGCTAGCAGGTAAGGTTTCAGCTGACTGTGACAAACTGATGCTTCGGTTCCTGAAGAACTCAAATCCACCACCTGAACTGGGTTCCTAATGGGAAATGCCCATAGGACAAAGAAAAGGGAGTTTTAAGTTGCAATTCCACTGGACAAAAGACAAAAGACAAGTGCTGAAGGGTGATCTGAAATGGTACCATTTTCATTCCAAACCTGAGTAGTAGGTGTTGGTGGAGGTGTCTCGGATTCTCCAGAGCCAATGGCTTTAAGAAATCGAATCATGTGTCGACAGAGGTCCCACTTTCCTTGTTCTAACGCAGTATTGAAGAGAAGAGTGGCATGCTGCCTGCTCACCGCTGGGACTTCCATATTCTAGAAACAATGATGGCCAAAAAGTAAAGAAAAAACAGGGTCACTCAGATATCACTACCCTTTGAAAAGTGGATTCCTATTACCAGTAATAGTGGTGACAAAAAGGGGAATGGAAACCCACTGTGGGTCTAAGGAGGTTATAGCAAATTATAAACGATGACACACACCAGAAGTGATTATCAGAGAATCTAAGATCAGAAAAGGAGGCAGGTTGAGCATGTAGTAAGAGCATGAGCTAAGGATAAAGAAGAGCCTAAATGCTAAATTGGTTCCAAGAAAATATTAAAAGACCCAGAGGAAACCTTCCAGGGTGCCAGGTAGATCCACTGTAGATTTATGCAAGTACAAGGGCCTCAGGAAGTCACGGATGGCTTGCCATATGTATCACTGGAGGAGTGTCTGATGTGACTAGCCCATTTCTTCCATGGCTTTCTAGAATAAGCAGTTCTAGAGAGCTGGTTTATTAGTGGAGTTAAAATTAAGGTATACAAATAATAAAAGTTTCTGATTCCCATGGGAAGGTGAGGGAATTACTGTACTAGCATAGGGCAATCCAGTGAACTTCTAGAGTTTCTATGAAATAACTGGTACTTGGAAGTAGAGTGAATCCATCTATTTGTTTACATGCATACAGTTCTAATTACTGTACATATACCTAATAAGCTTACTGCCTGATTTTGCCCACATCCTTCCTGCAGGGTGCCAAGAGGAAAAATTTAATTTCAATCATTTCAGACTCTTCCATATCATTTCACCTATCCAATCTGTTGCCAAATCTTGTTTCTACCTTTACATTTCTAGTATACATCTGTTCTCCACTCACATAACCATCATCCTAATTACCTCTCAATTGGCCTACTGCAATCGCCTTCTAAATGATCTCCCTCTTCACTCCAATCCACTCTCCACTCACGTGCCAAAGTAATTTTTCTAAAGCACAGGTTTGACTGTCATCCATTTACTCAAATTATATTGGGTCCCTACTGCCTCCAGGTTCAAATAAAAAGTCCTCTGGCACTTAAAACCCTTCCTAAACCTTCCTACCTTTCCTGTCTTTTTCCACATTACTCCTTTGGATGCAATGGCCTTGCTCTGCTCCTTGCACATGATGCTTCATCTGTCCCTGTGTTTCCATGCCTGGCCATCTCCTAGGACTGGAATGAGATCCTTTCTCACCTCCATGTCTTAGCTTCCTTAGCTCCCTTCGAAACTTGGCTCAAATCCCACCTTCTGCTGGAGGCATTTCTTGGTCTCCCCAGCTGCTTCCTTCTTTCTGAGATGACCTCCCATTTACACTATACATCTTGTGTATACACAGTTATTTTTTCCTCCATCAGAATGTGAGCTCCTTGAAGGCAGAGACTGTTTTTGTCTTTCACTGTATCCCTAGCATTTAGCACAATGCCTGGCATGTGGTAACTGCTTAACAAATACTCATTAATGTTTCAAAGTCTACTAAAGAAAGAGCCAATGGCCCAGTTTCTGAAAGGTGGCTGAAGAAGTTGGAATAAATCACAAACTCATTATTAAGTGGCTAACTTAGGATAACTAGCTAGGAGAGATCATAAAGATCTTCTATTCCACCAGTTTTAAAAGTTTGGTCTGGAGGAGATCCCAAGAAGTCCCTGAGACTAAAAGAGCAGTGAAGTCAAAACTATTTTCAGAAAATACTAAGACTTTTAATTTCTAATACAGCAAATACTGACAGATATAACTCCACATAAAAGTTCTTTAGGAGGGTCCTGGGACCAAAAAGTCTGTGAACTGCTATTCTACATCAACCCTTTCATTTTATACATAATAAAACTGAGGCCCAGAGCAGTTAAATGACTAAGCAAGTAATGGAGTCAGATCTGTACTCAGTTTCTCTGATTCCAATTCAGTGTTCCTTTCACTATAGTATATATATATATACATACATACACACACACATATAAAAATCTAATTTTTATTTAAACTAAGGTAATTAATTCTCTTTCTGTTTTTAGGCTACCCTTCTCTGGCTATACCAGCAGTTAGAAAGGTTAGCATTCTCTTTGGGATCCTGCTTCTGGCACTTTGTGTCTTGCAGTATAGTCCAATGATGTGAAATTTTATCACTAACCATATCTTCAAGAGCACATTTTTTCCCCTTACAGTAGATGACATCTGGAGAATAGGTTTCAAAACTGAACTTGTAAATGGAATCTTTTGTCAAACAGAATTAAACATTTTCAGTAATACAAAAAGCCCTATCATTTTTTAGGGGAGAAGGGAATGAAATGATGGGGAGGATTATGCTAATAAGGGTATATAAGACCTGGTGATGAAGTGGAAAGATCATGGGCCTTGTAGCTGGAAGACCTGAGGCTTCTCACTCACTGGGCCTCTGAGGGAAGCCGACTTGTCTTTTCAAAACACTTCAGTTTCTTTTATCTCTAAAATAAGGATCATAATACCTTATTACCTCACTATGTATAAAGTTCTTTGTTATGTAAAATAACTAGTATTAATTCACACACACACACACACACACACTAGGCCTGTACCCCCTATAGCATGGGTATAGGGAAGCTCCTGGTGAAGAGTTTAGAGTTCTCCAAGTGCAGATTAGAACCTCTTTGGCAGCTCATAGTCTAAAAGAGTCTATGGGGAGCTGAGAGGTGAAATCCCATGCCCTAGCTCACACAACCATTATGTGGCAAAGGAAGGCTAGAACCCTCCCCTCCCTAACTCCAAAGCCAGCTTTGTATGTACTCCACCATGATTCTTTTCATTAAAGAACAAGTCTGGTGCCAGCATGCCTGTAATTCCAGTTTTAATCAAGTATATTATTCAAGTTGCTACAGTTAAAAAGCTTGTAGTTGGATACTAGGATTGAGCTAGTGGTTTTCATGGAGGTGAGCTACCAGTTTCCCCAGGCTCTTCCCCTTCCACTTTGATGTTAGTTTCCCACAGACTCCAAGATTTTACTTTGGAAAAATTAAAGTTCATCTTTATTTTAAATTAAAATTGTTTGGGTCACTGAAATACTCCAGCTAGTAATAATGGAATAGGACCCTGGTTTTATTTTGTTGATTTTCAGAACTAGAGCCACAATTAAGAGGGATGTCTGGCACATTCATATTATGCTGTTGTAAACCAACACAAGCATTTACCAGGAATGTTTTCACTGTTATTATATTTAACTAAAATCACAGGTTTGCACTTTTATGGTTTATCTCCCAGGTCTACCACAGGGCTTTGTTTATTACAGGTAGCCAAGTATGTATTGTGTACCTCTAATCAGTTCAGAAGATAAAACTATCTTACAATTAGAGAATCTTGAGTTGTAAAAGACTTTAAAGGTCGCCTATTCTAACCTCTCTTCTAACAGAGAATTTTATTTTGAAATAATGATGAATCTCACAATTGGGGGAAGCTCAGCTATATCCACTGTTTTGCAAAATGGTATTCACTGCACCCATTAATTTACTGCACTAATGCTATATAAAGAGTTAAAAAACTCAATGAGTTGCTTTACAACACTTGAATACACTGTTCATATCTTCAAATGACAGTGGGGTTCTTTTCAGGAAAGGCACAATTGTAAATGTAACAGACAAGACTATAATGACTGTATTAAACACAGAGTGCCCAAACTTTGTGCTTGCTGATTCTTGCAATGACTTCAGAAACTACTGTTACCTGTAAGATAATCAGGTATGAGGCAGCTGTGTCCAAATCCTGTGCCATCAAACATTCCTCAAACAAATCCTTAGGGTTCCCAACGGCTGCAAAAAGATAATTCCACAGGGCATACTCAGTCTTCCTGGCACAATGAACAACTGTCTGCAGGAAGAGGGGGAATTCTGTGATGAACTTTGCGACAGTGGGAAGCAAAGGGTCGGGAATAGGCTCCCGTGAGGTAGCTTCTTCTTCCAACACTTCATGGAGCATCAGTTCCAGCACGTGAGGGAAGTAAGGTAATGCGGCACAAGACTGGGCCAAAAGCAAGGCTTGTTCACCAAGGTTTCTGACCAAAAGCTGGCGCAGAATGTGATGGAGGTAGATCTGGGAGGTCCTCTCCACAACACAGAAAGGAAAAAGTACCTCCAACTGTTCCTTAGCATTGCCACGGGTATACAAACAGTCATAGAGCAAAGTGTCATTGACAGCACCAAGGACCAATGCATCTTCAAACAAGACAGCCAGGGGGTAAATGTTGATGTGGAAAGGCAGCATGATTCGTCGGGACAGGAAGGAATGTGGTTTTCGATGATCTCGAGGAAAAAGAGGAAGCCATACTTTCATTCCTGCCCCACCACAGCTCAGCCAGAGTGCCTCCAGGAGATGGCGTTTTTGTTTATTGGCTCGACAGGTTGTCCAGACATTTTCAACAGATTGGGCTAGTACAACAGGAGGACAGAATGGCAGCTGGAGAATGAGAGATGTAATATATCAGCTTTTAGTAAAATATAAATTGAGAGAACTGTATCTTTCACTTTTTGCCATTAATAAACAACTAGTGTTAGCTTGTTCAAAGTGCAGCATGGCAAGTTGCTATGAAATGTAAGGTGGATTCACTAAAGAATATAGAAGATCCTGTCACAGTTCAAGTCTCAAAAAAGTCTCTTGCTTCTGTGTCAAATGTTCTGATAAACTGGCAAGTTAATTCCACTATTTGAAAATACATATCATGTAGGAAGGATATTTGGAAAACTACTTTAAAGACACTTAGAAGGCTTTCCCAACTGACAGCTGCTGTATCTGCTGACCATCAGTTTTCTCTCCCCAGCCACTTAGTCTTTTTTCCACTTGAAAATGGATAATTTTTAGTCAGAAATGGCCTGAACCATCAATGCTCTGGACGCTCAGGATGTGGACTGAGGAATTACATAAACTCACCATCTATCACCACTCAAAAACTGTCACTCTCTTAGCTGGAAGACTGAGGATAACTTTGCTCATTTTCTTAGGCTCTTTAGATTGCAGAGGAAATGGTGGTAAGAGAGTCGAATTCAGGGAATCTTTGAGTCACAGCTATTGGGGCCAGAGGTGATCATGGAAATCATCTCGTCCAACTCCCTTCCCTTTAGAGAGGAGAGAACTGAGGTCCGTACAAATTAAATAACACAGCTAATAAGTGCCCGAATCGGAATCTGAACCGAGGTATTCTGATCTCAAATATAACGGGGTTTTTGTTTGTTTTTACTATACCACACTTCTTCAACTCTTAGGAAAAGCCCTCCACTTTACTCACAAGTTTCCTTTGGTTAGGGCTATTGTCCTTCTCCCGGATTTGAGGGCCGGATCGATCCCTCTGCATCATGATGAGCTGTCCTGCCAAATTTAGCATGATGCTTTCTGCATCACATGCCTGAGGAAGAGAAATTTATCTGCTTTGTCATTAAATTTTAGAAGTTTTCTCAAGTTCACCATTCATTCTAGTGAATTATGCATAAATTTCATAAATAAACATGCAGATTTTCATATTTGCAGCTATTAGTCAATAAAAAAAAACTTACTCAGGTACTCAGCACTCTAACTGGGCATCTGCCCTTGAGGAGTTTTAACTATTTAGCAAGGAGATAAAACTAATGCACATGATACCACAAATTAACAAGACAATCCAGGTCATAAGTGAATGTGTTGTGACTTTCTTCATTATCACCATATTTGTTTCTCTGTACCCTCTGATATAATGGATGGCCGACTCTCTCCTTTGCTACAATGTTGTTTCATTAGTTTCTGTGACACTGCTCCTTCTTGGTATCTCCTCCTATGAACCTGTGTTTCTCTTCCCTGTTTTATATGTGGCTAATTCTGCTTAAATGTGGGTATTCTGTTTGTGGCTCTTCTCTCTTTATACTTTCTTCCCCTAGTGATATTTTCTCAAGGCTCAATCATCATCTCTGCAAATATTGCTCAATTTCCATCTCTGGAAATTTCCACTGTGGAAATCTCCCACATTCTCCCCAGAGTTAAGATCCTTTGTTTCCAGTTGTCTGCTAGAGAGCAACTCCTGTGTATCCCCAGAGCACCTCAAATCATGTCCATAAAGCCTATCTCATCTTCCCCGATAAATCTGTTCCTTATCCAAGCCTATCGATTTCTATTAATAATATCACTATCCTTCCAGCTTCAAAACTTTGGAGTGATGTTTGACTCCTCCCTCACCCTGCAGATCTAATCAGCTGGCAAGCTCTATCATTTCAGTGCCTCAGTAATTTTCAGACCTAGTCTCTCTTTTTCATTTCTAGTGGTACCAGTCTTGTTTAGGCCTTTTCACTTGTAGTAGCATAGCATCCTACTGACTGGCATGGTTGCCTCCAGTCTCACGCTTTGTCAATTTATGCTCTTTGCTACTAACTAGGGAATCTTCTTAACGTTAAGGTTAAATGCACTATCATTACCCTTAGAATACACACACACACACACACACACACACACACACACACACACTGCAGCAATTCCCCAGTGCTTAATGAAAAAGTTTTATCTCTTGGCTTAATATGGCTCTAGCCCAGTAGTGTCAAACTCAAATAGAAATGAGGACCATTAGCCTGTACGTAAGGATCCCTATGAGCTGCATGCTGACATAGAAAACCACATACTAATATTATCTACATTTTATTGCATTTTTATTTCATTAAATATTTCCCAATTATATTTTAATCTGGTTTAGTAGCACTGTGGATTGGATATGGCCCACAGGCCGCATGTCTGACACCTCTGCTCTAGCCTACTTGATCAGTTTTATCCCATCTTCTACATGACAGCAAAACTCTTTCTACCCCTTTCTCTCTCTGCGCCTTTGCTCATGTCATTCTCCCCTTCACTTCCACTTATCATGTGTTAAAGTATCTTCCTTTAAGGCCCAGCTCATATAACACTTCTTCCAAAAGGCCTCCCCTGAAGGCCCTTCCCCCCCCGAAATGGATGTGTTCTCTATCTCTTGAAATTTCTCATGGAATTCTGCCTGGATTTTCCAATCACACTACAGTTATTTTCATTCCTGTTCTTTTCATTAGATTTTAAATTCCTCCTATGTCATACCTATATTTTGTGTGCATAGTGGGCACTTAATCTTACTGAACTAAATATGATAAACACTTCACAACCCAGAAGTATTGGATCAGGCCTAGCAAACAAAAATAGAAGACATGGGAAGTTACGACAGACTTGTTTTCATCTGATTACAATCCTGCTGATTATCTAGTGATTGCTTAAAGAACCTGAGCAAATGACCAAATAGTAGCTGCCATCCTGGTGTGAATTACAAATTGTTTATACCTGAATAGCCAGACTCATCTGGCAATTTACTTGTGGGACATAGGGAGAAGGGTATGAAAAGACTGGCTTTTTAAAAGCAGGAGGAGCCCACATGATTATGAACCAGTTTGAGAGAGAGTAACTCTTCCTAATATGAAGTATCAAAACTGAGGGAATGTTCCAGTCACCTGTGGGATTTGTGCTATTTGTCTTTCTGTCAGAGAACAAAAGATCTTGATAGACTGGAATGGTAGGCTGATTCTAACAAGATGAACTTTAATAGAGATAAATGTAAAGGCTCTGAACTTTGATTAGAAAATGAACTACATAGGCACAGTAGGAACAGTGGATAAATCAAGTCCTTTGATCTAAGTTCAACTCCTGCCTCAGAGACTTACTAAGTTCTCTCTGACCCTGGGCAAAGAACTTATTCTCTCTCAGCTTCAGTTTCCTCATTTGTTAAATGGAAGTAAGAGCACTTACCCCACAGGGTTGCTGTGAAGATTAAATGAACTAAGCTATGTAAAGCACCGTGCAGTCTTAAAATGTTGTATAAATGTGAGGTACAGTCACTATTATTATTAGATATGGCTAAGCAATCACTTATGTTCAAAAGGCGTAAGGATTTTTTCTGAGCAGACTGAAAGCTACTAATAATGGTTAACAGGTCAAACCATTGCTAGTAAGCCATGAGATAGTAAGGTCACAGGGTGCGTGATGAATAGAGGTTAAATGACAGCACGGACAAAGTGGTGAGGATGATGGGTTTAGGACGAATGAGGAAAAGAGAGAGACAGAAGTCCAGAAGCTTATGAGAGCAAAAAAAATTCCAAGTTCAAGCTCATGGCATAATTAAATTAGGTTGAAGTGTACGTACTCTGTAGGGGATAAAGTGCTGGACCTGGGGTCAGACAAACCTGGGTTTAAATCCTTCTAATAATTAATAGCTATGTGAGTCTCAGCCTTAGTTTTTCTCATCTATAATATATCACCTGCTTCATATGGCTGTTTTGAGTCTCAAATTAGTTAACGTATCTAAAACATTTTACAAACCTTGCAGCACTACACACACACACACACACACACACACACACACACACACACACACGAGCGACTATTATTGTTTCTATCTTTGATTCTTATTTTGATAGATCTCAAAAAGACTTCTGAGGAGAAGCTGCTGTCCTGATATTCCTTTATACTTAATGTTTTATGATCTATTACACAGAGAGATGAAATAACTGTTTCTTGTAGCTGAATAAAAATAGTAAGATGATGTAAGCTTATTTTCTATTGACTTGCATTCTCAGATCTTTATCTGTAGTTTAAAGAGCTTATCTACCATCATTCTACCAAAGGCAGCAAACTTCTGATATATTAATTCTACCCACCAGATTACGTCTTACTAGTTATTTATTAGATACTAACTTTTTATAGCCTACAGTGATGAGTTAGTTTTTTAATAGCTTTTTCTTCTTCAAAATTTATATTGTTCATTGTCTGGGCTCCTTAAAGAGGACCTCTTCTGTAACTGGTAGCAATGACCTGGTCTAAATTGCCATAAAAAACTCCTCTATTTTCACAAATACATATAACTTCATTTGTTGCGTACTTCTTTGTCGCCTGTTAACAACCTTTAGCACTGCTTAATTAGATGGTATCTACTTGTCCCAAAAGTATGTCTGTAGTTTTCTGACCTGTTTGTTACATGCCCTGAGAATGTCTACCAAGAGATTAAGCTTCTATCTGAAGGGAAGCTGGTGAGGTGCTTTCCTAGTGCCAGTTTTCGGTTTTGCAAAGGAGCAAGAGTGACCTCCATTTGAGATTTAACTATTCTATCATTTACTATATTGATGGCAGACAAGCATTACAGTTTTGTTTGATCCAACTTGTATTTTCACAAATGATGGATTCTTTTTACCATATTAGATTACCACAACTTATTCACATCCTCCTTTTTTTTTAGGTTCTCCCTCACCTGTATTTTTTTTTTCCATCTTAATTTTTGTTTATATAATGCTTTTAGTTTTTGAATCACATTCTTTGCCACACATATTCTCCCCTACCTCCTTTACTACTCCTACTTTCTTTTTTTTGGAATTTATTATTTATTTAATATTTTTAATTTTCAGCATTGATTTTCACAAGAGTTTGAATTACAAATTTTCTCCCAACTTCTACCCTCCCCCCTACTCCAAGATGGCATATACTCTAATGGCCCCATTCCCCAGTCAACCCTCCCTTCTATCACCCCACTCCCCCAATCCCCTTTTCCCTTCCTTTCTCGTACGGCAAGATAGATTTCTATCCCCCCACTGCCTGTATATCTTATTTTCTAGTTGCATGCTTTTTTTTTTAACATCTGCTTTTAAAACTTTAAGTTCCAAATTCTCTCCCCTCTTCCCTCTCCACCCACCCTCCCTAAGAAGGCAAGCAATTCAACATAGGCCACATGTGTATCATTATGCAAAACCCTTCCACAATACTCATGTTGTGAAAGACTTAACTATATTTTGCTCCTTTCTGTCCTATGCCCCTTTATCCAATTTTCTCCCTTGACCCTGTACCTTTTCAAAAGTGTTTGGTTTTGATTACCAACTCCCCCTATCTGCCCTCCCTTCTATCGTTCCCCCCCCCTTTTTTTTATCTCCTTCCTCCTTCTTTCCTGTGGGGTGAGATACCCAATTGAGTGTGTATGGTATTCCCTCCTCAGGTCAAATCTGATGAGAGCAAGATGCACTCATTCCCCCTCACCTGCCCCCTCTTTCCTCCTCACAGAATTGCTTTTTCTTGCCACTTTTATGCGAGATAATTTACCCCATTCTATCTCTCCCTTTCTCCCTCTCTCAATATATTCCTTTCTCATCCCTTACTTTGATTTTATTTCTTTTTAGATATCATGCCCTCTGTCTATATATGTATGTATGTATATTCCCTTCAGCTACCCTAATACTGAGATCTCATGAATTATACACATCATCTTTCCATGTAGTAATGTAAACAAAACAGTTCAACTTTAGTAAGTCCCTTGTGATTTCTCTTTCTTGTTTACCTTTTCATGCTTCTCTTGATTCTTGTGTTTGAAAGTCAAATTTTCTATTCAGTTCTGGTCTTTTCACAGAGAAAGCTTGAAACTCCTCTATTGTATTGAAAGTCCATATTGTGCCTTGGAGTATGATACTCAGTTTTGCTGGGTAGGTGATTCTTGGTTTTAATCCTAGCTCCATTGACCTCCAGAATATCATATTCCAAGCCCTTTGATCCCTTAATGTAGTGGCTGCTAGATCTTGTGTTATCCTGATTGTGTTTCCACAGTACTCAAATTGTTTCTTTTTGGCTGCTTGCAGTATTTTCTCCTTGATCTGGGAGCTCTGGAATTTGGAGACAATATTCCTAGGAGTCTTCTTTTTGGGATCTTTTTCAGGAGGTGATCGGTGGATTCTTTCAATTTCTATTTTACCCTCTGGCTCTAGAATAACAAGGCAGTTCTCCTTGACAATTTCTTGAAAGATGATATCTAGGCTCTTTTTTTTGATCATGGCTTTCAGGTAGTCCAATAATTTTTAAATTATCTCTCTTGGATCTATTTTCCAGGTCAGTGGTTTTTCCAATGAGATACTTCATGTTGTCTTCCATTTTTTCATTCCTTTGGTTCTGTTTTATAATATCTTGATTTCTCATAAAGTCACTAGCTTCTACTTGCTCCAGTCTAATTTTTCAGGTAGTATTTTCTTCAGTGGTCTTTTGGACCTCCTTTTCCATTTGGCTAACTCTGCCTTTCAAGGCATGCTTCTCCTCATTGGCTTTTTGGAGCTCTTTTGCCATTTGAGTTAATCTATTTTTTAAGGTGTTATTTTCTTCAGTATTTTGGGGGGTCTCCTTTAGCAAGTCATTGACTTGTTTTTCATGGTTTTCTCGCATCCTTCTCATTTCCCTTCCCAATTTTTCCTTTACTTCTCTAACTTGCTTTTCCAAATCCTTTTTGAGCTCTTCCATGGCCTGAGCCCAGTTCATGTTTTTCTTAGAGGCTTTTGATGTATGCTCTTTGACTTTGTTGACTTCTTCTGGCTATATGTTTTGATCTTCTTTGTCACCAAAGAAAGATTCCAAAGTCTGAGTCTGAATCTGAGTCTGTTTTTGCTGCCTGGCCATGTTTCCAGCCAACTACTCGAACCTCGAGTTTTTCGGCAGTGTATGACTGCTTGAAGATTAGAGAGTACTTTGTTCCAAGCTTGAGAGGATGTGCTGTTGTTTTCAGAGCTATTTCTACATAGCAAGCTCTGCCACACCAGCAGTCTTCCTCCCCCAAGAACTGCCAACATGGATCGCGACTCAGCTCTAAGCAGGCTCTGCACTCCTGCTCTGATCCACCACTTAATTCCTCCCACCAGGTGGGCCTGGGGCCAGAAGCAACTACAGCTGTAGTTCTATCCTCAGAGCTGCACCACCTCCACTGCCCCTGGGGTGGTGGCTGAACTCCAAACTCCTTTCACTTTGTACCCACAGCTTTTCCTGCTAACCTTCTCTGTTGTCTTTGGAGTTTGTGGGTTGAGAAGTCTGGTAACTGCCACAGCTCACTGATTCAGGGCACTAGGGCCTGTTCCGCCTGCCTCCTGGTCTGGTTGGTCCTGGTGCAGGCCCATGCTGGGCTCTGCTCCCCTCTGCTCGATAGACCTTACCCAGCGACCATCTAGGCTGTCCTGGGCTGAAGCCCTGCTTCCCTGTGTTATTTCGCAGGTTCTGCAGCTCTAGAGCCATTTTTTATAGGTTTTTGGAGGGACCTGGGGGGAGCTCAGGCAAGTCCCTGCTTTCCAGCCTGCCATCTTGGCTCCACCCCTTCTGTAAGTTCTTTAACTATTTATCTATGGTTGTAAAGTTTCTAGTTGATGTTGAATTTCTACTTTGCTCTTTGTGCTACTTTCATGCCTTGCATCGCTTCACTTTTTGATTTTTACTTTCAATTGCTGATTAAGGGGGAGTGATTGTTTAGAATTTCTGATGTGGTTTTTTTTTTCTGTATTCCTTCCTACTTATTTCTTTTTTGTTGTCTTTAATTAGGCTTGCAAGCCATCTACTGCACATGTCAGCTAGATAGCGAGGTAATGTTCTAATGTCTTTCTGCAGACTTTTAAAAAATTTTTTTTCTTTCTGTAGAGAGCTCTCTCATTCAGTTTCTTCCATAGTTGTCTTGGACTCCAGTCCTTGGGAAAATTCCTTGATAGCTTCACTTTTCCTCCTATAGCTTCCAGCAGTAACCATTTCTTATATTATGTGTCCTGGCCCAGAAATGTTTTTATATTTTCTCTTAAGTACTGGGGGAGAACAAGTTTCATTCATGATGGTTACAATAGTTACCAGCTTTTGAACTATTTTCTCTTGGTATAATTGGTCTGTTAGTTGGATTCATTTCTGTCAAACTCAAAAAGGCTTTTCAGAATGCAGTCTAAGTATGCTCATCTACTTCTCAAAATCATTTGGGATATCAGCACTGTTTTTCCTCGATTTTGTTATTAGATATAATGTCTAAAGTTTGCAGTAAGTGAAAAGTCTCAATGACTTTAGCTTCTCCCAGTATTTTCCTCTTCTGGTTGTAGTAGCTTCCTCACTTTCATCTCTTATTCTGGCTAATCTAGGTCTACTGGTTAAGTTATTTTTTATGACTGCTCTGCTTTGGTTAGCAGTATACCATTGTGAAGACTTGTAGCTGAGGGTACTACTGCCTAAAAACAACATGAATCCTGTTCTGTTATGATATGGTGCTAGTGCATAATGAAAGTATTATTATTTTAGTGGGATCTAAGATATGACCATCCCTGTGCGTGGCTGATATGAAATAAAATCGTGGGTCATGGGAGTTGAATAAGTTGATGAACCAGGAGGTGACAGTGTTTGATGGGCTATCCATAATTTCTAATAACACAATTCTAACAAGTCTGCTCATCTGACTATTCATAATAGATTAAAAGAATCAAATAAAGGAGAGAAAGACATCAGAAGCAGGCACACTAATAAAAATAAGTGACAGCTGATACACTTCCACTAAGGGAGAAGAGAAAACCTACAGAATTCAAACAAATGAAGTACAGGAGCTGTAAAATCAAAGGGCCTTAAGGCAGGGGCAAACAACAGCATACATTGCAAAAGCTCCTGAAAGCATCACTGTGGTAGTAATATAGAACAAGGTAATATGACAATGATAATCACAAAATTAACAGAATAAATGAATAAATAAAATCACAAAATGATGACAATGATCATGAATCATTAATAAAAAAATTACATCGTATCTATGACAGTCCTTGCTTTTAGCTGCTAATGTAATGGTAATGTAAATTTCAAGATCTTCCCATCCATTTATAGGCCCATGTGACCTGCTTAAGTCACATGGAAGCCTAAGTTACATGAAGCCTGTGGTCGGAGAAGCTTGCTGAATGACTGGAACAAGAAAGGATGAAAATACGAAGGGTGGAGCAAAGCCGAAAGGAAGTTGATCAGAGCAGTTAGAGCTACAGCAGCTAGCTGTGTCTTGTTTGTGGGAAGGCCTGAGCAGGGGGGAAGGCTTTGGGACAGCAGTGCCCCCTGCAGTGGTAATGTGTATAAACTTCTTTGTTGCTTTGATGGGCTTTGTTTTCTGGTGTTGGGATTTGGCTTTCTGGTGTTTGAATAAATGTTTTGATTCTGTCTTCCATATAGAGAGTCTGTTATATTTTGCAATTCAGAACTACGCCAGCATGTTCATAGTCACCATCAGTGCTGTGAATATTGTGTTGGCAATACACTGCTCTACACATTTAATACTGTTTTAAAACCACCTATATACTTTACTTATTATCTTAGATTGCAATCTATCTCCTTGTAATTTTCATACATTGAGGCTGATTTGTTCTATAATTTCCTGCAACATATCTGAAGATAGCTGTCAAGTTTCTCTTCTCTAGGTTAAACATTTGAAATACTTTTAACCATTTCTTTTAAGAGATGATTCCAAACTACTCCTTCACTATCCTAGTTATCAGTGCCCCTCTTGACATCTGCCTATTGGAGCTGAATGCAACACCCCAGATATCTGACCAGCACATAGCAGAGTGAAAATTAGTGTGATTCTGACACTATTAATTCTATTAACATGATAGTGTCAATTTTTTTTTTAGCAGCTATATCACACTACTGGATCCTATAAGCTTGAGGAGAGGCTGTTTAAAAAGTCCATGCAAATATGGTCTACATTAATAAAAAATATAGTACCAAGTTCAAGAAGTCTGAACTATATTGGAAGTTGGCCAAACCCCATCTGAAATACTGTGTTCAGTTCTGGATATCATGTTTAGGAGGGACAAATATAAGATGGTTCTAGCTGTATGGAGATATGGAGATGCTTAATCTGAACATGAAAATACTATGGAAGAATCTGATACATGTTATCAAATATATGTAAAGTGTTATATGGAAGAGAAAGAAGACCTTTGTAACAAGAAAGGAAAAGGAAGGGAAATGGAACAGGCATTTATTAAACACCAACTATGTTGCCAGGCACTATGCTAAGTGCTTTATAAATATTCTCTCATTTGATTCTCCCAACAACCCTGGGAGGTGGGTGTGATATGTATCCCATTTCACAGATGAAATGGAGGCAAAAAGGGGAAATGATTTGTCTAGGGTCACACAGCTAAGAAGTGTCTGAGGTCAGATTTTGATTCACTATAACTTTTTTTTTTAAACAATTATGACAGGATTTATGTGAGCCTCATCTTATACTTTTACATTTATTCCTATCATATTGTTGTTAGTCTTGGACCAGCCTATCAGCTACCTATCACAATAGCTTTTTCACCCTGCTTCATGCGTCTAAAAATCTGTTAATAAAGTTTTCTCTATTTCATCTAAGCAATGTGTATGTTAAGGTAGGGAAGTGTACACTGCACTTTACAAAGTTTTAGTGCTTAAAAATAAGTTTCAGTGATATGAAAAATTAACTTATTTGAAACAACTCGTTTCCTGATTAAATTTACCCTAAAACCGAGTACTTTTCCTACTGTGGTTCTTGGCTAAGAAGCTCTTGAAGCGTTCCACAATAAGGCCAATTTACCTATAGGATAACAGCATAACAATTTTCAACATTTATCTCTGAAGAAAGGAAAAGAATATGTTTAAAGGGTTCTATTACCCCAATAGAAGAAAAAACAACATAAAAGTCCATTTTAAAAGAATTACCTACTCAGTCTAGAAGCCCTTCACTTTTTTTACTGTGCTTAGTAGGTTGAACTCCTTCTACTGCCAGCATCAAGATATGGTAAAACTATGTTAAAGGAGACACCCTAGGACATGATTACATTTTAGTAACACCAAAAAGGCATGTTTTTTCCTTTAGCAACCACAGGGTTAAGCAGTGATAGCATTCCTGGAAGTGAAAAAAATGTTTAAGCTTCAGGGAAGGCAAAGGAACAAGCATTTATATAATGCCTGGAGCCTTTACAAATATACCATTTGATCTTCACAACAACCCGGGTGGCAGATGCTGTTATTACCTCTATTTAAAGTTGAGGAAAATGGAAACAGTAGTTAAATGACCTGCCCAGGGTCGTACTGGATAAAGAACTTATGTCTTCCTGACTCAAGGCCTAGCGCTCTACCCACTGAGACGCTTAAGAGATTTAAACACACTTCTACAGAAAATAACGTACTTACTACCAGCATGAGACCAACACAAATGAGAATAAAGCTGTTCTAACTCTGGTTAATGTTAACAGACTAAAAAAAAAATCTAGATATAAATTTCTGTTGAGCTGATTTACCATAAACTCTATGAATAGCCTAGATAACAATCATCAGATTCCTAACCACCAGTGCAACATCGCAGATAAAGAGACTAGGGTAAGGGTATTACTTTGGATAATTTGTAAAACAATGCAGTCTCTTTTAACTGGTTATTCCCTTATTCTAATATGTAGATAAAAACTGAGGTAAGATAATCAAGGGATGTGAGATTTAACAAGAGCCCGAATTCACTCACACAGAGATGGTCATACCTTAGTGTCACACATTAAGTATTCTAGATTCATAATTGAGAATTCTGAAATTCCTTTACTGATCATAATTTCATATCCTTCCACCTTTTTCTGGGACCCACTCCTAATCCTTTATCCTTACTATGCTCTCCAGGCCACTACTCTTGCCCTGGTTTCAATTTCCTCTCTTCTCTAACCTGAACTTCAGGTTAACCAATGCAACTATATCCTGTCCTCTATCCTTACAAGCCTTGAACCCTTGTCTTATCACAATACATGCCCTGTGAAATTCTAACCCTGGGTTAGTGCAATGACCCAACTTTTCTACTCTTATTCATGTACTGTCAAATAGCACTGGAGAAATTTGCACAAGTATGCTGACTGGGTCCATTATAAATTTATGTCATCTAATCTGAGCTGTTCTTCCCTGCTATCTATTCTATCATTCAACCTAATGATATTCTTTCATTCAACCAAAACGGTTCTCTCCAAAGCTACACTCTCTTAATTACCAAATTTAATGGTCTTTCCTCAATCCTCATTCTTCTTGACCTCTTTACAGCTTTGGCTCTGTCAATCACCCTTTTCTCCTCTATACTCTCTTCTCTCCTGGTTCTCCCGGTCCTACCTATCTGACCACTTCTCTTAGTCTCCCTTGCCAGATCTTCATACAAGTCATGCCCACACTAACTGTGGGTGGTCCACAGGATTCTGTCCTAGGCCCTTTACTCTTCTCCCTCTTCACTTGGTGATATCATCAGCAGCCATGGTTTCACTTATCAACTCTACTCTAATGATTCTCAAATCTACTTATTCAGTCCTGACCTCTTTCTGAACCTTCAAACTTGTATTTCCAAATACCTATCAGACATCACAAATAGGATATCTGTTAGATATCTTAAACTCAACTTGTCCAACACTGACCTCATTGTCTTTCCCCGCCAAATCCTCTCCTCTTCCTAATTCCCCTATTTCTTTTGAGAGTACCACCCCCACCCCCACCCCCCCACCCCCCCCCACCCCCCCCCCCACCCCCCCGTCACTCAGGTGTCATCCATGACTTCTCACTCTCTCTCACAGCCCCCACCTCCAATCTCCTCCCCCCTATCCCTTATATCCAATTTGTTGCCAAGGCAGGCCAATTCTACCTTCACATTTCTCTTACATTTCCCCTTCTCTCCACTGACACTGCTACCACCCTGGTGCAGACCTTCATCACCTACTGGACTACTGCAAGACCCTGCTGGTTGGTCTCTGCCTCAAGCCTCTCCTCACTTCAGTCCATCCTCCACTTAACAGTCACTGTGTCACGCCCCCTCTCCCCCTCCCCCTCCCCCCAAACAAAACAAAACAATATATTCTCCTGGCTACCTATCATTCTCAGGACTAAGTATTAAAAAATCTTCTTTGGTGTTCAAAGCTTTTAGTAACATGCCCCCTCCCCCATCCTCTCTAGTCTTCTTATACCTTACAACTCCCATTCCCAAGTACTCTTCAATTGAGTGATATTGGTCTCCTGGCTATTTTTGATCAAGAAACTCCAGATTCTGACTCCAGGTCATTTTTCAATGGGATTCTTTCTCCTCCTGTATTCCCTGGTTTCCTTCAAGCCCTAGCTAAAATCCTATCTTCTAGAAGCTTCTTTAATTCTAGGGACTTCCCTCTGTTGATTATTTCCAATTTATCCCATATATAACTTGTTTGTAACATAGTTATTTGCATGCTGTCTCCCTCACTGGTCTGCTTGCTAGCTCCTTTTAAGCTAGGACTGTTTGTTTTTTTTTGTTTTTTTTTACTTTCTTTGTATTCCCAGAGCTTAGCATAGTGCCTGGTACCTAGAAGGCATTTAATATATGTTTACTGGCTGACTTACATGAAACAATTCCAAACCTATTCTTTTCTCAAACCTCTCACACTAACTCCTCCTCAGTTCTCCTTGATAGAAGACCTTAATCAAAAACGGAAGCCATTTGTCATGACGTCCCTCTTGTGCATCTTAAACCTCCTTAAATTCCCCATTCTCTCCTCCTTTGTTCCAGTCTCTGATGAAGAGGTGGCCCTTCTCACTTGGGCCAGCCCTCCTACCTATGCCCCTGGATCTCATCCCTCTCATCTCCTTCAGCAACTTTCCCACTCAATCATCCTCTTCCTCTTACTAATCTTCATTCTTTCCCTATCTACTGGCCACATCCCTGAGGCCATAAGCCTTTCCTACATAGAATGAAGTAAGCAGAACCAGAACAACTGACAGCAACACTGCAAAGAAAAACACCTTTGAAAGACTCAAGAACTCTAATTAATGTAATGACCAAAACACAAGGACTGATGATGAATACCAGGGAGAAATGATAAAATTGAGATGCAGAATGAGACATAAAGTTTTGGACATGGTCAATAAGGAAATGTATTTTACTTGACTATGCATATTTTATATTTCAAGCAGGAGAGAAAAAACAATGCTTGATAGCGTTAAAAAATTAAGCTAAGAATTTATTTTTAAAAAGCCTTTCTCATCTTGAAAAAATATTCATTTGACTCTACCATTCCCCCAAACTGTATCTTTGCTCCCTTTCACAGCCAAACTCCTAGAAAAAGTTGACTGCATTTGTTTTTTCTGCTTTTCAACCCTTGCAAGCTGACTTCTGACCTCATTGCTGCTTTCAAGTTACCAGATGACCTCTTACTTGTGAAATCTGATGGCTTTTACTTAATCCTCATACTTCTTGACTTCTCTGCGCCATCTGACAGAACTGACCACCTTCTCCTCACCAGGTTTTGTGACACTGCTCTCTCTCGATTTTCTTCCCTATTGTCTGACTGCTCCTTTTCAGTCTGCTTTGCTCTATCATTATCCAGGCCATAAATCCATAGAGGCTCTGTCCTGGGTCCTCTTGTCTTCTCTTTCTCCACTCTTTCTCTGTGAGCTCAATCAGTTGAAGAAATGAATGAAAAAGCATTTGAATATTTATGATGTGCAGAATACTAAGCTGAGTGTCAAGGTTATAAACAGAAAAGTTCCCAAGGGTTGAATTATCCTCTTTTGATAAATGACTCCCAGATTTATGTAACCAGCCCTAGTCTCTCTCTTGAGCTCTAGTCCTGCATCATCAATTGCTTTTTTGGGGAAAATTTCAACTGGATATTCTAACAGCATTTCAAACTTACAATCTAAGGAATTAATTTTCTCCCATCCACCCCCCAAAGCCATCTCCTCCCTTTCCTATTATATTTTTTCTTTTGAGGACATTTTTATTCTTCCAGTCACCTCAGGAATCATCCTCAACATTTCATTTTCTCTTAAGGCACATCTCTGATCATCTGGTAAGTCTTACCAATTCCATCTCTACAACATCTCTAGTATCTATCAATCTCCTCTTTTCACTCACATGACCACCACCCTAGGTTAAACCTTCCTCACCTCTTGCCTGTGCTACAACAGTCTTCCAAATGGTCTCTCTGCCTCAGGCTTCTCCCCATTCTAATCCATCCTCTTGGAGGAACTTTAAAAACACTTGTTTAAAAATTCCAGTCTAGTTACTTTCAGTCCAAAATATTTCCCAGCTTTTTGCACATGAATTTAGAGATGTGGGTTACATGACAGTTACATAAAATCACTGCTGTCAAATTCCTAAACACTATCTTATTACTGCTTCTTCTGGCAGATGTATTCTAAATTGTCCGAGATTTTTCATCACACATCAGGAAGGCATAGGCTGTATAAAGCTACGACTACTCAAATACAATACAATATAATGAAGTATAAATACATAGGGAGAACCACGAAGTGCTATGAGAGTTCACAAATGGGAGGGGACCACGTCTCACTGTGGGAGACAGGAGTGGGAGGAACAGAAAGCAACGTGGACAATTTGATATTTTAGCTAGGCCTTACAAGATGGTTAAAATTTCAAGCGCCAAAGTTATGGGGGAAAAGCATTACAAAAGTACAAAGGGAGGCAAGTATAGAACATATTTAGGGAATGATCTATCTGAAAGGGAAATTAGGGCTAGTGAAAGCAGTGTGAGGTATGTGTAGAAGAGTAGGCTGGAAACAGATTTTTGAGGGTCTCATATGCTAAGCTAAGGAGTGGTATTCAGGAAATTTGTACCAATTAAAAAAGTCAGTAAACACATTATAAAAACAAAGCAATAATAACAATAATAAAAGAAAAAGCAATACCTTTCTCTCTCTTGTTCCTCTAGAATCCAATTTGTTTGGAGAGGTACTATGGTGTACTTGTAGACTCGCTCTATCACTAATACCCTTGTGATCTTGGGTTAAGTAACCTATGCTTCAGTTTCCTCATGTGATAAGCAGAGATAGTAATACTGAACAACATACCTCACCTGGCTGGTTTAAAGGTCAACTCAGATGATGTACATGAAAGCATTTTGAAAAGACAAAAAGTACTATACAAATATAAAGTAGTATTACCAGGATGTCTTTAATCACAAGTCTAAAATGTAGCATCTAGATTTTCTGGCTAGACTTAAGACTATGGGGCAAAGGAGTGACAATTTTAAATTCTTCAGATTTTCTTCCCCTGCCTTTAACTCAAAAGAAATGCTTTTAAAAGTTTATTTTGGGGCGGAGCCAAGATGGCGGCTGGTAAGCACCGACTAGAGTGAGCTCCGTACCCGAGTCCCTCCAAAAACCTATAAAAATGGCTCTGAACCAATTCTAGAACGGCAGAACCCACAGAACAGCAGAGGGAAGCAGGGCTCCAGCCCAGGACAGCCTGGATAGTCTCTGGGTGAGCTCTATTCCACACGGAGCTGGGAGCTGGGAGCTGGGAGCTGGGAACGGAGTGGAGCAGAGTCCAGCCTGAGCGGCGTGGACGATCCAGTCCAGAAGCCGGGCGGAGGGGGCCCTAGCGCCCTGAATACGTGAGCAGTTACCAGACCCCTCGACCCACAAACACCAAAGACTGCGGAGAAGGTTAGTGGGAAAAGCTGCGGGAATGGAAGGAGTTCACGGTTCGGCTTCCAGCCCCGGGGGCAGCGGAGGTGGGGCAGCTACAGCTGTTGTTACTTCCGGCTCCAGGCCCACCTGGTGGGGGGAATTAAGTGGCGGATCACAGCAGGGGTGCACAGCCTGCCGAAGATCTGAGCCCAGTCTGGACTGGGGGTCCTTGGGGAAGGAGGAGTGCGGCTCTGACAGAGCTGGCACCTCCCCCCCAAACGTAGAACATAGAACTCTGTAATCTACAAGCAGTCATACCCCACTGAAAAACTCAAGGGTCAAGTTAGTTGGTTGGGAATATGGCCAGGACGCGAAAACGCGCCCAGATTCAGTCTCAGACTTTGGATTCTTTCTTTGGTGACAAAGAAGACCAAAACATACAGCCTAAAGAAGACAGCAAAGTCATAGAGCCTACAACCAAAGCCTCCAAGAAAAACATGAACTGGCCCCAGACCATAGAAGAACTCAAAAAGGATTTGGAAAAGCAAGTTAGAGAAGTAGAGGAAAAATTGGGAAGAGAAATAAGAAGGATGCGAGAAAACCATGAAAAACAAGTCAATGACTTGCTAAAGGAGACCCAAAAAAATACTGAAAAATACACTGTAGAAAACAACACCTTACAAAATAGACTAACTCAAATGGCAAAAGAGCTCCAAAAAGCCAATGAGGAGAAGAATTCCTTGAAAGGCAGAATTAGCCAAATGGAAAAGGAGGTCCAAAAGACCACTGAAGAAAATACTACTTTAAAAATTAGATTGGAGCAAGTGGAAGCTAGTGACTTTATGAGAAATCAGGATATTATAAAACAGAACCAGAGGAATGGAAAAATGGAAGACAATGTGAAATATCTCCTTGGAAAAACCACTGACCTGGAAAATAGATCCAGGAGAGATAATTTAAAAATTATTGGACTACCTGAAAGCCATGATCAAAAAAAGAGCCTAGATACCATCTTTCAGGAAATTATCAAGGAGAACTGCCCTGATATTCTAGAGCCACAGGGCAAAATAGAAATTGAAAGAATCCATCGATCGCCTCCGCAAATAGATCCCAAAAAGAAATCTCCTAGGAATATTGTTGCCAAATTCCAGAGCTCCCAGATCAAGGAGAAAATACTGCAAGCAGCCAGAAAGAAACAATTTGAATATTGTGGAAACCCAATCAGAATAACCCAAGATCTGGCAGCTTCTACATTAAGAGATCGAAGGGCTTGGAATGCGATATTCCGGAGGTCAATGGAGCTAGGATTAAAACCTAGAATCACCTACCCAGCAAAACTAAGTATCATGTTCCAAGGCAAAATATGGTCTTTCAATAAAATGGAGGACTTTCAAGCTTTCTCAGTGAAAAGACCAGAACTGAATAGAAAATTTGACTTTCAAACACAAGAATCAAGAGAAGCATGAAAAGGTAATCAAGAAACGGAAATTGCAAGGGACTTACTAAAGTTGAACTGTTTTGTTTACATTCCTACATGGAAAGATGATGAGTATGATTCATGAGACCTCAGTATTAGGGTAGTTGAAGGGAATATGCATATATATATGCATATATATATGTTTATGTATATATATAAGTGAATGTGTATGTATGCATGTATCTATGTGTATATGTATGTATGTGTATGTATGTGTATATATATATATATATATATATGTAAAAGAGAGAGAGCAGACACAGGGTGAGTTGAGGATGAAGGGAAGATAGCTAAAAGAAATAAAATGAAATTAAGGGATGAGAGAGTAACTTACTGAGAGAGGGAGATAGGGAGAGATAGAATGGGGTGGATTATCTCGCATAAAGGTGGCAAGAGGAAGCAGTTCTAGGAGAGGAGGGGAGTGGGCAGGTGAGGGGGGAATGAGTGAACCTTGCTCTCATCAGATTTGGCCTGAGGGGGAATACCATACATACTCAGTTGGGTATCTTACCCCACAGGAAAGAAGAGGGAGGAAGATAAAAAAAAATAAAAGGCAGGGGGATGATGGAGTGGAGGGCAGATGGGGGTGGAGGTAATCAAAACAAACACTTTGGAAAGGGGACAGGGTTAAGGAAGAAAATTCAATAAAGCGGGATGGGTTGGGAAGGAGCAAAATGTAGTTAGCCTTTCACAACATGAATATTGTGGAAGGGTTATACATAATAATACATGTGTGGCCTAGGTTGAATTGCTCAACTTCTTAGGGAGGGTGGGTGGGAAGGGAAGAGGGAAGGGAATTTGGAACTCAAAGTTTTAAAATCAGATGTTCAAAAACAAAAAAACTTTTTGTATGCAACTAAAAAATAAGATACACAGGCAATGGGGCGTAGAAATTTATCTTGCCCTACAAGAAAGGAAGGGAAAAGGGGATGAGAGGGGAGGGGGGTGATAGAGGGGAGGGCTGACTGGGGAACAGGGCAACCAGAATATACGCCATCTTGGAGTGGGGGGGGAGGGCAGAAATGGGGAGAAAATTTGTAATCCAAACTGTTGTGAAAATCAATGCTGAAAACCAAATATGTTAAATAAATAAATTGCATTAAAAAAAAAAAGTTTATTTTGAACACAAACCCATACTCATAAATAGGGTATTTTTTGTATTATTTTCAGTTTGTTTTAGCTTTACAATGAAGAAGATGAATAACATCAGAATATTCTAGAATGTAAGGATGGAAAAAAATGTGCTTAACCTGCTCAAGTTAACAACCTTTCCCAATTTAAATTCGATGTTAAAACCGAAATTCTCTATAATCACTATGCCTCTCAACCACCTGGCAACTTGATAATTCCTTCAAAAACTCTCATTCAAACCATTCCATTTGACAAAAGCCCAAATATGAATAGTACCTGATGTGGCATTTTCAAAGTAATCCCAGTTTCTGTTCTCACTGATGTCAGAGTCACAGATACTACTAGGAAAGGATGAGGGATGTAGCGAGACATGGAGACCTCCTGGAGAACCTGAATACTGGCAGTAGTATTTAGACTATAAAAACAAATGCACATTTCAAAAACATTAGTCTCAAGTTTTTCTTCCCCCTTTCAGCAATATCATTTACTAGAATTTCATGATTACAGCCCTCCCTTCCTATGGGTCATATACATTATCTATTCATCTACCAATTACAGAAGAAAAGGACCTGTTCCCTACCTATAATCTGTATCTTCTCCCTCACTTCCCATACTTAGGGAGGATAATGGCAAAAAAAGAGGAAAAATTGTGGAAATCAGAAGATAGCAGTGATGGATGGTTGAGAGGAAGGAAGTTAAATGGTAAGAACAAGAAGGTAGGCTCTCTGATTTTATCTTAGCAAGGAGATAGATTTCTCTGAGTAGAGCCTCACTTATTTATACAACTTTAATTTTTACTATAACCTTAATTAAACATGAATAGCTACCAACTATTTTTGGTCAAGCAGTATCTTCTAAATACCATTCAGTTACTCTATTAACTTTTCATCAGATAAACAGAGGGAACCTGTGATAACACTATGCTACAGGGCATGAGGTAAACTGGTAGCTAATAGTATGTGTGCTACGTTAAGCTTCATCACTCTACAAACTGCAAACAAACATTATCAATCATCTTGAATACTAAGCTAGAGGACCCATGTTAAACAATACACATGGCTATTTATTTCAAAATTTTTTGCAAAAGCATAAAGATGATTTAGAATCTTAGGTATGAAAACAATGTCTGGAACTTAGAAGGTGCTTAATCCAAACTTGTTGAACTGAAATGAAATTCTGTATTTTAGGAATCCTCAAGTATAACTCCCTCATTTCACAGATAAAGGACCTGAGAGATTGAGTGATTTGCTGAAGGTCATATAAGGAAAGGCTAGGATTCAAGCTAGGGTCCTTTGGCTCCAAATCTAGCCCTTTTCTCATGATATCATTTCACCTCCCAAAGAGCCTCAAGCATGTTGATTAGCTAAACGAGTTAATATAGAAGTTGGTTTTAATTTCTATTATCTATAGCTTAAAAGAGGTGATAATAATTTTAATTCCACTGATTAAATCTTTCTTTAATGCTCTTAGATAAAATTAAATCACTTTTTGAGAAAATAAAAGCTAAATTGAGGGCACATGATAAATAATAACTTAAATCAATTTCTTTCATGCTATACTCACCCATCAGTTTTTCTTTCAATACTGTAAAGACATATAGAACAGTCAGCTCTAAATAATATTACCATGTCTCGGAAAACACTAAGCAGTAATGTTTCTGCCTGAACTTTGGTGACATGAGCAAAAGCGTTGTCCAGGTTGGATGTTCGCAAGTAAACTCTTAGCTGTAAGACCCCACAAAAAAGAAAATAAAAAGCAAGCAATTCAGTCTTTTGGTCACAGACAATGACTATTTTAGAAGTGAATTTTCTTTGATCTTTTTCTATTAATAGGCAATTAAAAGCTATATCAGTAATTGGTTAATAAAAGACATATTGGTGACTGGTTAACAAACACAGACTAATGATATTCAGAAGGCTATGCTTATCATACATACAAAAAAAGCAAGGTGTAGAAAATGTGAGCTGCAATCTATAGAGATATTTGCTTTGGGCTGTCACGTTTAACTAGGCTTATCTTCAGATAAGAGGAGGATCACTTTCAAAATGAGCCCATTATGTTGCCTCTCACTTGTTTATACCTCAACTGTACATCTGTCACAATCTATCTGGCATTACAGTTATAGGTACATTTGTTTATTTTTATTTTCTCCTACTAGATTATAAGCTTTGTGAGGGCAGGGACTTATATAATTCACCTTTGTATCTGCCCTAGTCCCTAATACCTTGCCCACAGTTGGTGCTTGAAAAGTGTGTGGAGTGAGTCATTTAATCTTTACATCCACAACTTCCAATCTTTAGAGAACTCACCTAAGTCTAGATTTTACATCATTTAAAACATGTAAAGTTACTAGTGTTCAGTAAAAGAAACCCCAGAATTTAGATTTGGTAAGCAGAACTACCTGAAACCTGCTTCAAAACACTCATCTCAAGGAATGAAATATTTTGTTTAAATTTTTAATTCAATTCAACAAATATTTATAGTCTATTATGTTCAATTCGTGTGCTTGATTTGATGTATACAAAGATTTTTTTGCACAAAATTCTGCACTTAAATGTGCACATATTTAAGTATAATAAGATGCAGAGTGTGACTGGAGCAGTGGTGATAAAGAACCATGAACAAAATCAATGCAACTAGTTAAAGAAGAAAAAGTAACTGGTTGGGGAAAAATTCTTTCATCAAATATCTCTGATAAGAGTCTGACACATAAGACATATAAGGAATACAGGGATAGGTTCTAGACATGGCTGCAATTTCAGGGGTATAGGGAACTCCCAGGAAAGGAAATTCTATCAATGCAACAGAAATATATGACAAAAAGCCATTCCCAATGGCTAGGTGGTAAAAGGACATGAATCAACTGTTCTCAAAAGAAGAAATGCAAACTGATATAATTATGTAAAACAAGATTTTATATATATATTATATATACATATAAACACACACAAATATATATACATAAATAAAAAAAATTGGAGGTAATATCTGAGGAAAGGCACTAGCATTAAGGGGGACTGGGAAAGGCTTCTTGAAGAAGGTGGGTTTCACACACTGAAAATATGACAAAAGATAGGAATAGTGTCAGTACTGGGGATATGGAAAGGCAGGCATATTAATTCACCATTGGTCAAGCTGTGAATTTGGCCAACCATTCTGGAAAGCAATACAGAATTAAGCAAAGAAAGTGACTAAAATGTCTGTACCATTTGACTAAGATATCTCACTGCCAGGTATTTAATTCAAAGAGGTCAAAGAGAGAAAGTCCCATAATATACCAAAATATTCTTATTAGCACTTACTGTAGTAACAAAAAACTGGAACAATGTAAAATACCCACCAACTGGGGAATGGTTAAACAAATTGTGATACACGGATATAATAGAATACTATATTTTTTTATTATGTGAAACAAAAAATGTGAAGAATATAGAGAAGCATGGGAAGATTTATAGAAGTGGAATCAAAATGAAATAATAAGAACCATGAAAATTATATTCATGACGATGTAAATGGAAAGAAAAATCACCACCAAAAAGGACTAGGAATAGGGACTAGACCCATATAATCATATATCAAATAAGTAAAAAGAGGAATTGGACTAGAGATTTCATTAGTGTAGAACTCCTAGATGAGGAATCTTCTTCCACCAATGCAGGTTGGCACTTTCTTTGAGAGTTGCTAGAGCACTGAGAGTTTAAGTTGGGTCACAAAGTCACTAACTATATTACAGAGGTGGGGCTCGCTCCCTCCAAGGCCAGTTCTCTAACTATTTCGCCACACGGCCTTTTCAACCACTGAAAAACTGAACTGTATGTTCTGAAATGATATTGACCAAGCTCAATCCCAAAGAAGATATGAGAATGCACCTTTGCTTTCTTCTTTGCAAAAGTTGAGGATTAGAAGTGTGAAATCCTGCATGTGTTTCCAGTCTTGATTGATGTGTTGGTTAATTCTGCTGAACTGATTTTTTCCCCCTTTATTTTGTTATAAAGTTTGATTCTTTGAAGAGAAAAGGCAAGGAATATATTTGGAAATTATGGGGATGTAAAAATGAAAGATTGTGGGGGGTGGGGGTGGAGAAAGGAGAGATCTAGGCAAAGCACACTGGGAAAATATGATGAGAGGGAAAATATTTTTGGATTTGTTGTTTTCAAACAACAAGGTAAGACTGCTTATGATTAAAATATGGAAAACTGTTACTTTTACAACTTCTTTTTACCTCTTCTTGGTGGTCATTTAAATTATAACATGCCAGGACAATAAAGTCATTCCACCAGGCTAAGCCACCTGTCACAATCATATTTTGCTCCTTAAAATACAAGAGAAAAAAACAACATGTTAGTTTCATGACTCAATTATACAGATACCCCAAGCTATATGACCCTTACATTTATTTCTGATGAAGCCTGTAATTTCACCAGTATAAGGAGCACCCACTGGAACACTTCCTCTAGCAACAGAAATTAGCTCATTCTTTTGCAATTTATAGTTTTTAAGTTGCCTTGGGCAGTGAAGGGTAAAAGGCAACTTGCCCAGAGCCACACAACCTGTTTATTTGAGAGGCAAGACTTGAACCCAGTTCTCCCTAACACTTAAAGCCAGCTCTCTATCATCTATATCACAGTGACTCTCAAGAAGCTAATATACTTGTGAAATATTCCCAGGAAAGTGAAAGAACCACCCCAGTATTTCTGCTGTACTCTTCAACCACAAAATTAGGTAATTTTGTAATACCTTCATTAGTAGCAACTGAGAAAGAAATGTGTAGCCCCAGACAGGAAAAGATGAGGAAGACTTGGGCCTTAAGCTCAAAGTGAATGGTGCAGCTTCAAATCTGGCAGGTAAAAAACTATGTCCCTTCAACTATGGAATGATTATCTGAACAGTCTTACCCTATTTGAAATTAACTGTCACAAGCCATGAAAGCTAGGTTTCTCTTGAATAATTAGTATAATTGCATAGGACAAATCTAGAAAAAAATACTTGTTTTTCGTGCCTTTCTTGTATCATCACTTAAAAAAATTATGGATATGGACCTCAAAAGCTGGCAATAGCACAGGCTTTTCTAAGCCACTGAGAATCCCCTACTTTACATCAGTTCACTTGGAACGTATTTAATACATTTAACTTAGGAAGGAAATGACTCTCTCTCTCTTGTTTTCATTAACAAGATTATCGGTAGGGAACATGGCATATAATGTTACAGAGTTTTTCTCTTAGCAAAATTTTTCTTTTAACAAAAAGAAAATTCAAGCTCCTTTAGTATAACTATTCTTTTAGATTATTTTCCATTGCTCATGTTTAATTTCATAAAATTATTTCTAAGGGAGCATGATTTCATATTTGATGGCACAGGTATTTCCCTACTTTGTAAAAGGACTGACCTGGGTAATGTTTCCAAAGAGCTTCCATTTTTTGGTGAGCAAAGAATAATGTGCAAAACCAAACTTGCCAACGACAGCAACATTTTGTCCCAGCTTGTCAATCGCTGAAAACTGTTTGAATAAAATAAAATTAAGAGAATTCTCTGGAAACCAACATACTTTGTTAAATGTCACTTGCATGAAGAAATAAAGCTACTGAAAGAAGCACTTAAAAACAAATGAAGTCATAGATAAAGTAACTCACCCTGATAGGCCAATTGCTCTCTAGATAAGTGCTGGAAATCTGGGGAAAACAACAGACTTGGAGTCAAATAACTACTTAGTTCTTATATATCGGTATTCATTTTCCTATGCAATTGTCAAAACCATATCGCAGAAAATATTTTGTCCAGAAGTATGCAAATCTCAGAGAAATCTTAGTTTCTTGTTTATTTACTGGCAGAGATCTTTTAATTGACCACTTGAGTTTAAGACTAATCTTATTTCTGTATAATCATTTCCAACAATGCAATTCCAAAATTCCAAGCAACAATTCAGTATTCATATGGCTCTGTAATTAGATTTATTTCTGTTGTAGCTATTCTTATGGTTTCAAATGTATTCTTTCTATCTACTCTAGTTTATTTTAAGTTTCTTAAGAACAAAGTCTATGTTTACCACAATTTCTTCTATCTCCCTAAAGTGGTTTTTGGATACACAGGGAACAGTCAATAAATGTTGATCAATTTATCAAACAAGGGGGCAGCTAGGTGGCGTAGTGAGTAGAGCACTGGCCCTGAAGTCAGGAGGCCCTGAGTTCAAATTCAGCCTCAGACACTTGACACAGTTACTAGCTGTGTGACCTTGGGCAAGTCACTTAACCTCAATTGCCCTGCCTTCCCACCTCCAAAAAAAAAATTTATCAAACAAGTATTGTTTGATACAGTGTTCTAGGGATATAAATACAGGGGAATACAAGAACAAAGAAGGAAACAGTCCCTAATTGCAAGGAGTTTAGATTCTGATGGAGAGTGGAGAGGACAAAATCATCCACAAATACACACAATAATATATAAAGAAAATAAATACAAATACATGCAAAGTAATTAAAATATAAGGTAATTTGGGAGGGAAGGCACTAACAGTTTCAGCTGAGGGGGGACAGTGAGGAAAAGCTTCATGTAGAAGATGGTTCTTGAGTCATGTCTGAAAGGCAGAGAAGATTGATTATGGGGCGGAGGTAAGGAGGGAATGTATTCCAGGCATGTGTGTGACTGAGGCAAAGCATGGGTTTGGGAGGTGGAGTATTGTGGGGTGAGGACAGAGAGAAGACCACTTTGCAGGAAGGAGAATAATGAACAATAAAGCCTGAAAGACAGATTGTGGCCAGGTTATGACATGCTTTAAAAATTCAACAAAGAGTAGAGGAATCAGATGGTTATATCTGTGCTTAAGGGAAATTACTTTGGCAGTAGCGTGCAGGGTGGACTGGGATGAGAGAATTGAGGTAGGGAGACCAACTAAGAGGCTGTTGGAATAATTTAAGTGTGATGTGATGAGGCCTTGAATTAGGGTAATATCTTTGAGTGAGGAGTTGAATTCAAGAGTTGTCGTGGGACAGAAACAGCAACTGATTTGATATGTTGGGTCAAAGAGAAGGAACTGTTGAGGATAATACTGGGGTGATTTAACTGGGAGGAGACCAGATAGCTTTTTCAAGGCATCTGGCTAAGGAAGGGAGGAGAGATATAGGACAGCTTTTAGTAAGGATAAGGTAAGTCAGTGAAGGTGTGGTTGGTTGTTTTTTTTTTGTTTGTTTTGTTTTTTAAGGATGGAGGAGACTTGGGCTTGTCTGAAGGCATAAAGGAAGGGGATAGATAAGGCGAGGTTGTAGATTCAAAAGAAGGGGGACCTGCTGGAGGAGATGGAGGATATGTAATATACATGGTCTTGACAAGGAGAAAGTACACTTGTCAGAAGCTAGGGGGAAAGAGTGGAAGATGAAGTCAGAGGTTTTTGAGATAAAGAAAAGGGGAGAAGAGGCAGTTTATATCAAATGGACTCAAATTTCTCAGTAAAATAAGAGGCAAAGATTGAGAGAAAGTTGAGAGAAAGCAGGGGAAAGAGAGGCATCAGAGAAGGTTTAGAATAGCTCCTGAGGGGACTGAGATAAGGAATCAATTAGGAAAAAATAAAAGGACTGCCTTGCTTCAGTGAGAATCCAGTTTAGATCAGATAACATGAATTTGTAATATATTCAGTCTACATAATTGTTGTGAGACCTCCTCCAGCTGTGTTCAGCAGCTCATGAGTAGGAACAGGAAGGAAGTAGATGGTGGGAATAATCCAAGGCTGAGGTTTGGCAAGAGATGAGCAGTGATAAGACAAGAAACTAGAGGGTAGATGACGCTACAGAGTTAAATGGCTTCTTGTTGTTCAGTTGTTTTTCAGTTATGTTCAACTCTCTGTGACCCCATTTGGGGTTTTCTTGGCAAAGGCATTGGAGTGGTTTGCCACTTCCTTTTCTAGCTCATTTTACAGATGAGAAAACTGAGGTAAATAGGGTTAAGAGACTTGCCCAGGGCCACACAGCTGTTATGAAGCCAGATTTGAACTAAGGAAAATTAGTCTTCCTGACTCCAGGTCTAGAACTCTATTCACTGCGCCACTGAGTTGAAAATGGTTACTGAGTCAATACTGGGGGGTGTAAAAAATGAAGTCAGATTAGGGGGCGAGGGAATGGAAGGATTTTAATGAGGCAAAGGACAGATTTAGGAAGGATGAGGTGTAGAGAAAGGTGAAATGATAGGAGGTTATGGTCAAATGGGGAAAGTCAGAGTTTCTAATTAGAGAAGTGGAATAACTATCTGGAAAAGCCAAATGGGGCAAGTGGTTCGTACAGGGTCATGGAAAAGATCTGACCCTTTGAGTGCTCCACCACAATCGTAAGGTCTGAAAAGTGGACATGATGGGTGGTATTTCTAGCCCTAAGTGCTACCACAGTCCCAATGAGACCTGGAAGGTCAGCATAGGTGACCTCAATTCTAGCTCCACTGGAAACCCGGGATCCCAGCTGACCTCTCTAGCTTGATGTTATGTAGCTCCGCACAATGAAAATTAAGTAAAAGTTCTATCTTTTCCATTTTTAGAATTCCATTAAATGCATTTAGATAATGATTATGATAATTAGTATGCCAAGAGCTTTACTACTATTATCTTCACAACAGCCTTGGGAAGTAGGTGCAAATTATTAACCCCATTTTACAGAGGGGGAAACTGAGGCAAACAGAAGTTAAAGTGACTTGCCCAGGGTCACACAGCTAATAAGTATCTGAGGTCACATTTGAATTCAGGTCTTCCTGACTCCAGCTCCAGCACTCTATCCAGTGGGCAACCTAGATCCCACGACTCAGGATTCAAAAACTTAAAAATTTCAAATTATCAACTAAATTGGTATTTAATCCAGCCAACTTCTCTTTGTCTTAAAAAGGAAGCATGAGGTAGGGGCAAAAATGCTGGACTTGCAATCAAAAGACTTAGTTTCCAGATCTAGCTCTGACATCTATCAGTTATTTGACTTCTGTCAAGTAATTTCTTCCCTATGAGATTCCATTACCAAATGGGGATACTAATAATAATTATACAGCCAATGTAACATGTCTATCATAAGGAAAGGGCTTTGTAAACTTTAAAGTTTACAAGTTCTAACTAATTATTTGTACAATGATATCAATTATTATTATTATTGTGAGGAAAAAAGAGGAAATTATTTATAATCTAAAACCACAGGTCGAGTCTAAGATTTTGTTGGATTTCTAGTGGAAAAAAACATGTTGAACATAGCCTGAACAATAAAAATTTCTAAGCATTAATAAATACTAAATTAAATAAACATAAGATTCTATTCAGAATGCACCTATCATTGAGAAAACTATCTTCAAATGCAGCTAATTTGTTCCCCAACTAGAAGGTAACCATGACAGAAAGGCTATTCTGTTTTTGCTTTATATCCCCAGCACCTAAAGGTGTCTTGTACATAATAGAAGCTTAATAGATATTTGTTGTGCTGGAATGAATAGTCTGTCGTTAGCTTTTTTCCTTAGTAGGGGCTTTTCAAGTTTACTTTGTTACACAGGAATGGGGAACACTTTGTATGACCTGACATAGACTCTGATTCTTGCCTTTAATCTTTTTTTTGGGGGGGCAGGGCAATTGGGGTTAAGTGACTTGCCCAAGGTCACACAGCTAGTACATGTGTCAAGTGTCTGAGGCTGGATTTGAACTCAGGTCCTCCTGACTCCAGGGGCGGTGCTGTACTCACTGTGCCACCTACCTGCCCCTCTTGCCTTTAATCTTAAGGTTAAAATCTTACCAATTAGATCAATTCAGAAAATCACTGTAGGTATGGAGAAAATTCCCCAAAGATGAAACAAATGTAGGATAGAAAATGGGAGGGGAGGGAAAGAGAAGGATGAAAGTTGAAAGGATTTTTGGAGAGGACTGTCTGTGAGATTGGTAATTTTTATTTATGAAGAAAACAAACAAAAAAATTGCGGTCTGGGACTGAGTTGTGCATGTTTTCAACCTGTGACTAGGCACAAGTTCTCAGGCTCCAATCTCCTTCAACATCACCACTGCTTGAATCAGTAATATCTGGTCCCCCTATGGCAGTGCTTATAAAACTTATTCAAGCCACAATACAGTTTTGAACTCATTCAGCAGAAGGGGCTGCAATGTGGAGAGTGGGAGTTAAAATAAGTTAACAAGCAGAACTGAACACAAAGCTTTTTGGTGATGAGATTTTATTATCTATTTTTAGAAGTTTAAAAATTAATCTTTAAATCAAAATACATTTAGAGATTTACTTACATCCTTAAATACGTAATCATTGTCCTATCATATTTCCCTAAGTACCCTCTCTTTATCTGCAAAATTTCCATTTCATTTTTATAAACAATGGTGTCTCATAAATAGCAAAAGTAATTGACTTATTCCTCAAGTAAACTTTTCCTTCTCATATAATGCCTCTGTGCTTGAAAAATTCATGTGGGAGCATGAAGTAGCTTACTTTCTTAAGTGGTCACTATAACTTTGGTTACAACTAATTATTTGTATATTGGCCATCTGAGAGACTTCTGAAATTTTTATAACAACTCCTGGAAGCCTGGATTATGGAAGGTCAGTAGCTAATTGATAATAAAAGAAATCCTGGACATGAAGCCATAACCATTAAAAATATACCAGTGGGGAAACAGCATACCAAAGAGAATTTGTCTGTGGAATGTCAAACACTCTACACTTGCCCCATCACTGCAACATTGTCCTATAGCAAAGCAGCAATTATCTTTACATTGAGAGATCTGTGAATAGCTATTAATCCTTTCCAAAGACAGAAAAACATGTGAATGTCTACCTTTATATCTTTCCAATAAATAGATTATTTAGAATTACCCTATATAAAAAGCAGAATTAATAAGAGAATTTGGTAGGCTACAGAATAACCAGCAATAATTTTTTCTTGCACTTAACAGCATAAGTTTAGACTTTCTTATACAGCCAACTTTTTTAGAATACTGGTCAATATGATTATGCACCTTTCAAGAATTAAATGGACTTTGCCAAGAAAAAGAATTAATTTAGAAAATGTTACATTATTTAGGATTCAGCTGTGTAAAGTGTGCTGGGCCATCTCTAGGCTGTTCTGATCTATATCTGGCCACTGAACCCAGATGGCTCTGGGGGAGAAAGTAAGTCTGGTGACTTTGCACAGTCCTCCCTCATTCAAATCCAATTCTCTTGCAAGTCATGGCATCATCTTCCTCATGTCATGATCATCTTTAAGAATGAAGAACAAATGACACAAGTACAAACCACCACAGGTGTAAACTGTGTATTGGCCATTGGCTCTTAAAGCTTTACAATCTGAAATTTGTAACTAGGAAAATAGGATGGAGAAAGAACAAAACATTGTGTTAAGAATAAGCATTTTCTTCAACAGCTGTGAGTAGTCCTGCTTCCAAAAGGTAGATACTTTTTTTCTTTCTCTTGAACTTAATGCAAAGACTAACAACCTAAAATCTTTTAAAGTGAAGAGCAGGGATTTGGGTGGAGATTAGGGAAAGGAAGCTGAAGATAATTTAAATTTAATAACAGAGAAAATACAGATTAAACCTAGGAAAAGGAGGAAAATGGAAGACAGAATTAACTCTGAACTTATTTGCTTAAGTACAAGAAAATCACGAACACATAAAATGCAAAATCTTTCAGGAAAAGTGGACATCTAAATAGGATCTTATGTTGAATAGGGAATTAGACAAAGTACCTGTGTTAAGCTTAAAGGTTATAACAGTAGCTGGTTCAAGGAGACATCACTGTTTATCCAAAAATGCCCAGGTTAAAAATATGCAGTTTGGGGGCATTTAAAATGATTTTATACAAACCACATTGGGAAAACAATTCATTTAATTATCCAGGTGGAGTCATAAGAAAAGGAAACAAAAGATAAATGGAATTAAAGACCTGAATTAGTAAATTCAGGCTACTACTAAAAAATAGAAATAGTTTCTATTGGATTTAGGTTCTTTGGTTTCAGTGTTATTTTTAACTAGATAAGAATAATGATAAATCTGCCACTAACTAGCTTTGTGATCTTGTACAAGTCTTGAACAACTCTTTGGGGCTGAGTCTCTTTATCTATAAAAAGAGGTGGCTGGACTAAATAATCTGTATGGTTCCTTCTAGCTCTGAAAATTCCATGCTTCTATTCTAATATAATTGTCAGTGGATTACTAGCTCTGACATAATCTTATTAACTCTGGGAAAAACTGAAAAATTCAGAAAATGAAATTGGTTTTGACACAGAAATATGTTAGAATCTCATATATAGATGGTATAACGACAGTGTTACTGCTGGTAATCAATAGACAAACACTTTTCTTTATTGTCCTAAATCAATTCAAGTGTTTGTTCAAGGTAGTTTAATGGATTTCTAGAATCATGGAATTTTAGAGCTGAAGGGGAATTAATTTTATTTCCTGATTGTCCTGAATTCCAGACCTACCTGCTCTAATCCTCTGTTCTACTTGGCTCTTTGGTAACATAGACCTGGCTAGGTAGAACTGGCATTGATGCTAGGTCAGTGTAGAATGAATAGTTTATAGTATGGGGAAATGGAAATAGCAGAGAAATGGCTACAAGAGAGAAGGGAGCAGTGGAAAGTTTTAATAAAGGAAATACTTGATTCGGTTTTATTTAATCATAAAAAAGTAATCATGGGAAGGTACAAACTAAGTGGGGTAGTGTAACAACAATTTAGATTTGAAGATCTTTCCCACCCATTAGTAGGCCATGTGACCTGCTTACATCAAAGGAAGCCTAAGTCACATGTGGTAGGAGGAGCTTGCTGAGAGGAAAAGGAAATTGTGTCACAGGAAATGCTGAGAGAGCAGTTACGACAGAGCTGAGGGAAAGACAGCCAACCTGTGATAGCTGTGCTATAAGTTTTGCTTGTTGGTGGCAAGGCCCCAGCAGGGGGCAGATGGTTTTGGGATGGCGAGGCTCCATGCTGTGATACTGCATATTGAATTCTTTGCTGCTGTGATGGATTGGGCAGATGGCTGTTGGGATCTGGTCCTCTGGTGTCTGAATAAATGGTTTACTTCTGCCTTCTATGTGAAGAGTCCCATATATTTTGCGCTATAGACCCACATAAGCTTTTTGACAATTATCATCTATGTTGTAATTATTGCCTTGCTGATACAGGTAATGAAGCATATATGTATGCACAGAGATGGGTTAGCATCAGGAAGTTGAGAAACAAGCCTCCTTTCCACTGTGGAGAAATAGTTTCTGACCACGGATAGTTAAGCCTAGACCAGGGCTGTCCCGCCTACAAGCATAGAAATTTACATAAATGCTTTAGTAAACGAAGCTGGGGTACTGCAGAGCTCTCACTAAAGTGGCAAATCAAAATATATTGTCTATCGTTTCAATAAAAACCTAAGGTTGGACAGCCCTGGCCTAGACTATTTATGAGAAAGAGGTACAGAATTTGGTATTGTAGTGGAAAGGAAGATTTAGGGTGGTAAAGCTACAAGTAGATGGTTACTTTCATTAATTCATTTTAACTTAGTTTTTTCCCAAAAAGTGAATTTCTGAAATAAATGTTTTGCACCAAACTATGGTATTTCTTTTTTTTTCTGAATGCTAATATACTGATATTCTGAAAAAGATTTTTAAAAAATGTTTGAAGAGCTAAATATTTTGTTATAAGCACAACTGATGGCAGAAATTCTACAATGGACACAGGAATATGGGACAGAGGCTCTAAGTCTATATAGAAGACTCAGTTCTTCCATTTGATTTAATGTCACCTGCACAGAACTGGCCTGGGTAAAACTAATCTCCAGTGATAATTTGCATGACCACGCCTTTGTTTACAACATAGCTGGATGTATATTTCTTGAAAAATATGAAAGAGTAAATAAGCATTTCACATAGTTGTGATGGAGGAGTAACAGGCAGAACTTCCTGTCCTTGAAGACACTGCAAACTGATAAAAGATTTAAAGCAGAGAATAATCCATTCTGCATTAAGTGGCAAGAACAAAGAAGAAACTAAAAAAGGTAGAACATAAAAGTGGAAAAAAGACATGACACAAGAGGGCAAAAGCCACTCCATTTTTTTGCAGCAACAGAAAAATACTTTGAAAACTAGTCTCAGGAGAAATCTCACCAAGTACTACAAAAAGGCAGCAGTTCAGCATGAAATGAAGTTACCTGCACAACGTGCCAATGTCGGTGTCCAAGTAAAGTGCTTAAACCCTGAGAATCTAAACTTCCATCTGAAAATGGACTCTTTTCCCGAATGGGCTTATGTTCAGAGTGTGCTGATGAGTTTCTAGGATTCTGGGCTTGTGAGGCATCTCCACAGTTCAAATACAAGCGATCCTCTCCCTGAAGTAGCACCTGTTCCTGGTTACTCTGTGCGAGAGGAGACAAAGAAGGAAGAAACAATTTTAAAAATTAATACTCCAGTAATTAGGGAGGATAAAATGGAAGCTAAATAATAAGTGTTGTGTTACAGCTAATCTTTGCAAGGCCCTCACTACACACAGCAATCTGTATATTCATCCCTTAATGACTGTTCTGCATTATTTGGAATGGCAGTTCCAAACTTCTTAAACCCTCAATTCTACCTTTTTCTGCCCTGTACCACCTGGCTTCTCTTAATGTCGCATTCTCATTCTTCTAAGACTACCAACACTCTTACCCATCCTTCCATCCTTGTTCTAGGTCTCAGTGAAGGAAAACAAAGCTACCACATTCCATATTTACTTTCAACCTCATATCCCCTCCAGTTGCCTCTGGAATCTTGCTTCTATCTCCTACAATTTCAATCTTTCCCTGGTTACTGATTCTTTTCTCCTAGACAATAAATATGCTCACATCTAAAAACAAAATGAAAAATAATCCCTTCCTTAACCCTGCCACCCCTTATATATTTATCCAACACTCATTAAATCTCGCACTATGAGCAAGATATGGCTCCAAAGTAGGTATATAAAAATTTTTAAAAAGGCGTAGTCCCTGCCCTAAGGGAGGAAGGGTATGACAGGCAGTTAAACAAATGTAGTACAGATTAGGGAGTGATATAGACAAAGGAAAAGATTTAGTTAAAATAGTGACTGAGAGAATGTTTTCATTTAGGGAGATCAAGAAAAGCTTCATGGGGGAGAAAGCATTTTCTCTCTCTCTTCATCTTCACCGCCAAACTTTAAGAAAAAATAGATTCTATGTGCCACCTTCACTTCACCACTGTCTACTCTCTCCTCAGCCAGTGGCAATCTGGATTCAGTCCCAACTGTTCTATCAAAACAACTCCCTCTAAAGTCACTAAAGACCTAATCACTAGATACGATATTCTTTTTTCTGCTCTTAAAGCCTCCTTGACTTCTCTGTGGCACTTGACAATATTGGACTACCACCTTTTTTTCTTCTTGAAAACCCTTTCCTCTGATGGCACTATATCCTCACTATTTTCCTACCTCATCTACCATTTACTCTATCTCTTTTTCTAGCTCCTCATCCCTCTTCTACTCCTTATACTCAATTTGCCAAGCATCTCTCCACAGACCTCTTTATTCTTCCTACTCTTTCTTCCTTGGCAGCCTCATGTACTTCCATATCTCCCATTATCACCTATATGTACTTCCCTTCATGTTCTCCCCAGAGCTCTAGTTAAATATTTTAACTGCCAACTATATATCTCCATCAGTATACCCTGTCAGTACCTTATACATTTAACTTATTCGAAACAGAATCAATTTCTTGCTTCCATGTCTTTACCCTCCGATCTAACCTTCACAGAACTTTGGAACTAATCTTCTTAACAATTACTTTGATTATATCATTTTTCTACTCAAACTACTGTGGCTCTCTACTGCTTACCAAATAAACTCTTCAACACTCTTGGCATTCACAGCCCTCAATAATCTGGTCTCAGCCCATCTTTCCAATCTTAATTCCTATTATTTCAGATAAAATGGACTACTCTCTCTCCCCCATCGTTGTCCCTTTGTTCCTGCTATCCCTCATACTTGGACAGCTACCTGCTGAAGGCCTCTCTTCAAGGTACAATTTAGGCGCTAACTCTTCCATAAAACATACTCCTAACTCTCCTTGCAGGTGAAAGCGACTTCTCCCTCTCGAAATCTCTCAGGGCTTACTGCCTGGACTTTTCTTTTCATTTGTCTCACTCTCTTTCATATAATAGTTGTTTGTCTATATGTGTATCCCCATTCAATTTTAAACACTTTAAAAGCAGGATACATTATGTGTGAATCTTAGCACAAGGCACTGTACATAGCAGAGGCTTATCAAGTAGTTGCTGAATTGATGATGTCCACAAATTACCTCAACATTTATCCTGGCATCCTTATGAAATTTACATATGATATAAAGGTGGACACTTGAGAGGAGGATGATAATCTAGACTCAAAAACATCTAAAAAGGCCAAAAGAATGAGTCCAATCAAATGTGATAAAATTTGTAAAGGACAAATGTAAAGTTCTACACTTGGGTTAAAAAAAATCAACTTCATAAAACCAGAGAAGAGAAACACCTGGTTTAACAACCATTCTTGTGAAAAAGATCTAGAGCTTTTAGTGGATTTCAAGTTTATTATGAGTCAACCGTATGAGAAGAGAACTGGAAAAAGCTAATGCTATTCTAGTTTACATTAAGAGAAACACAGTACTTGGGACAAGTGAAGTATATTTATACATTTTACTCTGCTCTGGTAAGGCCATGTTTGGATTATTATATTCAGTTCTGGACATCTCATTTTAGGAACTTTATAGATCATATGATACGTTTCCAGAAGAGGGTGTGAAGGATAGTCAGAATAATGGCAAATATGCTAAATGAGGAGAAGCTAAAAGGTGCTTGCATTATTTTCTCCTTGACCTGGGAACTCTGGAATTTGGCGACAATATTCCCGGGAGTTTTCTTGGTGGGATCTTTTTCAAGAGGCAATCAGTGGATTCTTTCAATTTCTATTTTACCCTTCTGGTCTAGGCTCTTTTTTTGATCATGGCTTTCAGGTAGTCTAATAATTTGTAAATTATCTCTCCTGGATCTATTCTCCAGGTCAGTGGTTTTTCCAATGAGATATTTCACACTGTCTTCCGTTTTTTCATTCCTTTGGTTCTGTTTTATAATTTCTTGATGTCTTATAGAGTCACTAGCTTCCACTTGCTCCAATCTAATTTTTAAGGTGGTATTATTTTCTTCAGTGGCCTTTTGGACCTCCTTTTCCATTTGGGTAATTCGGCCTTTCAAGGCATTCTTCTCCTTATTGGCTTTTTGGAGCTCTTTTGCCATTCGGGTTAGTCTATTTTTTTAGGTGTTATTTTCTCCTTTAGCAAGTCACTGACTTGTTTTTCATGATTTTCTTGCATCACTGTTCCCAATTTTTCCTCTACCTCTTACTTGCTTTTCCAAATCCTTTTTGAGCTCTTCCATAGCCTGAGACCAATTCATATTTTTCTTGGAGGCTTTGGAGGTAGGCTCTTTGACTTTGTTGACTTCTTTTGGCTGTGTATTTTGATCTTTTTGTCACCAAAAAAAGATTCTAAAGTCTGAGTCCATTTTCGCTGGCTGTTCATGTTCCGAGACAACTACCTGACCCATGAGCTTTTTGTCAAGATATGACTGCTTGTAGAGTAGAGAGTACTTTGTCCCAAGCTTTAGGGGCTGTGCTGCTGTTTTCAGAGCTACTTCTACACAGAAAGCTCTGCCACACCAGTGCTTCTCCTCCCCCAAGAACTGCCAAACAGGATCACGACCCGCTGTGATCCACCACTTAATTCCTCCCACCGAGTGGGCCTGGGGCTGGAAGCAACAGCAGCTGGAGCTCTGGAAACAGACGCAGGAGCTTCCAGCTGCTGCTGCCCACTGCACTGCACCATCTCAGCTGCCCCCGGGGCTGGGGCCCACCGCTCTCACTCCAATCCAGCCATTTTTCCACCAACCTGCTTTGTTGTCTTCGGCGTTTGTGGGTTGAGAAGTCTGGTAACTGCCATAGCTCAATGATTCAGTGCCCTACAGCCTGGTCCAGCCAACTCCCAGTCTGGCTAGTCCTGGCCCCCACGCTGGGCTGAGCTCTACTCCCATCACCGTGTAACAGACCCTTCCCAATGCCCATCCAGGCTGTCCTGGGCTGTAGCTCTGCTTCCCTCTGCTATTTCATGGGTTCTGTAGCTCTAGAATTTGTTCAGAGCCATTTTTTACAGGTGTTTGGAGGGACCTGGAGGAGAGCTTAAGTGAGTCCCTGCTTTCAAGCTGACATCTTGGCTCTGCCCCCCACTTTAGGCTTATTTTAAACAAATTTTTTCTAATAATTACTCTTTTCAAAAGCGTCAGATGTTACTATGTTTCCCTCACTGGAAGTGTTCAAACAAGGGATAAATGATGGTTTGTTATGGATTCTATACAAGGAATTCTTGGTAAGGGTCAGATTAGACTAAATGCCCCCTGAAGTAAATTTGAACTCCTAGATTCTATAATTACCTTTTGAGCGAATGTAAAATATGATGATTTATGCAAATGGGATTATTTGGTAGATAAACTACATTATAAATTCTAACCATAAATGAATTTTTCGTTTAAACTCATTTTATTCAAAAGGGCCAAAAGCACATCCAAACTTAGAGCTATTTTAATGGCAATTTCCAGAACTGCCAATAGATGGCAATGTAACTTCATGGAAGACCTTCATTGCTAATAATGAACCAAATTTCCAAGTGTGAAAACAAGGAGTTTTAGTAGTTGCAGACAAGGGTAATGATTTCTTAGGTGCTAGTAATATTGGAAAGGTTGGACTACTGTTGGTAGAATAAGATCACAGTAGTGTACAGCTTTGGGATGAGCAGTAATAGTTCCAGCTCAAGTAAAAGAGACCTCAAAGGAATTTTCCTGGCCTGAAAACATGGACGACATGGAGTACATCTCATTGCCTCTATGGTCTTCATTTACTACATTGAAAAGATCAAAAACTGGTTTTCAAAATGGACTATAAAAGCACACTAACAGTGTTGGAAGAGCTGTGAATTATTATAAATTGCACATCCTTTGAACTAACGAAGGCACCAATAGGTATCTATCCCAAGGAGGTCAAGAAGAAAGGTCTTAATATTCACAACAGTACTTTTTTTAGTAGCAAAAAAACTGGGAACAAAGTGGTTCCTATCAACTGGAAAATGGCTGAACAAATTGTGGTATGATAATGTCAAGAGATGATACTGCACCATAACAGGCATTTATTTGTTTTTAAAGTTTTTTTTTACATTTTTTTTGAGGGGGGAATGCAGGGCAATTGGAGTTAAGTGACTTGCCCAAAGTCACACAGCTAGTGTGTCAAGCGTCTGAGGCCGGATCTGAACTCAGATCCTCCTGACTCTAGGGCCGGTGCTCTACTCACTGCGCCACCTAGCTGCCCCCACAACAGGCATTTATTAAATGCCTACTATGTGCCATGGTGGGCACCAAGATAGTGCAATGGATAGAGTGCCAGGCCTAAAGTCAGTAAGATGAGTTTAAATCTGGCCTCAGATACTTACTAGCTGTGTGACCCTGGGCAATTGACTTAACCCTGTTTGTCTCAGTTCCTCATCTGTAAAACAGACTGGAGAAGGAAATGGCAAAGTGGTCCAGTACCCTTGCCAAGAAAACTCCAAAAAGAGGTTGCGAAGAGTCATAGATGACTGAAACTACTCAACAACAACATGTGCCATACACTGTTTCAAGCACTGGGGATACAAATAAAAGTAAAAATGGTTCCTGCCCTCAAGGACCTCACAATCTAAAGGGGAAGACAATATACAAATAACTATGAACAAATAACACACACACACACACACACACACACACACACACACACACAAAGGATAAACTGTAGGTAAGCTCAGATGAACAGCAGGAGCACATAAAAAGGGCTGAGAGGAGCTTCTTGTAGAATGTGAGATTTTAGTTGAAACATGAAGGAGATCCAGGAAGGAGGAGGTGAAAACAAGGAAGGAGGGCATTCCAGGCATGAGGGACAGCCTGTAAAAATGTATGGAGTCAGAAGATGGAATGTCTTTGTGAAAGAAATAGCAAAGAGACCAGTGTTTTGGATTGTAGAGTACGTAGAGGAGAGTAAGGTATAAGAAGACTGGAAAAGTAGGAAGAGGCCAAGTTATAAAGGGCTTTAAAAGTCAAACAGAGAATGCTATATTTGATCCTGCAGGTAATAAGGAGCCATTGTTGTTTATTGGCAGGGGAAGGGGACTGGAGAAAAAGAAGAAGGGTATGACATAGTCAGACTTGCATTTTAGAAAGATTCTTTGATATTTTAGTAGAACATGGGTTGGAGTAGGTAGAAGATTCAAGATAGAGACAGCAACTGTAAGATTAAACAAAAAAAGGGACCTGAGTAAAACTAAGTGAACTAAGCCAAGTGAAGAGAGCAGAACTAGAGGAAAAATATATATAACACTGATTTCAATACTGTAAATAAAAAGAACAGTGTGAGGCAGCTGAACCTTGATAAAGTATAATGAACAATCTTGGCCACTAGAGAACAGATGATGAAACATACTTCCTTCCTCTCACTAGGGAGGTGGAAGCCTAGGGATTCATAATATTGCATATGCTATCTGATGATTCCACTGTATTAACTGGTTTGGATTAAATTTTTTAGTCTACTGTTTATGCTTAATAAATGATTATTGATTAATTTTATATAACAGGAGAGGATTCAATGGGGGAAGGGCTTATCAGGAATTATGCTATATAAAAAAAGCATAGATAAAACTTTTAAAATAAAAATTAAAGAAATTAAATGAAAGTTAAATTATCTACCCACATTCCTTCGTATACGTTATTTCCCCATGTTTCTTTTGTTTGACTATGTAATTTGTTATAAGAGTTCTGATTTCCTTTTTTTCAGAAGGGAGGAAAACATAGGAGAGAGAAAATACTTAACTGAAAAAAAATTAATTGAAAATAACATAAAAAGAACATAATTTTTCAAGGTTATGTTTTTCAAGTTTAGAGAAGTATAAATCAGCTAGTTAGAGCCTTGCCTTTCAAAACTACTTATTCTTTCTATTACAAGAAGAAATCCCAGTTATTGTCACTTTGCTATGAGTGTTTCTTTTACATAAAAGTCAATGCTATTTTTCTGCGAGTGTTTCTGTTTTTCTGGGGACCACTTAGTTGAAATTGTAGGAAAGGCTTTGAGAAAAGGCCATTTTCATGCTTTGTTTCAATCTGAAATGCACCAAAGATTTAAAAATGCCTGAGGCAAAGGAGGAAATTGAGTTAGTAAGAACTCGAAAAGACAGATGGCTATGCATAGCTGTCAAATAGCATTTCAAAAATCCACAACATTCTGAAGATGGAATTTTTTTGTTTGTTTTTGAGGGGAAGGAATGATTTTGAAAGAAACTTTAAAATTGTAGAAACTGAAAAGAAATTATTTTCAGGTGCAAATAATAAATACTTGGGCTTGACCCTGATGGACAAAACGCTATAAAAAGTTTCCTTTATAGCTCCTGGGGCCTGGGGTTAGAATACAGTTATACTCTATAGAAGCAAAAATACAAACAGGACAGAGTGCTAACTCAATTTTTTGAGACTACTTTCTCTCCCACTTTTGTTCTTACTGAACCCACCTTGTTTTTACTGAACCTATAAATATATAAAAGGACATATAATAGACCCAGAAAGAAAACTTCTGGCACAAAATAAACCAAGATAGAAAACAAAATCAGAAACAGTTATAACCTATGAGAGTGGTTCAAGATTTGAACACTATAAAATGACATCTTTTTTAAATGTTAAGAATCCCAAAAGATAATTGAAAAAAAACCCTTTAAAATGCTATAGGTCATAAATACCTACTTACCATACAAGGGTTAACAGTGAGTGCACTTTTGATGAACTGAAATTGTAGAATGCCAGGCTGATTAGCTGAACTCTTGATGTCAGACTCAACATCGGCATTTTGAGAACCAAATCCACTAATTACCCACAGATGATAACCTTCTGCACCCCAACTCTTGTGTGAAAAGGAAACAAAAAATTACTCTTGAACAGCAAAAAAACCTCTTCCATCTCATCTTAACTGCATACATTCTCATACTACTTGCATGCCAGAATTGTTCTTGACTTGTAGAAGATTGCAAAATGTTGCTAAATTCAACATGCTTTAGAATCACATTAAAATTCAGTTTTTCTGAGTGTCACATTCCTTGCCCCGCACTTGGGACAGTGGAACAAATTATAGATAACACCAGTATCACCAAATCTAGGACTTTATTCTCAGGAAAATTTTCTCTCTACTTTATTATTTAAATTACTTTAATTGGATTATAGGAAAAGAGGATTAGAGAATATAAAATCACCATTTCTGACTTAGATAATTCGTTTGATCAATAAAAAGAGTCCAAGGCACAAATAAATAATCAAATATCAAAACCTTTTTGCTACATGCTTTCTTTTATTCTCCTCTCCCCCCACACCACACACATTCCCCACCCCACTGAATGATAAAGGAAATATAACTATGGAAGCACTGTCTAGAAAGGTTCATGATCCAGAAAAAGATGACAGGGAAAAGTCTCCTTTCTTATTTCTAGAAGAAATGCTTCCGTAATTCTTATGGGATTATTCACAAACATAACTTATGAGTGGTGGGGTAGTGTAAAATTATGTCTGACGTTATATATAGAAGGGTTTATCCCACTGATTTCTGTAAAATCAGGAAGGATATTCAATTTATTTTAAAATAATATAATAACAGTAATTCTCAAGAAATATTTAGTAGTAAATTGTTAGCAAGACCTTAAAGGCAACATGTCCAACATATATTTAGTTTTGTGCCTGGTTATATGAAAGAGAAGAATAAAAAAATAGCTGCAAAGGAATCATAAAAGTAATGGAGGTATTCCCAAGTAAAAAAAGGTATACTTTCTTTACAACAAACTCTGCCCTACATGATAGTTACCGTCACCAAAAAGAATAAAAAAATGAAACACTAAAGACTAACTAGGTTTTCCCCTTTACCTTTAAAAATGGTTCTAGCCAATCAAAAATTACATGCTGAAGAATTTATTCATATTCTGGCAGAACATTAAATCACATAAACAAGAAACACCACACATGACAAAACACAATTTAGACTTCTCACAAAGTGCTAATTTTTATAGGTATACTTACCATAGAGCTGATTTTAAGAGGTTCTTTCTTAGTACCATCTGACCGGTAACTAAAAGAACAAAGACATTCTTAGTATAGGAGTTTAACTTATTCACCATGAAGTCCCTAAACCCTACTTTTCATCTCAAAAGCCCATGACATCTTTTTCCAGTCTCATTTTTTTCCTCCAGTTTCTGATGAGACGTTGACTCTTCTTTTGAAAAAATTTATACAATTCATGTTTTTTAAATATAAGTTTTAAGTCAAATTATCTTTTTTAACAATTTAAAATTGCACAATTCTTTTGTCAGTCTGAAAAAAAAAGCAAAGAATTTATTTTAAAAAATCCACCACTACAATATTAGTTCTATCTGGTTTTTTTTTTTTTTACAGATCTATACAATAGAATAGCAAAGAATTCCTCAATCCATATTATATAGCAATCCATAGCAGGACGGGTAGCTTCTTGCCAAGAGGCCCTAGGAATGGCAGCTGGAAGCACTATGCACAGTGAACTTTCTACCTAACCAAGCATATTGGGGATAGAAAAAAGTCAAGTCCCCCTTGTTAATACTTACATAGTATTCTTGTATATTCCTTGTGAATATCCTTGATACCATACCCTACTCCAACTTCCTCCAGCAGATTTGCTCCCTCAATTATCCACCCTCTCTCCCTAAATTTTCTTCTCTTCCTATCAGTCAATTCATTCTTTGTTGCCCAAAAACACAACTAAGTCTCCCCATCCTTTAAAAGTCCTTGTTTGACTCTTTCATACACTCATCTTATACACAATTCTATAGTTCTCTCCCTCTCACAGCTAAACTCTTGAGAGAAAGATGCCTATCCTTTATTTGGACTCCCCTTCTCTTCTCACTCCCCTGAAAAACTGCTTTCTCCAAAGTTATCTTTCTCTTCCCAAATCCAATGGCTTTTAAAAAGTTCTTATGATAAGCGTTCTTGACATCTCTGTAGTAGCCCACCACATTCTCCTCCTAAGATATTTTTTCCTCAACTCACTTCCTGACAATTTCTTCTCAGTCTCTTTTGCTGAATCATCCATATCTTATCTTCTAAATGTGGAAGATTCTAAAGCCGTTATGGACCCTCTTTTATTCTCTCCCTCTATACTCTCTTGGTGACCTCATCAGTTCCCATGGATTCAATTATCATCTTTATGAAGATTTCTCCAGTACTACATCAAGTGACTAATGGATATCAACAACAGATGTCCTAGAGATATGCCAAAGCCTAGGTGGTACAACAGATAGAGTGCTGGGGCTAACATCAGGAAGACTCATCTTTATGAATTCAAATCTGGCTTCAGACACTGACTAGCTATATGACTGTGGACAAGTCACTTAACCCTCATTTGTAAAAATAAGCTGGAGAAGGAAATGGCAAACCACTCTAGTATCTTTACCAAGAAAACTCCAAATGGGGTCACAAAGAGTTGGACACAATTGGAAAGTGACTGAACAACAAGAAGACATGTCAAACTCAATATGTCCAACACAGAATTCATCATCTTAATCCCTAAACCGGTTCTTATTCTAAAACTCCCTATTTCTATCAGGGGCATTATCATCTGTCCAAGTCACTTGGGTTGCAGAACCTTACAGTTTCCTCAACCCCTTATTCTTCCTCACCCTATATATCAATCAGCTGCCAAGTCTTTTCAATTCTACTTCTGTAGCATCTCTTACAAATACCCTCTCCTCTCTACTCAGTCTCCATCCTAGTTCAGCCTCTCGTCACCTCTTGTCTGGACTACTGCAGGTCACTCCCCTCTAATCCATCCTTTATACCAGCTATAAGCAACGGTAAGTTAGACAACCTTGGGGGGTAAACATTCTCTGTCAGGACTTAATTTGGCAAGGGGAATTGGGATATTTACCTTATCCTCCAGTGGGGTAAAATAAGACAATTTTCAGGACACCTTAATTATTGTGAAGACAGGTTTCCAGAGATACATTAAAAATGTCTTTTTAGGTGAGAAAGCAATGAAAAGCTCTAAAACAATTCCTTAGAAATTGCTGTTTAGAAAAGGGGGGGAAACAAAACAAGGAAGACAGTCCCAGGATACAAAGTTCTTTTTTGTCTTTGTAAAAGTTATTTTTTCTAATACTAGTTATAATTCATTCACTCACGCAAAATCTCCTCCAAGAGTACAAATCAGCTGGGCACCAAACACACTCCATAAAGAAAGGCCTCCATATTCCCAAGTCACCATGACAACACTGTTATCAGGAGACCACTTGATCAATTTAACAGCTCCCGTTTTGTTCCAAATATCTATTAAAAATGTTAAAAGAAGGGAAAAAGATATTTCATAAACATACTTTACATGTTATATTCCACATCTAGAGGGATTCAGTAGAATAAGCACTGAAATTGGAGTTTAAAAGACCCGGGTTCTAGTTCTGGCTTTGCAGTTTACTATCCATGTAACCTTCAGCAAGATGCAATTAATTGTAGTTTCTTGAGGGTTGCCTTTTCTTTTTTTGGTGAGTCCAGTAGTGCTTCTCTACAGTTTCTATGGTTAGTTACTATGACGGAAAAGTTCTAGTGATATTAATATAAAATTATTCCTATAGTAAATTCAGATTTAAAAATACTAGCCTGTTCCTTTGGCAAAAAAAATTTTTTTTAGTATTATAGTTGCCTAAAAATTACTTTCTTTAATTTTTATTTTTAACCATTTTAGCTAAAATTGGTTTTGCTCCCAACGGTAAGGCTTCCTTCTGTTGGTAATTGTCATTTACTTACCTCAGTTGATATGTACAGCAATACTATAACATAAGTACTACAGTTAGATAGGGAGAAAAAAATTTCCAATTCTGCTAATATTCAATGTTTTGCTATAAAATACAACTTTCCCACAACACATAGACATGCAGATAAATATCCAGGATCTCTGCAGGTAAGATCCATTTCAGAATAGGCAAAATCCAGAGAAATCTTGAGTTTGAAACCCCAGAATAACCAGTACTGGTCTCTACTTGTCTAGTATAGGGACTTAAACTGAGCCAAGACAGAAACAAACACGCTGAGTAACACTTTAAGTTAAATGTGTAACTTATTCAAGCAATAATATGAAGTAGCAAAGAGATGCATATGACTTACATACTTTTAATAATCCATAATATATCTATTTCATGGGTTTCAAATGAATTAGAGCTAGAAGGGGATTTTCAAGATCACCTAAATCAACCCTTTCATTTTATTACATAACTCCCAACGAATTCTATTACACAACCAGCCAACAGACAAAAATTACCTAAATATCACAAATCAAAGTTCGTTTTAAAATCTTATAAGCAAATGGAGCATGAAATATCTAATAGAAACTTATCAAATTATTCAAGATCCCTAAGTTATACCCCCAATTTAAAAATATACATCCCCAAAGTTATTATATACACTATTCCATGGTTAAAATTTTATTTAAACAAATTGCATAGCTAATGAATGTTTTAAGCTGCAATTTGGTTACTTAGGCATCTCTTGGTAACACTGGGGTTAGGACAGGCTTGACACTCAGCTTAAGGTTAGGCTTTTATGACACAGAGATGTGATGTGTGAAGAGAAATGTTCAAATCCACAAGCCATGCTTATAGAGTTCTACTGAATACCAAGTATTACTTTGAACACATCACCAGTGAGAGAAGAAAATCTTTATTACAGAATTTTATCATAGTATTAATGAACTTCATCAAGAATATGATGACTGGGGCAGCTACGTGGTGCAGTGAATAGAGCACTGGCCCTGGAGTCAGGAGGACTTGAGTTCAAATCTGGCCTCAGACAACTAACACCAGCTATGTGACCTTGGGCAAGTCATTTAACCCCAATTGCCTTGCCTCCCCCCCTCCAAAAAAAGAAAACATTAGAGCCATAAAAAAAAAAGAAAAGAAAATGATGACTGGAAAAGAAGGTGGGCTATTCATATAATGAGAGTAAGGGATTAGACAGCTAGATGCCACAGTGGAAGTCACAATATAATAAAAGAACCAGAAGAAGTCCTCTAGCCATGGGATGGATCAACTATGGATGCGCATAAAAATTGGACATCATGGGAAACCATGGAGGGGGTTGAAATCAGTTCCAGTTAGAGATCAGTAATACTAATGAGACATCAGATCTATCAAATTTTCAAATATTTTACTTCTAGTACATTCATTTCAACTTATGTCATAAATTTAGCACATTACAAAAATCAACACCAGTAAGCTTTACAAATAACATAAAAAATAACTCACCAGGATATTGTTTTGGTGTTAGCTCCAATTTGTGAGATAGCTGCATGGCTCCAGTGGTGTTATCTATTGTGTAAACTTGCACAGATCCACTAGAAAGTAAATCACACAACCTTTGAGGGGGGAACTACTTCTAAAAAATCACAGAAACTCAAATATAAGAAGTAACATTATCACTACTCACAAAAGTAACTTTCTGGCACACAAGAAATATGCATATTTAAAAGTAAGGTCCTTAACTTTAGCTATTTTACACTTATCTTGCTTCTTTAATAACCAACACAATAACAGATTGAAATATATCTTAGAAAGGATTTTAAACTATGGTTGTTTTTATTTTCATATTATAGAGCAGCTAGGCTTTACAATCATACATACTTCAATAATGGCATTATCATTATAAATGAAATGAGAAGATAGAAGAAGTTGCAGATAAATGGAAGGATGTACCACAAGTTCTCATTAGAGAGGTAAGTTAAGGAATTGGTGAACTTTTAAAAATGCACCCAAAGGCAACAAAACCCTTCAATTTCATGGAACACTGATCATTTTGCCTTACAGTGCTCATGATGAGCAAAAGAAAAAGAAGATAACTGAAGACAACTGCATCTTTCATGGTAAAATCTGTTGGAAAGGATGAGAAAGATGACTATAGGCCATCCAGTTTGAAATATTAAATAGGAACTTCAAGATGCAAAACTGGAACTTAGTAGAAAGGCTAGACTTAGATATAAAGACTTGAGAATCATCTATATAGAAATGATCATTAAATCCATGGGAGCTGATGAAAGTCACCAAACAAGAGAATAAAAAGAAAATAGGAAAAGGCCCAGAGATTTAGCATAGGTTTAATTACCATCTCTACACAAAAGACTCTCAAAATTATACACCTAGATTTAATACCTTCTGAACCCCGGCCCGGCATTACCAATGTTTTTACTGGGATGTCTGATTATAATCTTAAATTCAACATGTTCACAATGGTACTCATTACCTTTACCTCTTAACCTACCTAGAATCTCTTCTGACCCCCTACTACCACAAACACAAAAATAGAAACTACTCATTTGGACATTTCATTGGCTCTAGTCTACTTATTAAGACTTATTTCACATTAATCCTTTACACACACTCTATGATGAAGCCAAAGCGCCCTATTTGCTGCTCGCCAAACTCCATCATTCCATCTCTTGCTTCATGCCAAAGTTCAGGTTTTGTCTTATATGCCTGGAATGCATTCCTTAACTTCATCTCCTGGAATCATTGGTTTCCTTTAAGGTTAGCTGCAGGTGCTACTTTCTAAGGGAAGCCTTTCCTGTTACCCTGATTGTTAATGCTTTCTTTCCTTCTAGGTTTCCTTGTATTAATTTCTGGGATATTATTGCATCCTTCCCCAAGTAGAAGAGTTCCTTGAGAACAGAGACCATTTTTCACAGAAAAATTGCTTAGCATATCTCTGATGAATTAAATCCAGCCAAGATTCTTCTTTTACAGATAAGTAGATAGAGGCCTAGCGAGTGACAAAGGTCAGGCAGTGATTTCCCTATCTTCCAATAGACCAAATACTTCAATGGATTTGAGACCTTCCAGATGTGTCACCTTCACATGCTCTCCACCCAGGCTTCTGGCCAATTCTCTTGCTGCCCTATGAGTACTTCTCCCCATCCACTCCCATATTCCTTTCCCTTCTCTCTTACTCTAGGCACTCACTGTACATCAGCTCACAATCTTTGTGACTCCCCAGACTAAAACTCTCTTCCCTTTCTAGCATGGCAGCACTAGTCAGAGATTACTGGAATAACTTTCTTACTCGTTCAAATCAAAATAAAAATATATAAATAAAAATGTGGAAGAGCATTTAGAAATTTAAAAATTCAAGTGATTTAATATATTTGATGCATATGTAATTATGTGTGAACATATCTAAATATCTAAATCTGTGTAGTAGTGTGCTACCTTTAAGATGTAGAAGAAAGCTTACATTTAGGATTTAAAATTTTAATGAATTAACACAAACCTAACTACAGTATCAACAAAACAGTCTTGATATTAATATATTGTAACAAAATTCTGATATTTTAAAACAGCAAAAACACAGTGTAACTGTAATTATTTTAAGAGAAAACTTTACCAATAAATAGCTGTGTATACAGTATATCCATTCAACTAAAAAGGTAAAAATTTTGGCAATGGTTCTTAAAACAAACATAGTACTTACCTAACACAACCAAATGCCATGAGTCTGTATTTGTTATTTACTGCTACGCAAGTTCCATCCACAACATCTTGTGCCCAGACACCACGGAGCTGCTACAATAGAGCAACAGTTTGGAATTAAAATGTTTTCCCAAAGATTTCACAGTAACAATGATTTTATCTCATTAGATATTCAATGTATTCAAATCATACTTGTTTTGAACAAATTCTATGGCTTATTCCCAGGGTATAGAATCACATAGGATGGCAAGACATCAGAGGAATAATAACCTACACTGATGACAGGAGTAATCACACTGATGTGATCTCCCAAGGTGCCCTAATATTTGAGGGATTTAAGTTAACCCCACATATGTATTCAACGAACAGTGATTAAGTGTCTATTTTATGTAAAGTACTCTACATACATCCGAGAAGAGAGGAGAGTACTGGGACCCAGCAATTACTACAGCTTCAAGTGCCAGCAGCAAAAACCAGAGAATACAAACCATCCTCTTCAGGAAGCTGGCCAAGCAGGTCATCGAGTACATGGAGCAGCTGGAGATGATTGTTTGAGTGGGCCAGGTAAGGGTAAGAGATGTGTTTCAAAGGGTGATAGTGTAAGGGCAATAAAAGACATGGGAGAGAGGGGGAGAGAGGGGGGGGAGAGAGAGAGAGAGAGAGAGAGAGAGAGAGAGAGAGAGAGAGAGAGAGAGAGAAAGAGAGAAACCATCCTACTTCAGTTCCTCATCACCTTTTATCTGAACTATTATAGAAGCCTCCTAATTGCTCTCTCATCCTTCAGTCTCTCCCTTCTTCAAATCCATCCTTTACATAGCTCCCCAAATAATATCCCTAAAATAAATCTCTAGCCATGTCATTGCCCTGGCTCAAAAACTTTCAGTGGGTCTTTATTCCCTCTAGGATAAAATGCAAGCTCCTCAATTTAAACCTTCTGCAATCTGGCTTTCCAAGTACCTTTCCAGATTAATTTCTTATCACTCCCCTTCACATACTCTATGTCCCAAACAAACTTGGCATTCCATTCTCTTTCTCCATGCTGGGGAGCAGTTCATCCCAAATTCCCTAAAAGTGCTTCTTCCTCACATGTTTCTTAGAATATTTAGGTTTCTTCAAGTCTCAGTATAGATGCCACCTCCTATGTTTTCCTCCAAGTTGTAAGTATACTCTCCCTCTCCTCAATTTATTACCTAGGAACATGTCGTATATCTCAAAACCATTCCCACATCCACTCCGTACACTCAATGAAATGTTAACTCCTTGAGGAAAGGAACCATCTAGTTATTGTCTCTGAATTCTTATGACTCAATACATTATATATCTAATACATAATAGGTATTTAAATTTTGGTGAATTAAACTGAGTTGAGAATCTGCTCTCAAGAAGCTTATAATCCAAAAGGAAAGACATATGTTCACAAAGTAAAAATGAAAAGAGGTCCAGACAAAATGCTATAAGAAATCTGAGGAGGCTGAGATCATTTTTACCTGAAAGTGGGTGGGGGAAGGTTTTGAGAAGGTTGTCTGTGAAGACTACATGGAAGAGGTGACATTTGAATTAGACCTTCAAAAAATGGTTGGAAATTAAAAAAAAAATGGAGCTGTTAGTGGAAGGGAAGACATGAAGGGAAGGGAAGACAATTCTAGACATGAAAGGTAACATGAGCAAAAACATGGAGATTGGAAAGAGCAGGATCCTGATGGCAAACATAGAAGAGTAAAAAGCAACAGAATGTCCCAGTTCTCTTCCACACTGACTCCAATAAAGTTCTAGGAAGAGGACCAGACTGAGTAGGGAAGGAGAAATCACAATGAGTTATATTTCCAGGTAAGTCAGAATAGAGAGAAAGCCAGAGATTTTCAGGAGGTAGGTAGGGGGTCCAGCTAAGATGGCCCCAAAAAGAACCTTTTGGAACAATCAATCAATAAACATTAAGTGCCTACTATGTGCCAGCACTGTCCTAAGTACTGGGGATACAAAAAGCAGCAAAAGACAGTAGTCTCTGTCCTCAGTTAGCTGGTGATCTAATAAGGAAGACAACCAATAAGCAAATATATACAAGACAAACTACAAACAGGATAAATAGGAAATAAATTAATAGAGAGAAGGCACTAGAATTAAGAGAGGTTAGAAAACCTTCCTGTAAAAGATGGGATTTTAGTTGGGATTTAAAAGAAGCCAGGAAATGGCGTTGAGAAGGAGAGCATTCCAGGAATGAGTGACAGCCAGAGATGATGATCTTAAAAAAAAGAAAGGAAAGGTAAAAGTGATACACTAAAGAAAATGAGAAGGAGAAAGAATAAGAGGTTACTTCATATAACTGAGGTGTTTAAGTAGAAGACTATACAAATAAGGAAGGAGGGGCAAGGGAGAGGGCAATGTTTGAATCTCACTTTTACATGAATAAAAGGTAGAATACAAAGACACACGTAAAAGACAGATACAAGTATATACAAAGCAGAGCAGAAATAGTCAATTGAACAAGAAAACAAGAGAGAAAGGGGCGGGAGGAAAGAGGGAAGGCATAGTCACAGAGTGATTACAGTTATCCCTTCCACATCATGACTTTCCCCATCATGGTTTCAATATATCATGGGTTAACGTAAGAAATTAAATAGGAATTTTGGGGGTATTTTGCAAAAGCTGCTAATGACACATGAAGGCCAGTAGTCGACACAGAACCAATGACCAAATACTTAATCAAAATTTTATAATAGAGTAGTGTAAACATCCCATAAAAGAAAAAGAAAAAAAAATCAGACATATTCTTTGGTATGAAGGGAGAGCCAGGTCCAGGGGGCACAGCACCCCTAACCCAAGTGATATGGAAAGGATAACTGTATTCATAAGCAAAACAATCTCTAACACTAGAGGGTGAATCATTAACAGAGGTTTAAGAGGGAAGAAAGAGAAAGAATTTTACTTAGAGAAGAGGGAAAGAGAAGAGAGATATGAAAACAGAAGCAGAGTGCAATATGCTCAGAGAACTGGTGCTGAACACACACCTTTTCTCTTACTATCTCTTTTTTTAGGTAAAAATGGAGCAGGGAGCAAAGAGAGGAAAAAGTGTAAGGAAGAGTATGAAATACACAACTAATAACAATAACTGTGGATGTGAATGCCATGAACTCACTCATAAAACTTAAGTGGATTGAAAAATAGTTTAGAAAGCAGAATCTAAAATTAAATTGCTTATAAAAAACATCTGAAATATAAAGACACACATAAAGTTTAAATAAGAGCTAAAAAAAGGAGAGGTAGCAATTAGAATCTAAATGAAATAGATGGACATGAGTGAAACAATTAAACAATTATATAAACTGCTGGGAAAATAGGAAAAGAAGGAAATTGAACAAATTCCTTCAATAATACAAATAAGACTTTGATACAAAAATATCAGAGAGGGTCGGATCTTGATACATAAACATCAGAGACAGTCAAAAGAACAACAAAAAATTATAGATCAATATCCTGTCCACATATTTACACAAAAATTTTAAATGAAATTCTCGTTAAATGAAAAAGGAATGTAGCCATTTATAATAAAGATTTTACACTCTGACCAGGAAGGCAGAGTTGGTTGATTATTAAGAAAGCTATCAACACAACCAGCAAAATTTAACAAGAACCACAAATACATATGTATGTATGTATATATATAAAATATGTATGTATATACAGTCATTTAATTATACAAAGAAAAAGCTTTTGACAAGATATAGCACTCATTCCTATTAAAAAAAAAAACTACTACTAAAAAACATACAAATAAATAGACCTTTCCTTAACATAAGCATTACAAATCAACAATAATTTATTAATTACCAACTACATTACTGGCACTAGGGATACAAATACAAAACAGTCCCTGCTCTCAAGAAGCTCACAGGCAAATGGGGAAAGAACATGAAAACAGCTATATAAAAGACATTTAGGTACTGTGTGCATTTGGCTCTGTATTTTCGTGTACCTAATTTGTGATTGACCTATTTCTTAACAAGTCCCAAATCATTTTGATGATTACAGGTTTGGAGGATAGTTAGATCTAGTACTGCTAGACCCCTTCCTTTCCATTTTTTTTGTTATTTCCCTTAATATTCCTGACCTTTTGCTACTCCACATGAATTTAATTTTTATTTTTTTTCTAGCTCCATAAAGTAGTCCTTTGGTAGTTTGTTATGGCACTGAAGAAGTAAACTAATGTAGAAAGAATTGTTGTTACTATTATCATCATTATTATATTAGCTTGGCCTACTTGAGAGCAGTAAAGATTTCTCCAATTATTTAGGTCTGCCTTTATTTCTGCATGTTTTGTAATTGTATTCATATAGTTCCAATGTGTGTCTTGGTAGACAGAATCCCAAATATCTTATACATTTTGTAGTTGTTTTAAATGGAATTTCTATTCCTAGCTCTTCCTGCTGCAGGATTTGTTGGTAATATACGGAATACAAATGATTTATGTAGGTTTGTTTTATACCCTTCTACTCTGCTGAAGTTATTTATTACTTAGATTTTAGTTGACTCTCCAGGATTCTCTAAGTCATCGTGTTATCAGCAAAAGAGTGTTAATTTTGTTCCCTCTTAGCCTGTTTGCATGTGCTCAATCCTTTTTTCCTTACTGATACAGCTAGAATTTCTAGCACTATATCAAATGATAGTTATGACAACTGATGTTCTTATTGTACTCCTGATCTTATGTTAAGGCCTTGAGCTTATCTCCAATGCATATGATTCTTGACTTTGGTTTTAGGGTACCTGTACTTTGGCTTCACCACAATCTTCAGCTGCTCTACACCCCAATTCTTTCCCAGGCCTTCACCCCTGTGCTGGTTATACTGTGCTCCTTTCCCCATCTTGACCCTTGGGAAACCTGTTCAACTGTACACTTCTCTTCTCTCAAGCTCCTTATCCAATTGCCAGACTTGCCCTCCCAAGCCTCATCGTTGGATTATTCCCACCATCCACTGCCTTTGCTCCTTCTCATGTGCTGCTGACTGAAGCTAGAGAAAAATCTCAAAATTGACTGGGTCCACTATAAATTTATAAGTTACATAATCTCAACTGGGCACCCATCAGATTGGGAAGGTAGACAAAACAGACAAATAATAAATGCTGGAGGGGCTACACGAAAACAGGAACACCAATATGCTGTTGATTGCTGTGAACTGGTACAGCCATTCTGGAAAGTAATTTGCAACTATGCCCTAAAAGTTACTAAATTGTGCATGTTCTTTGACCCACTGATACCACTATTAAGCCTATACCCTGAAAGAGATCAAAGAAAGAAGGAAAGGACTCACATATATGAAACTATTCATAGCAGCTCTTTTTGTGGTGGCAAAGAACTAGAAACTACTAGGGTGCCCATTAATTGGGAAATGACTAAATAAATTATGGCACATAATGGAATGCTATTGTCCTGTAAGAAATTATGAGGATGGCTTCAGAGAAACATGAGAAGGCCTTATGGGATGATGCAGAGTGAAGTGAGAACCATGAGAACAATTTATATTACCATAACAGCATTGTAAAGGCAAAACAACTCTGAAAGACTCAACAACTTTGATCAATGCAATGTCCACCCATGATTCCAGAAGAACACAGCATGCTATCCTTCTGACAAAGTAGAGATGATTGAGAATAAGGCATGTGTTGTATGAGATGGCCTTCAAGAACACTTTTAACTGAGATTCTGTCAGGTAACACAGATTGCTAGCTGGAAGGCACCTTAAAGATCACCTATCTAGTTCAAATCACTTTATTGTGCAGATGAGGAAAAGGAGGCTCAGGCAAGTAATTTATTCAAGGTCACACACAACTATTTAATAAGTGGCAAAGAAAAATTAGTTCCAATCTCTTGTCTTGGGCTCACAGAAAATACAGGATTAGAAAACAAATGAGTTCATTCCATTCATAGTGTTAGTTATGACTGTTAATTGTGTTTTCCTTATCTTGCCGTCTTGTAACTTTTCCTCTCTTTGCTGCCTCTCTTTACAAATAAGGAGGTGAGGGGTGGCTAGGTGGTGCAATGAACAGAGCACTGGCCCTGAAGTCAGGAGGATCTGAGTTCAAATCCAGCCTCAGACACTTGATATACTTACTAGCTGTGTGACCTTGGGCAAGTCAATGAACTCCAATTGCCCTGCCTTCCCCTCTCCAAATAAAAAAAAAAGAAAAAGAAATGATGGTTTAAAAAAACAAATAAGCTGGTGATAAAAGGGAAGGAGCGTGCCTGATATTAGTGATCTTATAAATGAAACAACCTGCTTTCTCTCTCTTTACAACTCTTACAACCTTGCCTTTGATCCCAGGATTTTACTCTTCCTTTCCTTTTAATCCCCTACTCACATTCTAATTTCCAACACTGGTTTTGATGATGGCCATTCCCTTACCTATCCCACCATCTCTGTTAGAGCCCTCTTCAACTGTCCCTTATCCCTTATAATATATTGTTCATACAATACATTAATATATAAAAATATGATATATTGTTCATAAGAATAAAAAATAAACTGAAGTAAAATGAAGAGCTAGAGCACACTCTATTATGCTTCTGCTGAACTCAAAAAAGGAGGGGTAGCTATCATAATTTCAGATAAGGCTATAGTAAATATAGGCATAATAAAAAGATAAGCAGGGAAATTATATTACATATAAAAACATTAGAGATAATTAATGCATATCAATTTTATCTTTTTCTCTCTCCATATCTATCCATATCTATACATGTATACACACATTTTTTCTTTTTAAAATTTATTTACTTAAAGGAAAAGTTAATTTAATTGGAAGAAGAAATACTGAAACTACAACAGAGGGGAACCTTCATGTACCCTTTTTAGATCAAAGCAAATCTAACTAAAAGAAAAATAAGAAAGAAGGTAAGGACCTGAACATAATTTTGGAAAAGCTAGAAAAGATGTATCTTTGCAAAGGAATTATCATATATCTCAGCTGTATATAGCACCTTTGCAAAAACTGACCACATCTTTGATCATAAAGACCTCATCAAAAACACAGAAAAGTAGAAATACTAAATGTATCATTTGCTGATCACAATGCAATATAAATTATACTCAATAATGGGCACTCAAAGAATCAAAATGCTGTCAAGTCATTTTTGAGTTATGTCTGACTCTTTGTGACCCCATTTGGATTTTTTTTTTGGGGGGGGCATAGACATCAGAGTGATTTGCCATTACCTTCCTTCAGCTCATCTTACAGATGAGAAACTGAGGAAAACAGGGTTAACTGACTTGCCTAGGATCACACAGCTAGTAAGTGTCTGAGGCCAGATTTGAACTCATAAAGTTGTCTTCCTGACTTCAGGCCCAGTACTCTATCCACTGTGCCACCTAGCTAGTCCAAGTAATAAAAGTAACTACAGAAAAATAGAATTCTATAGAACACGTAGGTTATGGTGGTGTATACCTGTAATCCCTGCTACTGGTGACGTTGAGGCTAGTAGATCAATTGAGCTTGGGAGTTCTGAGCTGTAGTAGGACTAAAAGCTAACCAGTGTTCACAATAAGTCTGGCACCAATACAGTGAGCCCCCTTCCACTGGGAATATGGGGCAAGCAGGCTGAAAGCAAACCAGGCCTGGTGAGAAATGCTGCAGGTCAAAATTTCCCTCTTTATTAGTAATTGATTTGGGCCCATGAGTGGCTGCTGTAATTCCAGCCTGGATAAAATAGCGAGATTCAGCCAAAACAAATAATAGCAACATCAAACTGTCCTGCTAAAAAACAAATGTGTAATCAATAGGTATTTCATGAAAGAAAATGACTTATGGATATGACTTATGGATATGACTAAAGTAGATCTAGGGGGAAATTTTTTTTTAATCTTTAAATGCTTTTGTCAACAAAAGAGAAAAAGAACAAATCAACAAATTCTGTATGCAATTAAAAAATAAATAAAAATATCCAACCAATTAACAAAGTAGAAACCCTGAAAATTAAGATTAATAAAAATGAAAACAGAAAGACCATTCAAATGGTGAAACAAGGAACTTTTTTTTTTAAAGTTCAAACAATTTTAAACAGTTTCAAATGTTTTGAAAGATAGAGGAAAACCAAGCTGTTCATAACAAACATAGGGGGAAAAAACACCTCAAAACAATTGAAGAGGAAATAAAAGAAATTATCAGAAACAATTTTGCTCAATTATGTGCTAAGAAAACTCATAACTCAGAGGAAACAGATGAATACTTAGAAAAATATAAGGTACTCTAATTTTTTTTTTGAAAAAGAAGAAATAGATTTAAATAACTCAGTATCAGAAAAAGGAATTGAACAAGCCACAAACGAATTCCTAAAAAAAAAAAAACAAAAAAAAACACCACAACTCCAACACCAGATGGATTCACAACTGAAATCTATCAAATATTCAAAGAAAAATTAATTCCAATACTATATAAACTATTTACAAAAAATATGAAGACATCCTTCTAATCTCTTTATATGATACAACTATGTTCTTGGTAACTAAACCAGGGAGAGACAATGCAGAAAAAGAAAAGTACAGACTAATATTCCCTAATGAACATCAATGCAAAAATTTTTAAATAAAACATTAGCAAGGAAATTACAGAGACATGTAGAAAGATTGTACACTATGTTGGACTTATACCAGTAATGCAGGGTTTATTCAATAAGGAATAATATAAGTATAATAAACCATGTAAATAATTTTAAAACCATATGAATAGAAGCTGAAAAGGCTCTTGATAAAATCCAATACATATTTTCATTTAAAAACTCCAATGTACCTTTCCTTAGTAATATCTAACTTTAAAAGCAAACATCTGCAATAGAGAAGAAGTAGAGGCCTTTCTAATAAGACCAAGGGTAAAGCAAGGATGCCCATTATCACCATTACTATTTAACATATTGCTAGCTATAGCAATAAGAAACTGAAGTTAACAAGCACATGGAAAGAGGAAACAAAATTTTCACTTTTTTGCAGATGATACAATAGTGTACTTAGCAAATCCTAGAGAGCCAACTAAAATTAACTGAAGCTATAACTTCAACAAATTTTTACAGGATTTAAAATAAATCCATAAAATTATTAATATTTCTATATATTACCAACAAAGCCAAGCAGAAGGGCTAGAAAGAGAAATTCTATTCAAAATAACTAAGACACTATGAAGTATCTGGAAATGTATCTACCAAGATTCACCCAGGAAGCATATGTAGATGCAACTATAAAGCACTCTTCTGTAGAATTAAGACAGACCTAAATAATCAGTGAAACACTAATTGCTCATGCATAGGCTGAGCTGATATAATAAAAATGACAATATCATCTAAATTAATTTACTTGTTCGATGCTGTACCAAACTACCAAAAAATTTATTAAAGCAAGAAAAATAATAATAATGAAGTTCACATGGAGAAATTAGAAAATAGAAAATCTCAAGAATAATGGGGGAAAAAAGCAAAGGAAGGGAGTCTATGAATATTAATCTTAAATGGCATTACACTTTAGATATTACTAAAACAATCTTGGTACTTGGTACTGTCAGCTAGGTGGTACAGTAGGATGGAATGAAGACCTGAGTTCAAATTCCGTCTCAGACACTTAGTAGCTAAATTCCTTTGAGCAAGTCATTTAATTTCTGTCTCTAAGTTTCCTGATTCATAAAATGGGGATGATATTAGCACCTATCTCTCACGGTTGTTGTGATGATAAAATAATATTTGTAAAATGCTTTGCAAACATTAAGGTGCTATACAAATGTCAGCTATTATTAAAAAAGAGAGTCCAATAATATTAGATATACAAGGAAGAAAGGAAGGAAACAAGCATTTATTAAGTACCTAATATGTACCAGGCACTATGCTAAACACTTGACAATATTTTTTCATTTGATCCTCACAATAAGTTGGGAGATAGGTACTACTGTTATCCCCATTTTACAGTAGCATAGTATTTAGTAAAACCCAAACTCCAAATTATTAAGGGAAGGACTCATTTATTTGACAAAACTACTACAAAAATTGAACTTTAGTCTGACAAAAAATTATTTTTAGACCAACATCTCGCACCATACACCAAAATAATCATCAAATGTGTATGTGATTTAGACATAAAAGGTCACATGAATAAATTATGAGCAAGGAAGAATCTACCTCTTAGGTTGCTATGAAGATCAAATGAAATAATACTGCCTTAACATACAGTGACTAGCACACAGGGGGCACTAAATAAATGCTTTTCCTCCTTCCTTGTATACCTAATCTGATTGAACTCTCTCTTTTCTTTCTTTATTTTAACAATAATAACATTTATATAATACTTTTCAGATATTGGAGAGTAGAACAGTTCATGCTTAAACAAGCAATAGAGAGGATCACATAAGATAAAATGAGGAACTCTGACTATACAAAACTAAAAAGTTTTGTTTAATAAACAAATCTGATATTAAAATTAGAAGGGAAACAGGTAACTAGAAAAATATGGTTTCAAATTTCTCTGATAAGGGTCTCACAAACAAGATATTTAAAGAACTAATTCAAATTTCTTTCTCCTCAATGGAGAAAAGATCAAAGGACAGGTACTGGCAGTATTCAAAAGTAATCCATAGCAGCAACATTCATATGTAAAAATGTTCTTAATCACAAATATTAGAGAAGTTCTGGCTCACACCCATTAGACAGACAAAGATAATGAAAGAGGAAAATGTGAAATGCTGAAGGGGCTGTGAGAAAACAGGTAACCTATATGCTATGAGTTGTAAACTGGTACAGCTATTCTGGAAAACAATTTGAAATTATGCCCCCAAAGTTACTAAACTGTGTATATACCCTTTGACCTAGCTATACTATTACTAAGTCTATGTTCCAAACAAACCAAAGAAAGAGGAACACGATCTGCATATAAAAAAATATTTATAGCAGATCTTTTTATGGTAGCTCAAAACAAGAAACTTAGGTGGTATCTTCCTAATAGTGAATGGATAGACAAATATGGCATATTCATATAATAGAATATTATCATGTCATAAGAAAATATAAGATGGTCAATTTTAGACCTAACTGGTTAGACTTATGAACTGACGACAATTGAAATGAAAAGAACTAGGAGAATAATCTATACAATAATAACATTACAGAGAACAATAACTTTGAAATACTTTATTAGCACACTGATCAACACAATTATTTATAAATAAGTCCAAAAGAATGAAGACGAATGAAACAATTCACTTGCCTTCTGACAGAGAGGTAATGAACTTAAAATGAAGAAAGAAATACACATTTTCTGATGCAGCCAATGTAGGAATTTGTTTTTTACTAGACTATGCATGTGTGTATTGAGAGCTTTATTTTTTATTTATTTTTTTCCCTCTAATTTTGAGGGGGAAAAACTGAGAATGTCATTTATCGGGAAGGACAAATTATTAAAGGAAAAATAAGCAGCTGAAAAAGAGGTATGAGTAACAAGGTCAAAGTCATCACATTTTGAGAAACTTAGCACCAAAAAACAAGCCCATCTAATGCATTTTATTAATGATTATAATAATTATGTATAATTATATTAATGTTTGTTTTATAATCTCTGTATATAGTGTTACATTTATTTTATTTTAAAAATTACATTTGTATTCAAATATATAATTTTCACACACACAAAAAAAGAAGCATCAAATGAACTTCTGATCTGCCTAAAGAACTCTGGGTCAGGATTTGAGGATAGGGAGTTTCATTTTTCCTCTCTGTTCCCTGGATTGGAGCACAATGCCTTGCATGTGATAGGCACTCAATAAATGTTTGTTGAATTGAAGACTGAAGTGCACAAGTTCAATTGTGTGCAAATGATAAAATTAATTACGTTTTAAAATTTCTCCTAGTTTACTTCTGCATAACCCTTGGCTATAAGGCATTTCAAAGCAAACTGTCCACACGCACTGTGCTATGATGGCAAGAGGCTAGAAATTAGGAGACCTGGGGTCTGTTTCTAATAAAATATTATCTTGGATAAATCACTTAACCTTTCTGAAAATCAGTTTTCTTAACTGTAAAACGAAGGGATTAAACTCAATAATGTCTAAAGGGCCCTTCCAAGCAATTAACTATGGTTTCACAAGAGAATTAACTAATCAGGGAGTCTCGATCAGGGTTAATGCCATCCAGTGAGCTCCCAAACAGGACACTTCTGAGTAATTTTCAAATTAGCAGTATTCCTTGTTTGCAATGTCAGTCAACTACACTCTGCCTCCTTTCTTTTTTCATTTCACCTTCTGAATGACCTTCACTTATTTCTAAAAGGCCACTTATCTCACTGGAATTATTTTCCTCTCCTACAATATTTTCCTCTCCAGTGTTCCAGCTCAAATACTGTCCCCTACGACCCCTGTTCCAAATGACTCCTACAGCTACCTATTCTACCCATCATCTTGACTGTTATTCTTCCTTTACAGAAAGGCCCTAGAGTAGCTCTGATAAGAGCCAATATCTTCTACCAGATCTTCTGTCCTTTATTGGCCATCATGCACTCACTTTTACTGCTTTCTGTGGCTTGATTTATTCCTCTGCTTGTGGAGACATATGGGCTAATATTCCCTTGATTCCAATTATCAGGTTTCTGATGACTTTGGTCTAAAATGTCCACCCTTGATCTCCTCCCCAATCTAATAAATTATTTTTCTTTACACAGACTCTGAAACCTCTTTGCCTCAGTGAAGGTTTTTCTAACTAGAAAAGAGGTAATAAATTCTCCTTGTCCTACTCTTTCTCAAGGGATATTCCTCTTCATTTACAAAGCTATATAATTATCCTTTTTTCTTATAAATATATTAGGTAGCTCAATTGTTTGTTAGAGGCAGCTAAGTGAGACAATGGATAGAGCCCTGGAACTGGAGTCAGGAAAACCTGAGTTCAAAGATGACCTTAGACATTTCCCAGCTGTGTGACTGGACAAGTCACGTAACTTCTGTTTGTCTCAGTTTTCTCATACATAAAATAGGGATAATAATAGCACTTACCTCCCAGGGTTGTTGTAAAGAACAAATGAGATACTTGTAAAGCATTCAGCACAGTGTCTAGTACCTAATAGGTGTTTAATAAATGCATGTTTGCTTCCCCCTGCCCCCTTAGTTTAAAAATATATGTTCATCTACCTTGGTTCTTTCTTACATTAACCCCACCTACAACACACACCACATCTAACTAGCAATTTACGAAAGCTAGGACAACCCTAAATTGAGAAAAGTGCTTAATTTCTTAGACAATTACGAAAAACTTAAGTATATCTGGTTTAATTATAATGAGGCACTGGAAGACAGATTTCCAGAGTTCATTTAATCCTAAGGACAGGAATATACTTTATAAAAAATGCTTAGTACATACCATATGAAGCATTTTAATAATAAAAGTGTATTACTTTAACTGATGACAGAAAATGAAATAATATCTAAAACCATCCTTTTGGTCAACAGTTTAGACTTGAATCTGTTAGACATATTTTGAAACATTTTTAAGACAGCTGATAACTATAAAGTTCTATATACTTTAAAAATATTCATTTATTCAATAAATATTTATTAAGTACAATACAGTTTGATATATTTGGTACACTGTAGAACACATTCTTTTTCTTAATAATTTGTAACCATGGGGCAGCTAGGTGGCACAGTGAGTAGAGCACTGGCCCTGGAGTCAGGAGGACCTGAGTTCAAATCCAGCCTCAGACACTTGACACACTTACTAGCTGTGTGACCTTGGGCAAGTCACTTAACTCCAATTGCCCTGCCTTCTCCCCTCAAAAAAAAAAATAAAAAAAAATTTATAACCACAATCTTATGTGGTACCACTCTCACCCTTATATTTTTAAGATTGAGTGGTAATTGAAAAATAGCCCGTAATTTCTTTAGTCACAAATATTCAGAGATATTAAATATCTACTTCATATAAATATGAACTTAACTGTATAATGCTCAGAAAAAAATTCACTGAAACAATAGTATTTTGTAGAAGTATTTTAACTGTTTTTTTATAAATATTTTAATAGACATTCATAATCACCAGTTTTCTGCAATTCTTTCCCAAAGCTAAAGCCAACAAAAATCCTCCTTTTCCATTCTATTTTATTGGAAGAAGTAACTATTCATAAGTGGACAATTTAATATCCTGCTATTTGTAGAGTTATAATATAACTTAAAATGCTTACTAGGTTCACTGAGCCTAAAATCATACACAATGAAATAAAAACTTCTTTTAAATATTAGGGAAAAGCAGATGATTAGAAATTTCATCCTAATGGGAAAAATTAATAAAAATAAAATAAGCTTTGGCCTCCATGTAATAAATAAGCCATACCTCAGCAGTAAATCTGCTTGACATTGGTGTAATGAATCCAACTCTACCATCATTAAACACAACAGCAAATCCATCAAGTGTAGCACAATATTCCATATCTTTGATGTGAACATCTTCAAAGCCCAAGAATGAACCTGCTGATGAAAAAAATATCGAAATGAGTATTCACAACAGTTAAACAATGTTCTCACAGTATTATTTGGAAGATCACTAGTTTCTTATATGCAACTGCATATTTAATAATCTAATAAAATTGAATAACTTCATTTTAAAGAACCAAATGATGGGGAAGTGGCTGACCAAACTGCAGTATTGGTTATAATGAAATATGATTGCCATAAGAAATGATGAACAGGAAGAAAATCAGAGATGCCTAGGAAGACTTATATGAACTAATGCAAAAAGTATGCAGAACCAGGAAACCAGTATAAACAGTAACTGCAACCATTTTAATGTAAAGAACAAATAATGAAACTGAATGTTTTCTAATCATAATGATTAAATGCTCTGAAAAAAAAGGAGAAAACACATCTCTCTCCTTTATTTACAGAAAAGGACTATGAGTTTGGAACATTATATGTCTAATGCAGTGTTATTTTTGCTGTACTGCCTTTTTTTTATTATTTGTTACAAAGGATGATACTCTGGATAGAGGGGAGGGAGGAAACCAAAGTAATGGGAAATAAAAATCAACTTTTAAAAAAATTTACTTTTAAGAAAAAGCAAAAGAAATGTCCCAGATCTCAAACATTTCATTACTGAAAAGAGATCAGTGTCTGGCAGTGATTTGGCACAGATAACACTTTGTACTTTAAATTATTTACCATTATATAACAGCTCACGGGTATTAAATTAGCAATTAGTTGGGGTGATAGCACACAAATGATAACATGGCAAAGATGGAAAGAAAGCTGGAGATGAGGAAGAGGGGCCTAAGACTAGGCAAAAAAAGGTGAATGCTCACCAATCATGGTCCAAGGTTGGGGGTGGAGCCAAGATGGCATCTGGAAAGCAGGGACATGTGTGACCTCCCCTCCAGATCCCTCCAAAAACCTATAAAAAATGGCTCTGAACACATTCTAGAATTGCAGAAGCCGCAAAATAGCAGAGGGAAGCAGGGCTCCAGCCCAGGGCAGCCTGGATGGTCCCTGGGTAAGGTCTATCACGCACGGAGCTGGAAGCAGAGTGGAGCAGAGCCCAGCATGGGCAGTGGACCAACTAGACCGGCAGCTGGGCAAAACAGGCCCTAGTGCCCTGAATCAGTGAGCTGTGGCAGTTACCAGACTTCTCAAACCACAAACTCCAAAGACAACAGAGAAGGTTAGTGGGAAAAGCTTCAGGGGACAGAGTAAAAAGAGTTGGCGGTTTCGCCACTGCCCCAGGGGGCAACAGGGGTGGTGCAGCTATAGAACTACAGCTGCAGTTGCTTCTGGCCCCAGGCCCACCTGGTAGGAGGAATTAAGTGGCAGATCAGAGCAGGAGTGCAGAGCATGCCTAGATCTGAGTCGTGATCCCGGTTGGTAGTTCTTGGGGGAGGAAGACCGCTGGTGTAGCAGAGCTGGCTGCATTAGAAATAGCTCTGAAAACAATAGCACATCCCCTCAAGCTTGGAACAAAGTATTCTCTACTACAAGCAGTCATACCCTGACAAAAAACTCAAGGGTCAAGGAGTTGGCTGGGAACATGGCAAGGCAGTTAAAACAGACTCAGATTCAGACTCAGACTTTGGAATCTTTCTTTGGTGACAAAGAAGACCAAAACATACAGCCAGAAGAAGTCAACAAAGTCAAAGAGCCTACATCAAAAGTCTCCAAGAAAAACATGAACTGGTCTCAGGCCATGGAAGAGCTCAAAAAGGATTTGGAAAAGCAAGTTAGAGAAGTAGAGGAAAAATCAGGAAGAGAAATGAGAACGATACGAGAAAACCATGAAAAACAAGTCAATGACTTGCTAAAGGAGAACCCCAAAAATACTGAAGAAAACAACACCTTAAAAAATAGACTAACTCAAATTGCAAAAAGAGCTCCAAAAAGCCAATGAGAAGAATGCCTTGAAAGGCAGAATTAGTCAAATGGAAAAGGAGGTCCAAAAGACCACTGAAGAAAATACTACCTGAAAAATTAGATTGGAGCAAGTAGAAGCTAGTGACTTGATGAGAAATCAAGATATTATCAAACAGAGCCAAAGGAATGAAAAAGTGGAAGACAATGTCTATATCTCATAGGAAAAACCACTGACCTGGAAAATAGATCCAGGAGAGATTATTTTAAAATTATTGGACTATCTGAAAGCCATGATCAAAAAAAAGAGCCTAGATATCACCTTTCAAGAAATTATCAAGAAGAACTGCCCTGATATTCTAGAGCCAGAGAGTAAAATACAAATTGAAAGAATCCACCGATCACCTCCTGAAAAATATCCCCAAAAGAAAACTCCTAGGAATATTGTTGCCAAATTCCAGAGCTCCCAGATTGAGGAGAAAATACTGCAAGCAGCCAGAAAGAAACAATTTGAGTATTGTGGAAACATAGTCAGAATAATACAAGATCTAGCAGCTTCTACATTAAGGGATCGAAGGGCTTGGAATACGATATTCCAGAGGTCAATGGAGCTAGGATTAAAACCAAGAATCACCTACCCAGCAAAACTGAGTATCATGCTCCAACGCAAAATATGGACTTTTAATAAAATAGAGGGGTTTCAAGCTTTCTCAGTGAAAAGACCAGAGCTGAATATAAAATTTGACTTTCAAACACAAAAATCAAGAGAAGCATGAAAAGGTAAACAAGAAAAAGAAATCACAAGAGACTTGCTAAAGTTGAACTGTTTTGTTGACATTCCTACATGAAAAGATGATGTGTATGATTCATGAGACTTCAGTATTAGGGTAGCTGAAGGGAATATGCATGTGTGTGTGTGTGTGTGTGTGTGTGTATAGACAGATATATAGATATAGATATAGATATAGATATATAGACAGAGGGCACAGGATGAGTTGAATATGAAGGGATGATATCTAAAAAATTAAATTAAGGGATGAGAGAGGAATATATTGAGAGAGGGAGAAAGAGAGAGATAGAATGGGGTAAATTATCTCACATAAAAGTGGCAAGAAAAAGCAGTTCTGTAGGAAGGGAAGAGTGGGCAGGTAAGGGGGAATGAGTGGATCTTGCTCTCATCAGATTTGATCTGAGAGGAGAATAACATACACACTCAATTGGGCATCTTACCCCACAGGAAAGAAGGAGGAAGGAGATAAAAAAGGGGTACGATAGAAGGGAGGGCAGATAGGGGGAGGAGGTAATCAAAAACAAACACTTTTGAAAAGGGACAGGGGTCAAGGAAGAAAATTGAATAAAGGGGGATAGGTTAAGAAGGAGCAAAATACAGTTAGTCTTTCACAACATGAATATTGTGGAAGGGTTTTACATAATGATATGCATGTGGCCTATGTTGAATTGTTTGCCTTCTTAGGGAGGGTGGGTGGGGAGGGAAGAGGGGAGAGAATTTGGAACTCAAAGTTTCAAAAGCAGATGTTCAAAAAAATTTTTTTTTGCATGCAACTAGAAATAAGATACACAGGCAATGGGGCATAGAAATTTATCTTGCCCTATAAGAAAGTAAGGGAAAAGGGGATGGGAGGGGAGTGGGGTAACAGAAGGGAAGGCTGACTGGGGAACAGGGTAACCAGAATATATACCATCTTGGAGTGGGCAGGAGGGTAGAAGTTGGGAGAAAATTTGTAATTCAAACTCTTGTGAAAATCAATGCTGAAAACTAAATACATTAAATACATTTTTAATAAAATTACAGTCCAAGGTTACACAGGTGCGAGTATGAGACTTGGGTGAGAGGTGAAAGATAAGAGTGTAAGCAGTATGAAATCCAAATGGCTGAGAACAGAATATTTTTGGAAAGTAATGTGACACTGAATTAAAAGACAAAGTCTACATATACTCTTTGACACACACCGGGAATATCTTGGGGAAATAATACAAAACTAGGAATATCTTAATGAAATAATACAAAACAAACAAAACCCAATCTATTTTTTTAAGAATGTTTTTTAGCTGCCCCAAACATAATAGAAAAAAAAATTGTAAACAATACAAATGTCCATCACCTAGGGATTGGCTATATGGTGTGTTGTACATCAAGAGGTATAAACATAGTCTGTGCAGAAACAGAAAGATCTATGAAAAAAAGAATTTTTAAAAAACCCCACCATGAAACATATTTAATTAATTATGTAAAAATATGTTTATGAAATCATAAGGAAAACATTTTACAATCTGTTATTTGTAGTGACTGTTTTATTGTAGTTACTTAAATTTTTTTTAAAAAATCAACAATTTTTAAAAGCAGGTTCTTCCACTTCAAACATAGAGAGGTATAATTACCTCGAGATGACTGCAAGTCTACTGAAAACGGTACTGTACGGAGATTGATGGCTTTCCTTCCATTTGTCATCCCTTCCCAGTGAATAAGATGAAGCAGCCCATCAGATGTAGCGACCAGAAGATCCTCTAGCATTGACTGCAAACTGTAAGGAAAACAATAATTTAGAATCAATGCTTTAAAAATTGTTAGCTCACTGAGACACTGAGACTGTACATTAGTACAGACCCTCAAAAATTTTCATAAGCTTTCAAGATCACAAGCAAATTACAGTCACAGCTCACCTATCTGGAACATAGCCAAGAACCAGAGTAGCCAAAATAAAGGTTACAAAGTCCAAAACCTAAAGCTCATTTACATATATATATGTATATATATATATCTACACACACACACACACACACACACACACATATACGTATATATACATATATATACACACACATATATATGTACACACACAGTTTTAAAAATTTTTAATTTAATTTTTAGTTCCAAATTCTCTCCCTCCCTCCACTCCCTTTCCCACCCATTAAGAAGGTTAAAAAAATATGATACCCACTCACATCTACAGTTCTAACAAGTTTATCTGCTTTCTAAGCCTATGGCAAATTTAGACATAGCCAAGAAGAAGATGCATTGCTAGAGGCAAGTACACAGTCAAAAATGAGAACTGGTTGCATAAAAGAAAATAAAAAGACCAAAAAAAAAAAGATGGCAGAAAAAGTTACTTAAAAAATACTGTAGTCTATTATAAAGATAAATAAATAGTCCTTAGTCATAGTACAGTGCAATGGAAAGAGAGGGCAGGGTTCAAATTACAGCTCTTCTATGGTTAGGTTGGACAGATCAGTTCCCTCAGTTTCCCCATCTATAAAATGATGAGGTTAGACCAGAATACAAGCATAGATCTCCCTTTACTAGACTGTGAGCTCTTCAAGGTCAGGGACTGCATTTTGACTTTCTTTGTATCACCAGTACTTAGCACAGTGTCTGGCATATACTAGGTACTTGATACAGGTTTACTGACAGACTGAGATCTAGAGCTAAAAGGAAGGGACCTAAAAAGTTATTGAGCCCAACTTTTTTGTTTCACAGGTGAGGAGAGTGAGGTCCAGAAAAGTGAAGTAACCTGTCAAAGGTCACACAGATAGTAAATGACAAAGGTGGGATTCAAACTCAAGTCCTATGACTTCAAGCTCAACTCCAAAGATTCCATCTAGTTGCCTTTCCTCTCTCTACCCAGAACTCACAAGGATTGTGTAGGGGGAGCTTCAACAGTGAAGCCAGCGACAACTGAACTGCTGCATGTTGCAGAGGAGGGAGTTACAACTTAAAAAGAAAGAAAATATGAAGTCTTCAGGCTTTAAGACCACGTGATTTAAAACTCAAATGGTTGCTGGAACAAACTTCTTTATTACAGTTCATGTTGGTAAAGAAGAATTTGTACTTTTAAGTGTTCAAAAGTCCCCCTCATGAAAAAAAGCTACTGGTTCCACCTAGTTATCAGACCAACAAAGACAAAAAAGCCTCTTTTTAATGCATTATTTTGAATAATGGCTCTTCGCTTTTTTATATGGATTCTCTCTCCCTCTCTCTGTCTCTATATATACACACAAACACATACATTCAAGCATAATATGGGGAAGTTTTAAAACTTGGGATAACAAAAGAAATCTGATTTTTTAAAAGAATAATCCAACTGTAAAGTTTCCCAGCTATTAACCTCAACAGTCACTGATCGCATCACTGTATCATAACAGCAAGATCAATGACATTGATAATAATGCTTGAATCATTAAGAAAAAGTTTAATTTTTTCCAGCACTGTCTGTTAAAGAAGTCAAGGAAGTATGCAGTACATTACAGGAAGATTTCCATCTAAAATGGCTACTTAAATGGGTTAGTGATGTCACAGATTTTGATCAGGATCCATAGGATCCACAGCTGCAGTCTATGAACTAAGATGAGGAAAAAACAAACTATATCTTTATGTCACTAATATTTGATTTCCTTTGTATAATCCTATGTATTTTATGTATTTAAAAATATAATACTGAGAAGGAATAGGCTTCACCAGACTATCAAAGTTATCTGTAACATATAAGAAGGTAAAGAAACCCTCATCTAAGCCAAAGCCCTCATTTACATTTAAGGAAACTGAGAGTTGGAAGTCACATAGATCATAACTAAATAAGCCAGGATTTGAACCCAGGTGTTTATAATGCAAAATGGAATTTTGGGGACCTTTAAGCTTGGAAGCTGTGAGACAATCTCTTTTACTGTTAAGATACCTAGCATCCAACAAGACTTCCTATTTGTTTTGAAAATATTTTTCTATTTATATGTATATGTGTTGTTTTCCTCAGTAGAATGTGAGCTACTTGAAAGAAATGGCTACTCCAGTTTTTGTCTTCTGCATTCCTAGTACTTGGCACAGAGCAGACTAAATAGTTGTTGAATGAAAGAATGTTTGTTATCTTAACCTAAAAGAGAACATCAGTGAACCTTCTGAGATGAATGAGAACTGTGCTCACTCAGCATGACTCACTTAGAGTTCATTAAGTGCCTTTGGCTTTTATTTATTTATTATTATTCTTTGTAGTATGGATCTCATGAATCTACCAGCTAAACTTACCTTTTTTTTTTTTTTTTTTTTTTTTACAAAGTTGTCCAAATCAACTCAGTTTCCTCAAAAGAAGACTAAGGGGGGCAGCTAGGTGGCACAGTGAGTAGAGCACCGGCCCTGGAGTCAGCAGAACCTGAGTTCAAATGTGGTGTCAGACACTTGGCACACTTACTAGCTGGGTGACCTTGGGCAAGTCACTTAACCCCAATAGCCCTGCCTTCCCCCCTCAAAATAAAAAAAAGAAAACTAAGCTGTGACAACTGTCTCTGTATGACTTAGCTTTCGGAAAAGCACTGGGGGTGTGTGTGTGTGTGTGTGTGTGTGTCAGTAAATAAGCATTTATTAAATGCCTATTATGCCAAAAGTGTGGGGGGCCAGGGTCTGACTGAAAATGAGAAAAGGTTTGAAACACTTGCTGTGGAGATAAGAACATAAAAATTTCTGAGACATGGTGAGAAAGTAAATGAGGTCTTTGTGTGTGTGCGCGCGCACATCTGCATGTGTATAAAATCGTGAGAGAAAAGCAAACTGTTAGGAAGAAAAATTAAAAGGACCATTTGTGGAACAGGGCAAAGTTAGAGTTATTATATGTATTTAATTAACTCATTACTAAGCCATTTGTTTACATAAGACAGGCCTTTTACAATGGGCAGGCAGTCAGCAAGCTCAGAAGTTTTTGGTGGAAGGTTAAGACAAGTTATTTAAATAAAAACAATTGACAAATACTTTTTTTGGTCTCTAAACCAATGGAGTACAGTTGGCACTATTGGTAGAACAAAGCTTACATTACTGATTTACTTTCTTGCAATAAAGTTTATATGTACATAGCTGAAATTGGCTATGGCATAAAGCTATACCTTTCCCTAATCAGTGCTATCACTTTTAACAGTCTGGCAAACTCCTATATGGAAGATGTGGATTTATTAAGCTGGATTTTCTCTCCTAAAAAAGGTCATACAGATGTTAAGGTGTAAATACAGCTTCTACCGCAGTTACTTAAGGATTCTGGTAGATGGGCAACTCATTTCACTTAATCATAATTTTAAAAGTGTCAGCAAATTAATCAGCACAAAAGTAGATCTTGCTTTTTTTTTTTTTTTTTGGTAAGGCAAGTGGGATTAAGTGACTTGCCCAGGGTCACACAGCTAGTACATGTTAAGTGTAGAAGGCTGATTTTGAACTCAGGTCCTCCTTATTCTAGGGCCAGTGGTTACACTGTGCCACCTAGCTTCTCCTAGATCTTGTTTTCTTAGGAAAATAGTAGGAATAATTTGTGCCACACAACAAATGTTTTTGTTGCCAGGTTGGGAAATTATAGTCATATCAGTATGCTATATAATTTTTTAATTCCAGTTACTATTTTAGGAGTACACATGGGTAACATCTAATTGCTGGTATGTTTTCTTTAAAATATACAGAGTTACTATTCTTCTCATCTACAATTAAGGACTAGTTTTCAACAAAAAATGAAATACAAGCCAATGAACAAAATGATTCTCTATGGAAACTATGTGTTCTGCTAGAATCTCAAATGTACTTCTGACAGTACAGACTATTTACACTGTTGTCATTAAAATAAGAGATAATCATTATTCCCTTTTCCTTTACTACACATTTTGTTCTTATAGGATCACATATCATTGTAGCATTGTAAAAAAATTTTTTTAAAGCCGTAATACTAATTTACAGGAGGTGGGGTCAGGGAAGAGGTGGGTACAGGGTCAAGTCCTGATTTGGATTTCATTGCTCTGGCCAACTCCTGGTAAGGAAACTCTACTAAGTAGATCAGAAATTGTTCTGCAACCCATAGTTTTAGAGGGTTGTTAGGGGCACTGAGATAATAAGACACTGATGCTGGGTCACACAGTAAACATGTGCCAGAAGTGGGACATGAACTCCCTGACTCATGGATGGCTATCTATACGCAATGCCTATTATCAGTTATTTAATGTCATAAAACTAATAATTAAAGTAAAACAAAAAATGTAAACTCTTCCAAGGATAATTAAGCAACAAAATGGGCAGTAGTCCACCTTACTAACATCACTATCATTTCTAATAGAGGCAACATGGTAAGAATGGATAGAAAGGCAGTCTTGAAGCTAGGAAGAACTGAGTTCACATTCTGCCCCATGCTGGTTGTGTGACTCTGGGGAAGGCAGTGAACTATTCAGTGCACTAGGCAACTTTCTAATACTGAAGTTGCAAAGGTGCTTTTAACAGAGTTCTATATCCTAATAAAACCACAGCTCTAGTCCCTATCACCGTTATTTCTAATATTCTCAATATTTCAGTGGCAAGTAATGAGCTTGTGCAATCTTTCACTATGATGAAGACAGGCTTTCCACCCTCTTCTCCCATCTCACTATAACACTGGATTGGTGTTTTAGTGAATTGGGAAGGGTTAATTCTTTATTCCTGTTTCTTCTCTCCTCAGCAACATATTTTGCTGCCACCAAGTGGCAGAAGGTATGAGGTTGACAAATTCAACATTACCTTAAGTACTCAAAAATGTCACTAAGAAAAGTGCTAGGAATACAATGACAAACAGGGAGAATTTCTGCCCTTGAGAAGCATATATTCCAAAAAGGAGAAGTGGACACACATACAAATATATATGATAAGGAAGAAAATGATAGCCTAAAAGAACAAGCAAAGTGACATGAGAAATTTGAAGATTTAGAGATGACTTTCATCTGGGATGATCACAGAAGGCTTTAAGTAGGAAGTGGCACATAAACCGCACTTTGAAAGATGGAAGAGACTCTGATGGAAATAGAGGGGAGTCTACTGCAAGGGTAGGGTCCTGCTCAACAAAGGCATGAGGAAAAAAAACAAAAATAGAAAAAGGTGTCAGGGTAATAGAAAGTAGCTGAATGTATAATATAGGAAGAGGAATAGCATGAGATAAGGTACTGTGGATATATATTATGACAAGTCTCTTGAGGAAAAAGAAAATATAAAAATAGTAGAAAAACGAATGCTATTTCTCAAAGGAATTAAAAAAATCTGTTAATAACATCCTAAAACCCTTTTATAAACATATATAATGCATAAATATAAACATAAACAACAAATCAGTGTCATAAGAAGTAATACATGTAGAGAAAAACTAAAACTAAAAATGCCGTAAGGTGTGTCTCTATCATATTCCACTCAACAATCAACCAACCAACCAAACAACAATCCTTTGTTACACATTAATTTACTAGGTCACTACTCAGCACTGTGCTAAGCCATAGGGACATAAAGAAAAGCAAAAATAGTCCCTGCCCTCAAGGAATCTGCATTCTAATGGAGGAATTATGTATATAAATAGGTACAAACTCCTGAAAGAAGTTATTGCTGTGGCATATAGTAAGTACTTAATAGATGCTTATTAATTGGTTAAGCTAAGCCTAGAAGGAAGTCAGAAAGTCTAAGAGTCAGAGGTAAAGAAGGACAATATTACAGGTGTAGGGGATGGCCACTACAAAGACACAGACAGTAGAGATGGAATCTTGAGTTTGAAGATCAGCAAGTAGTCCAACATGGCTGGAACATAGTGTGTGGAGGGGTATGTGGTATAAGAAGACTGGAAAGGATGGGAAGAGCTTTAAATGCCAAACAAAGGATTTTATATTTGATCCTGGAGGTAAGAGAGAGCTGTTGAAGTTTACTAAGTAGGGGGAATCTAAGACCTACTTAAGCTTTGGGACCCAGACTTAAGCTTTGGGAAAATCACTTTGGCAAAAGGATGAAAAATATACTGGAGTGGGGAGAGATGAGGCAGGGAGGCCAATTAGAAGACTACTGCAATATTCCAGGCAAGGGAGAATGAAAACCTAAAAACTGGGGTGGTAGATGTGTGACTGGAGAGAAAGGAACATGTATGACTGATGCTGTAAAGACAGAAACAAGCTTGGGCAACTGGTTGAATATGTGAAGTGAGGTTAAGGAGTTAAGAATGACACAGAGGTTGTGAATATGGGTGAGTAGGGCAGTGGTGCCCTTAATGGTAAAAGGGAAGTTCAGAGGAAACTTAGAAGGAGTGGTAAGAGAGACAGGAGGTTAACCAAGAGAAAGCAGAGTCACAAATAGGCAAAGAAGATAAAGTGTACAGGGGGGAGAAGGTGCCCAACAGTGCAAAATGCTGCAGAAAAGTCAAGAAGGATGAAAAGGAAGAAAAGGCCATTCAATCTGTCAAATAAATCATTGATAACTTTGGAAAAAGCAAATTCAATTGAATGATAAGGAAGGAGCCAGAAGATAGGGAGAGCCTGAAGCTCTGAGAGAGGAGTAGGAATAATAGTGGAGGAAATCAGCTAGGACAGTAGGGGTGAGCAGGACAGAGAATAAATGAGAGGAATAGAAGGCCTGTCTTACTGCAGGGAGGGCCTAGTTGAGAGTGGATAACATATTTCCAGTGGACCTAATCAGCAGTCTCATGACTTTCTCCAGTTCCATTCAGTAGCAGGTGAGAAACAGTAAAGGAGACAGATGGTTAGAGTAATCTAGCACTCAGAGCTGGCCAAACACAATGAGATGATAGGACAAGCAGATAAGGAATCTGAACATTGAGGATGCGTACAACTCAACTGGCTCACCAAAGAAAGGGTAAAGACTGGGAGAGGAAGAGAGTACAGCCATTATAGGTGTGAAGATCAGGCATAAAGTACTGAGAGGTGAGCATGTGAAGGTCTCATTGGGTACAAAGAAGCAGGTTAGGAGTTATGAGGCATAAGATTATAAGCAGATAAAATAATTTAACAGCACACAGACATCTGAGTGAAACACTCATAGGTGATGGCAAGATCAATGATATGACCACCCTGTGTGTAGCTGAAGTGCAGTAAAAACATAGGTCTAAAATTTAGATCTTTTCCCTACCAGGCTCAGTAAAAGTGAGTCTTATCTTGAGTTCACCTGAAATTCATTCTAACTCAAGTATTCTTTCATAGAGAAAAAATCTATTAACCCTTTTAATAGGAAAATCTGTTTTTTGAGAAGCAGCATGCTTCTGCTGCCTCTGTGTGCTCTTCAATCCACCAACCATTCCTTCCTATACATATTTCTGTGTAAGTGAAGGATTTCTCTACACCCACCTCCCCTACACTATGACTTAGTGTTCTCATTCCTCTTGGTTTCCTTTTCTTTCAATTTTTTTCCCCTTAGGAAAGGATAAAATCAAATCACCAAAACATTTTCTCCTCAATTCCTCTTTTTTTTTGTTTGAATATACGAAAGCAGCATATAATAAATGATATACAATACTGGTATTATAACCTGTTGTTTCATTATGTAGACAGACCATGTGGGAATGAGTTCTGGCTTTCCTCCATTTCACAATAGCTCTGACTTAACAAAATGAGAGAAACTGTCACTTTATAGTCTGCCAAATACAATTGGGTAGTATCCCCGCCCCAAATTAAAATCTCATAATTGGCCAAGGTAGTAGCTAGAAAATTTAAATATCTTTAAATGCTTAAATGAAAATGACTACTCAATTATTTAAGGATTTGATGAAAATTATGTAGATAGGATTTACTTAATGTGGATTCTAATGTAAACTCAAGACTTCAAATAATTTACATTGTACAAAGATATCATTGATGAAACACAAAAGTATTAATCGAGTGCATGATTGCGATATCTTAGTCAATTTATTTAAAGACATAAAAACAAAATTGTGATAAGATTAAAGGGTTTCCGCCACCAAAAATAGTAAATACAAGTTTTATTGGTTCAATTCTCTGACCTATCCTTTCATATGCCCATTTTAAATTTGTGAGCAGCTGACCACTCTGTGCTGTAAGAAAGGGCCCAGCAGATAACAAAATGTTGAACCTAACAGAGACATGGCATACCTAATGATAGGTGCTTGTAAATCCAGTACTTTTTTCATCTCCAAATGCAATGATGGAGCATACTGTTCTTCCTTAAAATGGGGTGTTCCCTTTACTTGTGGACTTCCTCTAAAAGAAAAAGTAAAGACATATGATAAGAACAATCTCTTAATTTTACACATTCTCTCTCCTCTTCACCTCACCATCCACTCCCTCCTCCTAGGCCCTCCCAGAATTTTAAAACTTAAAAATGCTCCCAATCTGGCATGTTTTAATACATTAAAAAATATGAACTTGCAAAAAAGTTTTGTCCTTGGCCTTCTTTTGTTTTTATGCCCTCTCCCTTGGAAATCTCATTAATTCACATACCTTCATTTCTTTTAGTTATTTCTTTATATTCTTGAACTTTTCTCTTCATATGTTATTTTTTCTAGTTCTATAACTATAAACTAATTTATAAATTAATCTATATATTAACATATAAAGTAATCCTTTGATACCTTGATTGGAATGGCTTGGAATGAATAAATTAATGTAGTATTTTCATTATATTGGCTCATCTGACCCACAAAGAATTAATATTTTCCCCAGTTATTTAGGTCTGTCATGATTTCTGTAGATAGATGCTTGTAATTATATTTATACAGTTCTCGTGTATTTCTTAGAAGGTACACTTCCAAGTATTTTATACAGTTTGTGGTAATTTTAAATGGAATTTCTCTCCCTTCCTGCTTGGTGTTACTGACATTATAAAGAAATGATGATGATTTGGGTGGATTTATTTTATGTCCTCCAGGTTTGCCAAAGTTCTTGTTTCAATTAATACTTTAGTTGATGCTTTAGAGTTTTTAAGTACACCATCATATTATCTGCAAAAAATGATAATTTTATTTCTTCTTTATTTTTGGTTATTCCCTCAGTTTCTCTTTCTAGTCTTTCTGCTTGTTCTGGCTAGCAAATTTCTAGTCCTGTATCAAATAGAAGTGGTAACAATGGACATCCTTTGTTTCACCCTTGAATTTATTGGAAAGAATTCTAGTTTATCTCTGTTACAAATAACGGTAGATCTTGGTTTTAGATATATGCTATTTATTATTTTAAAGAAAAGTCTGTTTATTTCTATGATTTCTAGTGTTTTTAACTAAAATAATGCTGTTTTATCAAAAGCTTTTTCTGCATCTATTGACACAATCAAGACTTTTGTTGAGTGTTATTAATATGGTTAATTGAATATATAATTTTCCTAATATTTAACCAACCCTGCATTCCTTATATAAAACCTACCCATAGCAGTGTTTTATCTTTGTGATACTGTTTTAGTCTCTTTGGTAATACTTTAAAATTTTTGCATTTATATTCATTAAGGATATTGGCCTACAGTTTTGTTTTTCTGTTTTGATTCCATCTGTTTTATTCATCAAGACCATATCTGTGTCAAGAAAGAATTTGGTATTTTTGCTATTTTTGAAAACAATTTATGTAATATTAGAGATTTGTTAATCTATCTGGTTCTGCAGTTTTTTTCTTTGGAAGCTCACTTATTGCTTGTTCAATTTCTTACTCTGAAATTAGGTTTAAATTATCTATTTCTTGTTCTGAGTATTTTATATTTTTGTAAACAGTCTTTTATTTCATTTAAGTTGTGGTTTAACTGAGATATGGCTGGGTGAAATTGTTTTTATTATCTTTTGTTATTCACTTATTTTGAATTCTCCTTTTCATTTTCGATACTGGTGAAATTTGGTAATTCTCAATTAAAAAATCAAATTAGTTAATGGTTTGTCTACTTTGTTTTTGTTAAAAACAACTTATTTTATTTATTAATGGAGTTTCTCTTTTCAATTTTGTTAATTTCTTTTTTAATTATCAGAATTACTATTTGGTGTTTGGAATTTTTAATTTGTTAGCTTTATGGTATTTTTAATTGCATTCCCAATTCATTGATCAGTTGTTTTTTTTTTTCCGTCAGGTTAATAAGTGTTTAGAAATACAGCTTTTCCCCTAAGGATTGATTTAGCTGTATCCCCCACCCCCTGCAAATTTTGAATGTTGTCTCATTGTTGTCATTATCTTTAACGAAATTATTTACCATTTCTATGACTTGCTCTTTAACCCAACAATTCTTTAGCATTAATTGGTTTCCAATTGATCTTTAACACTTTTTTTCAGTTGCACTTAAATATAATTCTTGTTGCATGAGATACTTCTGCCTTTTTGTTTTTATGTCCTAGGACACCATCAATTTTTGTAAACATGCCACACATATATGTATACTCTTTCATTTCTCCATTCAAAAATCATTACTGGCTACTGCCTTATATGAAATTATAACTGCTACTCTTGGTTTTTTTGTGTGTGAATTCAGATAAGGCATAATAGATTTTGCTCCAGCCCATCATTTTAACTCTGTATGTTTCTTGTACACAATGTATTGTTGGATTTTGCTTTCTAAGGTCTGCTAACTTCTTCCATTATGTGAAAGAATTTATCCCATTCACATTTGCAATTATAATTGTTTTTCTTCAGTTCTAATTTTTATTCTCAACAATCCTCTCTCTGCGTATTTCAATTTATTATTTTATTTCCTTTTACCCATCTTTTCTCCATCCCCTCTTGAAAAAGCTTAAGATTTATTATGCTTATAACTAACACCTTCCTTAATCTACTCTCTTCATAATCACTTTTCTTCTCTTCTGGTTCCTATCTCTATCTTGGCTGAGCTGAATGTAGTTCTAAGCCAATTTATGTTTTGCCCTTTTTTAATGAGTTTAAATGAAATTGAAGTTCAAGTGATGGTCACTCCCCTTAACTGCCATGTTTGCATATAGTTCTACTTATATAATCTGATTACGCGTTTTAACAGGTTCTCCAGTTTTTCTCCCATTTGCCCCTTAATCTATCCTCTATACACACAGCCTTTCTCTCTTTTTTTTTGGGGGGGGGGGGAGGAAAGCAGGGCAATTGGGGTTATGTGACTTGCCCAAGGTCACACAGCTAGTGTGTCAATTTTCTGAGGCTGGATTTGAACTCAGGTCCTCCTGACTCCAGGCCCAGTGCTTTTCTTTTTTCTTACCACATTTTCAAAGTATAACTAAAGTATTTATAAGTCTTTTATCTTAAATGATTACTCCTATGACTCCTTATGGCAATGGGATTCTAAACAAACCCTTTTAACATACACCCTTCTCTATTAGAATGTAAACAGTTATAAAATCCCTTCTGAATGTACTCTCATAGTTAATCTTTTTTTATTTTTCTCTTGACTTACATGTTTATATTTCAAAGTTCCTTTTCAGCTCCCATTTTTTTCATCAAGAATATCCGAAAATCCTCTCTTTTCACTGAATGTATAGTTTTTCCTTGTTGGATGATATAAATTTTCTGTATAAGTTATGCTTGGTTATATACTTATCTCTTTTACCTTTCTGAATATTTTATTCCATGCTCTTCATTTCTGCTTAGTTGTAACGGCGAAATCATACGTGGGCTGAATTGTGTCTCTTCAATATCTGAATTCTTTCTGGCTGCATGTAGTATTTATTTCTTTTGTCAGGAAGCTCTGGAGTTTGGCAATGACATCCATGGGAGTTTTCATTTTGGGGTTTCTCTTTGGGAGTGACTGGTACATTTTTTCTATTTTCACATTGCCTTCTTCTTCTAATACATCTGGCTACTTTAATGATTTCTTGAAACATGATAATCAGGCTCTTTTTTTTGGTGCCATGAATTTTACTTAATCCTTTTATTCTTAAATCATCTTTCCATGTTCTGTTTTCCAGAACAATTGTTTTAAATATGAGATAGCTTACATTTTCCTCTATTTTCACATTCTTTTGACTTTGTTATAAGACTTTTTGTTGCCATTCGGAGTCATTAATTTTTATCTGGTTGATTCTGATTTTTTAGAGCAGTTTGTTACTAAGGAAAGATTTTATACCTCTTCTGTTAAGCTTTTGATCTTTTTCAATTCTTTTCTCTACAGTTCTCATTTCTTTCATAAAATGTTTTTATTTTTTATAGAATTTATTTACTTTTAGTTTTCAACATTCACTTCCATAAGATTTTGAGTTCTAAATTTTCTCCTCCTCCCTTTCCTCCCCCCTCCCAAGACAGCATGTAATCTGATATAGGCTCTACTTACATATTCATATTAAACATATTTTCACATTAGTAGTGAGGTAAAGAAGAATTAGAGCTAAAGGGAGGAACTACAAGAAAGAAGAAACAGAACAACAAAAGAAAAAGAGAGCAAAGAGTATGCTTCCATCTGTATTCAGACTCCAAAGTTCTTTCTCTGGATGTAGATGGCATTTTCCATCATGAGTCTTTTAGAGTTATCTTAGATCCTTGCATTGTTGAGAAGAGCTAAGTCTGTCAAAGTGAGTCATTGCACAATGTGGTTGTTACCATATACAATGTTCTCCTGGTTCTGCTCATTTCACTCAGCCTCAGTTCATATAAGCCTTTCCAGGTTTTTCTGAAGTCCACCTGCTCATCATTTCTTATAGTACAATAGTATTCCATTACATTTATAAACCACAACTTGTTCAGCTATTCCCCAATTGATGGATATCCCCTCAATTTCCAATTCTTTGCCACCACAAAAAGAGCTGCTATAAATATTTTTGTACATGTGGGTCCCTTTCCTGTTTTTATGATCTCTTTGGGATACAGATGTAGAAGTAGTATCGCTGGGTCAAAGGGTATGCACCACTTTATAGCCCTTTAGGCATAGTTCCAAACTGCTCTCCAGAATGGTTGGATCAGTTTATAATTTGACCAACAATGCACTAGTATCCCAATTTTCCCACATTTTAAGCTTCTGCATCACTTCTTCAAGAATTCTCACTGAGTTATTCTCCTCTTCTGGGTTTGTGTGCTGATTATCCCTGCCATCACAAAATATTATTTTTTGTTGCTGAAGTCTCAGTAGTAGTTCTAGGGCTCCTCTACTCTGGGGACCAAATCAAGTTAAGGACCTTTCCTTTGCTGAAGCAGTCCTTCTTTAGGCCCTCTCCCTTCACTACAGAGGCCAAAGTTGTCCTCTCTTGTAATCATCCTTTTGGATGAAGAGAGAGGCTTTTTCTGTAATTTTCAGTTAAATCCCAGAATATTTACCTCAGATGTGAAAGATTTACTTGAGGACTTTTCTCTGAGGGAGTAGAGAGCAGGGTTTAGGTTCTTTTCTTAGCCTGAGAGAATGCTTTTTCCTCTCAAGACAAGTGTTACCTCCCCCAATGTTCAGTTTTTTGCTTCTTTGATCTTAGCACCTAAGTCTTGAGCACCTCAGTCCTTCAAGGAACGATTACCACCTGTTGATGCAGCTGAGACCTTTGGTCTTTCACTTTTACTTTCCTTCCACAGGGGACTTATTATAGTTAAGATCTGAAGCCAGTACATTCTCTAAGAAGATCTGGATCATATTTACAGATTGTTTGAGAGGTGAGTTGTTTAGTAATCAGGTTGTTCAATGGTGAGATTGAGACAAGCTATATATTTTTTTGGTACTCTGCAGTCTTGCTCCATATTCCTGGCAGAAATACACTTTGGTTATGGTGTGTAATCATTGTGATATGTTGCTATAGATTCCCTGCTGACATTTTATTAAAAATCTTTGCATTAACGTTCATTAGGGATATCAGTTCTCCAGTTTTCTTTTCTCTGTTTTGCCTTTCCTTGGGTGAGGTAACAAGACTGTGGTTTGTTTCACAGAAGAAATTTGTTAAGATTCACCCCTCCTTCCCCCCCCACCCCCATTAATGTAATATTGGAGTAAAATGTTCTTTGAATTTTGACTGAATTCTCTTGAAAATCCATCATCTGATGTTTTTCTTTGCAAGTTCATTTATGGCTTACTCAATTTCTTTTTCTAGGATTGGGTTATTTAAATTCCATATTTCTTATTCTATTTGTGTCTTATATTTTTGTAAATATCTATTTCTTTTAGATTCTTAGTTTTATTTGCATATTACTGGACATACTAGTTTCTAATAACATCCTTTATTTGCTCTTCATTTTGGTGGCACCATGAGGAGTATATTGGACCTAAAGTCAGGAAGACTGGAATTCAAATATGGTCTCAAAGACTTAATAATTGTATGACCCTGGGAAGTGATTCAAACTCTGCCTTGGTTTCCCCATCTGCAAAATAGAGATAATAGCATCTACCTCCCAGGGTTGTTGTGAGGATAAAATGAGATAATAATGTAAAGCTTTGTAAACCTTAAATGATATGTGCTGCTATTATTTTGTTAACATTTTGTGAACATTCATTTTTGATAATGGTCATCTGGTTTTCCTCTTCATTAGTCAAATTAGCTAATAGTATATCTATTTGTTTTAGTATATCATTGTTTTCTCAAAAGAATTGAGTTGTTTTTTTTTTGGCTTTAAATTTTGTTAAGCTCTCTGATTTCTGAAATGCCTATTTTTGGTGTTTAACTGGGTTTTAAAAAAATTGCTGGCTATCCAGTTACTTTTAAACCTTGTTAAAAAAAGGGGGGAGATTTTGCACCAAAACCTGTTATGCTTCAGCTGAAGTAAAAAATTCAAGGGTATCCATAATGATCTCAGACATAGAAACAATAAAAATAGACTTGGTTAAAAGAGATAAACAAGGAAATTAATTTATGCTGGTAGATATAGACAAAAAATATCAATAGTAAACATATATGCAATGAATGACATTACACTGAAATACTTAAAAGGAAAAAGTTAAATGAGTAACAATGAGAAATATACAATAAAGTTATATATTAGTTAGGGGCTACAACATACCACTTTCAGACTAAGACAAATCTCATAAAAACTTAGCTGCATCTCTGGCAAAAATTGAAAGCATACATATTTCTCAGCTATATATGACACCTCTATGAAAACTCACCATGCCATTAAGACACTAAGAACCTTACAAAGAAGTGTAAAAGTAGACATTTTAAACAAAACTTTTAATGATCACACTGCAATAAAATTCTGTTCAATAATAAATCAATTATATAATTCAATATCATTCAATAAGTTCAATAACAAAATCACTGGCAAAATGATTAAAACTGGAGACTAAATAACACTTTTCTTTGTACCCTGAACACTTAGCACAGTAAATGGCACATAGTAAGTGCTGAATAAATGCTTGTTGGTTTGGCTCCCCCATTTGAATGTAAACATGTCATACTTATTTAGTCCCTTTCCAATGGTGATTTCTATTAATCATTTTATATTTCTCTTGACTCTTGCTTATATTATAAAGTTTCTACTCAGCTGGGGTCTTTTCATCAAGAATGTTCAGAAGAACACTATTTCATTAAAGAGTCATTTATTACCCTGTAAGATTATATACTCAGTCTTGCTCGGTAAATTATTCTTAGATGTAAGCCTAGTATCTTTGCCTTATGGAATACTGTATTCCATGCTCTCTGCTCCTAATAAAGAATATGATTCTCACTGTGATACTGCAATTCTTCTTTCTGGCTGCTTACAGTATTTTGTCTTTGACCTGGAATCTTTGAATTTGTACTATTACATTCTTGGGCATTTTCATTTTTGGATTTCTTTTCAAGAGGTGTCTGGAAGATTCTTTCTATTTTTATTTTTCTCTCTGTTTCCAAGAGATCCGGTCAGTTTTCTTTCATGATTTCTTGAAATATATCCAGGCTCTTTTAAAAATGATTCTTACATTCTCTCTCCATCTATTTTCCAGGCAAGTTATACATACATACATACCTATATACATACATGTACACATAACACAATGTTTATGCACAATGTGATATACATATATATATATATATATACATATATATGTGTGTGTATATATATTTCTTGTCCAAATGTACAGCCACAGGCTCTTTCTCCCCCACAATTCAGTCTCCATATGTAGGAGGGACCCTTCTGGCTAGCTCTCATCCACAGTGTCTGGAGACCTCTATCTTTCTCCCTATGCCAACTTGGGCTGGAAAAATGGCTGACTCTTCAGATTTCTGGATCAGGACTCAGTCTGGCACCTTTCTTTTTTTTAAGCATCTTTTTAGAGTAGTTGTGGAGGACAGCTGGGCTAAATTGCTTTTCCCTATTACATTTTTGGTTGGTCTCTCCTCTATAACCTTTAGTTTTAGGATTAATATGCAAACAATGAAGCCCCCTTGACCACTTTCCAAGTAATTCAGTTCCTGTGTTATCACTGGGGTACTACTATATTTAAACATTGCTGTAATACTATACTCATGGCCCGTACCTTACAGCAACCTTATGTTTTGGCTACTTCAATAGGTAAACTGCTTTGGATATGTTTCAAGCATCACAACAAAAACCAAGGAGGCAATCAATACTATAGCTACTTTATTATCCCTACAATGCCTGTTAAATAGTGGAAAACCAAAAACAAGTAACAACAGAACTTGTTAGGGATAAATAATTGTGAGGCAAATTCAGAAGGACAGTTCCAAGAGTAATGTATCTAATATATTATTACGACATAATTATGACAAAATCAAATTATTGTTTAAAAATTTTAGCAGACTAGATCCTGTCTCCAAGGATTACAGAGCTCCTACAAATATTCTTATTGTGTAGAAATATTACAAAAATTTGCATTTCATTGCATCTGCATATTACCTCTTAATTACTACTACTTCTATCCTTCATCCTCATTTCAGAATACAATATGGTAGAAAGAAGACTATCTGAACCAGAAAATCAAGATTTTATATAGGTTTTGCCATTTACTACCTATAAGTAGCTAGTTTCTGTCTGCAAAATGGAGACAATCTATATTGGGGGGGTACTATCTACCCCACAAAGTTATGACGATCAAATTGAGAAAACAAACATGAAACACAAACATAAATAATAACAAACATGTTACAAATGACGAAGTACTACGTAAATGCCAGAGACTATCAAATGGTTTGAGAAATTATAAAACAATACCCAAATCATCATCATCATAACTCATTTATAGAGTTCTTTAACATAATGAAAGTGAATGCAGGTACATTATGCTTGCACAACACAAAAATGAAAGTAACCAACTGCTTGATAAAACCTGAAATCAAACTGACAAGGTGTTGAAACTGATGGTGACCTTTTGAGCTGGTGATGTAGAACGCAATAAAATGAAGTTAGAAAGCAAAAGCTTTCTAGGTTAATGCCTTTTACCAAATGAGCAACAATCAGATGGTTGCTCAGTTCTTAGGTTAGAAATGTGTAGTAACATTTTTCAACATAGCCTACATCATGCCTGAATCAATTAGGTAATGGTGATTCTTTAACTCTCCCAAACCTCTCAACTTTTCTACACTCTTGCCACCCTTTTAGCTGAGGACTTAGACCCATGCTTTATTGACAAATAAATCACTGATGGTGATAACCTCCTTCTCCTTGATTCCACATATTAGAATCTTTTGACATCCTCCACTACATACTCCTTTACTGCAGTCTCTGATGATGAGCTAGGTCTCCTCCAGGATCTGAGGGAGGAGGGTGTTCCTTGTTCTATCGCATCGTTGACTCATGGAGTCCCTACCTTTGCTGAGCACTGCTCCTCCTCCATATATTGGTAAAGCTGAATTTTTGTATCATTCCCTGGACCTGACATGTATCCCTATTGAATTCAATCTTATCTGATTCAGCCCAAAGCCTTTTTGGCCTGCCAAGAACCTTGCATATTATGACTGTCATTCACTGTCATAACTATCCCTCCTAACTTTGACTCACCTTTGAATGAAGTCTCCCAACTCTGTGATTCTGAACTCTGAATGATGAGGTTTTACCCTATCTAGCCTTAAGCCACATCACACCACTTTCCAACCATTTCCAAAGACAAGCTAAAAGACAGCCCCTACTCCTAAAGAGCTTTCAGATGGAGAAAGACAACGCACAAAAGGAAAATGATTAGGGGCTAGGAGTGGAATGAAGGCATACACATGGGAGGGGATGGTGTTGAAGAATGGAAAATCTGCAGGGATAGATGGATGTTTAAGGGTGAACAAGCCTCAGGAAGTGAGGTAGATTCCAGCGGGATACTGCATTTGAGGTATGATGTTGAAGTACATTCAATCTAGAGTGGGGGGGGAGGATGGCAAGGCAGGCACATTAAAATCCCAGACCCCAAAGCCACTCAGGGCTCAATCTTTATATGAGTTTTAGACAAAATGCTGATAAGATACTAATAGGAAACTGTGTGTCATCTGTGGGCAAAGCAGTAGGGGTACTCTGGACCACTAGAATCAAGGTATTTTCTGAGTTGCCTAATAAAGAATGAGAAATGAAGGGCAGGGACTCAGGAAACTTAACTTTTAATTACGCCACAGCAAGTGGGTGGGCAGGGGGACAATGTCCAGGTTGCCTGAACTTTAGCATACATGCATCTTGGGGGCTGGGGCTGTACCAGCCACATCAGTTTTCACTGGCTCACAAATAAACAAAAAAGACTGTAGTTGAACTGCTATTATTACAGTTTTTTAAAGTATACACTGAATTTAAAAGGAAAATTGTCCCCTTTTGCCCTTTGCAATTCCCCTTCCATAGTTTAAAGATTTTATTGGTGATCCTTTGAAGGGGGGGAAGGGTACATTTTTATCACTATCTGATAACGCACCTCCACTCCCTCTCCTCACCCACCCAAGAAGCCCTCCTTCAGAATAACAAATAGATACAGTCAAGCAAAACATAACACACTGGTCATGTCTGAAAATATATAACTTATTTTACACTTCTGGTTCAGTATCTCTCCATCCAGAGATGGAAGGAATGCTTCATCATCAGTTTGCTAAAATCATGATTTGTTAATTATGTTTCTGAAGTCCTTCAAAATTATTTTTCTTTTTATTATTGTGGTCATCATTTAAATTATTGTCCCAGTTCTACTCATTTTACTCTGTACCAGTTTATACAAATCCTCCCAGGTTCCTCTGAATCTTGATGCAACATTTCTTATAGCATAATAATATTCTATTACATTTAAATACTAGACTTTGTATTGCCATTACCAGGTTGATTAGCACTCACTTTATTTCCACTTCTTTCTATTAAGTATGGCTCTTGTATATTTGAGTATTTGTTACCTACATATCCTGGAGAACAGACTTTTTCAGGGATAGTTGCTGTGAAGATTTTTCCCCTTAATTAACAGCTGCATTTCTCATTCTAACATGCAAAAAAATTTTTTTAAATTTAATTTTGCTTAATTAAAACGGATCATTTTATCTTTGATGACCACCTCTACCTCTTATTTAGTAAAGAATTCTCCTCTTGGCCATATTTATGCAAGTTAACATCTATCTTATAATGTTTTTTTCTGATATAACTTTTTCTGTTTAGGTCATGCAACTATTTGAAGCTAATTGTGGTATATAAAGTTAACACATATTGGTCTTAATCTAATATGTCCTTTGTGTGTGTGTGTGTGATCTAGACTGAGGTTGCTTGATATTTCATCACTTTCTTCCTGTCTGCAGTATTTTTCTTTGACCTGGAAGCTCTGAATTTTGGCTATGACATTTCTGGGTCTGATCAAATCGTGGTTTCTTGCAATTTTCACTCTGTCCTTTGGTTATAATACTTGTGGGCAGTTTTCTTTTATGATCATTTGAAATATGGTATCCAGGATTTTTTTTTCCAGTCATGGTATCCATGGAGTACAATTAATTCTTTAACTGTCTCCTCATGCTGTTTTCCAAGCTATTTTTGATAACTGTCATCTCACATGTTCTTACAATTTTTCAGTATTTTGATTTTATTCTAATATTCTCATTTAATGATTGAACTTTGGAAAATGTTTGCAACATTCTGTTTTTTCAGAGTATCCACTTCTTGAGTAATGGTTTCCATCATCTAATCCAAAGATTCTTATAAAAGAGTCCAAAAAACCCCCTTCAAAAGGGTTTGTAAGTCTGTTTTTAAAAAATATTTTGATAACTGCATTTCAATATAATTTGCTTCCTTTACAATCCTATTTATTTTATTTTTATGCATTTAAAATCATTACTCTGAGAAAGTGTCCATGACATAAAAAAGTTCCTGGTCTAATCTAAGTTGTTTAAAGTGACTTAATTTCATTCCTTATCTCTTTTTTCAAGCTCTTTCTCCTTCATTTCTTCTACCTACTCTTGGAGAACTTGTGAAACAATTCATGTGTTTGTAATCCTACTTCTAATTACTATGGTTATTTTCTTCTGAGATATTTTTTCTTGGAATTCTCTTGACACATAGTGGGTATTTTTTGTTCCCCATTCGTAGAAATATTTTTCTGTTTACTTATATGATTTTGGCCTCAGCTTCTGGATTGGGTCTTTGAGTAAAAGATAAATTTTGTCCCCTTGTCTAACCTTGGGTAAAGTGGATAGGACAAAATCTTATCTATGCCTGTGGCCTGAAGATTAGGTAACTTCCCTACTGCAATCCAGATGCTGCTGCCCTGCCACAATTCTGGTGGAGTAGCTTGGGCTTGGTCCCATCACCCCTACCATACATAGTGCCTCGCTTGGGAAACTGCTTAGGGCCTGGTGTGGGCCTCACCCACTGACAAAGTACATGGTTTCTTTCTCCATCTCCTGGCAGTCTCTGACTGGGAAACCATATTGCCAGGCCCAATCCTCCAGCAAAGTACAGTTTTCCCACCTCATCCCCCAAACTACAAGTCCACAAGAGTCAGTCCTTATCTCCCGGTATAGGCCTGGAAAGGGCAGAAGAGTTCAGTGGTCTTTCTCTTTGGTTTTGTTGAATCTGTTTCATCTGCAACTTTTCTTTATCATTCCTGAGGTGATTCTCAGCGGAACTGCCTTTAGCTGGTAGTTTTCATGTTGCCAACTCTGCCAGGTCTTTATGTTCTTATCACATTCTAAAATGCACACTATTTATCTGCATCATCCTTTACACCCCCAATAGACTCCAAATTTGAGGTTTGAGATGGCATCTCATTTATATTTATCTCACTCCCAGTGTCTAGAATTGTAAATCACACTAAGTAGGCACTTAATAAATGTTCAATGAAGATTTGTTGCTAAATGAGTGAATCTCTTCATCTCCTCCTTTATGTGTAACTACAAATCATGGAGATTCATGAAAGCATTCATGCCTAAAATCAAACAGAAAAATCAAAATATTTGCTTTAAAAGACACAGTATTTATATTTAAACACAAGCCTTACTACTCTAACATATGCCTTTACTTCCAGCCAGGAACATAAAATTTCGAAAAATTTTTTCTGCTTCATCAGCTGGACAAAGGGTAGCTAATCCTTAATAACATTTGGTTCAGTTCTTATTTAAAAAGTTCTACCCTTTCCTTTGGTCAAATTTCCCTAAAAGAAACATGAGGGTAGGAAGGAATGAGAGCAAAAAATTTGAAGACTAAAACTTTCTTATTCACGTATTTTACTTGAAAATTACAAATAGGTAAGAGATTTTTTTCTTTGCGTTTGGGAAGTATATAACAAGTAGAAGGGAGTCTTGACGTCTGTATATCAGCCAACAGTGTAATGGGGTAGAGGGGAAGGCAAGAAGTGAGCCCTTTCTGAAAGAAACTGAATTTACAGTGTGGTGTCAAAGTAAACTCTCCAAGAAATATTTCTGTACATAGTTCTGCTCACTGATAGACTGATTTAAAACTCCAATAAAAGCCTTTAAAATCACCTTTATTAAATTATTATATCAATTTAAGCACATAGAATATATCAATGTAGTTAGATTTCAGATACTAAATGAATTGGAAGGTGAGCTAACAATAGAAGCAGCTCAAAACCTAATATAATTGTAAAGATCAAGATAAAAAACAAAACGAAGTCATCTGTCTTTATTTACATATAGTTTAATTTTAAATATGAAACAAAATAGCTTCAGACTAGATACCTTTGAAACTACTGGCATATTGTACCCTTACTTTATTTTTGTCTCTTTTTTGATTCTGTGTGTGTGTGTGTGTGTGTGTAAATAAAAACTGCTAACTCAAAAAATGTTTCTATATTCAGTAAAAATATCAGTTAATGAAAAATGACCAAAGAATAAAATAGTTTGCCACAATCCTTAGGAAGTTATTTTTGTTGTTACTTGAAAATTTCAAGTGCTACTGCAATTTAACACTGCTGTCAAAGTTCCCAGAAATATTAAGAAGTTTGTTCGTATCTGTGTGACTAAATTGAGTGCAATATTTACTTCTGATACAAGTTATTTGTAATTTTTGGCTATCATCTTTGTCAGTGTTATCTTCCAATATTCAAATTCCAGTTCATTCTGTACCAACATGTTTATATGACCCATAGTTTACTTCTCTATTTCTGAACAATTTTTTTGGGATTCAATCATGTGATTTAATTGGAGCGGTAGACCAACAATTTTTCTGTAAAAGAGTCCTAGGGCATGGGGTGTTGAGATTAAATGATTTATCCATCCATGGTCACACATCTATTATGTTCAGAGGCAGGACTTGGAATCTAATCTTTCCTAACTCCACAGCCAATCCCAACCATGTTATCCCTTCTATTCAACAAAACTTCAGTGGCTCCCTATCACCTCCAGCATCAAATATAAATTCCTGTTTGTCTTTTAAAGCCCTTTGCAATCTGGTCCCTTCCTATCTTTCTTATATGATCCAATGACAATGACCTCCTTGCTATTCTTTTCACAAGACATTCCACCTCCCCACTCCATACATTATCAATAGCTGTCCCACTAGCTTGGAATGCCCTCCCTTCTCATCTTTGTCTCCTGGCTGCCTTTAATTCTCAGCTAAGATATCACCTTCTACAAGAAGCCTTTCCTGGTCCCCTTTAGTACTAGTGCCTTTCCTCTGAGATAAATCTTGTTTGCATGTAGTTGTTTGCATGTTGTCTCCCCTACTAGACTGTAAACTCTTTGAGAACTAGGGCTATTTTTGCCTTTCTTTGTATCTCCAGCTCTTTCTTAGTCCAGAGTTTGAGGTTCAGTAGGTGCTGAATAAATTCTTGTCGACTCCTCCTTTCATTGCATGATATTGGTATTTAAATTATCCCTTTCTTTCTGATAGATGGTTAACGTGGAGCAGAGTAGCTAGAATTAGAGGGCAAATGTTGTTCACTGGCCAAAACCAAATTTAAAAGCTTGGAAAAGCTTAGCTCTTCCTTTTCTTTTCAAAATCTACTTCTCTTTCATAGTGGATCAGCTAATGAGAATCATCTCATAAAAGGCCAGGCTGATTACAACATACTTACAAATGACACTCAAATTAAGTGTTCTATGTATTTTTTTTGGCATCAAGAATGTATAGCAGGTACATGGAATAAGAACACATTATAATATTTGATTATTAAGTGTAGAATGTTTTATTATCACTTGGTCAGTAAACTAATGTCACTATAGGCTACTGGCTGAGACTTGACTGTTTAGATTAGTATGGCCAGCACATTATAGTATAAAGAACATTAATCTTGCAATCAAAAGATCAGAATTCAAGTCCAGACACTGACACTTATAACTTGTGCTACCCTAGGTAAGTCTGTTTACCTCTTTGTTTCTCCACTTCTTCATCCATAAATCAGGAATAATATTTATATTACCTACTCTACTTCACAAGGCTGATGCTACTGAACAGCTTTGAAAACGTTAACACACCAAGCCTACATCAGACCATATGCTGTCTTGGGGAGGGAAAGAAAATTTAAAACTCAAAGTCTTCTGGAACTGAATATTGAAAACTAAAAATAAATAAATTTTAAAAACCTTAACACACTATATAAGAGAGGAAATTATTATACAAAACTTTTTTTGAAATGTGCTCTCAAGCAACTTAATATTTAATGAAAATTCTAAGGTAAGAGAAATACATTCAAGTATAAATATGAAAATACATTCTAAAGCTAAATAGAAAGTATTTCTGGATTAAATGTAGCACAGCTCCTTTAAAAAAAAAATCACCCTAAATGTTCATGGAGTATAATTGTTAAAAACTGATAGAAAAAGGCACTTTAGTGATGACGCCAAAGCCTTCTAGCTTTAAATCCTATTGTTTTTCTTCCTCTTCATCAGATATGCTTAATCAACAGTGATCTAAAAAGGTTTTTAAAAGGTCATATAAGAAATATAAAACTCACAGAGTTAAGGAGAGAGAGAAGAAGGGAAACTAAGGAAAGAATGTAAGTCACCCAAGGCTGAACTAAAAGCAGAGCTGAAACAACATATTGTTGGAAACTATTAATGAATATGGGCATCTGACCTGTTATCTCAGATGTGTAACAGGGAAAAGATATGTACTTCTAAGGTGAAGTGTGCTGCCACCCAATACAGGGCATCTGATAAAGTAAGAGAATAAAAGAAGCTGATGTACTCGTAAGATTTAGAAAAGAGGCTCAAGAGAAAACTGTCCCACACATGAGTCAGAAGAGGAGCTGTCATCCTTGTGAGACATTTTAATTCTGCCTCTCTATTTTAAAAAATGTAAATTTGTATCAACTCTTTTTTGTTTTTTATATCAACTAAATGTCCCCCTCTGTTATTCTCTCTTTCCCAGAAAGCTATTCCATATAAATGAATAATTTTTTTAAAAAGCAAAACTGATAGGTTTTCAAAAAAAAACCCCAATAATCTGACAATATATGTAATGTTCCACATCCATGTATCACTGCCTCCCCATTCCCTGCAAAGGAGTAAGGAGGAAAGGTATCTTTTTATACCTCTTCTTTGGGGCCAAGCTGAGTCATTACACTTTCGTGGAATTTAATTTCTATGGTTCTTTTTTTTTATTGTATTCTTTCCATTTACACTGTTGCAGTCATTGTATATGCTGTTTTCTTGGCTCTGCCTACTTCACTGTGCATCAGTTCATGCAATCTATTTCCATGTTTCCCTACGTTCATATCTATCATTTCTTATAGCACAGTAATAATAGTCTATTACATTCATCTATAACAATTTGTGAAGCCATTTCCCAACTGATGCTGTCCCCTCCATTTTTCAAAGTTATAAGCTAGTTCTAATTTCCCTTACTTTTTTCTTTTTCTGCCTTTTTTTTTTTTCTCAACAAGATCCAAAGCAATACAAAGGAGTCACAATCGAAGCTGAGAGGTCCATGGCCCAAAACAATTAATTTGTTTTCTTATTCGTCTAAGCCCTGACATAAAGCCCAGCTGAAATTATTTTCCTTCTTTTTCTTGCCAGCACAGCAGATACCTATTTTACTCAGCCTGATTTGAAAAAGATGGTCTTTGATAAAGCTGAGGGGCTTTAAACAACATATATCAGATTACAAGGAAGTCACAACCTCTTTCAACTTCATTTTTCTCATCTATAAAATGGGGGTGTCAGACTTGATAATCTCAGCTCTAAAGTTCTATGATTTATTAACGTATGTTGACTAAGAGCATAATGTTCATTCATATAATAGATAACGAAGTGGATAAGAGCACCGGACCTAGGTTCAGGAAGACTCAAGTTCTGATTTTTCCTCAGATACTTAATAGCTGTGTGATGTTGGCCAAGTCATTAACTTCTCTCAGCCTCAGTTTCCTCATTTGTAAAAGAAGTAAAGTGAGAAGGTTGGATTTGATACCCTCTAAGTTCCCTTTCAGCTCTAAATCTAGGATCCTATGCACAAAAAGGCACCTTTTATTGACTATAACTGCGAAGGACATCAATAATCCTATTTCCAGCCCCTAAATAAAACCCAAAGCCTCTCTATAACATCTTTGATAAGTGATCACCTAGCTGCCACTTAGTAACGGTCTACTGTTAATAACTTCAAAAGTAGCAGTCTCACCTCTTTTAAATAGAGTCCATTCCATTATGGGATAAAAATCTTGCTACTAGACCCTTAAGTAACTGACCTATCAGCTGATCCCGGAAGTTCATATTCTAGCCCCTATCTCTGTGTCTTTGCACAGGCTTTTCCCCCACCCTCTCTGTCTCTCAGAATCTTTAATTTCTCTCAAGGGTCCACTCAGCTACCCCTGCCTATGGGATTTTTGGTCCTTTCTTGTTTCCCCCAATTGTTAGTGCTCTCCTTCCTCAAGTTATCTTGTGTTATTTGTCAGTACACATGATTTATTCCAGGTAGAATGTAAGGTCTGTGAGAATAGGAAATGTTTTGTGTTTTTGTCTTTATATTCCCAGCGTCTATCACAGTGCCTTTGTATGGCATACCTGTTTGATGAACGTCTGTCAAATTGAATTAGTAAACTCTCCTCTAAATTGTGTCCTAATGTATCCTCCTGTAACTTCCATACTTCATCACCAACACTAGACAGGCCAATGTCAACACTGACTCATAGCCCATTACTTCTCATAACCTTAGTATTTCCATTTATAATTAACAAAACACTACACATTCTACAAGGGGGCAGCTAAGTGGCATCGTGCCAGGCCTGGAATCAGAAGACTCATCTTCCTGAGTTCAAATCTGGCCTCAGATACTTACTAGCTGTGTGACCCTAGGCAAGTCACTTGACCTGTGTGCCTCAGTCTCCTCATCTGTAAAATGAACTGGAGAAGAAAATAGCAAACCCCTCCAATATCTTTGCCAGGAAAACCCCAAATGGGGTCATGAAGAGTTGGACGTGACTGAAACGAATGAACAACAACAACATATTCTACAGGCAGCCATAAAAAGGGGCACCAGGTTGGCCTAGAGTTTCAGAAAAGGGTTGTATCATAAAAGCAGTAAAATTAAAACTTATAGCATAAATAGGCAACATTTTTATATAAAAAGTTCCTTTACAATTCAGCTTTTCTACTTTATTTTTTACCATAACATATTTAATTGTATTTAAAAATGTAAAGAACATTCTTAGCTCCTGGGATACAGAAAAACAGGTTTGGCTCTACTGACATAACTGGCTAACATTAACAAACTGTTCTAAACCAATAACCATCATATCCAACCAAGTATAGCTTACAAGTGAAATTTTCTGAATTTTCTTAATATAACCGCCCTTCCATACTTAGTCAATTTCTCTCATTAGTTTCTAAAAATAAAAATTGTTTAGTGACTGAAATAGAGGATTAGAAAATGCTCCCCAATGATTACAAAATAAGAAACAATCTATGGTAAGAAAAGCTAGAAAACACAGTCTAACCGTTTTAGACATCACAATTTTCACTATGTGAACTAGGTTTGAAATAATGTAGCTTGTACATATCTGAGTTTTATTATACTGATGGGGTGGGGTGTGGAAAGGAGAGGGCAGCAGGGTGATTCCATAAGTATAAAGAGTTTACTAGGAGGAAACTCCCACTATCAAAGTAGATATGCAATTGTAATACAATTTACATATTTAAAGAATGGGGGAAAGAAGGGGCAATTAAAGGTCATGTGACTTGCCCAAGGTTACATAGCCAGTATGTGTAGGCCTAGCAGTTGAATCCAGGTCTTTCTAGGTTCTCTAATTAGGTCACCCCTCTATCCACTAAGTCAAGCTACCCTCATTTCACCCGCCTTCCATGAAGAGCAGCAAGTGTTTGCCAATCTCTCACCCAGAAACCAGAAAGTAGTAATCACAAAAAATTGAATACAAATTTTCTGATAAACATAACTAAGGAGCCAATTAATTTCAATTAAGATTCACAAGGAGGATCAAATTTAAGCAACTGGTCACTACAGTTTCGAAAAAAGACAAAAATTATAAAACTTATTAAAATATCAGGAGTTATAGTGTATGTGTAAAATTAAATAAAAATGTCTATTTAGCACAATGATTTCCAGTAAATATTACAGAGTATTATTCTATTCTCTCTTAATTTAATAGTCATTTATATTCCAACAGGTTTCTGTCTAAACTTTACTGGAAAAAAATAAAAGCACAAGGTATATCATAATAATAACAATCTCTGTAATATTTAAAATATTTCCAAGACTCAGCTAATAGCTAATTTATTTTAACCTATATTTCATTCCACATATACACACAAATGATAGGACTAACAAAATAATTTGGACGGTCCCTTGGCAAAGGGATCTGATATATATTCAAAACAGCCTACCCTTGTTTGAATCTACTTTGAATTCACAAAGCTGTAATGCTTTTTCAAGGGTATAATATACAAATCAAGAATAAAAGATAAAAAACAAAAACTTACTTGGGATATACAGGCTCATAAAGGTACTTTTCTCCTCTTGCTGATACAATATGAAAAAATAAGATGTAGCCATTTGCTGTCTGAAAGAGATACATTTTATTAATTATAGAGTAAAAATACTTTTTTCCTGTCACCTTAATAAAGTTCTTATTTTTCTGAATTATATCTTCACATTTGCTAATCATTACTTTCACTGTTAAAAAAATAAGCCTTTTGAAAGATAGCATCCTGATGAACAGTTTTCAAAAGATGTGTAAACTATTAGTAACTATACGAAAGACAGCTCTGAATCACGAGTTTAAAAAAAAGGCAAATCAGAAGAACTTTGAGGTTTCATATCTCTCTCTCCATATATACATATATGTATACACATACATATATGTATACACACACACGAATAGTGTTACAGAGGTTGTGCAAAGATAGGCATGTTAATGCACTGTTGGTGGAGCTGCAAACTGGTCCAACAATGTGGGAAAGCCATTTGGAATTATGTGAATAAAGTGACTAAAATGTCTATAACTGACCCACTACTAGGAACATACTCTAAGGAAGTCAGTGATAAAAAGAAAGATATCTCATGTTAACCAAAATATTTATAATAGCACTTTTTTTGTAGTAATAAATAACTAGAAATAAGGTAGATGCTCATCAATTGGGGAAATGGCTAAACAAGTTGTATATTACTATGCTATTAAGAAATGATGAATGTGATGAAGTTTGGGAAGAATTATATGTACTAATACAATGTGAAGTAAGCAGAATGAGGAAAATAATATAAATTGAGAAATATAGTTTATATAAAAACAAAAGGTAGCAATAAAATTTATTTTTTAAAAATTATCAATTTATTGAACTTTGATGGTGAAATTTTTGCCCATGGTGCTAAATGATGCTAAATTTTTGCCCAAGAAAACACACCTTTGCTTCTTTGAAGTTATCAATAAAAAGGATTTTGTAAACATACTGTACAATCTGTACTATATTGCTCCTTTTTAAACATTCTAAAACAAGAGATTACTGTGAATGCATTTAATTAGCTATAAAATGTTAAAATAACTGGATCTTATACTCTGAACACCATTTTTCTGAACACTTATTCCTTATCTTCATCTATTTTTTTTAATCAGTTAGGGAATTTTCACGAAAACTCCCTCTACAGGTGCAGCTTTATAGCTCATCTGCAGTCTACAGTCTAGAGCAAGAGTTCTTAACCTGGTGCCCATTTCAGAAGTTCCATAAACTTGGGTAAGATAAACTTGAAGAAGAAAAAAATGAATCTTTATTTCTATTAACCTCTAACTGAAATTCAGCATTTCATTTAATTATTTACATTATATTGTGAGGAGTCCACAATTTTCACCAGACTGGCAAAGAGTTTTTACATAAAAAGATTAACAACTGCTAATATAGAGAATTGGCCAGATCCAGTGAGAGGGAACCCAGGTTTTTCCAGTTCTAAGGCCAACCTGCTATTCTAAAAGTTCTTAACTCTTTTGAATCATAATCCCTTTGACAGTCTTGAGAAGTCTTTGGACCCTTCCTCAGAATAATGCTTTTAAATATGTAGGATTAAAAAGAAAACCTATTATATTTAGTTATCAAAATCTTTCAAAAATCAAGTTCACAGTGGGAAAGGAACCCATGTGTATAAAAATATTTATAGCAGCTCTTTTTGTGTGGCAAAGAATTGGAAATCAAGGGGATGCTCATCAATTGGGGAATGGCTAAACAAATTGTGGTATATGAATATAATGGAATACTATTGTGCTATAAGAAATGAGGAGCAGAGGGACTTCATTATAACCTGGAAGCACTTGTACAAACTGATGCTGAGTGAGCGGAGCAGAACCAGGAGATCATTATACACCAGGTCTGTCCAAAATGCGGCCTGCAGGCTGAATGCTGCCAGCAGTGTGATTTATGAGGCCGCCTACAAGCATAGAAATTTGCATAAATGGTTTAGTAAAGGAAGCTGAGCCACAGGTCTCACTAAAATGGCAAATCAAAATATATTGTCTATTGTTTCAATAAAAACCTAAGGTCGGACAGCCCTGTTATACATGATTACAAACATACAATATTTGTAAGGCCTAACTATGATAGACTTGACTTCTCTCATCAATGCAAGGTTCAAAGACAGCTCCAAAAGTCTCATAATGGAAAAAGCACACCCAGAGAAAGAATTACGGAGTCTGCATGCAGATTGAGGCAAAATTTTGCTCGTCCCTCCTTTTTCATTTGGTTTTGCTTCTCCTTTCTCATGATTCATTCCATTGGTTATGATTATTCATTACAACTGGACTATTATGTAAAGAAGTTCAATGTGAAGGTATATGTAGAACCTACATTGGATTACATGCTGTCTCGGGAGGGTTAGGGGGAGGAGTGGGAGGGAGAGAAAATTTGGAACCCAAATACTTGTGGAACTGAGTGTTGTAAATGAAAAATAAATAATAAATTAAAAAAAATATCAAGTTCACAGACTCCAAGTTAAGAACCCCATCTGTGTACTATGCCATGTTGCCTTTCAAACACTGCCTAACTAAATAATCCATTGACCAAAAAGGTATTATTTTCAAATCAAGAAGGACATGAATTACTACTGATCTGCAGAAAAATCATAAGAAAAAGAATTCTAGGCTTTTTTTCACTTTAGAGTTACATATAATAAGTCCAGAATATATACAAATTTTCTACCACTGAAAGAAACCAACATTAACACCATTATCTCTTGAGACGCAAGTGGAGGAACAGAACCAAGTTTGAATCCCCAAGATTAAAGCAAAAGTAGCTTATTTTTCCAAGTTATCAAAATATTTGAAGGATGTGTTTGGCTATTAAGTCTGTAGGCCTAAGCCCAAAATAACAATCTGTTCTATTTAACTGGTCATGACATATAACATGATATAGCCTTGAACAAACCATTCAACACATGCACAAATATGAAACATAGTAAATATCAAGACCTTCCTAAAATTAAATTTCTAACCAAATATTTGTTACATCATTTAGTGAAATGATAGAAGTATGAATTTATTAAGATACTTTATGCCAATTCAAAATTCCTATCATTTTAATGCTAAATGGGCATGACTAAAAGCAAAAAGCAAAACAATTCAGAGTTCCAAATTCCTTTCCAGTATTAGCTTCCTGTTTTTTATTAAAGGAATGACAGGAAACACACTTAACTTGTAGCAAAAGCAGCATTTTGGGGGGGGTGGGGGAGAATGTCATGAACCTCATTCCTTTTTAAAGCATCTCATACATTGAAAGCAGGACTAGAAAAACAAAACTAAAAAAGGGGGAATATTACTTTAGAGAAAAGGCTCCTCTCTAATTTATCAATGTTTATGTGGTATTAATGATTACATACTCTTTTAAATTTTTAGAACTCTTCTTTAATCTTACATGGAAAGGAAAAGTAAAATAATACTGTAAAGTATCAACAGTGATGACATAAACATACAAAAGCTTTCCTGAATTCCATTCACTCAGGCCAAGGGCTCACCACTTAAAAGGGTATCAAATGCCAACAACGAACCCAGAATTTAATTTTTAAAAGGAGTAAAGAAAAGAGTACTAGGCTAGGTTATCTTTCTGAATCCAAACAGCCAGCCTGTTTTATATCTAGCACACTAGCTGAAACTGAAATGTACTGCTTCACTTACTAGTTATACAGAGTCATAAGACCATAATTAGATGATCTCAAAGCTCTCTTCCAGCTCTGGTCCAATCTGCTTATTCTGGATATATCAAGTTAATACAATACAACTTTCATGATAAATTAAGAGCTTTTTTTCCCTATGGCTCAACAACATTTTAAATATAATGGCTCTTGATTATCTAAGACATTAGATACTAGGGAGAAATATGTACTAGAAACCTTGAGGAAGTGTTTTAAGTCCACTGGACAATGGGAGGGTGGACTTACATTAGTATTACAGGAAAAAAGCAGGCAGGAAAATGAAAGGGAAAAAGGAAACAATTATCTTCAAAATAAGAAATAAACTGAAAATGTGTGATTATTCTCATTTAAAATAAAGATAAAAAGTCAAATGGAAAATATAAAACATTGTTTTGATAATATTTGCAGATATCAGCAATAGTCAACAAAATGTGTATCTGAACATGAATGAACGAGGCTGACCTATGTCCACGGAATTCAATTAAACAAAGCTCCTGCAACTGTGCAGGATAGGGTTAGGCCTGGGGGTATATAAACATACATACATACATATCAATATGTATGTGTATACACACGTACAAACACATATTCACCCAAAATAGATGTAAACTAATTTTAGGAGGTAGGCACCAGTAGCTGAGGGATCAGGAAAGGCTTCCTTTAGAAAGTGACATTCGAGCTAAGCTTTGAAGAAAATGAGGAGGGAGTGAATTCTGTGCATGGGAAAAACATGAAGAAAGGAGATGATGTGCCATTTAAGAGGATCAATAAGGAGGCCAATTTAACATGAGGAAGAATAATAATAAGCAATAAGGTTAAAAAGGTGAGTCGGGGCTTGTACTAGCAAGCATCCTAGCACACGTGGGGGTCTGCTAGCACAGGTTCTTTGATCTGCTTTTATAAAGGAAAGACAGCTCAAAAGGGGTTAACAATTCTACTTTAATAAAACAATGTAAGTAAAGAAGGTAAAGGTCATTCACCAGTTCAGGGGAAAGGTCAGCACCCTGAACATGGAGAAAATATAAGGAGAGAAATTAGTACAGAGGCTCCAACTGTCTTAACAGGGTAATACATCACCAGACAGGAGCACCAACATCTGGATTCACAAGGGGGGGGGGGGGTTGACTTCAGGCAAACATTCTCCCCAGGAGTGAGACCCAAAGCAAAATCTCACCCCAGAATATATATACACTTTCGGCTAATAGGCCCACAGCCAGAAGGCTTCACCACCCTCATGACTCAGTGCCTAATTAACTTAGTACCAAAAGGTGTGAAAGTCTTCCTGTAAGCAAGCTTCCCTTTAGAAAGCTTCCTCTTAGGCAAGTTCCTCCCCCAATGGGCTCTCTGTGACTCAGGATATATCACAGCTGTGAACTGGGCCAGAGCTCAAAGCAGAAAGACATCTGTGGTTGAAATACCTGTGCACCTTTAGTCCCAGGAAGACGGCCTCTATTCCAAGGGAAAAAGGAAACATGTGTCACATAGGCCTATTAAAGGATGGGGAAGATCTTATATTCCATTAACCCTACAGGGGCAGGTTGCAAATGCCAAACAGAGGAGTTATATCTGATTCTAATGGTAACAGGGAACCACTGAAGTTTATTTAGCATGACAGTGACATGGTTAGACTTGTGCTTTGGGAAAACAATTTTGGCACCTGTATGAAAATGAATTGGAATGTAGAAAGACATGAATAGGGATACCAATTAGGAGACCATTGCCACAGCCAGGGAAGAAGTGATAAGGGTCTGAACTAGGATAATGGGCAGTGAGTAGAGAGAAGGAAACAGTAATCAAAAAATGCTGAGGAGATGACAAGATAAGGTACTGATTGTATAAGTAAGTGAGAAGTCAGGATGAAATTGCAAAGTTGCAACCTAGGCAACTATGAGGATGGGAGTGCTCTCAACAGAAACTGGTAAATTTAGAAGGGTTGGGTTTTGGGGTGAAGATGAAGAGTTCTGTTTTGGACATGTGGATGTCCAAATGCCTATGATGCCTATGAGATATCCAATATTAGATGCCTCAATTTCATACTAATTATATACAATGCTTATCCATAAATAGGGGCAGCTAGGTGACACAGTAGATAGAATGCCAGGTTTGGAGTAGGAAGACTCATCTTCCTGAGTTGACCTCTCACCTCAGCTGATATGTGATGCTGGACAAGTCACTTCTCCCTGTTTGCCTCAGTTTCCTTACCTGCAAAATGAGCTGGAGATGGAAATGGCAAACCACTCCAGTATCTTTGCCAAGAAAACTCCAAAATTCATGAAGAGTCAGACATAACTGAAAATGACTTAACAACTGAAATCAGTAAATAAGCTGTCACCGTAAGAATTCAAACACAGAGGCCAAGACCATATACAAAAGAAGTTAATAAAGGACTCATATACTGGGTGGAAGACTGACTTGGGAGATCCTTCCTAGGGAGACTAAGATATTATTATTCTATTTATTGAATCATTACCTTTAATAGCTACTTTAAACTATGTTATTGTTCATCCTTTGTTTCAGAAGAGGACCAGTGACATCTTGGGGTCATGTCTTGACTTGAAGGTGAACTGGATTTAAGTGAGGCAGAGTTGCACAAAGTTATCAGCCTCACTCTCCCAGAGTCATCAAACTCCAAGAAACTGGCAAGAAAAAAGTCAGGACAACTGGCAATGGTCTGGGATGCAGTGGATGACGTTAGTGTCTTTGATATCTGACCAAACTGCTCCACAGTGCCTGCTTCAGCTGCCTTCATGGCTGTTGGAATGAACTGTTCTCATCCACCCATTCACTAGGGAAGTCTTCCTATGGTTGGGGTAGACATCCCCCCAAATCCCCTATGGGTTTGGGGCCTATCAGTTAGTTACCCTCAACCTGGTTTAGCTTGTCTGCAGAGAATGGTTTTTACCAGGGTATGGCTGCTGCACATGGCTACAGCTTCTTGGAGCCACAGGTGAAGAACGGACACAGAGTGAAAGAAGGTAGAGTCCAAAGTTGAATGAGCAGCCCTGAAAAGAGCTCAGCAGGCCCTCACACCAGAAGTGCTAGTTCTCCCTGAACACTGGATACACATGAAAGCAATACTTACAACGCTAACTTTAGGCTATACTATGTACACTTAAAAAGTAATCCACAAACTTTCTTTGCTAATTAAGGTTTTCTGCTACAGCTCTAAAATGGATCATTCTTAAAAGGAAGATAATTTTAATTAAATACATTTTTGTGTTTCATATTTTATACACATAACAGATTCAGTAGAAAGTCTATATTCCATATAAAAGTAGTACAGTGTATCCAATTCATTTGATATGAGGATTTTCACTAACAAAAATAACTAGTATAAATCTTTTTTAAAAAAATTAGCTTTTGGTGTCATTTTGTTTTGCTTGGTAGTTTTTTTTGTTATCAGGGAGAACATGGTGGTAGGGGAGGACAGTACTGGAAAATGAACTGTGCAAAAAGAATGAACAAAACATTTTAAAAATTAAATATAACAACAGAAGTTCCTAAATTATTCATACCTTTTCACCTAGAAATTCCACTAAGACATCAAGTAGATTAGAAAAAAATCTATGTACAAAAATGTTAAGAGCATTACGTGTAATAACAAAAAACTGGAAACAAAATACCATCCAATAATTTGTGAATTACTGAACAAATTACAGTATATAAATGTAATGGAATATTACCACAGGTTAAGGAATCAACAAAGAATTTGAAGAAACATGGAAAAACATGTATATGACATAGAGGGAAGAAAATAGAACCCAAATAATATAGTGCAATATACCAAACGTATATATAAGTATAAATAAGCATAAATAAAGTCAAATTAAGTCAGTATAAATGAGGTCAAAATGGAAAATTCTTCTCAAATATGACAAATGAGGAGATACCTCCTCACTTTCTTTGCAGAGGTTGTGGGTTACAGGCATGGAATATTGCATGTAACATCAGATTTTGTATATACTTGGTTGGTTTTACTGAATTAGGTTTTTTTTTTCTCTTTTTTTATTCTTTGTCATGGGAGACAGCTCTCTGGGAAGGATATACTGGAAAATGTAGGTGGTATAGAAACAAAAGCTATCAATCAAAATTTATTTAGAAATAAAGCCAATACCATACAATCAAAGTTAAAGGTGATGTCCCTTGGGTTGAATTGCCTTCTCCCTCCCTTTTTATTCTTTGTTGCAAAAAAAAAAAAAAAAAAAGCTCTCTGCAAAATGATGGAAGGGATATTGGGAGATGAAAGTGATGTAAAAATGAAATCTTATCAATAAAAAAATTTAAAATAAAAGACACATCCCTCCTTTCTCTTAACATTAACAGCTTAATGGTATTTTCAGGGAATATATATTGTATGAGTATTTATCAGGGTATTAGTCAGCTAATAAACACTTACGGACCAGGTATTGTGTTAAGCTCTGGAGAGAGCAATCTAGTGGCGGAGATAATATATAAACAGCTAAAGTAACACTATGTACAAATAAGCTATATTCAAGATAAATTGGAAATAATTAACAGAGGGAAGGCACTAGTGCAGGGGTGGGGAACCTACAGCCTTGAGGCCACACGTGGCCCTCTAGGTCCTCAAGTGCAACCTTTTAAATGAATCTAAACACAGACTATTCAGAGAACAAGCTGTGCGGAATGTTCTACTAGGCTGGAAAGTATCTGAATACCAGCCCAATCATGGACTATCTGCTATCTGAACGCCAGCTTAGCTCAGAACAAGACTATCACTAGGTTGCTTCATCAGTCATTTGGTGATGAATTCTTGGCAACTCACAAAACAGTGAAAAAAGAGTCTTCAGACCAGTGAGGTACCATTCTGATTCAAAAGTAGCAATGGAGCAGTGGCCAAAAAGAGAGCAGAGGTAAGAGGAGTCTATAAACACTAACTTAGCTGCTAGTATTCCAAATATAAGACCATTCTCCAGTAAGCTAACAGAGAACTGAAGGACTTAAACAGCATCAAACCTGACACTCTAACTTCCCAAAGGAAGCTAAAGCTAAATGAAAAGGGAGTATAGGGAGACAAATTGAAAAGGCAAATAAAGGAATTGATGGAGTTGGTTTTTATGCATCCAAAGTCAGTAAGAAACAGGTTGTGGAGTATTTTCTCATCCCAAATTCCAACACTCATGATAAACATTTACAAAAAGACCATCTTGAAAACAATTACTGCTCATATGCCAACATCTGTTGTAGAGGAAGAACATGTAGAGAACGATACAATCACATAATTTTTGTGTTGGAAGGGACCTCGGGGACCATCCCTTCCAAGCTATTACATAAAAGGAATCCACATGTAGCCATCCGGATCTGCTTGAAGACCTACAATGAGGAGGAACCCACCATCTTCCAAGACAACCTACTCTACCTATGGATAGCTCTAACTATTAGGACATTTTTCCTGACATTAAACCCAAATTTGCCTCTTTGAAACGTGTACCTATTGCTCCTGGTTCTGCTTTCCAGGGCCAAAAAGAACAAGTCTAATCCTTATTCCATGTGGTAGCCCTTGAAATACTTGAACATAGTTCATAACCACACCTGAATCTTCTCCAGGCTAAATATTCTCAGTTCCTTCAGTTGATCTTCCCATGATATAAACTCAAAACTCTTCCTGGCTACCCATTTCTAGAACCAGCTAATCCATGTCCTTTATAAACTGTATGTCAAAAACTAAATGTAATACTCCAAGTAGAATTGCCTCCTTATTTCTAGAATCTATGACTTTTAATTCAGTCCAAGGCTGCATTATCATTTTTGATTGTTCTCACTGCAGATTCACATTAAACTTATAGTCTATTTGAACCCCCAGATCTTTTTCAGAGTAACAATGACGCCTCTATTTTGTACTCGTGAAGATGATTTCTTAAACTCATAATTTGTTCCTATTCATCTATTAGGGTCAGCCCAATGTTCTAATCTGTCCAGATCTTTTTGGACCCTACCATCCTTTTTAGAGAGTACTTTTACATAGCTGACAAACAAGAAACGGAGTGAAATCTTTCTTCTATTCTGGAAATCTTTCAAATAACTGCGTAATGTTAAAGATTTTGTCTACTACGGAATATCACCTGTTTCCTTTGAATACCATCAATAATGTTCTTTATGTATATGCAGAAGAGCTATTCTCAAACTTTTTGATCACGGAATCCCTTTACATTAAAAACTTACTGAGGACCACAAAGGGCTTTTGTTTATATCTACTGGTATTTACCGTATTATAAACAAAAATCTAAGTTTTAAAAATAGTCTATTTAAAAATAAACATATTACATATTAACATAAATACTATTTTAATGAAAAATAAATTATTTTCCCAAAATAAAATTATAAGAAATAATGCTATTTTTCCAAAACAAAAAAAAAAATAAAGAATGGCATTGCTTTACATATCTTTGAAAATCCCTTTAATATCTAGTTTATTAATAAAAGATAACTGGATTCTCATATTTGCTTCTGAATATAATCTGCTCCAATGTCATTCTGGTTAATATATATGAAGGAAATCTGGTCTCATAAAGATATGTACTTGGAAAAGGGAGGAATATTTTAAGAGGCAAAAAAGTTTTAGTATTATTATGAAAAGTTTTGACCTTGAGGACTCCTTGAAAGAGCTTCAGGAACCCCCAGGAGTCCAAGGACCACACTTTCAGAAGTGTTGATATAGATGATTCTCATAAAAATGGTACATAGATGGGAAACTAGGTATGTTGGCTGGTGGTAGATGATACTGATACTAATAAGGTTTGAGTTTTTTCCTTCCTTTTTTCATGCCGTTGGTTTCTCTTCTTACTTCAGAAAACCTGAAGAATTCACCTCTAAAGATCCACACAATTTTGTCACCTTCTCTGGATACAACTGCTTTTCCCATTGTTGTAGGTGCTTACAAAATGCTTGCTGAACTGAATTACTATCTTGTCTCTCTTCATATCCCTTGAGAATTAATCTCTTAATACCCTTACAGAAAATTTCCACAGCACTTTCTCTTCTATTAGTAGCTCTCCTTGCTAAACTATTGTGGTTAACTGTCTAATTGGGAGCCATGAAATATGAGTAAAATGAAATCCACTCATCCCATTTCCCCTTGCTACTGACTCCAGGTACTTCCCTGGACTGTAGGCTATCTGGTCTGGGGTTTACAGGGTGTTCAGGGAGAGCTAGCACTTCTGGTGTGAGGGCCTGCTGAGCTCTTTTCAGGGCTGCTCATCCAACTGTGAACTCTACCTTCACTCTGTGTCCATTCTTCACCTGTGGCTCCAAGAAGCTGTAGCCATGTGCAGCAGCCATACCTTGGTAAAAACCATTCTCTGCAGACAAGCTAAACCAGGTTGAGGGTAACTAACTGACAGGCCCCAAACCCATAGGGGATTTGGGGGGATGTCTACCCCAACCATAGGAAGACTTCCCCAGTGAATGTGTGGGTGAGAACAGTAGGCAGCTGAAGCAGGTACTGTTGAGCACTTAGAGCTTGGTCAGACATCAAAGACACTAAGGTCATCCATTACACCCCCACCACTGCCAGCTGTCCTGACTTTTTTCTTGCCAGTTTCTTGGAGTTTGATGACTCTGGGAGAGTGAGGCTGATGACTATGCAACTCTGCCTCCCTTAAATAGAGGGTGAATTCACCCTCGAGTCAAGACATGACCCCACTGGTCCACTTCTAAAACAAAGGACGAAAAATAATTTAGTTTAAAGTAGCTATTAAAGGTAATGATTCAATAAATAGAATAATAATAGCTTAAGTCTCCCTAGGAAGAATCTCTTAGTTCAGTCTTCCACTCAGAATACAAGCCCTTTATTAACTTCTTTTGTATATGGTCTTGGCCTCTGTGTTTGAATTCTTATGGTGACAACTTATTTACCAATTTCAGGTGTTCAGCTGTGTCTGACTCTTTGCGACCCCATTTAGGTCATGAAAATGAAGGACAAATAACATCTGGTCCAACCTAGGAGGGTATGGTTTAACTTACTTGGCAGAAAAAACAGGCCATAGAATTCAAGGATGCAATTAAATCCAATTATCTAAGGAGACCTACACACCTAGTTTCATCTTGCAACTTTTCTCCACATCTTCCCACTAGTTCTCTGCATAATGTTCAGATATTTCACATAATCACTAAAAAAAAAAAAATAAGACTTCATTACACTGGCCTATTTTAGTATTTCTAATCTACAAATTACGATACCACTCAGAAACTCCATGTATAATCACAGAATCTCAGAGATGAAAAAGATATCAAATTCAAACCGTTATCTGAAACCACAGCCCATCTCAAATATTCTCAACAAATGGTTACTTAGCCTTTGTTCAAAGACCTCCAATAAAGGGAAATCTTTGTCCATTTCACCTTTGAATAACTTTAAATGTTAAGACATTTTCCCTTACACCAAAATCAAATTTACTTCTTTGCAGCTTCTAAACCACTGGTCCAAGTTTTGCCCTCTGGGACCATACTGAACAGTTGTAATACCTCTTCCACACAAACACCCTTCAAACACTTGGAAGACTTAGTATGCTGACCCCTTATAACCCTTCTCTTATCTAAGTTCAGCAACCCTAGTTCCTGCTTCTCTTCTCTAGTCTATCCTTCACATAGCTGCTAAAATAATGTTCCTAATACACAAGTTTACTCCTGTTACATTCCACTGACCAAAACCTTCAGTGTCATCCTATTAGCTTTCATTTCGAACAAAATATTGCATTATACATGAAAATAATCTATAATTTTAAAACCGTAAGACCAAGCCATGGGTCATGAGTAATACTGCAATGAAAGAAGTTGCAAAATCCACAACATTTTAAAAGAGTCAGGATGTCAAAAGGGACCAATCCCAGAAGTGATTTAAGATAGAAGCTGGAGTCTAATGATATGTCACAAAGAAAACATGCAGAGCACTCTAATCTTCAGGATTCTGAAGACTACTACTCATATAAATTAAGATAGGAGAATCAGGAGAAGGTAATTATTACAGGTATATAGCAGCACCTATGCATAACTCTAAAATACAGTGGTGTTTTCTTCCATTTCTAGCTCTGCCTTTTCTGAGCCATCTTTCTACCTTTAGGGACACCTGCTTAAATACCCTACTTATATTTAAGCTCTCACATTCCTTCCCTCCTCCCTCCATGATGAAAATTTCCATTGTCTTGCTCTCAGAAACCTGATAAAGGAATTTGCTGTGACATTCACTGATTCTGATCTCTCCTATGGGAATTTACCACTAGCAAACCTAGAGAAGAATTTCAGCATTAGTAAATTGTTTGGAGGAGATATTTAAAGGCAAAGAAGCCTTGTTAATTCCCTCCAAATCACACCACTATGAGTACATTCTAATTATTCCTAAAGGCTATAAGACATTCTAGACTGTATAGTCTACTCTCGGCTTTTAAGTTAAGTTTACAATAAAGAACTTCGACATTATCAAGAGTAACACCATCACCTTCAATTCTCCTAAACTAGGATGTTCCTGGGTGATTTAACTCATTTTTATACCATCTTTGTTGATTCTTTCAATATATTTCCCATACCTCTTCATTGCTTTCCTTTTTACTGTCAGTGTTTCTGGTCAAAGATGTATCTCTTTCCTGAACTATGAGAATTACATTTCCTGAGTTCAGATACTATATTCCTTAAATTTCTTATCACTACCACCAAAACATTTAGACACCCATTTTAACAATCCTGATTCTCTTCTAAAACATTATAGTTTATTCCAAAGATGTCTTCATCACTTATGAAGAAAACATACTTTACTGTACAAATGGAATAAGAACAACATATAAAAAGTCCTAAGCAAAATTAACTCAAAATTGTAATTTCCATTCCCAATTACTTATTTTGAAAAAAATTAAAATAGATTCCATACTCTGGGCCCAATTTATCTTTGCCACAACCAACAGTGGCTAGGTTAAATACTTAATGGGCCTCATGTAATGAATGAAGAAGGTTATAACATGGGTGACTGTTAGCTGCTAATGTCAAGATTGGCTATCATATTTGTTTGGAGTAGCTGGTTGATTGAAGAGCCTAGTGAAACTACTACAGTCATTGAGTTTTATAAAGCCTGTTAGATAAACGTTTTTGTTGGAAGCTCATTGCAAATGGTAGCATAATGCAGTATGGTAAAGTAGAGAGGTACTGGTCTGGGATATCAGAAAATCTAGTTCTACTTCTAGCTCAATCACCAGCTTGCTTCTACTTAGTATGTGGAACCTCAGGAAGTGACTTAATGTCTTTGTGCCTCAGATCCATCATAGATAAATTAATTCTTGACCTATACAACTCACATGGTTACTATGGGAATGAAGTAAGATTGTATGTGTAAAACAGTGTAGAAAAATTCAAATGAAAGTTATTAGAAGCTCCAAGGCACTGGGAGAATTATCCTGATGGTTTCATAGTTGTTAAAGAATTAATGGTCAAGAGGATTATTCAAGAAAGTAGCTGCGTGGTGCAGTGGATAGAATGCTATACTTGGAATCAAAAAGACCCCAGACACTTACTAGCTGTGTGAACCTGGACAAGTCGCTTAATCTCTGTCTACCTCAGTTCCCTCATCTAAACATTGGGGATAATAATATCACCTAACTCCTAGGTTGTGTAGATAAAATGAAATAGGGCAGCCAGGTCGTGCAGTGAGTAAAGCACTAGCCCTGGAGTCAGGAGGACCTGAGTTCAAATCTGGCCTCAGACACTTGACACACTAGCTATGTGACCTTGGGCAAGTCACCTAACCCCCACTGCCCTGCCTTCCCCCCTCCAAAAAAAAGAAAAAAAAAGATAAAATGGGATATTTATAAAGCACTTTGAAAACCTTAAAAGTACTATATAAATGCAAGTATTCAGTAGTAGTATGTTGAAAGGATAGCAAGCAACTTGGGACAGGAACTAGGGATAATTAGGTTGGAGAAGAGAAGACTTGGCAAACTGGGTGGATGGGTGGAGGAGATAAACAATTCTCAAGTACTTAAAGAGCTAACATGTAGAAAGGGATTAGATTATTCTGACTGGTTTGGGCAGAGCCAGGAACCAGAAGTGGAAAGCACAGAAGATTTTTAGCTTATTGTAAGAAAACACATCCTTATAATTAAAGCTGACCTAAAGTGAGACAGCTAACTACCTTAGCTGGTGAATGGATTATCAGCTGTTTCAGGAAACAGTTAATTTTCCAACATTGGAAGTCTTTAAGCAAAGACTGAATGAGCACTTGTCAAGATTCTGGATAGGGGATTTCTATATAGGCAGGGCTGGACTAGATGGTCATTGGGATCCCTTTTAACTGAGATTCTGTGATTGTGTGTGCCTCACACACAGGGGCTGTTTATAGTTGTAAGAGTACTTAAAAGGCCAATGTTGCTTAAAGCCAGAAAGTCAGAATGACTATCAGAAAGGGCACAGAACAGAAAATGTAAATGGAAGACCAAAGCAGCACCATGACGGTGACTGGAAAATGATGTACCTATAATCAAAACACAACCAGGAACTCGGGCACAATACTGCCAGAAATTGAGGTCAGGGAATAGGAGTGGAACAGGAATACTGAAATTCAGGGTATGGTACCAGATATGGAAATTAGGAAACTAACAAAAATGAAGGCGGTGAAAAAGGAACAGTTTAATAATGATGATAATAGCTAGCATTTATTTAGCACTTTAAGATTTGAAAAACATTTTATATATATTAACTCATATGATCCTCAAAACATTCCTGTGAGGAAGGTTCTATTATTATCTCCATTTTACCGATGAGGGAACTGAGGCTGAAAGACGCTAAGTAACTTGTCCAAGGCTATACAACTAATAAGTATCTGAGGTAGAATTTTAATTTAGGTCTTTCTTACTCCAAGTATAACATATCACCTAGCAGCCTACCCAATTTAGACAGAAAAGAGAAATACATTAAATGGGCAACTATTGATTTTATAATACATAACATTTAAAATGTTACATTTTAAGTTTGGTTAAAGCATTATTTTTTAAAACTCAATTCAACAATTTGACAAACATTTAAGCTCTTTATGTACTTGCATAGGTTATGCACTCTGGCTGGAAAATGCTAAATATCAACTATGTATTAGTACTTGATGACTGAAATATTGAGCATCTCTATATTTGGAAGTATACAGACATTTCAATTTTTCAATTTCATCCATAAGTCTACATAATGCGACTCAATCATTGTAGTAACTCAGTTTAACTATTTCAGGTATATGACCAACAAAAGAGAGGTAATACTGAATGTTAAAAATGCTAACCAGTACACAGTACAAAAAAGGATCTTTATAACTACTATAACTTTTTTATAAGTTTGATTTCTTGGAAGTAAGATTTGTCTTTGGTAAAATAGACATTGGCAATGTTAATCCAAATCACCTGCAAATGACAAATAGCCTAAACCCTGTGGTATTACTAAAATATCTTGGGGAAAAATGCTTGAAAGTGAAAGACTCTACCGTTCATGCAAATATCTTCATGGGTCCATAAATTATTTGTCTACTTCCTGCACTATAGTTACTAATATGTCATATCTCAGATATAATTATATATGCCTAGACAAAAACACCACATTATGTTAAACCTATTCAACATAGCAAGTTAATTGGCTAAAGACCAAGCAATCTTTCTTTTCAAAGCTGTAAATAAGTGTCTCAGTTACAGTATATAAACTAAGGAAATACCTGAGTTAGTTCTCAAAAGAATAATACAGCAGTAAAAAAGATTAGTCTTTCAGCAACCACAAACATATGGACAACCGCCAGAACTAGAAGCTCAGATAAAATTTTAAAACAAACTAGTTTTTTTTGGCAGGGAAGTAACTGTACCCAAAAGAACCATTTTCCTGTCGACCCCTCGGGGCCAGGGGAAAAAAAAGACTTTATGCACATAGTATACTTACTCATTGCTCTCCCCCTAAGTGAACCCTCAAATTTACCACATTCTTAACACCTGTGGTCTGGGCTATTGTAATGGTCACCTAACTTTTCCTAGCCTCTAGTGTCTTTTCTGTAGTCCACCCTTTACACAGTTGCCAAAATCTCCTTCCTAATAATTCCCAGGTCTAATGACATCACATTACCCAGTTCCAAAACTTTCAATGACATCCTACTGGCTGACAGATAAGGTGAGAGCTTTTCAGACTGGAATTCAAGGCTTTCCACAATCCAGGTCCAACCCAACTCTCCAGCCTTATTTCTCAGCAGTCCTCTTCATTCCACTACAGCAAAAGTGAGCTGGTTCCTCTATCTTAAGGTAACAGATCATAAATCTGAGCTTAGGATCCTAATCCAGACCTGATGCTATCTAGTCAAAAACCTCATTTTACAGATGAGGAAACTGCAGTTCAGGAAGGCGAAGTGAATTGCCAAAGGTCACACAGGTAACAACTGATAGGTGGGATCTGAACCCAGGAGATGTGACCCCAGAGCCTGGGTTCTTTCCCCTGTAACCCTGACTTTTCCCACCTTTGTGGCTTTCTGTATGCTAGTCTCTTCAGATCAGCCTATCTTCCTAGTATTTTCCTGCATGGATCAGCTCAAAAGCCACCTCCTCTTTGATCCTTTCCCTAAGTCCCCTAGGTAGGAATAAACTATTGTTTCTTGAATACCTTAATCTACCATTTGCCTCTTCTACGTATTCAACCATTTTAAACTTAATGTTAGTTGTGTACATCTCATTCCTATGCTAAGTGGTAAGCTTGGCTTTTTATTTTGAACACCATACCAGTCATTCTTTAGTGCTTGCTGAAATAAAAAACATTATTATTGGGTGACAGTAGCTGTAAAAGCAGGGGGGTTGAGGGTAAAGGGAGTGAGGGGAAGAAAAAAGATGCCTGAAAAATTAACTTAATATTTAAAGCCTATGCTTATGCCATTTAAAAATAATGAAGGTCATTAAAGAAATGAATTTTTCAGAGTAATGCCTAGTTTAATTTGTTGGACACATTGAATCTAGCATGTTCAAAAATCAAGAAAATTTTACTGCAAAAATAAAATCATGGGGCAGCTAGGTGGCGCAGTGAGTAGAGCACTGGCCCTGGAGTCAGGAGGACCTGAGTTCAAATACGGCCTCAGACACTTGACACATGTACTAGCTGCATGACCTTGGGCAAGTCACTTAACCCCAATTGCCCTGCCCCCCCCCAAAAAAAGCAAAAAAATAAAACCATGATTATATCTTATCAAGCTCTTTACAAGACTTTCACTTAAGACAATTAAGACCCTTAAGACTAATGCCATCAACAACAATATAAAAAATATAAAATCACTAATAAAAGAATTCAAATTAAAATAACAGAGATATCTCACTTATCAAACTGAAAAAAAAAATGAAAAAAGTAAGTGTTTTTGTAGCTAAGGGAAAACATGCTGGTAGAGCAATAAACTGGTCTAATTATTCTGGAAAATAATATGGAATTGTCTGAAAAAAATTACTGAGCTGTTCACATTCTTTAATACCACAACTGGGGCTAATATATGCCAATCAATTAGCAAGTATTTTTAAAATGCTTATTATATATCTGACACTATGCTAAATGCTAGGGATAAAAAGGAACGCAAAAAACAAGCCTTGGCCTTAAAAAGCATATTATTTTAATGAGGGAAATAACATGTAAATGACTAGGTATATACAAGATATATTCAGAGTAGATAGAATATAATCTGAGAGAAGTCACCACCAGATGGAGGGAAGAGATAAGGCCTCAGAAGCGGGCTTGAGCTACTTGAGTGAATAGAGCATATAACCTTGAGTCAGGAAGACCTGAGTTAAAATGTGTCCTTAGATACTCATCAGCTGTGTGACCCTGGGTAAGTCACCTAATCTGTCTGCCTGTTTCCTCATCTGTAAAATGGGGTAACAACAGCAGTTACGTTCCAGGGTTTCTGTGAGGATAAAATGAGATAATATTTGCAACACATTTTGCAAACCTTAAAGTGCTATATAAATTCTAGCTATCATTACCATCATTATAGGAAGCCAAAGATACCAAGAGGCAGATGTGAGGGGGAAGAGCATTCCAGACAGGAAGAACAGCCAGTGCAAGAGCAACAGAGATGGAAAATTGAGTGTCATATTTGAGGAAGTGCAAGTAGGCCAGAAGTACAAGTAGTACAGAGGGGAGTAAGGTATTAAAGAGGCTGGAAACGAAGGAAGGGGCCAGGTCACAGAGTTTTAAATTATTCCTAGCAGCATTATTTATTATAGCAAGAAGTTAGAAACAAATAGTGGTAGCAAGTGGGAATCAGCTGAACAACCTGAAGCACACATTCATGTAATGGTACAGTATTACATCAAAAGGAATGGACTCAAAGAAACATGGAATGGTGTGTAGGAGGAACTGGTACAGAGAAAGCAGAACCAAACAATATATACACTGACTACAATACAAAAAGCAACAAAACTTAGGTCAAATGTAATGGACATTTTTTTTATATCTTTTAATAGTAAACAACAAAAATAGAAAATTATAATACTGTTGGTCAAAATCACTTTACTAGAATTTTGCTAAACTTCTGTGCGTTTTCAAAAGTGACTACATCAAAAAAAAAATTTATCAGTGAATTAAAAAAAATACTAGAGAGACAATATATTACAGGGGAAAGAGTACTGGACTTGGAGTATGAGAACCTGGACTAGAATACCAGATCTACCACTTATTACCTGAGGGACATCGGACAAGTCACTCTACTTTGATGAACTTCAATTTTCTCCATTTGTAAAAATGAGAAGGTTGAACTTAAACGACCTGTAGGATCCCTTTCAGGTCCAGATCTATGATCCTATCAATAGCACCATAACACCAATGAATCTAAGTAAATTAATTTGTATTAAGCAATCACCATTCAAAGATGTTTAATTTGTCAGTCAATAGACTCTCTAAAGTGCATATGCCCACAGACTTTAAAATCTATCTACATTACTTTGTGGGCGATTTAGGAACTGTTCAATAAAAAGTATCTAGGGAGCGGTAATGCATCTTCAAGACCCTTCAGACAGAGATAAACTAATCAAAGTGATTTGAACAAAATATTTCCCAAGCAATTTTAATCAAGCAAGAACAATATAGTTAAAATACTCTCACGATAACTAAACAGGAAATGGATAGTATGTGGGTAAGATAAAGCTTGATTCTTAGAAGCCCTAAATTTAAAATTTTATTGCTAGTTATCTTTTCATACTTAATCTCCTCAACCATAATACAAGAGTCCATGTGTTAAGGGTCAAGTCTTATACAGTATCTCTCAGTCCATTGCTTAGTATCTTGCAGATAACATTCAATCAGTAAGTTTTATGTCTGAAATGTATTTCTTTCTGCCACTAACACCTCGCAGTATTCCTCTTCATATACTCAATGCTCCACATCTGCAAACTCATCATTTCCCAAACTCACCACCATGCCTTTGCTTATAATTGTTCTCCCTCACCTGCAATGGCTCTTCCACCCAGTCAAACTTGTATAACTTCAATGCTCTGCCCTAAGCAATGTTCAAAAATCTGGGACTTCAGTGAAATGCAAACTCAGTACCAATCAACGGTATAATCAAATAGCCCAAAAAAGGTAATGTGACCTAGATTTAAAAAATAGTGTCCAGAGCAAAGAAGGTAATAGTCTCACTGTGTTCTGCACTAGTCAGCCAACATCTGAACTATGTTCAATTCTGGGCCCATTTTAGGAATGACTGATAAGTTTGAGAACAGCCAGAGACCAAGACAGTGAAAAGCCTTGAGTATATTCTCTTAAGGATTATTTGAAGAAATCGGAGATAATTAGTCTAGAAAACAGAATACTCAGGGGGAGATAAGGTAGGTGTCTTCAAGTATCTGAAAGGCTATTCTGTAAAAGAATTCAATTTGTGCCATTTGGTTCCAAAGGAAAGAACTAGGAGCAATAGGTTGATGTTGCAGAGAGGTAAATTTAAGCTTGATATAGAGAAAAATTTCCTAACAATTAGAGATATCCAAAAGTAAAATAGGTTGTCTCAAGAGGCAGTGAGCTCCTCTACATTAGAGATCTTCAAATGATAGCCGAACAACCATTTGATAGATATGCTGTAGAGAGGATATGTATTCAGCTACAGTTTGGATTAGATGACCACTGAGTTCCTTTCCACGTCTAAGATTCTAAGCCTGAATTACTAGTAAGGTATGGTACCAAAGACAAAAATGGAGAAATCTAGAAATGGAGTTCACTTCGGCATAAAGATGATGACATTGGTTTTAGACATTTAATGCACTGGCTGATGACAAAATATTCAAGTGGAAATGTTTCGAAGCCTGATGTTGTATGACTAAAAGTCACGAGGAGCAGTCAGGGCTAGAAATGCAGATTTCTTAGTCATCTCCATAGAAGTAATAGCTGATATAATAAGAAACTGGATTTTCAAAGAATAGAGTGCAGAGTGGGAAGAAAACTTTAAACTAGTGAAGTAAACAAATAAGTGACTTGACAGGTAAGAAAAGAACCTAGAAAACAACATAGTGCCACAGAAGCCAGGGAAATTTTTTTTAAAGGGAGAAATTTTTTTCAAGAAGAAATAGATTCAAAACAATGTGTAATGCTATAGGAAGGCCATTTATCCAAGATAATTTTTTTTTAACACCACAAGACAATTATTTTATAAGAAGGTACTATCAAAGCTAGAAAATCCCCTACTTACTGATACAGCTATCATGGTACTATCTGGCCTCCATTCAACTTGCTTGTAGGATCCAAACTGAGAAGATGATTTTGCCAGTTCCTTGTAGGTTACGATTAACACGCTAGGCTGGCCAAGAAAAAAAAAAGTTGCATTTTTATTGACATCAAAACAATACACAGAATAATTTCAATCAGATAAGTAATCTCAGGCAATTCTCATCAAATATTCTAAAGGATTTTGAGAAGGCAACATAGCCAATATTCAGTCAAGAACTTACTATGACGTGCTCAATTGTTCTTAAGAGAGATAAAACATATTATATATATGATAGAATTGTTCTCAAAGGGTTTGCAATCCGGACAAGGAGAAAAAATGATACCCTTAGATACAATGTAGTATATAATTGAGCACTAAAATGTAGGACACGAACTCTTCAGTGCTGTAAGAGGTCATTGATCTATGTGGGTTAGATTAGTTGGAAGTCTTCACAAGAAATGTGATTTTATTTGTCTTGAAAAATTTAGAATAAGAGAAGAGAAAAGGGGAGAGCATTTTAGGTGAAAGGAAAAGGAAAGGAAGAGAGAGGCAGGCTTGAATTTGAGTGTATAAAGGACAATAAGAAAACAAACTTTATTGAGGGGTCTGGAGGTCCATGCAGTGTGGTAGTGCCTTTGTATCCATACTGCCCAGAAAATAAGCTCTGAATAAATGTTTGTTGAGTGACTGACAATGACTGAAATATAATGGGGTCACAATGCCAGCATGAGTGCAAACTTGCTGCCCTGAGCAATAAATAGGGTTGGAGTTTTCATAGTTTCTTAAAGTTACAGTTTAAAAAATAATTCCAGAACTTTCGCAAAATGGTAAAGTTTTCTGGATATGCTAACATAACTAGTAATAAACCCAAATTTAAATCTAGGAGTTTTAGGCCAGTGATTCTACCGCTTATTCACTCATTTATTTCTCAAACCCCTGGTTTTCACTGAGTTTCTATCCCCACCAATCAGTTAAACATTCCACATCTTTCTAGGGATCTCCTAATCAATTCAAAAGTTATTCTCCTCCTTCTTTTAATTCTTCTCTCCTTTGTCTTCTGTTACATTACGGTCTCCTGGTTTTCCCACAGCTATCTTAACTGTCTAAATCACTGGCTCTCCTTCTTCTTCCCAAACCTTTAATGGATGTATTTTTTCGAGGTTACCTTTTTCTCTTTAGTATCCACTCCCAAATGGTGATTTCATTCACTCCCATGGCTTCAACTAGTATCTCTAGACAAATGAACTTTAAATCTCTAGCTTAAAACCTTTCCCACAAGAACTTAAAATGCCTATACGCAACTGATTCACAAACAACTCTACCTGGGTCCCTGAGATTCAGCATCCATAACCTACAATGCTAATATACTACCTACTCTGTCCCATAGCACCAAAATGTTAAAAACAACAAGAATAATAATGACCCAGCACTCCATTAGTACTAAGCACCTAGGCACGTGGGAGCAATAAGACACCAAGCACCTATTACTCACTCTCTATAAGTGGATAGTAGAAAGTAGGACTTAGGCCCTAGGGCCCTCTTAGGGAGTAGGTTTGGATGAACGGAACCTTCTGCTACATGTGTCTTTTGCTACTTGGTCTTGTGTCACCAAACCATCTGAGAAAATAACAGCTCAGCCCTTAGAGAAACCTACTGCTCTATGCCTAGCAGTCACATAGCTATTAAGTGTCAAACAGGATTTGAATTCAGGTCTTTTTGTCTCCAAATTCAGCACTTACCAATTGCGCCACCCAGATGCCTCATGTTGAATTTATTAGGGGATAGAACCTGTGTTACTGAGAGAATGGATGAGGAAACTCCAGATATTGCAAGTCCACACCTTTCTCTGCAATTTAAATCTCAATAGTTGCCCAGAGCACCAAGAGACTGAGTTAAATGGCTACAATCACAGAAGCAGTACAGAAGTGGAATATGAATTCCAGTCTTCCTGTCTTTGAGGTCTCCTCTCAATCCACTATGCCACCCACTCTCTCCACTGAATTTTTATACCTTTTTTAAAAAAATGAATGAACGAAGCATTTACTAATCACTAACTATGTGCAAAATACTGTGCTGGGGCCATCAAGGAGCTCCTATTTTATTGGGGGAGACAACACATGGAAGGATTTGGCTACAGGTTAGCTAGAAAGGTTCCGTGGTCCTTAGGGTACAGCATCAAAGCATATTAAATACTTCTTTAATGTCATCTCCACTGATAAAATGACGGCAGTTTCTGATATTGAACCATTTGCAAGAACTTTTTTCTGGAAGCTGTGGCTGTATCAGTCTACATCTCCACAGCGACTGCTTCCAGGATGATGGCTGAGGGCACTGGGCTGGAAGCTGTGCTATTCCCAAGGCTTTGGCGTTTGGGGTACTGGGATGTATCTTCATCAGGATTTGAAGGGAGATGGTGGGTCAAGGTGGTGATGGTGGTTTCCCTTGCAGGTTTCCTGCCTTGTAGGTGGTAGTTAGTAGCTGGTGGTGATAACCTTTAGTCCCTTCTCCAAAGCAGTTGCTTCCCTGGATGATGGCTGGGCTGAAAGGACTAATGGTCTGGGGAGCTACTGCCATTCCCAGAGCTCCTGCACCTGACCCTCTTATTGGGGACCAGTGGTCAACAGTTGTTGCTGAAAGTGATAAGGAGACTCCCATTCCACAATAAGTTCTCCCCTCAATGAAAAAGTAACAAAGCTGGACCCAGTGGCGATCTGCAGTTTCCCATGCGATTGTCTTTTTTCTGTTCTGTGTGTATATAAACATTTATTCTTTGTGCACTGAAATGACTTCACTCACTCTACCTCACAAATCTAATCTATCGCCAAATGTTCTCTTTCTCAAATACTATCGAATGAGTTATTTATTTATGAAATATTTAGCACAGTGAGGGGACTTAATAAATATTTGTCCTCTTCCATCCATCCTCATGTATGTCTTTGCCTTTTCTCAGCCACCACTCTGGTACAGGCCCTCATGCCCTCATACTTAGACTACTGTAATAGGCCTCTGCTTGGTCTTCCTGCTTCAAGTTTCTCCCCACTCCAGTCTACCTGCACTCACCTGTCAAAATAATCTTAAAGCCCAAGTCTGACCATGATACCTCCTAAACCCCAGTGGCTCCCTATCATCTCCAGGATCAACTATAAAATCCTCCCTTTGGCTTTTAAAGCTCTTCACAACCTGAACCTTTCCTACCTTTTCAGCCTTCTTATTTATACTTTATTCCTTTCTACCTTCCACATACTCTATAATCAAGCAACATCAGCTTTTCTTGCTGTTTCAGACACTATCCTCCAACTTTCGACTGTCTTTTCACAGGCTGTCCTCCATGTCTGGAACACTTTCTTTCTTCTCCTCCTCCACCTCCTGGCTTCTTCCCTTGATTCCTTCAAGAGCAAATCCCACCTTTTACAAGAGACCTCTCTTGCTCCCCCCACCATCCTTCCCCCTGAGATTTCCTCCTCTGTGTGTGTGTGTGTGTGTGTGTGTGTGCAAGAGCACACAGGCACACACACAGGCATTTATACATACATATACACACACATATATTCTTGTATATACATATAGTCATTTGCAAAACCCAAAGCTTCAAGAAAAAAAAAATGCTACAAAAGCCAAAGAGAGTTCAAGAACCAAGGAATCATGGGTTTTTTTTTTTGCCTTTTTTTGCATTCCCAGAACTTACCACAGTACCTGGCCATCACTATTCAACAAAAACTGTTGGGAAAACTGGAAAGCAGGCTGACAGAAACTAAGTATAAATCAACATCTCCTCAATGGCCAGGGGAAGATTTTATTCTCAAACATGAACAGTCATAAGATTGCTTCTCTGGAATGCTAATAGATCAATGAAAACCAGCTTATAAGTACCTGAACAGAATCAGTTCAAGTAACAGTTCAATTCTAAACAGACAATTCAATATTAGTGATATTTATTCAAAAGGTAAGGCAGACATAATTCCAACTTCTACAAGAATAGACTTTATAATATGAAAAAAGATAAATTTTAAGTATACAAGAGCTGTCAGAGAGTTAAATAAAACGGAGCAAGTTAAAAGAATATAGAATTATAACAATTAGAAAGATCTAAGTTACTCTGTTAAGAAGTCAAACTTTTTAATGGCAAAAAGGAGATAATAATGCCCCATCTGCTTATCTAGAAAATCAAACTTTTTCTTTCAACTTTTGTTGGAGGGCAAATTTCAGTAGTCACAGTCACCAAGTATAAAACCATTTAAAGTCTTATACTTATTCATAGTAAGAACAGCACCCCCCCCAAAAAAAAAACAGCTACCACAAAGCCCATGTACTCCATAAGAATTCCATCACCTCCAGATTTTCACACAAACAACTGTGTATAAAAATTGTGGCAGCTGAAAATGAATAGTAAAGAAGTAGAGAGCTGCGAGATACTAATGAAAGTAGGAAAGATAAAGGAACTACGAAAAGACTGAAAAATCATGTAAGCATAACAGTATGGAACCCATTTTAGGATGGAGGAAAATAGCCCTAGACATATTAAAAATTCTCAAGTCATTATAGCCCAGCATAGTAGAGTAGCTATTATTCAATAATGACCCCGAGTCATCAAGAAAAGGTTCCATTATCTTCAATATACTCTGTTCAAGAGAGGCAATATGATGTAGTAGATAGAATTGGCTTTGGTTGTTAAGATCTGGGTTTGAGTATTGCCTCTGCACACACTAGCTTTGTATGTAGCTGTGGTTAAATAACTTAACCTCACTATCCAAGGCAACTTTCTAGGACTGTAAGTTACAGGAAAACTGCCAAGTTTCCAAACTGATGAGGTCACAGATTCAGACCAAAACAAATACTCTGTTCAAAAAGGGCACAAGTATGTAACTCATACTTCAAAATATTTCCAAAAAGATGGGTCAGGAAAAAAATGTTGCTTAAAGGAGTAAGCTTAAGTTATTTGGAAAATTAATTGAAATGAAATTTTTTATTTACCAACATTGCCATGGGAAATAAGATGTTACTTTATCTAGAAATACTGTAATATGCTAAACATGAAACTTAAAAAGATTACCCATTCATATTTACATCCTCATTTCTTCCTGCAATTTATCTTCCCACTTCCATTTTACAGCAGTCTTTACTCAACTTTATTCAAAATAGGTCTAAGTATGAATACTTTTTTTAAGCTGTCTTTCAGAAACATCCTTGCAGACAAATTTATAAACCTATTTTTTTTTAAGTAGTGGTGGCCCCACTTACATGTATCACCATCTTTCCATCCCTAAATAGCATAACAATAGAAACCTAGCAGTGATCACCATATCAGGATGTTAATAGTCAAATATTTAATGAATCCCCCTTCAAATCCGCTTACCACAGAATAATAATAGGACAATAATAAGTATCAACAATTTGTGTAGCAGACTGAAAAACTAAGGGACTATACCTATAAGTAAGACTAATAAAGTCAACCTAAAACTGGTCAGTAATGATGATCAAAGTTATATACTATGAGAAGATACAACACAATTTGGGAGGGGGGAAATTTACCCAAGAGCCAATTATGATTGAAGAGAGATCTTACCCACACCATTCTAGCCACAATCTCATACGTAAATTAAGAATGCTTTATAGTTAAGCCAAAGTTGTTTGGCAAGACTGAAGAATCTGAGGTAGCAACTGAAACATGATGACTGACAATAAAATGTTATAGCAAGGTCTTTAAAACCGGACAGTAACACCCATACTAATTTGGGGAAAGGATCAGATCTCAAACTATACTTCAAAGTAGTAGTCACCAGAATGAAGGCTAAAAAATAGCGAGGTTAGTTAGTGGAATGGATTAAATATACAACATATGAAAGTGAGAGAAATTATTATTAATAACCAATGATTTGGGGAAATTCAGATTTCCCCCTTTTTCTTTTATGACCTCAGTCTCTAAAGGTTGAGCTAACCTTTTCCTCTATCCAGACCCCACTCAGGTGAGGCAGCTATAGTGCAGTAATCAGGTTTGGCTGGGGATAAATATTTTGAATAGATTGCCCGAGGGGAGGAAAGACTTAAGAATTAACCACTATAATTGTATATTATTATGTATTAATTTATATACATTATAAATATAAAATTTAAAAATTAATTTATTTTCAGTGTTCAACATTCACTTCCATAAGTTAAATTTCTCCCCCTTCCTCCCCAAGACAGCATGCAATCTGATATGGGCTCTACACATACATTCCTATTAAACACATTTTCACATTAGTCATGTTGCATGGAAGAATTATAACAAATGGGAGAAACCATGAGAAAGGAAACAAAACAACACAAAAGAGAAAATAGTCTGCTTCGCTCTGCACTCCGACTCCATAGTTCTTTCTCTGGATGTGGATGGCATTTTCCATCATGAGTTAGGGTCCAGCCCCTCGTTGTAATACAGTAAACAGCACAGTTAAATGAAGGCCTTAATTTTATGAAAACTACTTGTAATTATCTTATCAGTGGTTCATAAGTAAATAATTAGTATATCAGTGGCTCAAGTAAATATTTCTGAAACAAATGTAGATGTTTTAGAAGCACTTTCTTGTGTAGCATGAAACATTCCCTGCAATTATACTATTAAACTACTGCTCTCCAAATACTGTTAATGTAAACCTCTGCTAAGCCCCTGCCTTAACTCTCACAAATTTGGAATTAATGGCTTCCTAATTAATGTTTACCATATATGAAACTACATATCTTAACAGCATGGTTGATTTTAAGGTACAGAGATCAAATTGTGACTAGGAAAAGAATTAAACAATCTGAATATGCAATATCTTGCTAAGTTCCTCTATACACTCCCCTTCTGAAATCCTATTTATTCCAATGGCTTCAGCTATCATTTCTACAAAGATCATTCCCAAATCTTTATCTCCAGACCTAAACTACCTTTCACTTGCCAAGCCCACACTTAATTACTGATGTTTGTAACCTCAAGCTCAACTTGTCTAAAACCAAATTCATAACTGTGAAACATTTTATCAGATATTTATCATGCAGAAGAAATGCCCCATGCTGTAGGGATAAAGTACAAGTTGGGATATAATAAAGGCAAAGAAGAAATCCAGATAAACGTGCCAGAAGAAATTGCGAGAGCAAGACTGTTCCAAAAAAAAACCCAACAACAAAACCATTTCCCCCTAATTTCCCTATTTCTACTAACGGTAATATACCTTTCTCACAGTCAGGTTCAGAACCTCCAAGTCAGAATGTTAACAGAAAACAGCTCCATAGCTCTGCCACTGAGACATGTTTGACTGTGCACAAGACGCTCATTTTCTCTCCTATAACATGTGTATATCACTAACTGTAGCATCTGCCTCATATTGTTGCTATACTAGTTATGAGAGAACACACATAAAAAGCCTCTTGTAACCAGAAAGTATCATATAAAAATGAACAGGTTATCCTCTTCCAATCTATCCATTACACTGCTGCCTGAGTAATCTTCCTAATAAACTTTTCTAGTCAAAAACAAACAAAAAAACCCAAACAAGCAAACCCCCAAAACCTTCGGTGACTCCCCATAGCTTGCCAAATAAAATATGGACCCCTGGTCCCTACCTCCTTACTGAAGCCTTCCTTGACAGTTCCCCCACTCTCAATCTCCTCAAATTTCTCATGTCACTTTGCCGGTCCACAACAAATTCACAATAACCATCTAATTACTCTAGGGGTTTAGATATCTATACTGATAGAAGTACTCAATCTGATAAAATCACAACTCCCTTAAGTGCTGAAATAGGTTAAGTGCCATACGGGGGTTTAAACAAGAAAAGACAAAAAATCAGAAAAGGAAAACATCACTTTTGGTTGGGTTATTCATGGAATGCTTCATGAAAGGTTGGGCCATAAAGGATTAATGAGATTTCCAACAAGGAACAAAATAAATTGTGTAAATAAATAGCACAAAACATGGCTGCTAAAGTGGAAGGAAACAAATTACGGTTTTGTGAATTGTTGAGGCCAAAATCCAACACCATCCACTGCTGGACGACCCACCAGTAATGTCTCTCCAAAAACTACCTATGTCTTAGCTAGAGTAGGCTTTCATCTGAGGACCAACCTATCAAACTAGGCCCAAATTCCAGCCTTTTCCATCTTGGAAGGACTTACCAGACCTGATAACTCACGGTCATCTCTAAGATAGGACAATAAGGAAGGGCTTTAGAGGAAAAGTCCCAAAGGTAGATTAAAGAGACCATGATTCAAGAGAGCTACTTTTTCATGAGTAAGGGTGGATGATCCTCTCTCATCTCAATTAAAATAATCACCATAGGCTTAGACACCGAAAACAACTCAATCCACTCCATTATGAATTAGAAAGAAATGTAGGGTTGGCCTGCTGGATGAAGGCAGATGGTGCACCAAAAGAAACATCTTATAACTAGCTAAAAGAATCAGACATATCCCTGTGTGGGATGAAAGATCCTCACCAATTAAAAGTTAATAAAGAGCCTTCTCAGGATGGGAACTGAAATAAATTTTATCCAATTCTCGAGAATTGGACATCCCCCACTAGAACAAATCCAGCAAGGGAGGTGCTTTACAAGGGGCAAAGCACCCATAATTATACCTAACACAAGAGAATTCCCACCCACCTCTGACCCTTCTCACCACTGGCTGGGAGGTGGGCTTACAATCTGAGCATGAAAGCTAGACAAAGAACTGGGAAACTGAGGCACAGAAACTCCAATTTCCATTCCCTTAATGATTACAACTGAGGTGACATCTATAAATCTAAAGAAGGAGAATAGGTTAAGTAGAGAAAAACAGGTCATTATGACCCTGTTCTTACTGAGCAAATCTTTAAACCAGAACCAGAAAAAAGAACAAAAAGTTTCAGGGAAAACTTTCCCAGAGGCTGAGCCATCAGATTCTCATGGCCTCAGAATTTTTCCACTTCCCATTTTTCGTGATCTTTAAACATTTCTTAGTATAGATACAGATATATATATATATATATATTTATACATATCTTCCCTGTGAAGTCTTCACATTTTATTTACCTCACACACCCCTGAGCTTACCTACAAAAATAGCAATAAGTAGTGAGCCAGTCTAGCAAAGGAAAACTCCCCGTTCTGGAACCCCTGAGAAAGGATTGTTCTTTGGGAGGAGAGAGTTCTCTAAGTGACTTAGATTTTAAAAAGACACTCACAAAAGCTAGCATATCTAAATCAAGAGAATATACAGGAAAGCAGTAATGAACAAATAAAAATAGTGCCAAGAGGAATAATGCCCAGAAAGAGTTGAGGCTTACCAAAAATTAAAGTACATTGAAGTAACTTCTGGAAAACGTTCTCAAATTATTTATTAAATTGTTCATGTCCTTTGACACAAACATTCTGCTACTGGAAATGTACCCCTCCAAAAGCTCCAAACAGAAAGAAAGATCAATATATACAAAAAAATCATAACAGTATTAATTGTTATTCAGAGAACCACAAAAAGACTAGTACACTAGTCATTAGCAATGTAATTGAAGTAACGTAGTATAAAGAAAGTAGAACCAATTTTTTAAAAAACTAGACCAATATAGACAATGCCTATGATAACATGAATAAAGACAAATTTGAGAGGCCACAAAACTCTACTCAGACAACAGGATATATCTCTCTTTTCTTTTAACAATAAACAAATTGTTTTCAGGGAATGTATGTGCATGGAGGGAACAAATGAGTGTTTGGTGGGAAGCATCTTATCTTTAAAAAGTATCAATAAATTTAATTTGGAAAAATATATTGAGGACATAGATTATGTCTTCGCACCCACCATGATACCTAACATACTGCTGAGCCCTTGGCAGGTACTCAATACTTATTGAATTTCTGGCACTACTTCTTTGTCAAGTAATTCTTTTGTATTTGTGTTTTGTTATTCCTTCTAACTTTTGGGGAGGGCATGTTCTTTAAGGTCCAAGTTTATTGTATATCTCTGTGATAAAATGGTTTCTTTAGATGCCTCTCTCTTTTAGTCCACATCAGGATTACTTATTATACTCTCAATTTTATTTTTCAGAGATTTCTATCAAAAGCAGCTCAATAGGCTAATGAGGCCTTAGATACTTACTAGCCGTGTGACTCTGTGTAAGTCATAACCTCTCTTTGCCGCAGTTTTCTCAACTGAAAAACAGCACCTACATCTCAGGGTTGTTGTGAGGACCAAATGAGATCATATTTGTAAAATGTTTCAACACAGTACCCAGCACAAACTGAGGGGTTTAGAACAGCAAGTGGTAGTGGGAACTGAGTGAACCACACTGACTCCATCTTGTGACTCAACTCTGGAGCTAGCTCAGTTCTCTTTCTATTCAATTACGGGTCCAGCCCAATTTCTGTCTTGTAAGAAAACTTTATTCAACTGTGGGAATTGTGAGAAAATCTTATTGATTTGTCTGAACCTAGCCCTATGTGGCTGTGAAAGTATTTAGAAACCCTTAAACAGACTTGCATGAACTGATGCTAAATGAAGTGAACAGAACCAGGAAAACATTGTACACAGTAACAGCAACTCTATGAAATGACCAACTTTGATAGACTTAGCTCTTTTTAGTAGTGTAATGATCTAAGACAGGGCTGTCCAAAATGAGGCCTATGGGATTTATGCAGTCCACCTACAAGCATAGAAATTTACATAAATGCTTTAGTAAACTAGCAAACAAAGCTGAGCTACCACAGAGCTCTCACTAAAATGGCAAATCAAAATACACTGTCTATTGCTTCAATAAAAATCTAAGGTTGGACAGCCCTGATCTAAGACAAATTCCAAAAGACACATGATAGAAAATGCTATCCACATCTAGAGAAAGAATGATGGCATCTGAATGAAGACTGAAGCACACTATTTCTCCTTTTTTTTGTTTTTTCTTTCTTGTGGTTTTTCCCTTTGGTTCTAATTCTTCTTTACAATATGACTAATGTGGAAATATGTTTAATATGATTGTACATGTATGGCCTATATCAGACTGCATGCTGAGGGGGAAGGAAAGGGAAGGAGAAAAAATTTTAAACTCAAAACTTTATACAAGTGAATGTTGAAAATAAAAAATAATAATAATAATAATAAAGAAACCCTTAACTAAGGGTCTAGCCTATGTCAATCAGAAACCCAATCAGATCCAAAGACTGATGCAAGGAATTTTTTCACAATTACACATCTCAAGCAACTCATATCTTTTATCTGAAAATTGGCCCCCTACTGGTCAGTCAGTTATTGTTTCCATGTTCCTTTGAGTGAATACAGTGGCGGCCAGGGGGAGGGGGTGGGGATGGGGATGGGGTTAGGGTTAAGCGATTGGGACACCTCTTTTTCTGATTTCAGGGAATTTGTATTTGTTCACTCTCCTCCTCCCAACTTCAAATGCTCCTAATAAAGATTATTTATCCAACTGGAAATCAGATTACCTAATTTCATATCCTGGTTAATTGTTTTCTTTTAATTAATTGGCCTGATGCATAGAAGTTTGTCTCCCCCTGTGTTTGGGGTCCAGGGCCAAAGCTGAGGAGGCCTGGTCTTGGTTTGTTGAGCAATTGGTATGCATTGCTTAACAAATCGATATGCTAGGAAGCTCAAGACTTTCCTTGTTTTCTTTCACCCATCATATCACTTCCTCCCTTTCTTCCTTCATCCCTGTGACCATTTAGAGCAAATATCTACGAACTCAGAACTATATCAAGAGTGTGCAGTGGCTGCCAAAAAGTTAATGCAAACTTAGGCTGCATTAACAGCAGTACAGTGCCTAGAATAGAGTATGATAGTCCTACTGTACTTTGACCTGGTCAGATCACATCTCAAGTGCAAAGTTCACTTCAGAATGGAATTTTAAAAGGAATATTGGCAAATTAGAGTAAATCCATAAGAGAGTGACCAGATTGGTGAGGAATACTGAAATAGTGCTGCATGATGCACAGTTTGAGGAACTATACGTTTTTTACCTGAAAAAAGGATGAACAAGGGTATGCTTACTATTCAAATGTTTGAAAAGCTATCATTAGATTTCATCTGTATAGCTCCAAAAAGAAGAACCAACAGGTATAAGTGAATTTGGCAAATTTCACTTCGATATAGGAACTCTTTCAAGAATGGCTAACTTGAAATGGGCTTCTTTTCAAAGTAGTCAGCTCTCCATCACAGTTAGTATGCTAGACCAATTTCACCCTGAAGATGTTATAGATGTTACCCACATACTTCTAAGTAAGAAGAAAGTTGTACCATATAAGAACAGCTGATATATTAATATCCCTTTATAGTGTATAGAACTTTTATATTCAGTTTATCTCATTGGATCCTCACAACAATCCTGGTTAATGGGACATAATGACAACAATAACTTGACTATTTTACAAGATAAGGGCACTTGTACTCAAAGCAGTAAAATCGTTTGCAGATAGTCACAAAGCCAGTAAATGGCAGTACCAAAAACTTCTATTTGAGCTATAGGCTTTCAACTATATCACTCTATGGACCCTTTCAACTGTATGGGTAATTAGGGGCTGAAAAAATGATAAAACAATGTATACCTAATTCTATGGATCTATGACATTCAAAATGATTACCGTCAAGACCTTAAATATACATCTTTTATTTAAAAATGTCATGTTTTCAGCTTAACAATAGCTCAAGAACCTGGCAGTCCCTGGCATCCATGGCAGAGCAGAGAACTCAAAAGTCACCATACAACACGACTGCCAATTATAAACCACTCTGAGTATCTAGACATAGCAGTAACATCTCCAAACTTCACCCTCTGGGCTGATCCTAGTCATTCCACAAAACCTAGGTCTCCAGCTCACTAATATTCACTCTTCAATAAAGACCATGTTCCTGGCACATAGTAAAAACTTAATAAATGTTTCCTGAATGAATAAATGCTGTCCTAATAGCATTTCTTGACAAAGAATGAAAATGTTCCCTGCTACAGACACTGTATAGTTCTCTTGGAGAACTAATAAAGCTAGGGCAAAAGTTGATAAAGGAAACAAGTGTCACATTGTATCAAAATATGCCATTGAAAAAGGTAAAAGAGGGGCAGCTAGGTGGCCCGGCGAGTAGAGTACTGGTCCTGGAGTCAGGAGGACCTGAGTCCAAATCCAGCCTCAGACACTTGACACACTTACTAGCTATGTGACCATGAGCAAGTCACTTAACCCCAACTGTCCTGCCTTCCCCCCTTCAAAAAAAAAAAAAAGGGCATATATATAGCCCAGCTTCACACACTCAACCTCTGGCTGAGAGGATGTTTTCAGTCCAGGTTGGCCTGGGACCCACTTTCACTCATCTACACCAGCTACAATTTGACTTTGGCCTCATCTATTTAACCAGTCTACAGAGTCACTTCTTCCCCTTTGTACTGTTGGCACTGCAGTCCTTATCAAGAACTTGCTATTCCAAAAAGTTAAACAAGTGCGGCTTCTCTCTGATTCACACATTAGTTACCCATTAGTTACCGCATTCCCCCACCCCGTTTTTGTCAGTAATGACACATTTGGGGGGGGGGCGGTGTCTAGTTAGAATTCTGGAGTTGTCTTTGACTCTTTCCTCTTGTTCATCCCGTACAACCAATCTGTTATCCTTAAAAATATCTTTCACTCTCCTCTCCCCCATTCTAATTGCTAATAAACTAGTCCAGGTCACCTAACATATAACCTACTGCAACAGCTTTTATTGTCTTCCTGACTTCAATTTAATTCAACAAATATTTATTAAATGATTAAGTAGTAACTACAACTCCTTTTAAAAAATGACAATCCCTGCTTTCAAATAGCTTTCAGTATACTTGGAGGAAGAAAGGATCAAGAGATGTGTATATACAGAAATAAGGAAGACATATATTACTTAGGGTATGAGTGAAGCAAAGGACAAATTTTGCTAAGATACTAAAAATTTGAGAAGAGAAAGAACACTTTCGCCCAGGAAGATCAGGAAAGGCTTTCTAGACAAGAGGCCACAGAAGCTGAGCTTTGAAGGAAGAGAAGGATTCTGTAAGGTAGAAATGAGAATGGAATGAATCCCAAGCATGGGAGAATGGCCTAAGAAATACATGGATACAGAAGATGGCATGTCAAATTTGGGAAACATTTAACAGTCAATTTTGGCTGGAACACAGAATGTTATAAGAAGTGCTGGAAAGGTAGAGTGAGGCTGATTGGGATGGATCTTAAATGCCAGCTCCATTCTGTAAATTTATTCTACATACGAAGACCAGAGTAAACTTTAAAAAAAAAAACCACAATGTTCAAATCAAAACTTTCATCATGTCACGTCCAGAATCAAAAACTGTTAGTAGCTTCTTAGTGTTTATATTTAAAGTCTAAACTCTGATTAACTTTTAAGCCCTATTTTAGGCCCTACCTTACTATCCAATCTTATCTCACAACTCCTCAATACAGATCCTCTTTGTAATATTAATTAAGTTGGGATTTTTTTTACTGTTTTAGAATGCTAAATTAACTGTCTTTGATTGAGCCTTACCAGGTGCAAAGTCCCAGGCCCAAACCCCCATTTACTACATGCTAAACCCATGTGGGCTTGAAGCCCTCAAGAGCCCTAAGGGGAGTTGCTAAGACCAAAGCCAATAGTATGCGGCTAAGTTCTGGTGGCTCAGATAATGTTTGATGACACCCAAAGACTGTATAAAAAGAGAGAACAGAGCTATTTGCTTGAGGCTTTCGCTCCTGGAGGAATGTTGGTGTGGGACTCTGGGCAGCTACTCTAAGAGCCTCCCGGCTGGTCAAGCCAAATGTTGATGGTTTCTTGGTAACTATGAATTGTGATCTGGTCTGTTTATATTGTGTATGTTTGTAACTTGTTTGTTACTTGCTCTGAAATTCAGGTTGCTGGCTTTTCCTCCTGAACTAAGGGAGTTTATATGTATATGTTGGATTAATGTAAGATTGTTAACCCCTTAACGTTACATTCCTTAGTAAAGCAGATCAAAAGAACCTATGCTGGCAGCATTCTTGTTGTTGGGCTTGTGTTGGTCTTTCACCCCCACAATAGCTGCTAGCCAAGTTGCTGCAACACTCTGCCACACTCATGCCAACATCACACTGTTTTCTATTCACTCTCCGTCATTACCACCTAGTATCTTTGTTCATGCACCTTCTACTTCCTGGAATATCCTCTCTACTTTTCTGACTATCTGAAGCCTATCTATATCACTGGTAGGCTCAGACTAAGTCCTTCCTTTTTTTTTGTTTTGGAAGGGGGAAGGCAGGGCAATTGGGATTAAGAGACTTGCCCAAGGTAACATAGCTAGTAAGCGTGTAAAGTGTCTGAGGCCGAATTTGAACTCAGGTCCTCCTGACTCCAGGACCAGTGCTCTACTCACTGTGCCACCTGCCCCGAGTCCTTCCTTCAAGAAACCTTTCCTGACAGCCAACACAATCTCTCCTATCCTTGAATTACCATAGTACTAGAAGGCTGTGGCAGTGGACTCCAATATGGGGGCTGCATAACCCCAGTGGACAGTGGCATAATGATAAGAGGTAACAAATCAAGAGTGGAAAGATGGGTCTCAGTCCACCCTCCTAGCTGTAGTCATTCATTGAGCTTTCCTCTAACACAATTACACCACCATCCTTATTCATCATAAGGCACCATTCCTGCATCTGACCTGCTCTCCCAATAGCTATGCAAACTCTCAAACTCTCCCCTTCTGTACAATGTGTATGCAGGACCCATTTGAACAATCTCCACTTCCCGGGATACTCACATCCTATTCCCAAATTACTTCATGGCAGTTAGTTACCCCTCAGCCAGGTGGGTTCTGTGCTGAGGCAGCCGGTGGGTAAATAAGTCATATTCCCCTTCTGCTTTCCATTTTTGTTTGTGGTTGTTGTTCCCCTGTGGAACTGAATAAACTAATCTGGATGAACAAACATGGATGGGTTATTCTCTACATGGCAGAGATCATCACATGATATCTCCCATCCCTCTTCCAACTTCCTTAATTCCATCAAGGACATGAGGCTCCTTTACATTTCCCGAGTTCTAACCTTCTTAACTTTGATTCCTCACTTAACCAAAACTGTTCTTTTTAAAGTGACCAAGGGTCCCAAATGCCAAAGCTGATGGTCTTTTCTCAATATTCATCTTTCTTGTCTTTTCTGTAGCATTTCACGCTGTTGATCACTTTTTCCTCCTGGACACTTAATCTTTCATGTCTTGCTGAAAATGATCACTTATAAAAACTCTCATATTTGTAAAGTTAAAAAACTTGGAAACAAAACTGCCTGTTTAAAAATCTTCCAAATCAGGTTTCAGTGTGTTTGAATTAATTTATTAAAATTATGGAAGATGCTAAATCTTCCCATTAGTTTGCAAGAACTAATGAAAACCTGCAAAGACCATTATCAGGAAAGATGAAAATACATTAGCCAAATACCAACAATAATTTTGGCATTATTGGTACAGGAAATTGTGGATCTAAATATGATTGTGAAACTAGCTATGACAATCATTAAAACCAAACACTGAAATAAAGTGAACTTAGAATCAGACCTTTGAATCCCTCTACCACAAAGTGTTAAGCAAAGCCTTTCAAAAATATTCAAGCAAATTCAAATTCTCTCATTAAAAATGTCATTTGTAATATTTTAGGGAGAACAAAAAAGTTTTATGCCATTGATAACGAAATAATATTTTAAACTTTATTTTATTTTCTTGTACCTTTTGTATAAGTTTTATAATAGGTTTAAGTATTCATATAATTATACAAAAGTAATTATATACATAATTTATTAATAAGTAAACATACATATATTTCTAGAGCATACAATTTAAGACTTAATTTTAAGTCATATTCTCTGTGTAATCTTGTCTTCTCGAAAGGAATATAAATATCCCTATGCAAAAAGGAGCTGATCTTATACCTCATCTGTACCTAGGACAAGCAAATGATAAGGCTGATATAGAGTCGAATGAGCACTAAGATGGATGATTAGACATTTTTTTGATTCCCCACAACTTCTTAAACCTTCCAAAACATAAGTAATGTGCCAAAGATAAAGCAACTTCAGCTGACTCTACGGTCTAGGACACTGAGAATACAAAAGGTTTAAAAAAAACAAAACATAAAATGACCCTCACTGACCCCTCTCCCACCTCTCACACTACAGGGTGCAAGGCTGCACTAGCAAATCCAGAACTCTACTTACAGGTCAGGGCTTGCAACAAAAACAAACACCACTCCATCTCTATGCCTTCCTTACAGTATGACCTAGGTTCAAAGTTGCAGAAGTTTGCTCAGGCAGAGACAGCCAGCCAGTGGGACTGGTAATAGCTCTTCAGGAGTAAAAGCCTGCTAAGGCCCCAAACCCTGTAGTACCACTGAAACAAAGGTCTGAAATGCCCATGATGGGGCAGACAACCCTGTCGTACCAGCACAGCAGCTTTCTGATCTTCTCAGAGGAATCAGGAGGGGGAGGACACGGTGTGTGGGTGAGTGTGGGAGGTGAAGGTGTTGTGCAGTATTCTATTAATCCTGAGGGAAAGAGCACTGCATCCACCTGGGGCTAGTTTACTAACCACCCAAGTCACTTGTGGCACGGATCTGGGCTGGTGAACTAAGAATTGCAAAGCATGGGAGGAGGATGAGATACTTTGAGATCCAGTCGCCAAAGTAATAACCATTAGAGAGGATAGAGTCAGAAAAAGATGAAAGAATAAGAAAGGACAGTCAAAGATGTCTGGAAGATAAAAACTCAAAGACCTTGGACATAAGCAGATAAATCAAGAAGGAAGACATTAACAGAAGGAAACATAGCCTACAGATCTAGTGAAGTTGTTCAAGTACCTATGAATAAACACAGACAAACAAAGGAAAATTATCCAACGCTTGGTAAGACAGAAGACTCAGTGGAATTTAAGAACATGGAACCACAACACTCAGTTTCTGAGTGGTTCAAAAGAAAAATGGGAATTATTAGAGCAGAATTTATGGCCTTCACAGCAAAAATAATGGGAAATAGAAAAACTGGAACCTTCAAAGGCAAGTCCCACCCAAGCAATAAAGAGAAAACAACAGATTGGGAATATGAATATACGAAAATGAAAGACAAGCTAGAAGAGAAGTAAGAAACAATAACCCTAAAAGAAAATATTCTCACTATGCAAACCAAACATACTGACCTTGAAGACAAGATGCACAGAGACGACAGAAGGATCAGAGGTCTCCTGGGAGAACGTGACAGAACAAAAAACCTTAACACCGTACGTAATTCAGAAAATAATAGAAGAGAACTGCCTAGAACTTCTGGACAAAGAAAATGAAATACACAAAAAATGAAATTCACATTTCACCTCCAGAAAAAAACCTAAAACACAGTGCTTGAATTTAACAATGGAAGTTCTGTAAATAATCAGAAGCAAGATCTTTAAATACAAAGGAAAGGAAATAAAATGCAAGGTTATTCTGCACCCACCAGAAAACTCAAGAGAGAATGAAACAATCCATTCCAAGGAGCAATGGAACTCAGGATGCAGCCTACGGTGACCTACCTTACAAATCTGAGCTTAGACATAAATGAAAAAAAATAGATGGACCTTTAATAATAAAGAGACATTTGAAACATTTTTTTAGAAAGAAAACCAGAAATGAAGAGATTATTTGCTTCTCGAACACCCCAAACAATAGAAATGCAGAAAGAGTGAATGAATGCAGCAGACAAGGACAACAACAGAGTGATAGCAGAGAGACCAGTAAAAAAAAAAAACAACTTTCTAAATATATACAAGTTAACGGGTAAAGGTTGAAGTCTTATAGACACAACAGTGAAAAGACAGGCCTGGAGCACCAGGGACAGAATTTAGCAACACTGCCTACAGGTGAATTATTTTTTTTGTGTGTGTGAGACTAAATCACAATATGAGAAGGTCCATGAATGGGGAGGGAAGGGAATAGGATGGAGAGGAATGTGTGATGTGCCCAGGTCAAACTGAAGACTAGCAACGGGGGGAATTTGGCCTCTGTGGGATCAGAAAGAGAAAAGCCTACAAGGGAGTGGGCAAATGAGGATGGAGAGGGGGGAGTTTGAAAAGGAGGTGGAAGGAAAAAGGGCTTGCTTTAGTGGTGGGAGGGGGTTCCACTGATGAGCATGCCTTTGGGAAAAGAGAGAAGATCTATGAAGGGAGATAGGAACCTTGTGCTGAATATGTCATGGGGGATTTGGTGCTTCAAAAATCCAATAGTCCAACTTGGGGAGGAGAGGATTTAGAAATCCTGAGGCCAAGTGGGATAGTGGGAGAGTATGAACTCAGGAAGATGATTCTGGAACAAATGGGGGGCGGGGAATAGGTACTGGGCTGCATAATCAAGGATGAGGTAGAGGGAGGGGCTCTACAATGGGGCAGTATCTTCTCTAACACCTTCAATAGCTGGCATTGTTCTGGAAGTGAGGCACAATAGAAAAGGGGCAAGCTCCACAAGACAGTGGCAGAAACCACATATAGAAGAAAGGATACCTTGGAAATTCTGATTCCATAAGGAATACAGAGAAAAGAGAGAGACCAGATAATTACAGGGGTCATGAATCAGAGAATGAGGATCTAGAGTAGACAGGAAGAGACAATAATGAAAAGAATGAGAGAAAGCCTTTTTGGAAAGGGGCACAAAAAAATTAAATTTTAAAAACTAATGAACAGGACTAATCAAAGAGGAGGAGAGAATACGGAAATCAACTGAGAGGGAAAGGGGGAAGGAATTATTTAACTAGCAGAGAAAAAGGAACTAATAAGCAAAATCCCAAAAGGAAAGGACTAACAAGTGAGAAAAAAAAATCAGGGGTAGAGGAAGAGAGCCAGTGATAACAGGGCCACCTTAAAAAAGATTAAGGTAAAGTAACTGAAGAAACATAGTACTATGTTTATAGCAGAAGAGGGGAAAAAATCATAATTTGAAGAGAAAATATTAAAGACAGATGGAGAAAAATATAAATCTACCCCTTAACTTTAAATGTGAATGGATTAAATAATTCAGTAAAATGAAAAAGTGACAGATTGGATAAGAAAACAAAACTGTACAATCTGTTGCTTACAAAAAGGCCATTTAAAAAACAAAGACACAAAATAAAACTATGGAGGTGAGGAAAATTTACTTTTCATCAAGTGAATCCAAAAAGCAGGAGTTGCAATTATGCTGTTTGCTAAAGCAAAAAAGAAAAATTCAAAAAATAAAACGGAATAAACAAGGAAACTATATTTGAGTTATTTCAATTCTGCTTTGCTCATAGAGCACAGCTCCTTCGCTGATACGGGCACACCATGCTGAGTGGTCCTTTACCAGTGTCTCCCACGTCACACAACCAATTCTAAAGTTCTTAACAGAGACCTTGAGAGTGTCCTTGTATCACATCTTCTGACCTCCGTGTAGTACTTGCCCTTTTGGGCAAGTATATGTTTTACATTTGAACAACGTAGCCAGATCAGAGCATGGAAAGATCTATAGGAATTGATGCAGAGTGAATTAAGCAGAATCAAGAACATAACATAGTAATTGCAACAATGTAAAATAAAAAAAACTACATACCAAAAAAACAAAAGTAAAGGTAACCAAATTATAAAGATCAAGCAAGACTCAACTGAAGAGATATGAGAGGACATCCCCAACCCATCCCCCCTTTGTGGAAGTGGGAAGCCCACAGGTGGTTACACATCACACATGTTTTCTGGCTATTTCAATGCCCTGATCAGTAATGCTGATTTTTCTCCCTCTCAAAAAAAAACAACTATATATTATATGGAAGTACTCTCTGGGACAGGGTGGGGAAGGATACTTGGGATAACTATAATCACAGGAGAAGCAAAAGATATCAACAAAAAACTTTTTTTTAAGTGACATGTTGGGGTGAGCTCAGAATCTGGAGTCAGAGGAACTGCATAGTGCCTGGCACATAGTAGGCATTCAATAAATACCAAAATTGATTTGAATGCTTTCTAATCTAATGGAACTTAAGTCAGGGGAAAGACACATATGCATGTAACCATAATATGTAAGTCCACAAAAGACACAAGTAAAGAGACTGGAAAGGGAAAAGGTCATTAGTGACTTAAAGGAACACAGAATAAACAACTTTAATGGTGGACTTTAAAAGATAGGAAGAATTTAATAGTAAATAGTAATTGCAGGCATAAGGATCAGCATGAACAAGGATACAGAGGCTTGTAAAATATGGGTATTTAGCAATGGCAGTGAATAGTCTACTTTGGTTGGGTCATAAAGTATAGACGTAAGGGACAGAACAAGAAGAGCTGGCTAGGTAGAATGATCCAAGAATGTGGAAAGTCTTGAATGCCAGGATAAGGAATTAAAACTACTCAGTAAGCAACAGGGAACCATTGAAGGGTTTTTAGCAAAGGATGGCATGACAATAAATAAAATTAATCTGATGGTATTACTAATGAAGAATCAACAGGAGAAACAATAGACAGATGGAGCCAGTAAGAAGCTATTCCAATAGTTCAGGCAAGGTAGTAATGAGGCTTTGTGCTAGCTACGATAGTGGCAGTGGGAAGGGAATTCAATACTTAGTAATACTGGAGTGAAAACTAATGAGATTCAGTAACAATTCAATAAGAAGAAAAAGGGAGAAAGAAGTGTTTAAAGAAATCAATGTTTTAAAATATGGGAGTCTGAGGAAATGATGGCACCAATGACAGAAATAATATAAAATTAGAAAGCAGGCATGAACTCATGCAAGTAAGATTATCAAGGGAAAGATTATAGAGAGGAGTGCCAAGGGCAGAATACTGAATACCCACTTCAAGGCACTAGGAAATGGACAAGGAAGGAAAAAAAGAAAGAATAACCAAAAGTGTAATAGAACAAGCAAAGTGTGGTGGCTGTTCACTTTCGTGCATTATTTGACTGTACTTACTAAATCACAATCATGAAACCAAAGAAAAAGGAAGGTGCAATCAACACTGTCAAATGCTGCAGAACAGTCACAGCAGATGAGGGCTGAGAAAGGCCGCTAGATATAGCAATCATGGTGAGCTTTGTGAAAATACATTCTGTAGAGCAGTTGTAGTTGTCAGATTACAAACTGCTAAGAAAATGCAAGATGAAGAAGTGGTTGCATAAAGAGTGAAGAGACAGGAATCAGCTTAGATTGGGTAGAAGGGACAAGGGAAAGGTTTTTAAGGATTAGGGACACTTGAATATGTTTTTATGAGCAAAGGGGAAAAAGCCAGTGGAGAAGAACACACACACAATAGAGAGGATTCCTAGGAACAAATATAGAAAGAAGCAGGAAGGAAGTGGGATCAAGAATACAGGTTGAAGGATTAGCCTCTGAAAAAAAGTGATAAACTATTCCCCATGTGTGAAAGAAGTGATGTCACTGATAATCTGAGGAGTTGATGGATTAATTTTCTCCGGGAAGTAGGAGGTTAAATCATCTGTTATAAATCTAGAGGTTGAGGAATTGAGAGAGGAAAAGATTTGGAACAACTGCTGTTGGGAAGGAGAGAAGTAGTTAGTAAGAGTAGAATAGGATTTCCAAGAGCAATGGAGGTCCAGATGAGGTTATGTTTGAAGTAGAACAAATTCTTCTCACAGAAACAATGTTACAAATTAAAAAATGCTGAGCTTCGGCAGGTTAGTTCATGAAAGCAGATGTAACTGAACCACATATAGTACTAGCTAAAGTTCTGAATCCTGAGAGGAATGGGTAATATGGCCCAGGAAAAAAAAAGAGAAGAAAGAAACCTTTTTCCGTGTATCACTAGGCCTAGATTTCAAATAGCCCATCTCCTTTTTTTTTTTTAATACCTCCTGATCCCCTTAACCACAGACCTCAAGTTGCCTTAAATCCACCAAGTAAGATTCTCACTTGGGAGGTCAGTTTAAGTAGGTCTATCCTGCCCTTCATACCTTCCACCCATTACTTCCCCAATGTTTTGTTTTGCTCCCTAATTATCTACCTCCTTTCCCCTTTCAAAGATCTCATTTCTTCAGTGAAGCATAATGCACAAATCCATACAGAAAAAAACACTTAAATGTCAAATGAAACTGATTTATAAGCCATCAGGTTAAACTAAAATACAAACTAAATAATATACAAACTTTATGATTTCAAGTAGTGTAACAAAGGAAAGAAAAAACATATTGGGGCAAGATGGCAAATACACAGGGCAAGTCTGTCCGTTGGCATCTGAAAGACCTGATTTTAAGTCAGCTCTTCCAAACTTTTTGGTTTCTTCTTTTCCTCCACTTTAAACCCTCAGAGTCTACAATATCTTCAAAATTTTTCACAGTGACTCTCATGGTAGCAATTTAGGGGTTCCACCACCGAAGGAGACAGACATTTGTTTCTAAGGGACCTATTTCCTGCCTGTATTAGATTACTGAGTTTATATAGTACCTTTCCTCCAAACTAAGTGTGTATTACTATCAAAAGTTTAATGAAAAGTATTGTTGGAATGAATTATCCTGACCACAGTCTTAGAATGTTATCCATTTTAGAGTGTGATAAAGTGACTTTCAGTTCAGTACTCTCCTATTAGTTTTATCTAATACTAAAGTGGCCATGTATTTTAAAGGAAGAAAAAACAAAAGTATTGCAGTCCAGCTATTACAAAGGCAATATATCACATTCTGGCAAAATTCTAGACAAAAAAGTTTGTTTTTTAAATTGAGTCCAAACGATTATTTCTGCCTATGCTTGGTAGGATATAGAGGCTGGGTTCGATTTTAAAGTCTAAAAATCTGCTTCAAATATCTATTCTGCCATTGTGACAAAGCTAAGTGACTTTGGCCAAGTCATTGACCTCTCTGGGCCTCAGTTTCCTCATGAGTATAATGAGGATATTGGAATGGATAAATTCTAATTTCTCTTCCAGCTCTAAATTTATGCTCAAAAGATCACTGCTAATCAAAGTGCTATGAATGATATAACTACTTAAACTGATGTTTACAATGTAAAATCTGGTTAGTAGTACCTCAATCAATAATCAAATGTACAAAATACGTATTCACAAACACAATCAAGCTCAGAATAGTCCTATCTCAAAAATTTACTGTTCTTTATCCTATTTCTAAGACTGAAAAACTAATCAGGCATATATTTAATGTAACAAATCATGAAATGTAGCAGCATTACTAACATCCCAAAGCTAATCTCCCTACACTTCGAGGACAGTCAAGGGCATTATAGACACTTAGATGGTAACTTTGAGGGATTTCTGGTATTAACTTAATTGGGCCAGTTGGTTCACATGGTCACATGACATGAGGTCACAGCCTATCTCTACGGAGTCCTGTTATCTTCAAAAAGAAAAAAAGATGTTTAACATCTAAACACTACCCCCTGACATAGGTGGGTAGTGTCTTCTTTATAAACAAAAGGTTGGGACATTTCTTATCAATCTTCGCATTCTGCAGACTTCAAAAATTAGGCCTACAGCATCTTGGGAGATTGGGGGAGGAAAATCTCATGCACGGTTTATTTTGAAACTTAACTCTCATTTGTCCACGACAATAAGCTATAAGTAGAACATGATTAAAATTCATAGAAAATGGGAAAAATAACTTGAACATCGCCTTCCTTTAAAAAGTCTTTTTCCAGAGCTAGTACTAAGGAATATAACAATTACTGGAGTAACACGGTCCTTATCCGCTGTCTCTCCTCTAGGAAAACAATCTACAAAGATTAAGGTCAAAAACATATATGGGGCAGGGGGGAGAAGGGGGCGCAGAAAAAAAAACGAGAACTTTAAACATTCGCAAATTTATCATCCAGCGCTTTAAAAAGGGGGAGGGGGAGAGATCAGCTACAACTTTCCGGTACCAAAGTTATGCCAGAGAGAATGAGTGCACGGGAAAGCTGGGGGTGTACGCTCCCCAGACATTTATTTTTAATTGTAAAAAAAAAAAAAGTTCAGACGGACTTTGCCAATGTTTTCTGTACCACACAGTCGGAGCCCAGGCAGGGGTGCAACTTGAGTTGGCACCGAGGAGCCTTCCTAAAAGCGGACATGCTCGGAGACTGTAATGAACCACCTTTTTTTTTGTTAAAGCTCCAGCCTAGGATATTCCCTCTCCAGCCCCCCTCCCCCCTCGCCTCCAGCCCCCAGTTGGAGGAGGTAGACAGGAAAGGGGAGGAGGGAACTGGGAGTTTCCTTGACTCTCCTTTAAGCAGGTACAGGACTGCAAGGGGTGCGCGGGGAGAGGAATTACAACGCGGGGAAGGCAAGATGCGTGGGCTTGGGGAATGTCACGGTGGCGACGTGGGGGGGGGTTTGGTGGAGTGAAGATCCCCGGCAGGAGGGTAAGCCTCAGAAGTTCGGGGGGTAGGTACTTAGTCCCGGGGCAGCCGGGCGGGGGGAAGGGGTCCCGGCCGCGGAGGGATTTAGGGAGGGGGGAGGGGAAGAGACAATGGGGGAGGGGGAGGAGCTGGGCAGGCGGCGGGGTATCCTCCTGGACTTACTCGGCTGTACCAGATGCTGAGGTGGGCCGGGGCTAGCACGGCGAAGAAGGCTCTCTGGGAGTCGGTCTGGATGTGAAAGGGAGGCTCCGCCGGGCTCCCTACGGGGCACAGCAGCCTCTTGGGCCAGCCACTCAGGAAATACATGGTCCTCCCCGAACCGGCCCCCGCTGTTTCGCTGCCGCCGCCGCCGCCTCTGCGCCGCCGGGTCGCCGGCCCTGCTTCCCCGGACCCTTCCCCACCCCCACCCACCCCCCCCTCTCACACGCAGCCCCTCTGGGCCGGACCCCTGCCTCCCACACCGGTAGCAGCACCGGCGACGGTGGCTGCTCGGGGCATCTGCCCGCTGGCCGGGTCGGGCCAGGCCGACGCGACGCTGTGCGACGCTCGCTCCCCGGAGCTGACGGGGCTGAGGGAGGGAGGGAGGGAGGGAGGGAAGGAGGGGGAGAGGGAGGAGGGGAAGGGGGAGGGGGAGGAGGGAGGGAGGGAGGCGGGTCGAGGGTGGAAGGGGAGGGGGGGCCGCTGTAGCCCCGCCCTGACCCCGCCCCTTCCTTCGGCCGCACGGTGCGTCAGCACGCCCCAAGCGGCGTAGTGGCGAGGAGGGAGTGACGACGTGGGGGGAAGCAGGTGAGTGCGTGCGCTCTCCCGTGTGCCCGCCCCTCGAAATTACGCCTACTTGTCTCGCGAGTACGCCCCCCACCCCCCCCCCCACCCCCACCTGGAGGCTTCAGTGCGCGTGCGCCATTGCCGGGGTGCCCTGGGTGCTCCCTGTCGTACCGAGTGGTCGAAAGCTTTTCCTTTAGCTTTTTTGTTTTCCCGGCGTTAACTGCAATACCGGGCGCTTAATAAACGATCGGTTTCTAACCTCAGCTTCTTCATCTGTAAAGTGGGGATAAACCTTGCACTACCTATATGCCACCCAGGAGTGTTGTGTGGAAAACAGCACTGCGGATTATAAGAGAAAGCCGTGAGAAAGCTCAGATAAAGGTATCTGGGGCGCATCACTGCAACAAGTTCGGGGTGGTGCATGTAACCGACAGCGGAGTTAGGAAGCTCAGGTCAGGCTGAGCGTGGTTCCCTTCGTGATCCCCGCATTCCCATTGGTGGGATCTTCAGGTGGGGACCTGGGAAGGAGAAAGGGCGGGATCTGGTCTGTGCTTGACTCACACTGGTTAATCTCGTGGAGAGCTGAGCTAAGAGTTCGGGGCGGAAACTCGGGGTGGCTCTAGCCGGGGGATCCGAATCAAACCACGAGGTTTATTAAGTTCCTCTTAGGTACTTGACACTGAGAATGCACAGACACGCCTGAAAGAAGCCTTTGCCCTCGTGGAGCGTTCAGTCTGTCTAGAGAAAGAACGTGTATCTGTGTAGGTATAACCAAAATAAATGCAAGGTGATAGGAGTGGGACGGGATAGGCAAGGGAATTCAGGAAAGGTCTGTAGGAGATGGAGCATGAGCTGAACCTCGAAGGACAATGGGGAGCAGAGAGAACGGAGTTCATTTCCATCACTCCCCTGCCAGGAGGCAGGAAGTAGAGTGCCATGTGTGAGCATCAGCCAAAAGGCCAGTTGGGCCAGACTGCACCGTCAAGTGTGAAGAATGGATTGCAAAGGTGAAGGACTTGAGGCACAGTCCAAATATAAGGCTGTTGCAATAGGAGCCTGGTGAAAGGTGGTGAGGGCCTGAATTGGAGTGGTCACTGTCAGTGGAGAGAAGGGGGGGAGGGGAGGAGGGGAAAGGTGTTGTGGAGGTAAAAACAAATTTTGGTGACCGGGTATGTAGGGTCAAGTCAAATCATCAAATGCCTACTATGCGCCAAGTACTATAGTTAGTATTGGGGATAAAGAGAAAGACAGAAACAGTCTCTGACTAAAACGAGCTCACAATCTAAGGAGGGAGATGATACATAACTATATACAAACAGGTACAGAGTAAATTGAAGATAATCTCAGGGGGTTGAATGAAAGTAAGGAGTTAAAGATGGCAGTAAGACTGAACCTAGGTGACTGCAATGATGGTGGTTGCGTGATAGAAATAGGAAAATTCAGAAGTGGATTTGAGGTAGAAAGATAATGAATTCCATACTGGACACGTTGAGTCTGAGCCCAGTGGATAGTTGATGTTACAGAACTGGAGCTCAAGAGAGACGCTAAGATTGGAAATGCAGTCATCAGCATAGACACGGTAATGAAGTCCATGGGATCAAGAGTAGAGTGTCGAGAGAGAGGAGAAGAGGGTCTATTTCTATCAAGTCAGTGGATTGATTCAAGTTTAGCAGTAACTGCTAGGGATGATGGATAATAACAATATTGACATTTGTATTGCCATTTAAGGTTATCATGGAACTTTACACGTATTATCTCATTTGATTCTCACAACAACCTTGTGATATAATAGTTTACCCATTTCATAAACAAGTAATCTAAGACAGAGAAATTGAGCGACAGTATCCCAGGGAGGGAATCTGCAGGCACTATATTCACAGAAGCACAGAATGTTAGAAATGCAAAAGCCCTTTGAGAGGCAGTGTCTATAGAGAATAGCAATAGATTTGTGATCAGGAGAGCAGGGCGACTGTGGGAAAATGATAATCATAAGATTTGGATTTGAAAGGTACAAGTCACTCAGTAGGTGGTAGAGCCCAAGATTCAAAGACTTTGTCTTCTGATTCTTAACTTGATGCACTTTTCATCATTTCAGGCTACCTTCTCAATTTCTAGTTAATAACCAAAGAAAAACTGTTTCTCTCTCCTCTGCCTTCATATTCCCCACAGTAGTGGCTGTTAGGCCAGAAAGATGTCCCCTCTGGGCAGCAGAAATTTTACTACCTCCTTACCACCCAGACCTCTTAGGCTGGGTCTTTTATCCTTCAGGCAACAAGGAACCAAATCAGTGATTCAAACCCATATCTGTTGGACCAACCAAAATCCAAGAACACCCTCCCTTTACCATTTAAGGAAAACCAGGCCAGTCTACATAAAATTAGTGCTTCTCCTCCCATACCCCACCCCTTGATGGCAATGTTCTAAAATTTTTCTAAGGCATCTTCTACCACTAAAATGATTTTTAAAGCAATTCCGACCTCAGGAAGAAGCCTAGCATAAGCAGTACCAGAGGAATGTAATACAAATGATAAAAACACAAAATACTACAAAAGGGCCTTTAAAAAGTATAATCCATGCCAGAGAGATGATATGAGGGCTAATTCATGAAAGTTCTCCCCATATAAAATGAAAAGAAAGAGAAGCATCAGGCATATCAGGGCCACAGCTTTAATGACAACTCTTCTGACACCATTTCCAAATCCCATCACAGGTCAAGGTCACTTGTAGCAAGTTAAGTAAAAGGTCATAAGCTTTTTGCTTACAACCAGTCCTGGGATCTAAATTGATACTGAAATTAACTCACTCATCTTTCCTTAACACATCAGCAAAAACCACACCCTCCTTGAGAATCTCAGAAAGGAGATGATAGCAGGTTTTGTTCCTATAGAGGGCTCTGCTGAGGGATTGCACTCTTCATAGAGGGACTTCAGATCACTCTCAAGTTAATCAACAGATCCCTGTTCTTCCTGGTGAATTCACCTTTCCTATGATTATGTAAAAACAGTTTCATTTCTCCCATATCATTAAAAAGCACTCTAGTGGTGGGATTAATATCCCAACCCTTACCTCCTTACAGGTTATATTAGTCTTTCCTATTGAGTATTGATACTTTCCTCTAGACTTGGTTGGCTCAGGGGACTAAGGGCTCAGACTATTGACCTTACTTCCTGGCCATCTGGGTACAAAGCAGCCACAAGGAGCAGGAGGAACTCTTAGAAACAGCTGGTGAAATTAAGAAAAAAGGTTAAATGGCTTGTCCGGGGTCACAGCTGCTAAATGGGCATTTGACATAACCTCCCTCCCCCGCTTCCATAATGGGAACCATGGTACCAGTAAGGAGATTGATTCATTCATTATCCCAAAGTGGAAGTCCTCCAGCGCTAAGCTATAGCACATATATCCCTGGAAATGGCAAGGAAGCTCAGTTCTCTTCCATATATGCTTTATGGGATGTGCTTCATTCAAGCCTGTTACCAAACACTGTCAATGTATAAATAATTATATACATTACATTATACAAGTGAAGATTTAAAGTTCAGCACACATAGCAAATCGTACAATAGTCTCCTCTTTACCCCTCATATTACCCGGTCCTACCCTCTAATCCTCCTGAGTGTTCTTGAAATTTGGTTAAGGGAGAACCTAGAAAGGGAAAGAATGTGAGGATATGTGTTACAGGAGGAGGAATAGGACAGCAAATGTGGGACTGGAGCTTATGGCAGATATAAATTTGGAGGTCATTTGCATGTATATCAGTGATAAGCCATGAGAATAGATTTCTTATTTATAAGACCCAAGAACGGATTGCAGAAGGAAGTTATATATCATTTACTATTACCATTGAAGGATAGTTTTGGTCAAACTCAAATAGAAGCAGAGCCACTAAACCATACATAAGGATTCCTCCTGGCCACATATTGACTCAGAAAACCACATATTAACATTATCTATCTTCTGTTGAATTTTTATGACGTTAAATATTTCCTGCTTACACTTTAGTATGGTTTGGGTCTGTAGGGACATTGTGGCCAACCCATGTTTTTGACACCCTTGTTTTAGATTATAAATCAATAGAATCACATAGCGCTTAGCACACAATTCCTGGCACAGCGTAGGTGCTTAATAAATGTTTGTTTACTGATGCAGCTCATAAGAATATGTCTGAGATTCAAACCCTCAACCTTCAGACTCCAGAGGCAGTGCTCTTTATGTACTACAGACCCATACCAGACTGGATAGTTTGGTCTGGGTATTTAAAAGAAGTGGCTGACTCACTTGGAGGTGGGATTTTTCTTTAGCTATATAAATTCTTTCCCTGTCTGACATATCTTTCTGAGTCCCCCTTGCAGGATTGTCACCCTTGCTCTACCTCCTATGCATAAGGGTCTTTCAGGGTTTTCTCTGAGCCCTTTTCACATCTTTCCCTACATAATCCACTCTCACTCCGCCTCATATCCAGTCATTTGCCATGTCTTTTCTGTTCCCCCTCCTTAACTTTTCTTGCATACATTCCTTTCTACTTTCCACCATCACCCTCATCTGGGACCTCATCATCTCTATTGAGACTACTCTAATAGTTTCCTAATTGGACGTCTTGGCTCCATCATCTCCTCTCTCCAGTCCATCCTCTACTCAGCTTCTGAATTGATATTCCTAAAGTACAGGCTTGAACAAGTCACTCCCCTGCTCAAGAAGCTTCAATGTTTTTCTATTGCCTTGAGGATAAAATACAAACTCCACTGTTTGGCCTTTAAAGCCCTTCACATTTTGGGTCCAGACTTTTTCCAAGCACATTATTCTTCATCACTTACTCTGTGCTTCTATCAAACTGGTCTGTTTGCTGTATTCTATGTATAATATCTCATCACCTACCTCTGTCCCTTTGCACATTGTTTTCTATGCCTGGAACTTTCTTCCTCTTTATCTCTACCTCTTGGAACAACTATCTCCCTTCACGGATCAACTCAAGTGACATCTCCTGATTTCTACCAGTTGTTAGCACTTTGCCCTTCCCTCTTCTCCCTTACCGAATTACTATGCATTTTTATGCATGGTGATTTATATATTTATTTTGTATATATTCTGTTTTTTCTCTATGAACATGTAGCATCTCCTAGTAGAATGTAAATTTCTTGAGGTCAAAAAGTATTGTGTTTTTGTATTTTTACAGCCAGCACCTAGTGCAATACCTGGCCAAAATAAGCGCTTCATGAATATTTGCTGATTGGTTGATAAAATGAATTATGAACATTTATAAATGAATTATTTACTCTTATTTATGTCTGGGGGAAAATGCATTATATGTGATAGGCAAATAACTAATTCCCCAGAATGTTCAGGTCAGCTTTGAAAATAAACAGATTCTTATTACCTCAGATGCCAGACATTTTTGGTAGAGCTAATTATTATATATACATTGTCACCAAGCCCTGTGGTTAAAAACCAGTACAGGTTGCAAAGCTCCCCTCTCTGACACAGATTATAGGTATAAATGCCATAGGTGTATATATACATATAGATCATAGGTATATTTTACCAAGAAATGGCAAACATCTTAGGATACCACCACTTAAGGGATTAAATAGTACCTTTTTTGAATGTTCTACCACTGTTCAAATACTTCCCTCTGGTGGCCAAGCCATTTAGCAGAAATACCTGCTTAAACATTCATTGCCTTATGATTTCCTAGGAATTTATTGAAATAATTTGTTATTGCAGCTTTTTCCATTGTGGGTTCATTAATGAGAGTTCTTGGGAGTATACACTAAAGTAGCACCATTTTACACATAGCTCATCATAGCAGACATCAGGAAATTGAAGCTGGGCATGGTGACACAGACCTGTAATCTCAGCTAGCAGACAGCCTGGGCCTGGTGGATCACTTGAGTTTGAGAGTTCTGAGCAGAATCAAGTGTCAAAGTAAATTCAGCACCAATGTGATGAGCCCCCAAAGCGTGAGACCACTAGGCTGCCTAAGGAAGGGTAAAGCAGCTCAGGTTACGAGAGTATCAAGGAGCTCTTGTAGTCAGCAGTGGCATCTGGTTTTCTGTGAATGGCCACTGCACTTCCAGCCAGGGCAAGAGAGGGGAAGACAGGAAGGAAGGGAGGGAGGAGAGGAGGGAGAGACGAAGGAAGAAGACAGGTGAAGGAGGGAAGGAAGAAAAAAATTAAAGTCTTGTTCTGTGCATGGTATGTTGAAGGCAACATGTAGACTATAGAAATTCCACTAGAGTTAAGAGACAGAAGACCTGGGCTCAACCCCTTTCTAGTTATGTGACTTCAGGCAAATCTCTTAATCTTTCTATGTTTTATTTTCTGCATCTTTAAAATGGAGATAATATAATTTAAGATACCCATAGTTTTATAATGAAGCCCAAACAAATGATGTTCAGTTTAGTCCTTTATAACTGTGAATTACTGATAAATATAAGCCATTATTATTTTAGTAACAAGCATAATGTCAGTTACCAGGTAGGATGATTTGTGTTAAGAATCAGGAAATTCAAAATTTCATAGCATGATAGTTAGCAATTCATAATAACATTAATTCATAATAAAAACTGGCAGAGAGCTTTAAAGTTTGCCAAGTACTTTGATGTAATTATCTCATTTGAGACTTACAACAATCCTGTAAGGCAAGTACTATGGTTATTATTATCCAAGTATTATGATGATTGTATGTTATTAATAATATTATTATTACAACAGATAGAAATGACAAGAGGTTCTTTAACTTGCCCAGGGTTACATGGTTGCTAAGTGTCAGATGCAGAATTAAAATCCAAGTCCCCTGGGCTTCAAGTCCAGCACTCTCTCTAATATATACCATGCAGCTTTATCTCTGTTGTATACATTATTCCTATATACGTCATACATTATGTAACAATGTAATATTATCCCATTGACCAGTTAACATGTTAAAAATAAAATCAGATACCCCCGGAAACCTAATAAGTCCTTTTAAGATTTTAGGGTGCCATTTGGTAAATTACCTCTTCATTGAGCTAAATGCAATCTAAATAAGTTAAGAAAACTTCCCCAAATTTCTAGGTTATTAATATAAGGGGCAGGGAAGGGGATGGGGGGAAGTGCTGACTGTGTAGATTTTAGGATGTACAAATATGGGTAAGTTCTTCCCCTAAAGTCTTTCTCTAATGTTTCATTATGGCAAGGGTTCTTAATCTTTTTGTGTGTGTGTTATAGACCCTTTTGGCAGTCTGGTGAAGCCTATGGACTCCTCAAAATAGTGTTTTTAAATGCATAAAATAGGAGTAGCTAGGTGGTGCAATGGATAGAGCACTGGCTCTGGAGTCAGGAGGACCTGAGTTTAAATGTGGCCTGAAATGCTAGCTGTGTGACTTTGGGCTAGTCACTTACCCCGATTGCCTCCCTGCCTAAAAATTCATAAGATCAAGTATATAAGATTGCAAAGGAAACCAACTATATTTATAATTATTTACATGTTGTCTCACTACAATGTGAGCTGCTTGAATGCAGGTACTGTCTTGCTTCTTTTTGTATCCCAAGTGCTTAGCACAGTGCCTGGCACATAGTAGTTACTTAATAAATGTTTATTGATCGATAGATTGATAGGGACCATGTTTTTGCCTTTATCTACAGCTCCAATCCTTAGCCCAGTGCCTACAACATAGTAACTAGCATTTTATTTCCCAAATGTTTATTTGTCTTCTGAAGCCCTTGCTTTCTACCAGCAAGCTGCAGCAGAAATGAAACCTAACCCTCAGGTTTTCAATTTTTAGCTCAAGAATCAAAAATTCACACCAGGGTACTTCATTGCATGCAACCCACTTTAAAGAGTAAAACAATTTTCTTGACTTTTGTGCAACTGCATTATAACCATTCCCATGGTGGCAATTCTTTCTAGACTTTTTCTAGCGGTATAATTGGTTTTCATGTGAATTACTGAAATGGGTAGTTATCATCAGATCTGACATGTCACTGAAATCTCTTTGTCATGTCCTGGATGCATGGCCTGAGAAGGAAGCCATCCTCTCTATTGTCAATGTCGGCTAATGCTTTGTAAAATGGGGATATTAATGCTTTCAGTTGTGACTCAGAGGGTTGTTGGGAGGAAAGGTTTACTTTCTAAACCCTTAAAGTACTACAGAAATATGTATTATTATTATTATGACTACAGGCAAATTCTATTACACTAAAAAAACTTGTGTAGCCAGGTTACCTAACAGACAGCTAAATGGCCTAGTCTTGAAGTTCACACAACTTTTAGACAATTCTCAGTGAGTAGGACTGACTTAACAGAAGTGAGGAACTTTCTTCATTAGTGTGACAAAAGTTGATCCACAGAGTTTTCATCAGCCCACAGAATAGACAGTGGAAATGAGCATATTGGTCTAAAGTCAATTCAGTTCCATTTAGTAGTATGTACGGCACTATGTTAGGAGCTAGAAGGGCATACCGTATTCAAAATGGAACAAGATAGGTAGAATAAAAGCAAAACAGATACAGTCCCTAAGAAGCTTACATTATAACATGGTGCAATGAAGAGTTCTAAACTTGGTGTCACTGTATCTGAGTTCAAATCCTGGCTCTTCTCCTTATCTGTGTGACTATGGGCGAATCACTTCACTTCTTCTGGCCGTAGTTTACCCATCTGTAAATCGAGAGAATGGGATTAGATGACCTCGAAGGTCTATTCTAGATCTATGATACTTTGCTTCTACTGTGGTGAAACATGTATAACAGATACCAAATACAAAATATATGGAAAATTGATACAAAGTAATTTTTGTGATATGGGGGAGGGGCAAAGATGGGCACTAACAACTAGGGGAAGTAGTAAAGCCCTTTTGTGGGAAATGGCTCTTAAGCTGAACCTTAAAGGGATCTAGGGATTTTGAAAGAAAGTAGGGAATGGGAACATTTCACGTATAGAGGATATCCTATACAAAAGCATGTAGGAGGTGGGAGATGTAATTCCAACTAGCCAAGACATCAAGGGAGCCAGTTTCCTTAGAATGTAGAGTGAGTGAGAGGGAGTAATGTGAAAGCAGTTTAGAAAGAAAGTTATTAAGAGCTAGATTGTGTAAGACTATAAATACCAAACTGAGTGACACATTCAAGACTGTACATTAGACACCCAGACTGCATCTCTATAGTGAGCTCTCTTTAAAAGGTAAAAAATTATAAGTATACACTGAAAAATAACACTGATTATAGGCCATACTCAAGTTTTGTGCAAACCTGATAAGGCAGAAAAGCCCGTGTTATGTCCAAAGGAATAAAGAGATTACATTTTCCACATGATACATGTTTACAAAAGCACACAAAAGACATGTTGTATTTCTTCATGTTTACCATAATTCTTTTTTAGTGATAATGAAGCAAGTGTCATTGAAGAGACTGAAACGAGGATTTTTCTTTATTCTCTGTTGTTATCTTCAACCTTGGCTGGTCTTCCTGGTCCTTAGAGAAAGGGACTTGCAGGTCTCCACAAGAAGATGCTAGAAGTACAGCTACCTTGAGATTAATATATATTTTGAAATTCCTTAATCTAGTGAAATTATATGGTTCATATGATCCCAGGCATATTTTCTTACTTTCTAACTTTTCTCTCTCTCAGAATTATCCAAAGGAGACTCTTAATAAGGATTAGACTTTTGGAAAATCTCAAGGGGGTCATTTAAAACCTAGCCATATAAACCATATGGGTATACAGGCACCCTTTTATTCAGGTCATGCATAAAATATTGATTTACACACCATGGTTCTTCATTGCATGAGACCCACTTTAAACAGTGAAGCAATTTTCCTGAGTTTTGTATAAATGCATTATAATCATTACTGTGATTATAAAGAAAAAAAATGAGAAAATCCTAGAGAAAAAAAAGGCAGATATTTTGCTTACTTCTAAGTCTCTGTTTGTTGTCTTATCAGAATGAATCCCTGATCTTTATGTAGACATGTATACGAAAAGGCCAGATGGAAGGTTACTAAAGGCTGTAGATTTCCTGATCCTTTGTGTTAAACCTTCTGTTCAATAGCCAACTTATTTATAGTCTTAAAGGTGTAGAAGATAGAATGAAAATAGGTAGAAAGTGGGGAGGTGTACAGTGGAAGCTGAGGTCGAAAGAAGGGAGGTGACTTGATCAAAGTCACACAGGTAATAAGTACCAAAGCTGAGATTTGAACCCAGCCTCCTCCCCCCTCTCCTGCCCCCAACTCCAGATCCAGTATGTTTTCTGCTCTAGCAATTTGATAAAAGGTAGAAGGAAAGAACTTTATGAATGCATATATAGTTTCTACTCTTAAACTCCACACTCAAACTTTCATTTTATCTTTTGGATTTAAAGAAAAAGTTGGTAGAGAAAGGGGACTTACAGGTCTCCACAAGGAAATGCTAGAACTTGAGCTCCCTTGACATCAATAAGTATTTTTGGAATTCCTAAATCTAGTGAAATTATATGGTTCATATGTTCCTCGGCATATTTTCTGATTTTCCAACTTTTCTTTCTCTTTCTCAGAATTATCCAAAGGAGACTCTTGGTAAGAACTTCAAGACTTTTGGGAAAATCTCAAGGGGTCATTAAAACCCAGCCATATAGCACGTAAACACTGGGTGGATCCTGCTCAGCTTTTCCTGTCACTAAAAAATCTCTGTACCCTCTGGGATGATTCTGTAAAGTAATATCTGACCTTCTCTGAAACAAAACACATTTTTCAAAATAGCGTTTGAAATCCTATGTGCCTTACATCTCACGCAAAATAAATGATTATATTTTGGGACTATTTATGTCATGTTCCAAACCATGATGAGGACACTATAGCAGATCAAACAACTGGTGTGGCTAGCATACCAATGCCATCTTTTTTTTTTTTTTAAATGGGAAGAACATGTATAACCTACATTAGATTGCTTACCATCTCAGGGAGAGGGGAAGAGAAGGAAGGAGGGTTAGAATTTGGAACTCAAAACTTAAAAAGAAAAAAAGAATGTTAAAAATTGTTTTCATATGTAATTGAGGGAAATAAAATATATTTTTTAAATGGGCAGAGAAGTTCATGGGACAAATAGGTATCTTGCTGATGCCTGCCACTTCCCTTTTTAAGGTGTTCTCCGTGGTTCTATGTAGACTTCTCCAGCTCAGGGCCAAGACTACAAACTTCTTTTCCTGTCTACTTCCCAGACTTTAGATTTGTTTACGTTTTGAGCTTTGGCTTGACTCCACCGGGCATCCTGTTTATTCTCTTTGTCCATGACTTAAACCATGACCTATTTCTCTGTGGGGTGGGATTCTTTCCTCTGGGCTAGTTAATTGTCCCCAAGTCATCTGTTTGTCCTATGGAGGGGGTGGATTAGTCTCCCTCTGTACATGATGTTTTTTCTCCTAAATTCATCAGTAATTAAGAAGGCTTAATTATAAGAGCCATAAAGTCATACAATGGTGGAGTAAGAAGAGACCATGGAGATCATCTACTCCATACCCTTCACTACATAGATGAAATAGTTGAAACAAACTCCAAAATAAAAACCATCTCTTTTAGCTGAGAATTTACCAAGATTTATCTTAGGAAAAGAGAACAGAATAGCTTAAAGTAAAAAGAAACAATTAGGGAAGGAGTCTGCCTTGATAACCTTAAATAAAAATGAATCTTTGTAAGTGATGATGTAGTCTCTTTAAGTAGTAGCTCATCATTCAGCGGGTAACTCCTAGGACTCTGGAACTAGAAGAGACACTAGAGGTTAATCCAAATCAATTCCTTTTTGGTAAATGAAGATACAGATATTGAAAGGGAAAGTGACTCACCCGACATAATATAAATAGTTAATAAAAGAGCCTTGGGTACAATTCAGATCTAGCTCCCAGGACAAGCATTTTCCTACTTAGCTTCTCAATGGTTATGCTTTCCCCTGAAATAATCTGTGTTCATGAAATACTAATAAATTGAATCATCATTTTATGTTATAAATGCACGAGGAAGGCTTTTTTTTTTGATACTGTGTCTCCATATCTCGCCATGGATGGAAATTCAGTGGTGATCCATGGGCCAATCACTACTAATCAACACAGAAGTTTTAACTGGCAGCCTAGTGGACCGTGCTCCTGAGGCTTATCACATTGGAGGTGGGCTTAGTGAGAAACCTGATTGGTTTTATCCCTATTTCATCTCAGAACTCCTGAACTCAAGTGATTCACCAGCCTCAGCCTTCCCAGTAGCAGGGATTACAAGCATGTGCTATAATGCCTGATGGAACTCCCTATCCAAAAGAATCCTTCTGAAAATTCTTTTGTATAAAAAGTTACCCTTTTGTTAAGTGAATAATCAATCATTCCCAGTTTATCTTTTCTATTAATGTGGATTCTTATGTACTAGTGTTGCTTAAAGTAAGATACCTTTGTAAGGATACCTAAGGCTATATTTAAAGCCATTATCAAATTAACTCTTGTAATAATCTTTTTGTTTCTATGACAGGAAAGAAATTGGTGACTTTGGCCCAGTTCTGGATGAATAGTGATCATCAAAAGAAAAAAATTCTACTCTAGATTAACTTCTGATATAACGAACCCTGCCATGAGGTAGTGCCTAGTTTCTTTAATTTTATTGTATTTCCTTGCCTTCAGTTTCTTTGTCCTCCAGTTCAGACTCCATTTTGCTGCCTTTGAAGTTCTGTAATAGACTGGAAATTATCTTGGACTGTTGTAAGCCTTCGCCAGGAGAATTTGAGCTTTAACAAGTCCTATCAAGCTTTGAGTATAACTTCAATGATGGGCTCATCCAGGGACTGCCCAAGCCTTGCTAAGTTGAGAGAGGCTCATCAACCAAAGACTGGCCATCAGGTAATGGAATTCTCAGAAATTCTCATAACAATTCATTAAGCCATCTATTAAGGCATAGAAGGACCGTGAGTGAGCGTACGACAAAATCATACATTTTTTGAAGTATGCATAGATCTCATCATCCTACTCCTCTACTCAAAACTTTTATAAGTGACTCCAAATAGAGTACAGACTTGTCTTCTTGGCGTTCACGATCTCCCACAAGCTGACACCTGCTTATCTATTAAGTCTTATCTCCTACTTCTAAAAGTTACCAGAGAAGTGGTCACATAAGTGGTCATTATGATCGGCAGAGAGCCTGAGAGCATCTTGCTGATTTAGCAAAACACTATAGCTGGCCTGTATTTTGTCAACTTCTATAGCATGTGGGAACCTGTATCAGTGAGGATTTCTAAAGAGGAGAAAGAGCTGTTACTGGTGACACCATAGTAGGTTTAGTTAGTCTGGCTAATGTTTGGAACTTTGTATAGGCTGGATTTTGAATAAAGGAAGAGTGCCAAGGTGGGCCAAAATATATAAGAAGGGCACTCACTACTGCATTGTCTGGGCTAATTGAGGAAAAACTTCTCTGGCAAGGGTTAATCCCTTCCTTAGCAACAAAACCAACAAGGAAGTGCTCAAGGGACAATGTATACGTTTTTATGTCCCTTCTTTGTATATCTGCTGTCTCATGGCAGCATTTGATTCCAAACCTATAGGGCCAAGATCAGTATTCCAGTAAGGACTGAGTGTGATGAAAGGACCTTTCAGAGACAATTCAGATACATGTCTGATCCATAGAACTTGTTTTGAGGATCCCTTGCCCCATTACCCAAAAAAAATTTTTGAGAAAATAGTTCCAGAACACATTATTCCCCATTAGAAGTGCACTATATATGCCAGTCAAGCTGAGACTACTTACATACGTATACTTCCAAGTACTTTTATGCTACCATGCCTTTGTTCATACCATGCTATGCCCTGTGCCTTCACCAACTGTCACTGCTGTGATGTTTAAAAAGTTTTGAGGCATAATTTCTGGGGAATTTTATTAATAATGCCAGCATATTTATTAATAAAAAGATGGTCATTTGGTTGTCTCTCTCTCCAAAGACAATCATGGCAGCAGTCTCATGGCTTATATCTTTTGGAAGAGGAGTGTTCCTGAGGGTGGCAATCAACTCTGATTGGTTAACAGAGAGAATGAATATTACAATGAGGGGCTGGACCTAAACTTTAATTATGTCATTTCTAAGTTACTCCCAGCCTTGGTCAGTCTATTAAAAGAATTTATTCTTACCCTAACCTGAGTAGAGCACAATGTCTTCCCCCCGTGGTACATGGAATGTCCTTCAAGAGACTGAACTTTTAAAATCAGGACTTTAGAAAAAGGGGGGACCTCTGGATCTCCCTAAATCACTGGTTATTAATAATCGTTTCTCTCACTGCCTTTGAAGTTTTATTCACACTTTCAGGCCTACTTCAAAGGCCAACTTGTTTACTGATCCCTTCAGTAGGTTATAGTCTTTCCTTCTTCCTGCTTTATATAACACTCTGTACCTCTTTTATATTCTGTTCTTTGGGGTAGCTGTTGTATGGTATATTTGTCCATATGTTGTACATTTTCCTTCTTCAGGCTCTATAAAGTAGGGCCTGTGCCTTAATTACCACTGTATCTTCCATAAAGCCTAATAAGCAGGCACTTATTACATGGTTGTTAAATAATTTTTTTTCACTAATTCTGTGTAGGGAATTTCTGGGAAGGAACTTCCTCTATCAGTGAAGATCGGCACCTTCTCTACAACTTATAGAATTAAAGAGAGGCCTAAAGACCTTAGAAGTCAAATGATTCTCTCAAGGTCACTTAACCAATATGTGTCAGAGGCAAGGCCTAAACCAAGGTTAGCTTTCCATCTACTATACTATGCATGCTGCCTTTTAAATGGCTTTTTCTTTCACATTTATATAGTACTTCAAGGTTTATGAAGTGCTTTCTTCACACCAACTCTGTGCAATAGGAAATATGTTTTCCCCATTTTATAGACCAGGAAACCCAGGATATGTAGTCACATAGCTAGAAAATATCAACAAAACAAAGATCTGAACTCTGATCTCCTGACTCCCAAGTCCATTGTTCAGTCTGTCTATGCCACATTGCCACTCAGTGAATCATCAATTCAAAGTAAGTGGCCATTGGCTAGGACTTAGATTTTCATCCTAAAGAAATTTGACTTGTAATGTTTTGACATCTGTTATTGTAAAGAAGCCCAAGATAAATGGATGGTAAGCTAGGAACCAACCACCCCTTATCTTTAAAATGTGATTTTTCCCAAGTTATATTTGGAAGTTCAACCAGGAATAACTTTGAACTGACCTTTGTTGGTTTTGCTTTTGATACCCTGGTTATTTCCCCAAAGTAAAAAAATCATAAAATAGGATTATAAAATTGTAGAAATGGCCTGTTATTTGCAGAGTCCAAGTCTAGTTATATAACTACATTGTGATGATTCTGAGGAATATCTCTTATTCAGAATATCTCTTCTATTTGTGAGAGAAAAACATTTTCCTATTGTAGCTAAGAATAAAAAGCGGAACAGTTCTTGCTAAGCTGTCAAAATAAACTAATTCTGGTAAGAAAATAGAGGAACTAAGCATTCACTGCAGGAATCAGGAATGTCCCTGGAGGGGAATAGTCCATACCCACATCCAAAATAGGAACATGGAGAGTCAACCATAGAAGGACACAAAAATAGACTCATCCAAATCAGTTGCTGGAAGGTTGATTAGGTTCTAATGTAGCATATTAGAAAGAGCATTAGATTAGGGGTGAGAGAATCAGGACTTAAATTTTAGTTCTGCTCCTTATTATCCTTATTAATTTATTACCTGTGGAAAGTCACTTAATCTCCTTGTGGCTGGTTCAGTTTTCTCTTCTGTAAAATGGACAAGTTGGATCAAATGATCCCATGTAGTCTAAAATCTCTTGTAGTACCAACCTGGATCCAAGCTTCCTATGGTTTGCCTAAAGAAGGGTTTGAAATGGTCTGAAATTTGAGGCCAGTATCTGAGGCTAGTGATAGCTGCAAGAAAGAGTCAGAAGACCTTTAATTTAGAGACTTAAGAGAAAAACCTTTCCATGATTGTATAGCTTAAGGTTTCATTCCATTGGATCTAGAAGGATCTAATATGGTGCCACATCATGTGGTGCTTAGAATGGAGAAAGAAGCAGTTCGAAGCAAGGAATTGTTATTGCTCATGGTGAGGGGAGCATTTCAGATGAACATGGGGGAGCTGGTCTTGTGTATTTGTTTAAAATTTCATTATTATATTGATAAGCCTGGAGGGTAAATTCTGAATTAATCTGATTTCCAGAGAGTTACATAGATCTCCCCTGTAAACAGTTTCCAATTCAGCAAATATTTATTGAGCACCTAGTAAGTGCAAGTTCCTGAGCCAGGTGCTCTGGAGAATACAAATCATAAGGGACTTCCAGGTCTTCCCCTAAGGTCAGAAAGTCCACCTCTGGGACCTTGTGGACCACACAGCTATGTGACTCCAAGCAGCTTTCTTAGGTCACAAATTGCAGAACAAGTCCCATCTGTACTGGCAGAACAGGTTCTTACTGGACCTTTCAACACTGATGAAATAATTAGTTGGGTTTTAAAAATAAAGACAAGGGAACAAATATTTATAATGAAAAAATGAAAAATAGGTTTGAGTTGGAGTTCTCATGGCTTTGCTACCTAAGTTTCCTGAGATGACCATATTGGCATATACTTTTTTGATAGGTCTGGAGTTATTCACTAGGTTTTTCTTTGAATAGAAATTCATAACAGATTTATCTGATTTAGAATTCTATTGTTAGGATCATAGATTTAGTGCTGGAAGGGACTTAGAAGTCACCTAGACCAGCACCCTCATTTTATAGATTTAAAAAGCCAGAAACTTAGTTCCAGAGTAGGGACTTGTCCAAGCACACTCTGTGACATCTTGTAGTTGGTGGCAGAGCTGGGAACCAAACCTATATTTTCTGACTTAAATTTTTCTACTTTACTCGTTGTACTGCCTGTTACATGGGAAGCAGGTGATATTTCAAAGTGGAGGTGACTGATACAGACAGGTTGAAGTTGCTTATCAAAAGCCAGAGGAATATTTGCAAGAGGCTGGAGGTCCACAGGTGTGGTACACTGCCATATTTTCAGACTTTTTCAATGTATTGCTCAGTTTTGCTGATTTAAAAAAAAATTGATTTAGGGGGCAGAGCCAAGACAGTGGCGTGAAAAGAGGGACTTACTTGAGCTCTCCCCCAAATCCCTCCAAACACCTGTAAAAATGACTCTAAACAAATACTAGAGCTACAGAACCCACAAAATGATCGATTTAAAACAAGTTTCCAGCCCAACAAGGCCTGAATGGTCACCGGGAAGGGTCTATCACACCGTGCTGGGAGCAGAGCGCAGCCCAGCATGGGCTGTGCCAGAAGAGACCAGGCCTTAGGGCACTGAATCACTGGCAGCTGTGGCAGTTTCCAGACTTGTCAACCCACAAACACCTAAGACAACTTAGCAGGTTAGTGGGAAAACTGTTGGACATGGGTGAGAGAAGTGCATGGTCTGGCCCCAGCCTCAGGGCAGCAGAGGTGGCCGCAGTTGCTGCGCTGCTTCTCGAGCTCCATGCCCACAGACAGTGGCGGAATCAAGTGGCTGATCAGAGCAGGAGCGTAGGGATGTCTTTGCTGGTGCTGAGGCAACATTCTCTTGCTTTGCCTTGCTTGGTTCTGGATCACAATCCTGGTTGGCAGTCCTTGGGAGAGGAGGAGTGCTGATGTGGCAGAGCTTGTGGTGGCTGTGGAGAGGGAGTCCTGCTAGTAGTTACATGGCAGAAAGGAGTGCTTGCACTCACAGACCAGAGTACAAGCCAGGAGAGGAGTATCATACCACCTCAGAATAGAAGTAGCTCTGAAAACAACAGTGCAAAACCCCTGAAGCTTGGGACAAAGCACTCTCCACTCTGGAAGCAGTCATACCCTGACAGAGAGCTCAAAAGTCAAGTAATTGACTGGGAAAATGAGTAGGCAGCATAAAAGGACTCAGACTATAGAATCTTTCTTTGGTGACAAAGAAGATCAAAACATACAGCTAGAAGAAGTCAACAAAGTCAAAGTTCCTACATCAAAAGCCTCCAAGGACAATATAAATTGGTCTCAGGCCATGGGAGAGCTCAAAAAGGATTTGGAAAAATCAAGTAAGAGAAGTAGAGGAAAAATTGGGAAGAGAAATGAGAATGATACAAGAAAATCATGAAAAACAAATCAACAACTTGCAAACGGAGAACCAAAAAAATACTGAAGAAAGTAACACCTTAAAAAATAGACTAACCCAAAAGGCAAAAGAGCTCTAAAAAGCCAATGAGGAAAAGAATGCCATAAAAGGCAGAATTAGCCAAATAGAAAAGGAGGTCCAAAAGACCGCTGAAGAAAATACCAACTTAAAAATTAGAATGGAGCAAGTGGAAGTGAGTGACTTTATGAGAAATCAAGAAATTATAAGACAAAACCAAAAGAATGAAAAAATGAAAAACAATGTGAAATATCTCATTGAAAAAACCATTGACCTGGAGAATAGATCCAGGAGAGATAATTTAAAAATTATTGGACTGCTTGAAAGCCATGATCAGAAAAAGAGCCTAGACATTATCTTTCAAGAACTTATCAAGGAAAACTGCCCTGATAGTCTAGAACCAGAGGGTAAAACAGAAATTGAAAGAATCTACTGATTGCCTTTTGAAAAAGATCCCAAAAATAAAACTCCTAAGAATATGATAGCAAAATTCCAGAGTTCCCAGGTCAAGGAGAAACTATTTCAAGCAGCTAAAAAGAAACAATTCAAGTATTGTGGAAACACAATCAGGATAACATAAGATATAGCAACTTCAGCCTTAAGGGATCAAAGGGCTTGGAATATGATATTTGGGAGATCAAAGGAGCGAGGATTAAAACCAAGAATCATCTACCCAACAAAACTGAGTATAATACTTGAGGGCAAAATATGGACTTTCAATGAAATAGAGGACTTTCAAGCATTCTTGATGAAAAGACCAGAGCTGAATAGAAAATTTGACTTTCAAATACAAGAATCAATAGAAACATGAAAAGGTAAACAGGAAAGAGAAATCATAAAGGACTTACTAAAGTTGAACATGTTTTGTTGACATTCTTACATGGAAAGGTGAGATTTGTAACTCATAAGACCTTTCTCAACATTAAGGTAGTTGAAGGGAATATACATATATACAGACAGAGAGCACAGGGTGAGTTGAATATGAAGGGATGATACCTAAAAATAATAAAACTAAGGGGTGAGAGAGGAATATATTGGGAGGAGAAAGGAAGAGATAGGGGTAAATTATCTCACATAAAAATGGCAAGAAAGAGCTGTTGGAAGGGAAGAGGGAGCAGGTGAAAGGGAACAAGTGAATCTTGCTCTCATCAGATTTGGCTGAAGGAGGGAATAACATACACACTCAATTGGGTATCTTACCCTACAGGAAAGTAGGGGGGAAGGGGATGAGGGGAGGGGGATAGGAGGGAGGATAGATTGGGGGAGGAGGTAGTCAAAAGCAAAGACTTTTGAAAAGGGACAGGGTCAAAGGGGAAAATTGAATAAAAGGGGACAGGATAGGATGGAGGGAAATATAGTTAGTCTTTCACAACATGACTATTATGGAAGTGTTTTGCATAATGATACATATATAACCTATATTGAATTGCTTGCCTTCTCAAGGAGGGTGGGTGGGGTGGGAAGAAGGGAGAGAATTTGGAACTCAAAATTCTAAAAACAAATGTTAAAAAAATGTTTTTTACATGCAACTGGGAAATAAGATATACAGGCAATGGGGTATAGAAATCTATCTTGCCCTACAAGAAAGTAAGGGTAAAGAGGATGGAGTGGGGTGATAGAAGGGAGGGCAGACTGGGGAAAGGGGCAGTCAAAATACATGCCATCTTGGGATGGGGGAGAGGGTAGAGATGGGGAGAAAATTTGTAACTCAAAATCTTGTGGAAATGAAAGTTGAAAACTAAAAATAAATTTGAAAAAGTTGATTTAAAATTATTGTTATATGACTTGGGTCTCTGGGAGGGGAAAATGTGGACACTGGGAGAAATTTTGGTGATATGCAAAAGGTTACCTGCAAGTCTCTAGGGATTGAAACCTGGTAGTTCTATCCACTAGCATCATTTAGGGCCATGTCTGCTAGATCATATGCCCCTCAACACTAAATCTGTTTAAGAATTTTTAGTGAAACAAAATGAATTTAAGGCCCTAAGCCTTTAGACAGTTTGCTTCCACTATGATTCAAAATACATCTAGTGATAAACAGAGTAGTCAGGCCTATACCTATTCCCCCATGCTGGGAATTCTATCCCTTCTTACCTCTATTTCTGAAAATCCTTAACTCTCTTCAAGGCTTAACTAAATTGTTACCTCCTACAAGAGGCTTTTCTTGATTCCTCCTGTAGTTGGTGTTCTTTTCCCCCCAAATATTGTGTATCTACTTCTATGTTTACATTTTATTTTCTCCCACTAGAATGTAAGCTTCTTGAGAGATATATTTGTGTCCCCCATGCCTAGTGCCTGGTACACAGTAGACCTTTAATCAACGCCAATTGATTAGAGTTGAAAATAATGATTTTTGTCATTTGAAATGGTGACTTTGCATTGGTGAATACATTTCAAAGCATGTAATTCATAATGACAGTTTTCTAGGTTAGAGTACTTTAGGGCTAAGTGGTGGTTTTAAATGTATTAGACTCCAGGTAAAATGGGATGGATCTATACTCAAAGCTTTTAGTGGAAGAGTACTGTAGTTTCTACTAATACTGTAGAGTTCCCTAATAAGAAAGCCTGGATTCAAATCCTCATTCCGATTACTGCTTGTGTGAAATTGGGTAAGATATTTAACATCCCTTGGCCTCAGTTTCTCAACTGTAAAATGAGAGTATTGGATTAGGTAGGTTCTGATGTCCATTTAAGCTCTACATCTGGGATCTTCTGATGTATGATTCTTTCTGAAGAAATTTTCAAATGTGCACCTAGACACTAGGTGGAGCTATGTATTATGATATTATAAGGAACTGTTCTGAATAGAAATGTGATGTCCTTATAAAAAAATTTTGTGATGAATATACAACATTAGAGCTAGAAGGAAACTAGGAGGTTATCTTGTCTAATCTTCTTTTACTTTGTTTTTATCAGGAATTTAACAAACATCAATAAATGCAGACATTTTTAAAATATAAAGAACAGAAAAAGAGAATTGTATATAAAATGTGAGCTATTAGATAGGGTTTATTTTAGTGTAATCTTATTTTACAAATGAGAAAACAGACACTCAGAGATGTCATACGTTCCGAGGATTTAGATTTGTCAAGGCCATGTGTCTAGTTAATAATAGTTGATATATTTAAGTTTTACAGGGAACTAGGTGGTTAGGTGAATAGAGGGCTGGACCTGGAGTTCAATTCCAGCCTCAGACACTTACTAGATCTGCGACCTTAGACAAGTCATTTAACTTCTGTTTGCCTCAGTTTCCTCATCTGTCAAATGAAGATAATAATAGGACCTACCTCCCATAGTTATTGTGAGGATAAAGTGAGATAATATTGGTAAAGTGCTTAGCAGAGCACCTAGAAATAGTGCTACATAAATGTTAGCTGCTGTTAGCTACAGTGTTACAAAGCACTCTATGTGTATTAATTCATTTAATCCTCACAACAATCCTTTGAGATAGGAACTAAAGGCATTGTTATCCTCATTTTACAGATGAGAAAATTAAGGCTCAGAGAGTTTTATCATAAGATTTTCCCTACAGCTAGTAAATTTGAGGATTCAAATGATACTTGTCTCCTGATTCTAAGTCTAGTGGGACAGAATCAAGATGACAGAGTAAAAGGAAGCCTTAGCTTACCTGCCTTGCCTCCTTGATTGACAAAGATCTGGAAAATGCACCAAAATGAATTCTGATCAGGAAAAATTACAATGAACATTTTTTCCAGCCAAGGGCAGCTTAGGGGAAAGACAGAGAGGTCAGTGGACACTGAGATCTGCAGTCTGAGTCTGGCCAGGTCTAGTGCATCAGGACTGAGAGATAATATGGGACACCAAAGCAGGAAGCACCAAGCCAGAAAGGGATCCTAGGGCATCCCTGAACTAGTGTCAAGTGCAGGAATAGTCGTCTGGAAGCTCTGTTGCCCACTACCCAGTTCCAAGTCACAGGGGGAGAGGATCCTTTGTGAGTGTTGACCCTAGCTGTACACTGAGTGAGGAACAAGTTCTAGAAATGAATTGTAGTTGTAGAAAGCTCTTATTCTAGAAGCAAAGCTCAGTGTCCAAGAACAAAGGGAAGTTGCAGTTTGGTTGCTCTGAATATTGCAGAACCTCCAAGTCGGTTAATAGTAGCTGAGTCCAGCAGCAGCCTGCTAAAACTCTCAATCAGGGACAACTTGAAAGACTCAGACCTGAGTCAGGACCTTGTAGAACTCAGATCAGGAAGACAATAAACAGACCTCCTCCCAGATCACACTACTTTCAGAGCATTGAAAGCTTTAAGATGTTCATCTTGAGTTGTGAAAAGCACCAAAAGGATATAAGAGGACAGAAGATCAGGCCAGACGTCCCTCCATGCTCCCTTCCCCAATGCGTGCAGAACTCAGCTCTAACATAAAATTCAAAGTCAAGAAGTAGGCTGGCAGCTTGGCCAAACAAACAACTCACCATAAAGAGCTCTTATGGAGGAAATAGACAGTAAAAACTATACTAGTGGGGGGCTTCAACTTTTCCCTTTCAGAACTAGTTAAATCTAACCATAAAATAAACAAGAAAGAAGTTAAAGGGATGCATGGAATTTTAGAAAAGTTAGATATGATAAACCTCTGGAGAAAATTGAATGGGAATAGAAAGGAGTATACCTTTTTCTCAGCTATACATGGCACCTTCACCAAAACTGATTATATATTAGGGCATATAAACCTTAGAACCAAATGCAAAAAAGCACAAATATTAGATGCCTCATTTTTAGACTGCAATGTAATAAAAATTATATTCAGTGATTCCATAGAAGTAATACCATGGAAAGATAGATTAAAATTAATTAGAAACTAAGTAATCCTAAAGAATGAGTGAGTCAAAGAACAAATGATAGAAATAATCAATAATTTCATTAAAGAGCATGATAACAATGAGACAGTATACCAGAATTTATGGGATGCAGCCAAAGCAGTACTTAGGGGAGATTTTATATCTCTGAAAGCTTGTATCTATAAAATAGAGAAAAAGCAGATCAATGAACTGGGCATGCAACTAAAAAAAAACCTAGAAAAAGAACAAATTAAAAATCCCCAATTAAACACCAAATTGGAAATCCTGAAAATCAAAGAAGAGATTAATAAAATTGAAAGTTTAAAAAATTGAACTAGGAGCTGATTTTATTGGAAAAAATAATAAAATAGATAAACTGTTGGTTAATTTGAATTAAAAAAAGAGAAGAAAACCAAATTACCAGTATCAAAAATGAAAAAGATGAATTCACAGCCAATCAAGATGAAATTAAAGCAATTATTAGGAGCTATTCTGCCCAACTATATGCCAATAAGCTTAACAATCTAAGTGAAATGGATGAATATTTACAAAAATATAAATTGCCCAGATTAACAAATGAGGAAATAGAATATTTAATAATGCCACTTTAGACAAAGAAATTGAAAAAGCCACCAATGAAATCTCTAAGAAAAAACTACCAGGACCAGATGGATTCAAAGGTGAATACTACTAAACATTTAAAAAAACAATTCCAATACTAGATGAACTACTTGGAAAAACAGGCAAAGAAAGAGTCTTACCAAATTCCTTTTACAACACAATACAGTGCTGATACCAAAACCAGGAAGAGCAAAAACAGACAAAGAAAACTATAGACCAGTTTCCCTAATGAATATTGATGCAGAAATTTTAAATAAAATGTTAGCAAGGGGATTACAGCAGTATACCACAAGGATCATCTAGGGGTGGGAAACCTGGGGCCTCGAGGCTGTATGTGGCCCTCTATGTTCTCAGGTGCAGCCCTTTGACTGAGTCCAAGTTTTACAGAACAAATCCTTTTATTAAGGGGATTTGTTTTATGAAATTTGGATTCAGGACCTAGAGGGCCACATGTGGCCTTGAGGCCACAGGTTCCCCACCCCTGCACTATGACCAGGTGGGATTTATACCAGGAGTGCAGGGCTGATTCAGTGTTTCGAAAACTATCAGCATAATAGACCATATCAGTAACAAAACCAACAAAAATCATATTATTATCTCAGTAGAGGCAGTAAAAGCTTTTGACAAAATACAACACCCATTCCTATTAAAAACACTAGAAAGCATAGGAATAAATGCAGCTTTCCTTACAATGATATGTAGTCTCTAGCTAAAACCATCATCAAGCATTATCTCTAATGAGGATAAGCTACAAGCCTCTAGCCCTCCAATCAGAGGGGAAGGGCAATTGAGGGGCTTGTCAGGGTATTGAATATCAAAAACTGAGTCAATCCATATGATGATGAGATTTCAGGTGATCAGCTTATATTATGTGAGGCGTGATATTCTGTGGAGTAGAAACTATAGCTGCTGATGGAAAATAGAGTTGTCTGGAAAATTCAGGCTAAGAAATCAAGTCAAAGAGGGATTAAATGGTTTACCTAGAGTCACATAACTATTAAGTATCTCTGGCAAGCTTTAAACCCAGTTCTTCTAAGTTCAGCCTGCTGCTGTCTTAGATATTTTGTTGTTCATTTGTTTCAGTCATGTCCAACTCTCCATGACCCATTTGGGGCTTTCTTGGCAAAGATACTATGAGTGGTTTGTCATTTCCTTCTCCAGCTCATTTTACAGAGGAGGAACTGAGACAAACAGGGTTAAGTGACTTGCCCAGGGTCACACAGCTTGAACTCAAGAAGATGAGTCTTCCTGACTCCAGGCTCGGGGCTCTATCCTGTGCCACCTAGATGCCTTATGTCTTGGACATAGTAGGTATTTAATATATGCTTATTCCAGTACTTTAAGGATCTATGATTTAATCATTGTATAGCCACTCCACTGATACAAATATTCTTTGAGATATTTGTGTCAAATTTCTGCAGAGCTCAGTTTCCTCAACTATAAAATGAGGGAGTTGGACAGGATGGTTTGAAATTTCTGGCAGCTCCTTGTCCTGTGACCAACCTGATAATGAACCTTTTTATGTGTGCTTGTCTGATGCATAACTGTGGCACATTAAATTTATTCTCTCATCTGGTTCTGCTTTTTACTCAAAGTAAATGTTTGGGTTAAGGATATAGTCGGCCAGTGGGGATTAGAGAAGTGAGATGATCTTTTCTGTGTGAGGCTAACCTGGCTAGACTGGGATTCATAACCATGAACTCAGAAAGAACAATGAAAGAGAAGGAGGAACTGGGTCTGGTGTCACACTACCCAATGGTTGGATCCCTATCCTTCTGCTTCCTTCCTGTGCATTTTAGGGCAAGCCACTTCCTCCTTCAGCAGTTCGGTTTTCTTCTCATCTGCAGAATGAGAGAGCTTGTGATCTTGATCATTCCTTCCTGAAATCCTCAACCTCATCAGTCACCTGACTCTGGGGAAGGGGTAGAGGAGAATGACTTTTTTTTACATTTAGTCTGCATTATTAACATTTTCTCCATCACTTTCCTAAGTTTTAATCAACAAAACAATAAATCAAGCCCTAATTTGTATCACTTGTTGATTTCCAAGGCATAAATGTTGTCACTGGAAATTTAGCGACTAGCTTTCTGGAGCTGGTTTACACAGACTTCAATACACCCCTGGTTATCTCCTTACTAATTTACCCAGTACACTAAGCAATATAGCTAAATGCAAGATATATTGGATTGCTAATCAAGAGAACAGGATCTTATTTCTAACTCTGCTATATTTAGCTGTGTGACCTTGAATAAATTACTTAACCTCTCTGGGACTTCAGTTTTCTCATCTATCTGATGAGGGAATTGGATAAGATGATCTCCTTTCAACTCTTAACATTCTCCTCAAACCCGTCAGTGAATTAGGGAGGTGTCTACCCCAGCAAGTGAAAATTTCTCTAGCAGAATGGGCAGATGAGAACAATTTGTTCCAATGGCCGCAAAGGTGGTTAAAGCAGGTGCTGTGGAATACTTAGAGCTTGGTCAGACATTGAAGACCCGAAGGTCATTCACTGCATTCTGAGCCATTGCCAGTCATCCTGACTTTTGTCTTGCCACTCGAGTTTGATGACTCGAAATGAGAGTGGGGCTGATGACTTTGTATAGCTCTGCCTCACTTAAATCTAGTTTACACATAAGTCAAGATGTTAATCGTGATGTCATTGGTCCTCTTCAAAAATGAAGGACGGACAACAAAAACAGCATCTTGTCCCCCAAATAGCAGACAAATTGTTTTTATAGGAAACCGCTCCCCGCTCCAGCCGCACCACTGAGTTTTAAGTTAGAGGATCTGGTTTTGAATCCTGGCTCTAGTACTTACTACCTATGTGACTGGGCAAATTTTTAAACTTTTCCAGAATTCATTTTCCTCAACTGTAAAATGAAGAGGTTGGACAGGATGGTTTCTAAGGCCCTTTCCAACTTTGAATTCTAGGAGAATTTTCTTATTTCAAAGAAAGCATTTTCTGTTCTTTTACTGAAAGTCCTTAAGTTGTGCTGAGTTAGCCCTCAATAAAGTACAAATCATATACTGTTTTCTTAATCTCACACAGAGATTAATCTGAATTTGTAATCTTGAGAAAGGAGGTGGGTAGACATATCAGAACCACATAAATTCCCACTGTCATTGTCAGGTCGGGTCACCAGACACAGATGATGCACCTGAGAGTTCTCAGCTGTTCCTCTCGAGCTAAAGAGTTGTTGCAGGAGGAAACCTGCCAGGAAGGGACTTGGACCCTTAACCTACTGTGAAAGCCCCAGACTTCACTTGGCAACAATGACAGAACCCTTTCTTTCTCTGTCTTTCAGACAAGGAGATGCTTAGCATTTAATAAATTAGAACCAAATAAATGAAAAGACAGAACACAACCAAAAATCTGTTTGCTATGTTCCTTTCCAAGTCCTTCTGAAATTTGTATACTCTTGGCTTTGTATGCTAACAGAGAGCCTTTTTAAACTGGGTACTAGTGGGATCCCCCTCACTAGAAGTCCCCAAGGCAAGGCACAAAGGATGACCATTAATCAATGATGTTGCAGAATGGAGTCTTAGTCAGGTATGGACTGGATTAGAGGGCCTTGGAGACCTCTTCCAATTCTGAGATTCTGGCAACGTTTAGTCAGCTCCTTTCAGGACCCGTGTTGTCAATACCTTGTGGAAAGCTTCATTATTGTGCCCCATTGGCTGAAGTGGAGAGATAGGAGGGACCAGAAAGGGAAGAAATTATCTTCATTTTTGTACCTAGGGAAACTGAAACTGACCAGCTCCAAATCACACAGATTCAGACATATTCTTTCCGTGCTGAATTAAATATTGTCTCACACTCTCCCTTAGTTCAGGAGTTTGTTAGAATGAATCACCGTAACACTCTTAACAGCACATTGTGGAGTTTCTAGAAATAGACATTTTATGCTGCAGATTCCCCAGGAAGCCAAGGAAAAGGCATTACTTAGAGCATGAAAATAATCTTCACTAAGTACCAGAGATCCCTTGCAACTTTAAAGGAAAATCCTTTAATAACCATCTTTAAGATATTTGGAAGAAAAGTATTATTGATATTAACTACAATAAAGGATTATAATGATAATTTTATAAAGAGCCATGAGCAGACACTTAGTGAGTTTTGCAAACGGCAATATAAGTGGCATAAAAGACATTATTAAAGACACATACCACCAGAAGAGAAAGTGATTCTGTCATGTAGTGAGAGTGAAAGAGGATAGATGAATCATTGAGTACAGTAATATTACCCTTGAGATATTAAAGAACCATAGAAAGCCTCCAACATATTAGGTAGATCCTTGGTAGCTCCTTTATGGAAAGTGATATGGACAAGAAAAGCAGAAAATTAAATGTGGAGGGATTTTGATGTACACTAGTGGGAATGGCACAGTGGATAGAATGGTGGAATTGGAGTCAGGAAGATCTGAGTTCAAATCTTGCCTCAGATACATACTGTGTGACCCCAGGCACTCCTTGCACTTAATCTCTTCTGCCTCAGTTTCTAAATCTGTAAAATTACAATAGTAATAGCACCTATCTCACAAGGTTGTGAGGATCAAATGAGAGAACAGATGTAAAGTGATTTCCAAATCTTAAAAAGCTATATAGCTTATCTTAGGAACATAAAATTTTAAAAAAATAAGTACTGGTATTTTGGGGTTTTTACATCACCTAAATTTTCCCCTGCATCCTAATCCTGGTCTTCCCTCACAGAGCCCTCCTATATGACAAAAAAATTTTTTTAAAGAAAGAAAAAGGAAGAATACAAAAAATAATCATGCAGTACTCTCTAACTGCGGTCTTCTTACCTCTGCAAAGGAGTAGGAGGAGGTGTCTTCTCATCAATCTTCTTTGGGGCCATGCTTGTTCTTTGTAGTATTGTGGCATTAACTTTCTTTTTAAAAAATAAAAGATTTATTTTGCTTTTTATAGCATCAGAATTTCTCCTGTATCTTTTTCTCACCTTCCAAGAAGCTACTTCATAGGACAAATATTTTTTTATTTTTAATATATAATTATTTATTTTTAGTTTTCAACATTCACTTCCATAAGATTTTGAGTTTGGAATTTCCTCCCCCACCCTCTCATCCCTTCTCCCCAAAACAGCAGGCAACCTGATATAGGCCCTACTTAATTCATATTAAGCATTTTCACATTAGTCATGATGTAAAGAAGACTTAGAACTAATGGGAGGAACCATGAGAAAGAAGAAACAAAACAAAACAACAAAAGAAAAGGGGAGCAAATAGTATGTTTCTATCTGCATTCAGACTCACCACTGCTTTCTCTGGATGTGGATAGCATTTTTCATCCATCTTTTGGAATTGTCTTAAATCCTTGCATTGCTGAGAAGAACTAAGTCTATCAACATCAGTCATCTCACAATGTGGCTGTTACTGTGTACAATGTTCTCCTGGTTCTGTTCATTTCACTTGGCATCAGTTCATATAAGTCTTTCCAGGTTTTTCTGAAGTCTATTCATCATTTTTAAAAATTAATTTATTTTTAGTTTTCAACATTCAGTTCCACAAGCTTTTGAGTTTTACATTTTCTCCACCTCCCTCCCAACGCCCATCCCTAAGATGGTGTGCAATTTGATATAGGCTCTACATGTACATTCATATTAAACATTTTCACATTAGTCATGTTGTAAAGAAGAATTAAAACCAATGGGATGAACCACAAGAAAGAATAAACAAAAAAAAGAGCAAATAGTATGCCTCCATCTACATTCAGACTCCATATTTCTTTTTCTGGATGTAGATAGAATTTTCCATCCTAAGTCTTTTGGAATTGTCTTAGATCCTTGCATTGCTGAGAAAAGCTAAGTCTATCAAAGTTAGTCGTCACACAATGTTGCTGTTACCGTGTACAGTGTTCTGGTTCTGCTCCCTTCACTCAGCATCAGCTCATGTAAGTCTTCCCAGGTTTTTCTGAAGTCCGCCTGCTCATCATTTCTTATAGCACAGTAGTATTCCATTACATTCATATACCAAAACTTGTCCAGTCATTCCCCAGTCGATGGGTATCCCCTCAGTTTGCAATTCTTTGCCAACACAAAAAGAGCTACTATAAGTATTTTTGTACATGTGGGTCCTTTCCCCATTTTTATGATCTCTTTGGGATACAGCCTCAAAAGAAGTATTGCTGGGTCAAAGGGTATGCACATTTTGATAGCCCTTTGGGTATAGTTCCAAAGTGCTCTCCATATCAGTTCACAACTCCACCACCAAAGCATTATCGTTCCAACTTTCCCACATCTTCTCCAGCATTTATAATTTTCCTCTTTTGTCATGTTAGCCAATCTGATTGATAGGTGTGATATGGTATCTAAGAGTTGTTTTGATTTGCATTTCTCTAATCAATAGTGACTTAGAGCATTTTTTCATATGACTATAGTAGATAACTTTAATTTCTTCTTCTGAAAACTGCCTCTTCATATCCTTTGACCATTTATTAATTGGGGGATGATTTGTATTGTTACAAATTTGACTCTTTATATATTTTAGAAATGAGGCACAGGTTGTAAAAATTCCCAGTTTTCTGCTTCCCTTCTAATCTTGGTTGCATTAGCTTTGTTTGTGCAAAAACTTTTCAATTTAATTTGAGTAGAATTGTCATTTTTATTGTATTAGCTCGGCCTACCCATGGACAACTGATATTTTTCCAATTATTTAGATTGTTAGTTGTGTGAAAAGTGTTTTGTAATTGTGTTCATATAGTTCCTGGGTTTGTTTTAGCAGGTAGACTCGCAAATATTTTATAATGTCTACAGTTTTAAATGGAATTTCTCTTTCTATCTCTTGCTCTTGGGCTTTGTTAGTAATGTATAGAAATGCTGATGATTTATGTGGGTTTATTTTATATCCTACAACTTTGCTAAAGTTGTTTATTACATCAAGAGTTTTTTACTTGATTCTCTAGGATTCTCTGAGTATATCATCATATCATCTGCAAACAGTGATAATTTAGTTTCTCCTTTGCCTATTCTAATTCCTTCAATTTCTTTTTCTTCACTTATTGGTAGAGTTAATGTTTCTAGTACCATATTGATTAACATTGGTGATAATGGACATCCTTATTTCACCCCTGATCTTATTGGGAATGCTTCTGGCTTATCCCCATTACATATGATACTTGCTGATAGTCTTAGGTAGGTGCTACTTTATCATTTTAAGGAAGACTACATTTATTCTTATGATCCCCAGTGTTTTTAATAGGAATGGGTGTTGTATTTTGTCAAAAGCTTTTTCCGCATCTATTGAGATAATCATGCTCATCATTTTTTATAACACAATAGTATTCCATTACATTAACATACCACAACTTATTCAGCCATTTCTCAATTGATGGACATGCCCTCAATTTCCAATTCTTTGCCACCACAAAAAGAGCTGCTATAAATATTTTTGTATATGTGAGTCTTTTTCCCATTTTTATGATCTCTTTGGGACATAGCCCTAGAAGTGGTATTGCTGGGTCAAATGGTATGCACAATTTTATAGCCCTTTGGGCATAGTTACAAATTGCTCTCCAGAATGGTTGGATCAGTTCACAACTCCACCATTAGTGCTCACTAGTGTTCCAGTTTTCCCACATCTCCAACATTTATCATTTTCCTGTTTTGTTATGTTAGCCAATCTGATAGGTGTGATGTTTTGATTTGCATTTCTCAGAGTCATTTTCATTTGCATTTCTCTAATCAATAATGATTTAGAGCATTTTTTCAAATGATTATAGATCACTTTAGTTTCTTCCTCTGAAAACTGACTTTTGACCATTTATCAATTGGGGAATGACTTGCATTCTTATAAATTTGATTCAGTTCTCTATATGTTTGGGAAATGAGGCCTTTATCAGAGACACTGGTTGTAAAATTGTTTCCCAGCTTTCTGCTTCCCTTCTAATCTTGGTTGCATTGGCTTTGTTTCTGCAGAAACTTTTCAATTTAATGTTAGAATTGCTACCCCTGCTTTTTTTTTTTTAACTTCAGCTGAAGTATAATATATTCTGCTCCGGTCTTTTACATTTATTCTGTGTGTATCCCTCAGTTTCAAATGTGTTTCCCCTAAACAACATATTGTAGGATTATGGTTCTTATGGTCCACTCTGCTGCTGCTTCTATTTTATGGGAGAGTTCATCCCATTCGCATTCACAGTCATGATTACTATCTGTTTCTTTCTCGCCATCTTATTTTCCCCCAGCTTATGCTTTTCTCTCTCCTTTCTTCCTTTCCCTTCTCACTAGAACTTTCCTCTCAACCACTGCCTCCCTCAGTCTGCCCTCCCTTCTATTATCCCCCTCCCTTTTCTTCCTTTTCCCCTTACTACCTGAGTTCAAATCTGGCCTTAGATACTTGACATACTTACTTGCTGTGTGACCTTGGGCAATTAACCCCAATTTCCCTGCCTTCCCCCCCCCCAAAAAAATAAACAAATCCTACTATACTGAAGTACATTTTTGTGCCTTTTCATGTGATGTAAATACCCTTGCCTGCCTCCTCCTTTCCTCTTCTCCCAGTACAATCCCTTTTCACCATTTAATTAGATTTTTTTTATCATCACATCAAAGTCAACTTATACCCACACCCTCTGTCTATGTTAAATGGCATAACAACAATAGTTCCCAGGATTTATAGGTGTCATCTTCTGTTGTAGGGATGTAAACAGTTTGTCCTTATTAATAACATGTTATTGTTTCTTTCTTTCCTGTTTACCTTTTTAGGCCTCTCTTGAGTCTTGTATTTGAAGATCAGATTTTCTGTTGAGCTCTGGTCTTTTCAACAGGAAGGTTTGGAAGTCCCCTATTTTGTTGAATATCTATCTCTTCCCCTGAAAGATTATGCTCAGTGTCACTGGGTAATTGTTCCTTGGTTATAATCCAAGCTCCTTTGCCTTATGGAGTATTATATTCCACGCTCTCTGATCTTTTAATGTAGAGGCTGCAAGGTCCTGTGTAATCCTGACTGTGGTTCCATGATATTTAAATTGTTTCTTTCTGGTTCATTGCAGTATTTTCTCTTTGACCTGGTAATTTCAGTATTTCTCAGCATTTTCAATTGAAGTCTCTTTCAGGAGGTGATCAGTGGATTCTTTCAATGACTATTTTACTTTCTGGTTCTAGGACCTTAGGGCAGTTTTCCTTTGATGATTTTCTGACAGATGCTATAAAAGTTCTTTTTTTCATTATGGTTTTCAGGTAGACCAGTAATTTTTAAATTGTCTCTCCTGGATCTATTTTCCAGGTCAGTTGTTATAGTAGCAATTTGGATTTGAAGATCTTTCCCACCCATTAATAGGCCATGTGACCTGCTTACGTCATAAGAAGCCTAAGACGTATGTGGTAGGAGGAGCTTCCTGACAGGAAAAGGAAGTTATGTCACAGGAAATGCTGAGAGAGAGAGACATTATGACTGCTAATGGCTGCTAGTGGTCACCCTCATGATTATTAGAACTGAACAGGCTGACTTAGCTGTACTGTGAGTTTGTTTTGGGGGAGATCACAGCAGGGGGTCGGAGAGGTTTTGGGATGGTGAGGCTCCAGGTTGTTATATTGTGTGTGGAATGTTTACTGCTGTGGTAGACTGGACAAATGGCTTGTGGAATATAGTTCTCTTGTGTCTGAATAAATGGTTTACTTCTAACTTCTATGGGGAGAGTCTCGTGTACTTTTTGATACAGAACCACATAGGCATTTTGACAGTTATCATCTACATTGTTATTATCGCCTTACTGTTATCGTTTGTTTTACCTTTTGTTTCTGTTTGACCGATTCTTGATTTCTCATAGGGTCATCAGCTTCTACTTGCCCAATTCTAATTTTTTTTTAACAAACTGTTTTCTTCTATTAGATTTTGTACCTCCTTTTCCATTTGGCCAATTCTATTTTGTAAGGACTTGTTTTCTACAATAAATTTTTGTCCTTCCTTTTCCATGCTATTGACTCTCTCTTGCATACTTCTTATTTCTTTTCCCAATTTTTCTTCTACCTCTCTTATTTGACTTTTAAAATCTTTCTTGAGCTCTTTCAAGAAGGCTTTTTGGGCTTGAGACCAGTTCATATTCCCATTTGAGGTATCAGGTGTGGGTATATTGACAATATTGTACTCTTCTGAATTTGTTTCTTGATCTTCCCTGTCCCCATAATAAAAAATCTATGGTCATTGTCCGTTTGCTTTTTGCACATGGTGTTTGCCTAATTCCTGGCTTTTAGAATTGAACTTTCCTGTTAGAGCACAAGGGGCACTGACCCAAGCTTCTTGTACTAGGAGCCCAGGACCTGGTCACTTGCTTTGTGTGCCGGTGCCACAGGTGCTGGCAGCTAGAGGCTGTAAGGATCTGGCAGCTTACCTAGTGCTAAAGCTGGGTCAGCGACACTGGAGCTCTCAGGGTGGGGGTGGGAAGTCCAGCCCCTAGAGGATGCCTGCTTACCCAAGCCTTGCGCTAGAATGTTTGGCTGCTTCAGGATGTCTGTCAACCTAGAGCTGTGCCTCCTGGAGCTGGGCTTCCTAGAGTTGTGCTGAAGCACTGGGAAATTTGGCTGCTGGAGAATGCTGGTGGTTTTCCGAGCTGGTGTCTATGGGTTGTACTGCCTGTGGTGAGGCACTCAGGGGTCCTCGTGTTGCTGCTTGACTCTTCCACCACCCCGGGGCTCAGGATCTCCCCCTGGTTTGCTGAGGTAGGGCTTGCCACTGGCTTCCTGGGGCGCCTCCCATCTGTACTGCTCTTCTTCCCCCAGAGCAAGAGGGGCCTTTTCCCTTAATCCCCCAAGCTTCCTGGGCTACAAGACTACTACACCCCCAACTTTCTGCTGGCTAAGCTGTTCCAGGGTTTTTCCTGGGGTGATATTTTTTGGGCTTCCAGAGCAACAAATACTTTTTAAAGAAGAAAATAAAAAGGAAAAAGAGAAAAACTGATCAATACATGTTAAAGTCTGAAAATAAATGCAAGTCACTTAACATCTGTCTGCTCAGTTTCTTCATCTGTAAAATGGGGGATAATAATAACACCTTTTTCCTAGGATTATTGTGGAGATAAAATGAGATAATGTTTGTAAAACTCTTTGCAAACTTTAAATTACTATATAAATGTTTATTATTATTATAATTATTATATGCAGTGCTCCACACCTGGGAACCTCCCACCTTTGCAAAGGACTAGGTTGGAGGTATCTTTTCATATCTTGCTTGTTCATTGCAATTTTGCTACATTTACTTTTGATATTTGTATTGTTGTTCTTTACATTTACGTTGTTGTAATCATCACATACGTTGTTTTCTCTTCTTCATTCTCCTTCAGATCATGTACCATAATTTGTTAGCCATTCCCCAGTCAATGATTATCTACTTTGTTTCCAGTTCTTTTCCACCACAAAAAGTGCTACTATAAATATTTTGACGTATGTAGATGCTTCCTCTTTGGGGTAAATATATGTCCGAAGGAATCTCTGTGTCACTCGGTCACTTTGTGTAATTTCAAATTGCTTTCCAGAATGGTTGTACTGATTCAAAACAACCTGACTATTCCCATATTTTGTCGTCTTTGCCAAGAAAGAAGAGGTACCTACTTACAGAACAGATCCAATGCTTCTGACATCTCAAAAAGATCAAATTTCAATTTGATAGTCACGTCACCCTCAAAGTTCACAAATTCCAAGGTCTTTCTTTACAGGGGGAATTTGATGGGGTGAGGGGGAAAGGCTATTGAAGATATGGATATTGGGGTACTCAGGATAAACTTGATGTATTTCACAATTTTGCCTTAGACCAGCCCTGTGGAGAAAGGTAAATTTGAATTTCTTAATAAGCAGCATTTTCTTCCTATAAACTTGCAGCATGAAATTTCTAAACTCTTCAGTGTCACAGATATAATGAAATAATAAGCAAGAACCTTGAAGGAATATCCCATCTATTTAAAAAGCTGGAAAAATGTGACAAATCATGAAAAATAAAAAATAATTTAAAAATCATTAAACTGGAATGGTTGCCTATTGATAACGTTTTTACCTGACACTTTTTTTTAAAGTTTTGCTCCATGATCACATTTAAAAGTTCCACATTTATGCAAATTTTCATCAGAAGCTCTCATATGACACAAATGACTCAGGTATACTTTGGGAGATTTCTCAATTCTCTTATACTTTGTTCCATCCTGAAAATTTAAGAAACTCACTGTATTTACATAATCCATGGAAATATCTACACCAATTAGTGATTGTCCCCAAGCGCCTGTATATAGTTATGCATGAAGCAGGGGTCCAAGGAGGCATTGCCTCTCAAAGTACTTCAGCAGATTGTTTCTCCTGCAGTTTTGCATAGATTCCAGCAGATGGCAGTGGTATTCTTCTTCAGAACCCTAATTATGAATTTTGTCACCTTGGCAAATTCAGTCCAGGGGAGTAAACCCATCCTGGTTGGATAGACTTATGCTGGGAAGTGGGGCGGTTTATCTCCAAAACTCCAACTTTATCACCTGCCTCATGGATAGCGATTCTGACTCAACTCCCCCAACACAGCAGAGACAGAGGCAAGATCCTAGAGATACAATGTAATTCTGCCATGGTAAACCAAAGAATGCCCATGGTGAGTAAGTATGCTGCCCACCTGCCCCTCCCCCCCAATTATTGATGCTTTGTGTCAAAATCCCTAGTTATCTGTGCCCATTTATGGCTCTCCCTCCCCATTTCAGTTCTTCTAGCTACAGTAGCTCCTCAGGTGTTACTCTCCCTTTTCCAGAGGGAAGTAAAAGCCCTCTCTGCCATGGGCCCCATCTCAGAACTATGGAGAGGAAGACTCCAGAGTTTCCCTGCTTCACAGTTCTACCTCATCCAGACAATGCATTGTTCTGTAGTTTCTCCACCATACTACAGTTCATGCTGACCTCTCCAAAATTCACCCCAACATTAGGAACTCATTGCCCTTGTCATCCCTAAGACATCTCAGTTATTCACATCAAATTTAGACATGGTGACCCTAAAGCCTGAGTTTCTTTTTTCTTTAGGTTCCTAGATGGTATGTCTCCTCCCATTATAAGTGTTCCCTATAAGTCTAGAGGTTTAACAAAACATCCTAATTCTTCCTTCCCTCCCCAGCTGTTTCTCAAGACCCCAGAAATTTCTCTTAGATGCAGCTTGGCAGAGTTATTCAAGTTAGGCAACCATATCTAGGATAAAGAGATTAGGAGGAGAAGCTGCATACTCCCCTCAGAAATGTTTTTAGGATGGAGAATAAAGGGAAAGTACATTGTATTCCTCCACTGAAATTTTCTTCTTATGTCTCATTGTGGCACAGAGGTGACACTTAAACACTATGTCAGTCAAGCATGGGTTCTGGCTTGTATTCTTATCATCTGACAACCAGCTACCCTAGAATGGGTACCCTAGTATGCAGAAGCTCATCTAAAGGTTGGCCAGCAAGGGAATGGACTTTTTGGGCACAGCATCTGTTAAAGCTTGTCTACCAAGGCATGTCTACCAAGGGGTGTAATCAGCATCAGTGGAGGGAGAACCCACATCAATGAAATCATGGATTTTTGAAATAGAAAAAAAAGTTGATTTTGCTTTTGTGTTTCCAATGAGTTGAGGCCTCTGAATTTTTGCTCCTGCTAGTCCTTGCTTTGATGAACATATTGCATCAGCCCAACAGGTCTTTTGCATGTGTTAATGTCATCTTTTGCTTACTTCCCCTTTAAAAAAAAAAGGGAGGAACAATGGAAATGTGGGAATTAACCTGCTTACCCACTTTCTGGGAATTGCACAGGGACTGAAATATATGACACCAGCATTTCTAGTTCCTGAATTCCTCTTACTTAGTGACTGAAAAACTTCAAAGTGACCTAACAGCTTCTTGCCTGTTTCTAATTGGTCATGGTAGAGTTAGTATGATGTTAGAGAAAGAGCACCAGTCTTGGAGTCAGAAGATGTAGGTTCAGATCCTATACCTGAAATTAATAAGCTGCGCATTTGTAGGTCAATTGAAACCTCTCTCAGCCTTAGTGTCCTCATCTGTAAAATAATGATACTTAATTTATACTATTTATCATAGCAGGTTGTTTTGAGAAAGGCTCTTTGTAAGCCCTAAAGTGAGAAATGTGAGCTATGATTGTTAGGTTAGGATACTCACAGCTCTCTGGGTTCTAGTGAGGTCAGGCTGGAATTTTCCAATGGGTGTTATGCTTGGGGTCCATTGGTGAGGGGAAGTTTCAGAACTGTGTTAACTTTGAAATGTTGGCTACTTGTGCCTGGCCTTTTTCACCAGGGTAAATCCTAAGGCTAAGTGGCATAGAACACTGCAACATTTTATAACCTCAAGAACAACCCTCCACTCTCCTGCCAGGTTGTTATGATAGCCATTTAACTTTGGAGTTCAGGGTTTAAATCCTGGATATAGACCCAAGATGGTGATTCCATGGCTTCACTCTAATTTCTCTTTTGATTTAAAGGCTTTGTTTTTGTGGTGCAAAAAGGGCCTTTCCACCCACTCTTAGACTAGCAAGTTGGGTCAAAGGAGCAAGACTACTTCTAACATTGATTTCCAGTTTATATCAATTAGCTAGCCAGACTTAATTAGCTTTTAAAAACATTCAACAAGCATTTTCTATTCAACAGCACAGGTTATTTGCTGAAAAGTTAAAGCAAGACCTGACGTGCAAAACAAACAAAAGACAAAACAAAAGGAAACTCATCCAAATCAAGAATGTACTCTTTTCAACCACCATAGTCCCTGGAGAGAGTGAAGTCAAACTTAAAAGTGGTGACTTTTCCAATATTATTCCTCAAATATACTATTGGGAGTAACATAACTGAAAAATGAGCTACTTTCTCACTTACAGGATAAAGTGTCTTGGCTACTGGGTTAACCCCCATTAGGTTAGTCGTACCAGTTGCTCTTCAGGGCTGGCTCCTCACCAGGGTTAGCTACTGCAGCTACCAGCAGACTTTTCTAAACATACCTATTGCTGGACCTTCTGTTGACTCTTCTGACTTCTCAAAGGTCAGTAAAACCCAGTGCCTGGCATATAACAGGTGCTTAATAAATGCTTTTTAATTTGACTTTTGATGGTCTGGTCATAAGGTCAAAAACCTGATGTGTTTCTCTGATACTTTATCATGTAAGATTAGGGAAAAAAATAAACACAACAGGGACAGAAGCAACATAGGTGCCTTGTGTAAGGAGGTAAAAGGCTATACTTCAGTCATGCACTTCTGGAAGCAGGCTCACCATGGCTACCCAATCGATTGATGCCAGATAGGGTATACTGGGCATGCCCCAAAGGCTGGACCCCCATTGGCCATTCCCCAGGTTAATTTTTTAATGACACTTTATGTTCATGTCATATGATAATATATTACAGTAGGACAAGATTCTCCTTTCCCCCAGTTGTAAAACTATGAACATTGAAAGGCTCAAAGGAATCAACAGCTCCTCCAGTAAAAGAAATATAGAACTATAAATGTTGGGTTAAGTGTTTGGAAGGCCCTTATGTTTATCTCGTTTAACTATCTATTTTGCAATCTTTATGGTTCCAAGGAGAAATTCTTGAATGTCTGATTTGTTTATTCTGTGTTTCTTGGTATTTCTGTTTTCACTCCCTGTTAGTAATATTCTGCAGTTGTACATTGGATCATACCATACAGAAAAATAGCATGATATAATGAAAGGTATGATAGACTTGGAGTCAGAATACCTGGGCTCTAGTCCTAGCTTCAGGACTTATTTAATGCATGAATGTCCCTGGGCAAGTCACTTCACATGGCTAAGCCTCGACTTTCATATATGTTAAATGAAGGTAATACTATTGCACTTCCTCTTTCACAGTGCTGTTTTGAAGAGAATATTTTGTTCACCTTAAAGCCCTATAGGAATGATAATGAATATTATTTTTATTATTAAACATGGAGTATAAAGGGGAGAGGAATTAAGCTGAAGGATTCAAAAGAAATAGATGATTTCTCCCTTACCTTTGAAGAGCTGATAGTTAAGTTGGAATAACAGCTCTTACTGACCTGAAAGCAACCTGTTTACATACTGGGGGCAAACAGGTGACCCCACTGATCTGCAGGGCACTGGACTGCTTCTGGAGGACCATGGGGTGGTCTAACTCAGGGCTGAAGTTTTTGGCACTTCGGAATGATGCAGCAAATCTGGGGTGGCCCAGGGTCCCATAAATGGAGAATACTCACCTGTTTGCCTCCCTTACTCTTATAAAGCCACATTTTTAAAAATTACAAATTAATACCATACTCTATGTCTCTTGTCTGCACTGGGCTAAGAGCCTCAACAAAGCCTAGAGATGGTGAAAATGTGAGCTAACTTCCACCACCTGACCTAACCAAATCATTATTCCCTCCTCCCTAGGGAAACAATTATAGCCTTTTAGCCTAACCACTTATGCTATTTGTACTTTGTGCTGCTGAGAAACCCAGTTATTTTGGGGAGTTTCTGAATCTTGCCAGCAAAAGTTTCTCTGCTCACAGCCTAGTAGCACAAGGTACCACAAAGATAGCTATATTGGAACCATGAAACTTTGACATTTTGGCAGGGCTGACCTTCTCTCTGTCCACAACTTCTATCAAAGGTGCCAATCTGAGCAGCAGCCACCAGGATGGCTCCCTGCATGGTTCTTTTTCAAGACTAATTCCCATGGCCCACATAAGACAAAAACATGGAATGGGAAGCCAAGTGTGGAGAGGGAATGAAGGGATTCCCTCAGAACTGGAATACTCAATGGGAGGCTTTGAGTGAGTGGCAGGTACCTCACCTGAGAGATGGAGAGAGAAATTATATAAGGAAAGACTTTAATTCAGAAAGAACTGAAAAATGTAGACTCAGTGAAATCCCCACAGCTACTTAAAGTGACCCTTAGTATGGAAGGTGGATACTATGGGAACAGAATGAAAAAGTAGGTTTTCAATAGTTTAGAAGCGTTCTGGCCCCATACTTATGAAAGAGCTAGAGAATACCAATAGTCCAGAGGCAGGTTGGCCCTAGATATTTCATTTTTAAAAAGCTGGGATGTTAGCAGCCCTTTCCTCTCCATCTAGATAATTGAGAGCTGGCACTTTCTCCTGCAAGAAGGAATAACAGGTGGAGAGCATAGATGGGCAAAAGGATATTGCATAGTAGAAAGGGAGAGGGGATGGAAAAGCCCATGACAACTGATGGAGAGAGACAGAGAGAGAGAAAACACCACAGTAGCAGCAACAGCAAATTTGACCTGAGAACAGTGGTACTGGCCCACTGTTTCTTACCCAGACCCCCAAAGTCTCTGCCTTTTTTTTGCTAAGGATATCCTTTTCTCTACTCTGATCCCTCAGATCCAGTCAACAGTTTCTTGTGTCATTTCTTGGGTGAAAAGTTCAGTAGAGAAATCCACAGTTTAAATTTTTACAGAATCTTTTGATTCATACTATCTTCCCCACCTTATTTATAGGGAAAGCTAGTTAATGGGTGGTGGGGTGGTGGGGGGAACAAGTCTAGATAGATATGAGAAGCAATGCTAAGGAATGTGTTCTTAACAGGCACCAAATAAAGGGGGGAATCCCGAAGTTAGTTTTGAATAAATAAATTTGAAGTGCATGGAAGTGAAGAACAAAAGTGAAATATATTGTTCCCCAAGCTGTTGGGTTGTCGGAAAAAGTACAAGAAGATCTTGAGATAAAAAGCTCCAGGAAAACAGGCAATTAATTCTTCCTGTGATGGTAAGCTACTCAATGACAAATACCTTTTAGATTAACAGTGAGGCATTTGAAAATATTTGTGGTAGGGATGATGACAACAGTGCCTTTTTTGGTTTTAAAATCAGGACCTACATTAAGACCCCAGAAAACAAATTTAAATGCTAATCAAAGATTGCTTCTAGTTACATAGGTTCCCAAAGTGGGTGATACTGCTCCCTAGGGGGCACTGGAATGATGGGGGTGGGTAGTAGCCTTGGGTGCAATTGGGGGGGCATTGAATAAAAATGAGGTGACAGTGGAAGCGTAGGGAAAGAAGAGAATTTTGAAAAAACTGTACGTTTCATCTGTTGTGTAACAGAATTAAAGCCATAGTGATTACATGATTTTCCAAACAAACCCACAAAATGCAAATTATAACTGATCAGTGACCAAGTCTACTGAAAGGTCTTAACAAGCAAGTGTTGGCAGGTGAGTCTGTCGCCCGTGGTTGGGAAGTCTAGCATGCATCAGCAGGAATATGTGCATGTAATGACTTGTTTATGATACAGTACTATCAGTTATATGATGCACTATTGCATCATCAAAATTTCAATGCAGAAAAATAACACAAATTAACAATAAATTATTAAATTTAAGATGCATCATTTAAAAATATTTTATATATTTTTGAAATGACACAAATTTAAAAAAAAACATTAAAGGGTTAAAGAAAGTAGATTTCCAGGGCACTGAGTAATTTTTTTTTCAAAGGGAGTGGTAGGCCCAATAAGTTGGGGAACCCCTGGAGTACTAGCATATAGTTATATCATGTTCCCTTACCATGGCACTCAGCCTTTTACTTAGTGCATTCTTCTACTAAGTAATCTCTATTCAAATGTAAGTGTAGCAATGGCTGCCCCATAAGTAAATCATGTTTCAGCTTTCAACATTATAGATGTTACTTGGATTTCCTTAGTTCAGCTCACTGCCCTAAATTGTGCTTCTGTCTTCACTTTCCTACTCAAGCTGCTCTCCCAAAGGTCATCCAGGATTTCTTGATTAGCCAATCCAGTAGTCAGATTTTCTCAGACTTCAATCTGCAGCTCCTCTGTTGCATTTGATGTGGCCCTACTTCTTGGAACTCTACTCTGAGCTTCTGTTCCCTTGACATATACTGATAAACATAAAAGTTTAAATTAATAGTATTTTAAGGTTTACAAAGTTTTACATACATCATCTCAATTATTTTTGTATTTTATTTTAAAATGTATTCACTTATTTTTACTTGCATTTATAATCTGTCTCTTCCATTGCTCCCTTCCAATGAACAACAAAAACATTAAACTCTCATCATAAATATGCATAATACAGAAAAATGAATTTCCACATTGACCGTGCTCCAAAATAGCTCTGTCTGGTTTTAAGTTCATCACCCCTCTCACAGGCGGTGATTGATGGATGTGTTTCATCTCCAGGCTTCTGGACTTGTGATTTACCTTTGCGTTGATAGGTCTAAAGTCTTTCAGAGTATTTCATCTCATTTTACCCTCAAAACCACCACATAAGGGAGGTACTATCAACCTTCTAATTACTCCATTTCTGATTCATTCTCTGACATCAGTTCTATCTTTGGAAGGGGATTAGACTTGTTTTGCTTGACCTAGGGAAAAAACTGGAAGCAGTAGGTCCAAGGTGTAGAACAGCAAATGTAGGCTTAATGTAAGGAAATATTTCCTACCAATAGTTCTCTTAAAGTAAAATGGATTACCTAAGGAGATAGTGAATTCTCCTTCACTTGAGTTCTCCAAGACAAGCCTGAATGATCACTTGCTGGGGACACAATAGAAAGGATTCTTGGTCAGGTGTAGGTTGGACTCAGTGACTTCTAAGGTCTTTTCCAAGTTGGACAGTCTATACTTCTAGGAGCCATCACTGATACCTTCTTCTCCCTCACCTCCCATAACTAATCAATTGCCAAGTTCTGTCACTTCTTCTGGAATATCTATCAAATTTATCCCTTCCTTTCCATTCTGACTGTTACCACCTTAATTTTGGATCTTTATTAACCCTCACCTAAACCATTATTAGAGCCTCCTAACTGGTCTCCCCGCTTCCAGTCTCATTTTCACTCCCATCCGTCCTATACATCACTGCCAGATTAATCTCTCCAATACATATATCTGATCATGTCACTTCTTTGCTCAAAAAGATTTCAGTGTCCCCCCAATATCCGTCAAAACCCAAACTCCTTCATTTGGCATTCAGGGAACTCCATAATCTAGCTTCAGCCTTATTTTTCATGACTCCTCTTCATATAATCTCTGCTTAGCCAAACTGCCCTACTTAATTTTCCCTTAATGTATGCTCTGCACATATCTTTTTTTTAATAAACTATGTCCCAGTATCTGGATTGCATTCCCTTTGCCTCTCTCCCCAGCGCTTACATATTGAAATTCCTTCCAACTTCCAGACTTAACTCAGATAGCATCTTTCTTTAAGAAACTTTCTCTGATCAGCTTAGTTCAAGGGAATCTCTCCATTTTCAAATCTGTCATAAAATGTCAAAAAATTTAGAACTCTCCCACACATTTTTATTGTTGTCATTCAGTCATTTCAGTCATGTTCAGTGTTTTGTAACCCCATTTGGGATTTTTATGGCAAGGATCGTTTTCCATTTCCTTCTCCAGCTCATTTTACAGATGAGGAACTGAGGCAAACAGGGTTAAGTGACTTGCTCAGGGTCACATAGCTAGTGTCTGAGGCCAGATTTGAACTCATGAAGATGAGTCTTCCTGACTCCAGGGCTGGCACTCTATCCACTTCACCACCTAGCTTCCCTTCCTATATGTTTAGAACATTATAATTTATTTTGTAGTGATTTGTGTCATTGCTTTATCCTCCATACTATATTATAAGTTCTTTGAGGGCAAGGATTGATTGTCTCATCCATTCTTGTATCTCTATAACATTGTTTAGTGGCTTGTAAATAGTTGGCATTTAATAACTTTTTTTTGGAGGGGGGAAGGCAGGGCAGTTGGGGTTAAGTAACTTGCCCAAGGTCACACAGCTAGTAAGTGTGTCATGTGTCTGAGGCTGGATTTGAACTCAGGTCTTCCTGACACCAGGGCCGGTGCTCTACTCACTGCACCACCTAGCTGCCCCGGCATTTCATAACTTTTAAAAATCAAATTTCTCCCCAAACCAAACCAACTATACTTGTTCACCCAAAGCTTTCTTTCTCCCAATGTCGTCATATATCTCCAGCTCTCTACTGAACGCTAACACTTGGATTTTCCAGTATCACTTCAAATTAGTATTCAAAACTGAACTTCCCCCCAAAACCAATTCCCAATCCTGACTTCCCTATTTCTGTCAACAGTGTCATCATGCTTCCAGTGAACCAGGATGGAAACCTCAGAGTCATTGTTGACACACACTAAAATCTACCCAGTCATATAATATTTCTCAAATCTCTCCTTTCTTGTCCATTCTCACTGCTATTTTCTTAGGTCTTGGAACAGCAGACGCTGAGACAGTATGGTGTATTAGAGCACTGAACTTGGACTGCTAAAGACCTAGCTTAAAATTCGGGCTCAGATACAACATATATACAACATGCTAGTTCTCTGTGATCCCAGGTCAGCTACTTGAACTCTGTGGCTCAGTTTCCTCATGTGTAAAGTGAAGAGGTTGACTCCGTAGCTTCTAAGCTTTCTTGAGTCTAAATCTGTGATACTGTGTTCCTGTGAAAAGTCTCCCACAAAGAATATCTCCTTAAAACAGTTAAGCGAAACCATTTAATGGAGTAATTATTATTGATAGCACATGTCACTCTCCATTTTTGGTAGTTTAACATTTGTTAACAGAAAAACATGATGTGTGCTTTAATTTTAATAAATTTGGCAGCAGCATTGTCCATGCCTTTTCTTTTGAGTTTGTTTGCTTTTTGGTATTTCCTTTATTTTATATTAGGGCAGCTACCACAGTGGATAGAGGACCACATCCAGAGTCAGGAAGATTCTAGTTCAAATCCAGCCTCAGATGCTTACTAGTTGTGTGACCTTGGGCAAGTCACTTAACCTATTGCCCTCAGTTCCCTTATCTATAAAATGAGCTGTAGAAGGAAATAGCAAACTACTCCAGTATCTTTGCCAAGAAAACCCCAAATGGGGACATGAAGAGTTGGACTGAAAACAACTGAATGGTAACAACTTATTTTACATTGCTATATAAATGATAGGGACTAGATATATGATTTCATCAATCAATCAATAAACATTTATTAAGCACCTACTATGTGCCAGGCACTGTGCTAAAGGATGGGGGATACAAAAAGAGGCAAAAGACAATCCCTGCCCTCAAGCAGCTTACACTCAATTAGTTTTTAATCAATATAGATAATTCTCAGATGAGAAAACCCTTACTTATGTAGGCATGCAGCCCTGCCAGGTTTATACTAAAACAATGTTCGTTAACCCCACTTTTCAAAGTACCAATAGAAATGTGGGTTATTAATTACTTAAGTATTTCAACGTATCTTTGAATTCATTGATGTAGCTCCTTCCTCCAAGAATTCAGATCCTAACCAATCTAAACCTTCTAATTCTACAACGGCTTTTATTCATGTCCTTCCATAACTCTTCCATAGAAGGCCCACTCATTATCCTGGAGGCCTTTCTCAGCGTATTTTAACTTAGCAGTTGAACTGTCCAGCTATTATCCCTTCATCTTCAGTTAGTGAATCAACCAACAAGTATTTACTAATCACTTGTTATGTGCCAGACACTGCTAGTTATTGGAGATACAAGTACCAAAAGAATGGAGCAATCTTTATTTTATGAGGACTGGATATCCTAATGAGAGAGACAACATATACATACATAAATATACACAACATCAACATAAAGTGAATAAATGCAAATACGTACAAAGTAGTTTAATACAAGGTAGTTTAGGAAGGAGGGCACTAGAAGTTGGGTGAATGAGGAAAGGCTTCATGGAGAAGATGGTGTTTGAGCTGAGACTTAAAGGAAAAGAGTGATGCCCTAAGGCAAAGGTGAGGAGACAGTGTATTGCAGGCACATTGGGGTGGTCAGTGCAAAGGAAAAGAGACTGGATATAGAATGTTATATATGAAGAACAGACAGAAGGCCTTGTTTGGCTGGATCACAGACTGTGAAAGGAGGAGCAATGTCCAATGAGGCTGGAAAGATAGGTTGGAGCTAGATTGTGCATGGCTTTCTTCCTTTTGATCTGGCTTCCTTTCCTTGACTTCCCAGAATTCCTTGCAAAGAATCCATGATAGCCCCAGTTCCATGTCAGTGGTTGGTAAAATTTTGAGAAAGTATTTTCTCTCTAGGGTGACTCCAGAAAGGAAAGCCACATTTGTATCCCCCTATATTGTATAGCTCCACATAGTAGGAAACTAATAAATATTTTTGGGATGGGGAAACTGATATTTGTGGAACATCTTCTTTTGGGATGAAAAGCTCTTATTTTCTCTTCTGTTGCCATTTAAAATATGTGGCAGAAGCATTGGAATAGGGAAGGGGATTCCTTTTACCTCTTGCTCTTATTCTTTTATCTCATATATTCACCTACCTTCATCGGAGGAAGGATTGAAGAGACAGGAATTGCTAAACTCTCTCTGCTTGCTCTCCAGGCTTACAAAGTATCTTCATCACTAATACCTCTTGAGAGACAAAGAGTAGCTATAGTACCACAAAACTGTTTCAAGTGTTACACTCCAGTGCCTACCACCCCCTTGTACAAGGAACTGTTCTATTCTTGCCACTCAAAAACTTTTTTTCAACTTTTCATGTATAGATTCCCCAGAAGTGTTTTGCTAAGTTAAAAAAAAAGCCAAACCCCCCAAATTTTCTTGCTGTCTGGAAATTTGCACATGTGAAAATATTTCAGTTTAAACTGATGAAGGCAAAAAGCTCACAAGACCAGCTCACACAAATGATGAACAGAACCTGACTAGCCGCTGCTCAAAGTCATGTGCTTCTCATACACTCTGTCACAACTAAGCCATGTGTGGAGTACGCAGACAAATTCAAAACTTGCTGATGAATCAAGCCTTGCCATTTTGCAAACTTAGGCTTTCTGAAGCCTGAGCCATAAAAGATTTGAAGAAAGATGAAAAGATTGGGAAAAGCAGCTGTGGACAGTGGGATAATGAGTTGATAAGGGAGGTATAGTAGTATTGTCTAGCAACAATGGGGTCTCAGTTGAGGTTGTGTTGCATAAATTTGTAGTTGACCCAGTCATAATAATTGTGTGATCTTCTTTATGTTTGTTCAGAAGCCTGTATGTAGAAGTGTAGGTGACGAATGGTGGAAGTGATGCAAGGCTGAGGCTTCACTGGGCATAATTGGTGATATGATGAGGTGAAAAGGGATTCCAGGGAGGAGGATAGTATAGAGTTGGTATTTTGGCTTCTCTTCAGTTCTCTCTCAAAACAGCAGATGGAGAGTAACTACAACCTAAAATAAGGCAGAAATAGAGAGTGTGAAGACTGAAAAACCTGCCAAGTATGCAAATCCATTGAGAATTTGTTTGATTCTCTTGGGTTTCAGACATTAGGTCAGACATTAAGAAAGTGAAGGCAAAGTTAAATAACAGGCTCTGATAGGGTGTGCTAACTTACTAAAGGGATTCTGCTGAGTTTTTAAAAAATATCATTTAAAATGTATTTTATTTTACTATGAATTTACACATTTGCTAATTTCCCTCTCATCCCAAATTTCCTCTCACCTCAAATAAAAAGAAAAATAGTCCTTGTTACAAATAAGCATAGTTAAACAAAACTAATCCATATATTTGTTATGCCCAAAGTATCTACTTTCTATCTATCTATCTATCTATCTATCTATCTATCTATCTATCTATCTATCTAATTCTGCATTTTTAATCCATCACCCTGCTCTTAGGAGGTGGATAGCATGCTTCGTTAGTCCTTTGGAGTCAGGGTTAGTCATTGCATTCATCAGAATTCTTAAGTCTTTCAAAACTGTTACCAGGTTGCTTATGGTGTATAAATTTTATATGTGCTTTGGAGCATGCCCAGATCACCCAAGATGTAGGAATCCATGTAGAAGAGCTCTGAGTCTTTCAGAGGACCTTGTCTCCAAAATTACTAATGGGGGGAGGGGAACAGGCTCTCATACTAATTCAGGAATGGGTTCTGATAATATTTTTTTTGCATTATTACTCACTGTCCTGATTCATTGTTTGCCATTTCATAGCTATTCTTTGGCTGACTATATTACTATAAAGAATCACTGAATACCTAGACCTGTGTTAACAAGCAGAAATTCCATTCTTTACTTAGCAGGAGACAAGCCGGTCAAGATATATAACTTATTAGAGTTGAATTGATTCACCAAAGGGTCAAGATGTAGAAAAGTAGAGAGAGTGGGTAGTGCAGACGAGATGGCCTGGAAGAGAATCGAGGATCCAAAAGATTGGAGATCATGGTACAAATGGAGAGTAGGTTTTGTAAGGGAAGGCAGAACGGGAGGTGAAAAGTCAATAGACTAAGGTTGGACAACAGCTACCCAGATTTGGTTTGGGTTGTAGATATGAATAGAACAATCCTCAAAAGAAGAGAGGTTACTCAGTGATGGAGGTGGGGGGAGAACCTGGAACTGGCAGTGGGGAGCAAGGAATATTCTAACATCCCTGCCTCCTTCCCCACTTTTCCCACCCCTAATGTGAAGGTTATTCTCACTCTTTAAACTTCTTTGAAGAAAGAAATTTGAGCTAATTTTTAGTCTTATTGTATTCTATCTTGTGTCATATATATTTGTATATATTTCATATCCCTCTCCTCTTATAGTAATTTCCTTGATGGAAGGTACTGTGTCATTTTTTCATCTTTTTATCATCAGTGGTGCCTAAAAGGGAGACACTGATAAATGCTTGTTGACTGGAAAGGAACAGCATGTAGAGCTGAAAGAGTAATTGGAGATCACCTAGTCCAATACCCTCATTCTATGCATAAAGGAACTAAGGCCCATTCAGAAACAACTGTTATCATTGAAAAATGTTAGTGTTTGAAGATTTGGATCCAGCAGGGCTAATGATTTTTCTTGAACCATCTGTTTTCAACATAGTACATGAGTCTAGACCAACTCTAAAATACTTTTAGAGAGTTATTTTCAATATGAAGCCAAAAGCAAACCGAGACAACTTTTATCACTTTTAAAGAACTAACTAGGGGTCCAAGCAGGGGTGTCAAAGCTTTATATTTTGGGGGGTGGAGAGGGATATAGCTTTCTTGTCTTTAATTATGCAGTGCCAGAGAGAAGATTTTGTATAGTAGCCTTTAGAACAAAGTTGAAAATGATGAAGGATTAGATGAACAAATTAGAATATATGGATGTATTGGAGTGTTTTTGTGGATCAAGAGACATTCCCAAATGGATAAGTGGTCAAAGGATATGAACAAATATTTTTCTTTTTTCTTTTCTCCTCCTCCTCCTCCTCTTTCTCCTCCTCCTCTTCCTCCTTTTTAGAATGGTTGACATTTATATACAGCTATACATATACACAGCACTTTAATACATTATTTCATTCACTCACTTAACAAACATTTATTAAGGCCCTATTATGTGCCAGGCACTGTGCTAGGTTGCTGGGGATATAAATGCAAAACTAAGAGCATTTCCTGCTCTCACTCAATTTTTTTTAATTTTTAATATTTAAAAATGTTTGAGTTTCAATTCTCTGCTTTCCTCACCCACCCAGTGAGAAGGCAAGCAATATGATATCAAGTATACATGTAAAATCATGCTAAACATATTTCCATATTAGCCATGTTGCAAAAATAGAGCAAAAAAATAAAGTGAAAAAAATCGTGCTTCAATCTGCACTCAGAGCTCATCAGTTCTCTCTCTGGAGGTGGTTAGTGTTTTTCATCAGGAGTCTTTGAGAATTATCTTGGATCATCGTATAGATTGTATAGACCAGAGTTGCTAAGTCTGTCACAGTTGATCATCATTACAATATTGCTGTTACTGCATACAATGATCTACTGATTCCACTCGCATCACTCTATATCAGTTCATATAGGACTTACCAGGTTTTTCTGAAACCATTCCCCTTGTCATTTCTTATAATTTATAGTATCCCATCACAATCATATGCCACAACTTAATCAATCAATTCTCAATTGATGGGCATCTCCTCAAATTTCCAATTCTTTGCTACCACAAAAAGAGCTGCTACAAATATTTTTGTACATATAGGTCTTTTTCTTTTTTCTTTGATCTCTTTGGAATCCAAACCTGGTATTGGTATTGCTGGGTCAAAGGGTATGCACAGTTTTATAGCCCTTTGGGCATAGTTCCAAATTATTCTCCAGAATGGCTGGATCAGTTCATAACTCCACCAACAATGCATTAGTGTCCCCATTTTTCAACATTCCCTCTAGCACTTATCATTTTCCTTTTGTCATTATCAGCCAATATGATAGGTGTGAAGTGGTACTTCAGAGTTGTTTTAATTTGCATTTTTCTAACCAATAATGATTTAGAGCATTTTTTCATATAACTATAGATAACTTAGTTTTCTTCTTTTGAAAACTGCTTGGTCATATCCTTTGACCATCAATTGAGGAATGGCTCTTATTTTCATAAATTTAACTCATTTCCCTATGCATCTGAGAAATGAAGAATTTATCAGAGAAGTTTACAGTATTTTTTTATATTACCTCATTGTCTGTGGCAGGGCTGTCCAATCTTAGGTTTTTATTGAAGCAATAGACAATATATTTTAATTTACCATTTTAGCAAGAGTTCTGCACTAGCCCAGCTTTGTTTACTAAAGCATTTATGTAAATTTCTATGCTCATAGGCAGGCTGCACAAATTGCACTGTGCGCCGTATTTTGGACAGCACTGGTCTATGGTACCCTTTTTAGCAAAATATAATTTCTTTATCTTTTTAAATTAGGTTTATTTTTGCTTTTACTTTGTCTGAGATCATGATTGCCACCCGTGCCTTTTTTACTTCAGCTGAAGCAGAATGAATTCTGCTTCAGCCTTTTATTTTAACTCTATGTGTATGTCTTTCAGTTTCAAGTGTGTCTCTTATAAATAGTGTATGGTTGGATTCTGGCTCCTACTACATTCTGCTCTCCACTTCTGTTTTAAGGGTGAGTTGATCCCATTCATATTCATAGTTATGATCACTAACCATATATTTCCCTTCATGCTATTTTCTTTTGTATGTCCTTCCCCCTTTTTACCCTGTCTCTCCTCACCGTTTTGTTTCTGACCACTGCGTCCCTTAATTCACACTCCTTTTTATCACTGCCCCTCCACCACTTTTCTGTATCCCCTGTCCTTCCCATTCCTCTGTTGGATAAGATAGATTTCTATATCCAGTTGTGTATGTATATATATTCTTCCTCTTTGAACCAGTTCTGACAAGAGTAAAGTTAAAGCATTGCTCCCCCATTTCTTCTTCTACTGTAGCAACTCTTTCTTGCATTCCCCTTTTATATGAGATAATTTCCCCCATTCTTCCCCTCCCTTCCTCCTACTTCCAGTGCATCCCTCTTTCTCACTCCTTTTATTTTTGAGATCATCACAACATAATTCACTCATACCCAGGCCCTCTGTCTATGTAGACTTCTAATTAACTTAATAATGATAAGGTTCCTAGGAGTTACATGTATCATCTTCCCATATAGGAATGTAAACAATTTGACTTTATTGATTCCTTTATGATTTCTCTTTCATGTTTACCTTTTTAATGCTTCTCTTTAGTCTTGTGTTTGAATCTCAAATTTTCTATTTAGCTCTGGTCTTTTCATCAGGAATCCTTGAAAGTCCTCTATTTCATTGAATATCTGTTTTTTTTCCTATGAAGGATTATGCTCAGTTTTGTTGGGTAAGTTATTCTTGTTTGCAATCCTGGCCTCTTTGCCTATTCCAAGCCCTCTGCTCCTTTATTGTGGAAGGTGTTAAATATTATATGATCTTGACTCTGTCTCCATGATATTTGGGTTGTTTCTTTCTGGCTGCCTGCAATATTTTCTCCTTGACCTGAGAGCTCTGGAATTTGGCTATAATATTCCTAGGAGTTTTCATATTGGGATCTCTTTCAGAAGGTGATTGATGGATTTTTTCAATTTCTATTTTATCTTCTGGATCCAAGATATTGGCCCAGTTTTCCTTGATAATTTCTTGAAATATGATGCTTAGGCCCTTTTTTAGATCATGGTTTTCAAGTAGTCCAACAATTCTCCTCTGTCTATTTTCTAGGTCATTTGTTTTTCTGATGAGATATTTCAGATTGTCTTCTTTTTTTTCATTCTTTTGACTTTATTTTATTGGTTCTTGATACATACACACATGTATAATGGGGCACTGTTTTTAGTTTTGCCTCTCTCATGGATCCGTTCACACTCCCCCACAAATATATAATAGGCTTTTACCAATGGAGGATCCAGGCTCATATGTGGCCTTTTAATACTTACTGGTTATGTAACAGAGGAAAGTAATTTAAACACTGTATGCTTCAGTTTGTTCATTGGTAAAATGGTGATAAATGCTTGTGTAGCACTGTTGCCTCAGGCAGGTTTGTGGCAATTCCCTGAAAAGATAGCCTTTCCAGCTACCCTTACAGTGAGGTCCCTATTCTCCTGTTCTCTGTGTTCCCCAACCGTGTGACAATTCCTCATGCTTTACTCCTTTAATCTAGCTCTCACTGACAAAGTGACTCTTGTCACCAAGGCTGACCCCTCTAGATGTCCCCTTGATCCCATCCTGCTCTGTCTTCTTCAGCAAATTGTCCCCCACAATCATCCTCTCTCTCAGTAATCTTTGATTTCTTCTTAATTGGTTCCTTCCTCACTGTCTACAAACATGACCCCCATAAGTGTATATGTATCTCCAGCCTCAAAACAACAAACACCTCTTACTAGACCCTATCATCCCTTTAAGATATCATTTTATATCTTTCTTCCTTTTCTTAGTCAGAGTCCTAGAAATCTCTATCCAACAATCATTACCTCCATTTCCTTTACTTCTTAACCCTTTGCAATCTGGCCTTCAACCTTATCACAACTTTGTCCAAAGTTATTAGTGATTTTTTTTAAACTGCCAAATCCAATGTTCTTTTCTCAGTCGTCATCCTTCTTGACCTTTCTTCCCCATTTGATGTTAATGACTGTCTATTCTTCTTGGCTGGACTCTTTCTCCTGTCTGGGCTTTTGTGACATTGCTCTCTCCTGATTCTCTTCTGACTCTTTCTCAATCTTCTTTGCTGGGTCATCATCCAAATCCCCCACATCCATATAGGTATGCACCAAGACTCTACCTCAGGCCCCATTCTCTTCTCTCTCAACATTTTCCCACTTGGAGATGTCATCAGCATCCATGGATTCAATATCAACTCTGTGGACATGATTCCCAGATCTACATATCCTGACTTAGTCTCTCTCTTGAATTCCAGGCCAGAAATCACCAATTGCCTGTTAGATATTTCGAATGAGTTATAGCATAGACATCTCAAACTCAAAATGACTACAATGAAATTCATCTTTTCACTAAAATCCATCCCTGAGGGCAAATTAGACATGGCTGCCATATTAATAGTTCCATATTTCCAGTCAATGTTCAGCATTGGGTGGAAAATGAGAATTATCCTTGGAGAAATTACAATCATAAATACATAAATTCAACACTGAATAATGACAGACCCAAGTTGCTATAGATATTTTTGAATTCAAGTTGATTTTATTATATAGTTTAGAGGACTATCGCCTATTTCTATATTTTCTCTTTAGTAGAATATCTTTAGAGGGCTCCCAGAAGGTCTGTAGTTACTAGATGTACATTGTGTCCTTGTGCTTGTTGTTTCTCTGCCATAGAGGTCATAACCTGAATTAGACAATTCAAGTAATTCTTAGATTATGGGGGAGAGACCAAATATTACCCTTTCCCCAGCAGAAGGGGTCTGTTAGGCATTCTGCAAATTCTTATACAAGAATGAAGGCCAACTCTTCTCTATTCTTCTTGAAATCTGTCCTTTCCAATAAATTTGGGGAAAATGGTTCTCTTCTTTCAATCCAGTAATGATGGAAAAGAGCCTCACATTGGAACCAGGGGCCACCAGGCCCTAACCCTTTCTAGAAGAGAAGTCAACCAGTAATCAAGAAGCATCTCCAGTAGGATTTCATTCAAAGTACAGAAACCCAAATAAACTAATTGAACAAAAAGGGCAATACCCAGGATACCATTGCTACTGACCATCCAGCAGTGTTTAACACCTTTGTGACAGTTGGTATTGATAAACTTAAGAAACATCATGGCCAGGCTATATATCACAAGAATTTGGAGAGGTTTAGTGCTATGCTCTTGCCATTATCCAAGATTCAGCTAACTTTTTGTGGTTTTGAATCTAAAGTGCCGTGCTGATCAATTTTTTTTTAAAAGTGCAAGCTGCAGGTGGAGCAAACTAGGTCTCTTGAGTCTGTCAAATCAGAAAATCTCCAGCTCTTGAGGTCATAGGATCATACCTGAAAAATAAAAAATAAAGATAAAAAAAATTTTAAAAGATCATCAAGTTTATTTATTCATTTATTTGAAAGAAACAAACTTTGGCAAAATAAAAAAAATTAACTTCATCCATTTTAGTATTTGGGGGCCGCATGGTGCAGTGGAAAGCACACTAGTGTTAGGATCCTTTGATTTCTGACTTCAAGGGTCCTGTGATCTGAGGCAAAGACATTCTTGTGAGAACAGAAGTCACAGAACATGTTGTCAAGGACACGGCTTTTGTAAGCTTTCTGAAACAGAGCCACTATTACACAACTGTGTGGTTTTCTGTTTTAATGAAAAAACTGCTCATGATATGGCCCAATACATTCGACTTTTCCAGAAGGATATGCTACACAGAGACCAGGGAAAACCATCCAGGCAGCCATACCAACCGGATTCCCTTAAAGCTAAACTTTAATGGCACAATGAAGTATCATTTGATTCTCTGGCCTATCAACACAGTAAGGTCCAGAGTCATTTTGTAAGGACCAGTTTAGGAGGGCTAGCCAAGAGTTTGGGCTTTCTCTGCTTTTATTCTCTGCCTGAAGGTAGCCTCAGAGTTTGAGAGAAGTTGGTGTCCTTGGGGCCATTACTGCTCCCTTTCTACAACCGTCTACAGCTCATCTGCCCTTCCTCCCTGATTTTGTTAACAACTAGTCTAGCATTTCGAGGAGTTTAATTTCTTATTTGCTTTATGGCCTTGGACAAGTCACCTCACATCTCTAAACTTCAGTTTCCTCACTGGGAAAATAATCTCTAAGGTCCCCTTTTACTCTGACATTCTGTGATCCTAGAAAATCGCTGCTCTCTGAAGTTTTGTTTTCTTTCTAATGGAAAGAAGGAAAGATGATAAATAAAAATGGTACCAAAATTTAGACTCTCCTAAATTGTTAATGATCTCATAATTGTCAAGTTTTCTTCAGTCTCATGCGTCTTGACCTTTCGGCAGCATTTCATACTGTTGATCACCCCCCTTCTGCATTCTCTCTCTTTTTCTAGGTTTTCATGACACTGTTCTTACCCTGTTCTCTTCCTACATGTCTGATCTCTCTTCAATCTCCCTTGCTACTTCTCCATTCTGAGGTAGGATAGAGGAAAAAGAAAAGAAGATCCAGATAATGCTTTGGCAAACACCCATTGATTCATATGTGTCTTCTCCATCCATGTCACATCTACTAATGGTGGGTAATCCCCCAAGGCATTATCTTGGATAATCTTTTCTTTTTTCTTTATCCTATCTCAGTTGGTGATCTCAATAACTCCCATGGGTTCAGATGATTCCCAGATCTGTCTATCTATCCAGGTCTAGCCTCTCCTCAGGTATGGTCCCACATTACCAACTTCTGGTCATTGTAAACTGGATGTCCTGTAGGTATCTCAAACTTCTCAAACTCAGATGTCCAAAACAGAGGTCATTATCTTTTCCTCCAAATCCTCCCTTCTTCTGAATTTCCTCATTACTGTTGAAGGTACCAACATCCTTCCAGTCACCCAAGATGGTAACTTCAGAGTCATCTTTGACTTCTTGCTCCCACTCAACCAAATCTTGGCATTTCTACCTTTACAACATCTCTTGTATACATCCATTTTTTTCTGCTGTCACAGCCACCACTCTGGTTCAGGCCCTCAGAGCAATAGCTATATTGTGATACATTTCCCTACTTCAGATTTCTCCCCACTCCAATCAGCTCTCCACTTAGCTGCCGAAGTGATTTTTCTAAAAAGGTCTGATCATATTAACCTCCCTCTACTTAATAAACTCCTGTGGTTTCCTATTACCTCCAGAACCAAATACAAAGTTCTCCGTCATTTAAAGCTCTACATAGCCTGATGTCTTATAATTTACTACACTTGCCCATTTGTTGTTCCTCATACACAACTCTTCATTCCACTCTCCTGCCTTTTCACTTTCCTCAATGACTAAAAGGCTCTGCTACCCCTCATCTATATCTTTTAGCTTTCCTGATTTCCTTTTAGATTCAGGTTAAATTTCACCTTCAGCAAGAGGACTTTTTTGATCTTCCCAGTAACCGTGCCTTTCCCTCTCAGATTACCTGCTATCTACTCTATTATGTCTACCTAGGGATTCTACATGTTGTCTCACCTATTTGAATGTAAGCTTCTTCAGGGCAAGGATGGGTTTCATCCTTATTTTGTATCCATAGTGCTTAGTATGGTATCTGGTGCATAGTAAGCATTTAATAGATACTTGTTGACTGACCAACTGATAGACTTCAAATCCACCTACATAAACACAAGAGGGAATGGGCCTACATGGCAATACCCAAAGGAATGAGATTAGACACAAGGAAAAACTTTCCAAATGGAAAAGTTCTTAAGAAACCGGAATGTGTTCTAAAAGGGGATTGTGGTATTGCCTTTCCTAGAATATGTTAGGAACAGAATGAATAATTCAACTTCCTGACAACATTAGGTACATCATGGTAGAGATGAAAAATGAGGAACTGGATAAACACTGAATGATCTAAGTATGCAGGGCAGTCAGTGGAAAAAGAATCATAGAAAGGCTCTTTCCTACTCTGTTTTCCCACCCTTCCCCAGCCCCATGCCCAGGCAAAACTGAAATCGGTATTTCCCACCTCCCTCATCCAGTCCAGCCCATTCTATCAGCTGAACAGGTTGTCTTTAACTGATAACAAAGGTGTGATCATTCCCAGGAATACTTGCTCTTTAAAGAAGGACTGCTAGAGGAGAGAAAGGAGAGAAGAGGCCAAAGGGAGGACTTATGTCATATCTTTCATTATATCTCCAGTGCCTAGTACAATGCTTGGCACAATGCGGGGCTTAATAATTGTTGAATGTTTGTTAAATATAGGCTGCCTGGAAGAGAGTCCATAAAATAAAGCTGGAAAGGTAGGTTTGAGCTGACTGTGGAGTGCTTTAAATTATACTTTAAGGAATTTGTGTTTTATTGCACAGGCAATGCGGAGGAGCCACTGCAGTTTTTAAGCAGAGTACAGTGAGATGTTTTGAGGAGCAGGCGACTACTAGAGGAGATAAGACATGTACACAGAATCATCCAGAGAATGGTGTCAAGCTGACTTAAGATGTGAGAGCCATTCAAAAGAGTGGGCTCTAGACATTATTCATAAACCCTGAGGCAATTCAAAGTAAGAGCCATAGAACTGGAGAGGATCATAGAATTTTAGAGATCACTCCAAAGCTGTAAGCTTGGAGGATTTGTCAGGATAGGGCTGGGGATATCAGTGATAAGTCATTACTGTTTGTATGTTTATTCATTACATACTATTATATATGTTCTGTCGAACACATCAGGGCCTCGTCTAGACTGAAGAAAGATAATTAAATCTGAGAATGTTATGCAACCAGGATCAGGTAAATGTATTAACTCCCTCATTTATCTCCAGTGAGCTGCAGAGTTTATGACCTATAATATTTTGGGGCATTTCCACATCTATCTAAATCTGAAGGTCAAGATCACTGGGTAAAATATTTCAATTCCTCATTAGTCAGTGGCCAAGAAAACTGTATTATATGAGGCCCCACTGGGCTGGGAACTAATCTCATGATTCTTAGCATAATCCTCTTGAGAAGTCATTTCCCAGTTCAATATTTGGATAAAAATTTTTGATCATTTCAAGTTTCTAGTCATTCTGGCTGCTGGTTCTTTCCAGCTTTGCTTAAAAGTTCATGATTTCAATCTACTAGAAAAACGGTTATCAGGCTACACGTGATCTTTGGTCTCTAGCACCTACATTCTTTCAGGGGAGCAGATGTTTTACATATATTTACATATAGTTACATACAGCTTGAAAGGGAAGAGGCAGCGAGGTGAGAAAGAAATCTGCAGAAATAAACAAAAAGCCCCAAATCAGCCTTGCGTGCAAACCCGGAGTCTCCAAGTTCGGAGCAGAGTGGTTTAGGAGAAAGGCCTCTGAATCCCCCAACTGTACCTCCCCATCCTTTTGGGTGATCTCTCTCACCTCAGTTATATCTCCACATTTATTTAATAATAACAGCTAGCATTTATATAGCACTTTAAGGTTTACAAAGAAAATTACATAACGTCATTTGATCCTCATGAGAACCTGGTGAGATAGGTGCTATTATCATCCCCATTTTACAAATAAGGAAACTGAGGCAGGTTACAGGACTTATCCATGATCATATAGGTAAGTATCTGAGGCAGGATTGGAATTCAGATCTCTCAGATTCCAAGTCCACCACTCTGAACACTGAGCCATCCAAGCTGCCTCTTTTTGCTTCTTGTATCCTCCTAGCTCCTTAAAGGGAGAGAATAGTAGTTTTCGTTTTGCCTTTGTGTCCCCAGCAGCTAACACAGTCATTGCACAGAAGGAGGTGCTTAATAAATCCTCGTTGGATTTGGAGCATATGGGATTTCGAGTCAGAGGACTTGGATTGAAATTCTGGCCCTGTTACTTAATACCTGTGAGACTCTTGCCAAATCGCTGAATTAGTTTCTTCGTCTGTATAATGGAGGCACGTATCTGGAAGTGGTTAGACTAGGTCCTTTCCAGTCCTAATTCTAATGTGATCTCAACTTGTATGGAAATTACGTATGAGTTTTAAAATGAATTTTGATTGAATTCTGAACTTGTGTGTAGTACCCAATGACTTGTCCAGAAATGACTGTTAAAGGAAATGCCACTTTCTCAGGAAGACTAGAGCTGCTTGTTTCACAGTAAGGGGGAAGAGCATCTGAAGAGTCACATTTACATCCTCTTCAATGATTCAGGCCTTTGGCCAGGCTCACCACCAAAAAAGAGTGGAAAGAGCATTAGCTCAAGATTCAAAGGACTTGGGTTTGAATCCTTCCTCTCTTACTTACTACCTGTATGCCTTTTGGCAGTCCTTAGTCAACCAACAAGGGACTATTAATCACTTACTATGTACGCAGTACCACACTAAGTGCTGCAAATACAAAGGAAGGCAAAAACATGCCCTACCCTCAAGGAGCTTACAGTCTAAAGGGCAAGACAACATGCAAATAACTATATGCAAAATATATACGATGTAATGGGAGTTGATTTCAGAGGGAAAAGTACTAGCCACTAGGGAGACCAGGAAGTCTCCTGAAGAGGGTAGAACTTGAGCTAAATCTTAAAGTAAGCCAGGGAATTCAGGAAAGGAGGTTAGGAGGGAGAAAATTCCAGGCATGAGGCATAGCCAGTAAAAAGTCATGGAGTGAGAATGAAGTGTCTTGTGTTGGAACAACAAGGAGGCCAGTGTCATTGGATTGTAAAGTACATGGAGGAGAGTAGAGCATTAAATAACTGGAAAGATAGGGATGGGTCAGATAATAAAGGGTTTTAAAAGCCAAACAGAGGATTTTATGTTTGATCCTATAGGTAACAGGAGCCTCTGTAGTTTGTTGAGTAAAGGGAATGGTAAAATGGTCAGATTTTTTTAAATAATATTTTACTTTCCACTCAATTACATGTAAAAACAATTTTTAAAATTTTTTTTAAGTTTTGAATTCCAAATTCTATCCCTCTCTCCCTGCCCTTCTCCCTCCCTGAGATGGTAAGCAATCTGATAAAGGTTATTTGTGTGCAATCATGTAAAACATTTCCATATTAGTCATTTTGTGCAAGAAAACTTGAAAAAGAAAGGAGAAAGAGAAGGGAAGAAAGGGAAAGAGAGAGAGAAAGTGAAAAAAAGTATGCTTCATTCTGTATTCAGACAATATCAGTTTTTTCTCTGGAGGTGGATAGCATTTTTTTTTATTATGAGTCCTTTGGGATTCAGTCAGATTTAGTTCAAGGCAGGTCACTGGCAGCTGGTGGAGGATGGAATGGAGAGAGAAGGGATTTGAAGCAGGGAGACCAACCAGAATGTGAGCACCAACTTTGGGAAAGCAGTCTGGAATGTCTTAGAAGGGCAATAAACAAGTGCCTTTTGGTAAATGACACAGTTCAGAGGCAATGATGGATGATCCTCACATCCTTGGGTTTGACAGCAGCCTCAGGAGACAGTGCTGAGCACCTTCCTTGAAATGAGGCAATAGTTTCCACCTCTACCGTGAAGATTATAATCAGAACTAGCTCAGAGGGTTGTGGTGAAGATCAAACGAGAAAATGTATTAGAGCACTTTAAAATAAAAGGTATGAGGTGATGGTCTCAGTCTATTGAATAAACTGTATATTCCCAACAAATTCTAGTATTCAAGGCCTTCTACAATCTGGCTCCAATGGTCCCATCATCTTGTGATGGGGCTGGGGGGTGGACTAGATGTCTCTATGGCACCTTCTACCTCTAGATGCTACTATGCCTCAGATGCCATCCTTGCTATCTAGGGGAAGACTTTCTGTGAATCCCCTAGAGCTGAACAATAATTGCTTGTTGCTCTTAGAACAATTGTGTAATGATAACAGGAGCTGAAGTGACATTTCTATGGCATTTTAGAGTTTGCACATTATCTCATGAGTCACACACACACACACACACACACACACACACAGACACACACACAAAACCCTATGAGGTAGGTAGAGAAGGTATTATGACCCCCATCTAGCAAACCCAGAAATAGAAAAGTTAAATCACTTGCCCAAGGTCACATAGCTAGTAAATGGCTGGATTGGGCCTGGGACAGTGTCCTGACCCCAAATCTACTGTTCATTCCACAAAACCCCAGCTAGTCTTCCATGATACAAAGTGTCTTGGCCAACAAACAGCTGTATAGCAGGAAAGTCCAGTTTACAGTATAAAACTGTTCAGTTTCCCATTATTTATTATTAGAACAGTGGCATATTTCCCTATTTGTGTTGACAGAGAAAAATATGTTGAAAAAGAAAAAAAAAAAAGATCGTGTCCATCTATAGTTAAGTACACGTGCCTGTATAGTGTGGCAACGGATTTGTCTATTGTGTCTGGGAGAGAGAAATGAGTCAAGGTTATATTCATACTAAGAAGAAAAAGTATTTTGATTTCAGGAAAAGAAATTAAATAGTTGGGTAATAGGGTGTAGTGAAAAGAATATTGGATTTGGAGTCTCAGGGTCCAATCCTGACTTTGCTACTATGCCACCTATGGAACCCGGAGCAAAAACTATTTGGGCTTCAGTTTCCTTGTCTAAAAATTATGGAGCTGGAGTAAATAACTGTTAAGGTCCCTCCCAGTTCTATTTCCTGTGATTCTGTGATGGTACCAAAAAAGAAGTGCTTATAAATAAAGTTTAAAATATCTGCATTGATTTGGGATCACAGATTGAGCCCAACTCTCTAAACTAGTCCTATGAAGTGTGGTCAAATAGGGTTTCCTTTGCTTCTTTCTCAGTTCCCTTTCATGTACCCTTCTCTCCACGGTGTCCAGTGTCTTAATGTTGACTGTTGTAATACCCCATGTAGAATGACTTCCTTAGGCACTGACCCTCCCTCTTTCACTCTTTTAAAAATTTCCCTTCTCTGTGGTATTAGATCATAAATTTAGAACTGGAAAGGGCCTTAGCGGTCATGGAGTCCAATCTCCTAATTTTATAGTTGAGGAAGCAAGAGGCACAGAGAGGATTTGTCCAGGGTCACATAGCTAAGTAAGTGTTTGAGGCAGGATATGAACCTGGGTTCCCTCATTCCAAGTCCAGAGTTCTACTCCTTATACCATAATCCTTTCATTTGTCACAAAAGAAAATATTGACTAAGTTAATTCAACAAATTAACTAAGATGTCAATGGTAGATAACAGTGTGTTTACCATTTCAAGGTTATTTGCATTTGTAAAAAGAATTCTTACTAACCCTAAGAAGAGATTTACTAATAGCAGAAGTTTACAAAAACATAGAATAGAAACATGCTAATAATGATGATAATGATGGAATAATTGTTAGAGTTGGAAAGTATCTTAGAGATTGTCTAGTCCAACACTTCCCAAATTGTGGTCCCCAGAATTCTGGTGTTCGATGTGACAGATGGTATAGAGGGAGATATTCCTAGCTCTTCTGAAATCATACTTGTAGGTACCAATCTACTCTGATTCTTTTCAGGAACATAAGACTAACCCTGCCGATTCAATCCAATAAGCATTTATCAATTGATTACTATGTTCCAGGCACTGACAGTACCAGGCACTGCGGATACAAAGACAAAGCAGAAACACAGAAGGGACCTCAGAAGATGTCTAATCCAACCCATGCCTGAAGAAGAATCCCTTCTCCAAGTTACCCATCAAGTAAGTAGCCATATAAACTTTGCTCAAAGACCTCTAGACAAGGGCAAGGCCGTCTTTTCCACTTTTACACAGCTCTATTTGTGAAAAATGAGTTTGGGATCTCCCTCATGGTTTGAGCTGAGATCTTTTCCCACTCCCTACAGAAGACCTCATTCATTTGTATATTTTCTGGTATATTCTAATCTGTAGGATTTCTCCAATTTCTGCTTGCTGGGTTTTTTTTTAACAAATGAATTTGCTTGCCATTTGCTATTTCTGGTCGTCTTTGTGCAACCAGATTTTGGTGGGGTGGAACTAACCTGTCAAGTATAAACTGAGGGCTATTCTTCCCACAAAAGAAAAGAGATTTTTTCCTGAACCTCTAAACATTGTACTACTAGAGATACTGGGAGGTGGGGGTGGGGGAGGGGGAAGGAAGAAGGAGAAATATAATTCTAACTTGATTCCACTCTGGAAGATAAGTAAGGGAAGGAACAAGCATGCAGCCATGTTCTTTCTCCTGATTCTCTCAAGGCAGAAATCATAGTCCATTGGAAAGGGATGGGCCAGATTCTAGAGATATCTATCCATGCCTCCCATAAACTGCATCTCTATATTTAGACAATTGATGAAGACATAGATACCTTACATAGATCCATATATCTTACATATGATGGATAATTGGGGGATAGGTGAGAGGAAAAGGAGTGGAAACACTGCATGACCATTCTGTGTATATAGAAAGCAAAACTTACAGTGCTATATACATGTTAGCTGATACAATAATTATCAGTTATCATTACTATTTTATATCTCTCAAAGACTGTAGGGACAAAAGGCCGTGCTGCTTCTTCCTAAGTTGAAGAGTAATTCTTACGACCTTGAGCCAGAGATGATGGACTAGAGTTCGTCATGCCCAGGATTGTAGCCAGAATGGACTTTGTTTTCTTTGAATGACTCAGCTCGCCTCGTTGAGCTTCCCTGGACGCTGGGGCTTGCTCTTCCGGGGCAGGACCAGAGCTTCCTGTGTGATGAGTCGTGGCGCTGGCTGAGGGGAGGTGTGTTAACGTGGTCTACGCTGGGGGAGGGGCCAAATCAAGAACCAATCGGCCCTGGTCGTTCAGGCGGCGCTTGATGATGTCAAAAACTCTATAAGAGGGGAGAGGACAGCTTGAAGATCCTCCTTTCCTTTTCCGGTTGGAGCCAGAGACGCCTACAGCCGAAGCTGAGCTGCCGGTAGCAGAGCTGACTGGAGGCTAGTGGGTAATCTTCTTACCGTAGAGGGGAAGCATGTATACGATTTTGCCTTATACCATCTCGCTTCTCTGTGGCCTCCTGGTAACCCTTGTGAGGCGGACTTATTGGGCCTGGAAGCTTTTGATGAAAATATCAAAATGGGGACGCTGGTTTGTGGGCTTGTTACTGTGGAGTGTAAATACATGCTTTAGTTCTCCTGCCTTCTGCCTAGAGAATTCCTTATATCCTGCGGTTCCGGACCTTTTAGGCACATATGAGATTCTCTTTGAAATCATAAATTCTGCCTTCCTAATATATTTGGCGACGAGGATGGGATCGCTAGATATAAGATCTCTGTTCAGAAGGCAGGAGAACTAAAGCATGTATTTACACTCCACAGTAACAATCCCACAAACCAGCGTCCCCATTTTGATATTTTCATCAAAAGCTTCCAGGCCCAATAAGTCCGCCTCACAAGGGTTACCAGGAGGCCACAGAGAAGCGAGATGGTATAAGGCAAAATCGTATACATGCTTCCCCTCTACGGTAAGAAGATTACCCACTAGCCTCCAGTCAGCTCTGCTACCGGCAGCTCAGCTTCGGCTGTAGGCGTCTCTGGCTCCAACCGGAAAAGGAAAGGAGGATCTTCAAGCTGTCCTCTCCCCTCTTATAGAGTTTTTGACATCATCAAGCGCCGCCTGAACGACCAGGGCCGATTGGTTCTTGACTTGGCCCCTCCCCCAGCGTAGACCACGTTAACACACCTCCCCTCAGCCAGCGCCACGACTCATCACACAGGAAGCTCTGGTCCTGCCCCGGAAGAGCAAGCCCCAGCGTCCAGGGAAGCTCAACGAGGCGAGCTGAGTCATTCAAAGAAAACAAAGTCCATTCTGGCTACAAGGATTGACAAAAGAACAATGTACATTTTTGGACATAGTCAATGTGTGAATTTGTTTTGCTTGACTGTGCTTGTTTATTGTAAGGTAGAGTTTTTGAAATCATTTTTTATTGGGAGGAGGTAGAATTTGGGGGACTAGGAGAGTGAGTGATAATGCTATGTATGGCAGTAACTGTGCCAAGAGGAAGCAAGATCTGCATGGTCTTTGCAGGGCTGTCCTATAATTCTTCCTCTTTAAGACAAAGATTTCTCTTACCCTTTTTTTTGCCCTCCTCTTCCCTAGCCCCTCTCAGTTCTCTATACCTCATACAGCAAGTAGTGGGGTCTCAAGGTCCCTTCCAGCCCTCAATTCTATGGATCTGTAATGTATTGCCCCAAAGTCTTGTGACTACAGTCAGCAAACTAATGCACAAAGATAGGGTTTTATCTCATGATGAATATGAATATAGAAATAATGACTAGGCTAATAAAACAAAAAGAAACCAAAAAAAAAGTCAATTCCCTAATTGGAGTATTATATGATAGTATATATTGTTTTCCCTCCTTATTTTTGGAATGGGGAACCAGGACTGTGGTCCTTTTGAGGGGCCGGCTTGGTTCTGATAAACAGATTGTTTCGGAAAGTACCAGACATACCCTACCAACTCTCCTACTAGCCAGGAAATAAAAAGATCCTAAGATCTAGAGCTAGAATGAACCATTAGGCTAACCACTTAATCTTAGAGATGAGAGCAATGAGTCCTAAGAGGGGAAGTGCCTTGTCCATGGTCACAAAGGTGGTACACAGCAGAGCTGGAATGAGGTTCTCTTGCTCTAATCCTAACGTTGAACATATTGACATCATGGCTGGTTTTCCATTTTGCAGGGTGTTAGTCAAAGGAACTTTCTTTTCCTACCTTGTCCAAGAGTTCAGGACAGGCTTAAGTGAAGGGGCCAGCAGGATGAAAGAAAAGAAAGACCGTGCAGAGTGCCTCTTCCTTTTTATTTCTATCCGTGTCCAAACACCTGATCCAAATTACCATGGAGAGATATCCCTACAAGGATTTTCTAGGAAATCTAACAGTGGGGAGAGTCAGAAATGAATTCTGCTGGGAAATTAAAATCAAAAAGGCTGAGTCACCCCTGAGGGTTCTGTGGGGTGCTTAATCTTCTCTCTCTTATAAGGAGCACTGGCCTGGGAGTTGGATGACCTAAATTCTGATCCTTGGAAAAGGGATTTGAGTTTTTTGCTTGGCCTCAGAGCGGCAGAACTGCTCTGAACAGTGGCCACTGCACATAAGTAGATTTTGGCTCAGAATAAGAAAAAATTTCTTAAGAATCAGAGTTGTCTATAAATGTGAATGGACTGTCTCAGGAAATAGTGAGTTCTTTGTTACTAGAGGTCTTCAAGTGGAGGCTAGTAAGGTTTAGGGGAGATAGCAGCTGAGGTCCCTTCCATGCTGAAACTGTATGCCTCTGCACTCTGAAAGGCTAACACTCATCAACATGGTCCTCAGAGCCAGCAGAATTACTCTTAACATCTGGATCTCATAAACACTAACATATCCATGGATCAGAGACTGAGCAGAACAAGGCAGTTATGCTTGAAGGAACAGAACATTTCTCCCACCCCAAAAATTTTTTTTAAAAACTTAAAAGGAAAACAAGTGTTTCCTTACCAAAGATCAGCACCAGCTAGTTTAGGGGAAAGACTATGGGAACATCAAATCAAAACCAGCAGATCAGAGTGGAGTTTATAGTATCATGGAGATGTAGAACAGAGAGCTAAAAAGGTCCCTACTGATTATATAGTTCAAACTCAATGGTTTGATGAAGATACTGAGCCCAAGGAGATGAAGCGACTTGCTCAGCTATTAAGGATCAGAGCCAAGATTTGAATGCTTGATTTCCTGACTCCAACAAAGTCCAGCCCTTTTTTCATTATGAGTCAAAGCAAGCAATAGAGGCAGCTTACCCGTTCTGTGTGAGTCCTTCAGGCAAAGTTGTCTTCTAAGGAATATCACGGCTGCCACAAAAATCAAGATGATGATGCAGGTGGGAATGAGAATATAAGTCAGGGGTAATTTTTCATCTGGAATTTCCTGTGGATCTGCAGAAATAAGTCACACCAGAACACTGTTAATAGGTGGCCAGTTTGAACAGGGATTCTGATACATACCAACCGCCTGCCTCATGCCACCTATTATGTTGCTAAGGTACTCAGGAATTATCAGTTGAATTGAATTGAGTTGAACAAAGTTGGTTCTTGCCCTCTAGGAGTTTGTCATTTATAAAGCTTTTTGAGCTGTTCGGGTGAAATGTACTTTTGGGGGAGGATTCTGGGAAGATGGCAGAGTAGGTCAGAAAACTTTCAGCTCTCCAAATTTCCTCCACAGAAATGACAGTACATTGACCTCAGAGCAGCAGAAAGAAAGACCGGGGTAAAGCCTTGTCTGACCTCTGGGGGTGGAGGTTTGGCCTTAATGAAGTGCAAACACCTCCAGGCCAACTCTGCAGAATCAACAAACAACAATCCCTGGGGGCAGCTGGGGTTGGGAGGCAGCCCCAGCCTTAGAAACGTTCATCTCACTGACAGTGTGGGGGTCTGACTGCTGAATTGAGAAGTTTGAAGGACCTTCTGCTGTTTAGGGAAGCCAAGCACAGCTGTGCTGACCTGACATTTTCTGGGCTGGGCTGCTGCTTTGGGGGAGAAGGAGCTAGCATAGGCCTGGTGATTGCAGTAGCAGTGGAGCAGAGACCTGGCTGGCTCTGAGCACTTGCTGGAGAGGAGAGTTCCTGGTTTCAGTTCCAGTGCAGACTGGACAGCTGTAGTTTGCAGCCACTGGAGGGACCACACAGGGAGCAAGATCATTTTCAGGACAGGTTGGCTAGAGGCCCTAGCTGTGGCTTAGGAGTAGAGAAGAGAGCCCAAGGTTGAGCCCTGGGACAGACCTCAGAAAATAACAGTGCGAAGGGTCTGAGACTTGGGACATCATTCCACATACCTCAGGTTGAGAACTTGATACTAATAGCTGCTAAAAACAAAATAAAACAGAAATAAACAAATAAAAATGAGTAAGCAAAGGAGAAAGAACTCAACCATAGATAGCTACTATGGGGATAGAAAAGATATGGGTTCATTTTCAGAGGAGGATAATGGAGCTTTAAAAAGCCACTTCTTTTTCACTGAGAAACATCAAATGGCTCCAAGCACAAAAAGAGTTCTTGGAAGAGCTTAAAAAAAAAGGACTTTAAAAATCAAATAGGAGAAATCAAGAAAAAATTAGAAAAAAAATGTTAATGCAAGAAAATTATGAAAAGAAATTCAACCACTGTGAAAAAGAGAATCAAAAACTTAAGGAAGAAAATAATTCCTTGAAAATGAGAATTGGGCAAATGGAAGCCAATGACATTCTAAGACACCAAGAAATAATAAAACAAAATCAAAAGAATAAAAAATAGAAGAAAATGTAAAATATTTCATCAGAAAAACAACTTATCTGGAAGATAGATCAAGGAGAAATAATATAAGACTAGTCAGACCACCTGAAAATTATGATTAAAAAAAATCTTAACTTATCAAGGAAAATTGCCCTGGAGTTCTAGAACAAGAAAGGAAAGCAAAAATAGAAAAAAAAAATCCACTGATCACAACCTGAAAGAGATCCCAGGAGTAAAACTTGCAGAAATATCATTGCCAAGTTCCAAAGCTCTCAGGTTAAGGAGAAAATATTGGAAGCAACAAGAAAAAAATAATTTAAATATCATGGAGCTACAATAAGGATTACGCAAGACCTAGAAGTTACTGCATTGAAGGACTGGTCTTGGAATACTATATTTCATAGAGCAAAAGAGCTGGGGTTAAGACCAAGGGTAATTTACCCAGCAAAGCTAAGTATATTTCTGAATGAAAAGAAAAAAAGGACATTTAATGAACTGAAAGACTTTCAGGTATATGTTGTGACAAAAACAGCAGAACTTAAGGGAAAATTCAACATATAACATCTAGGAAAAGTATAAAATAAATATTAAAGACCAATTATAAGGGACTCAATAAGGTCAAATTGTTTACTTCTTATATATGAAAATATGATCCATTCTCTTATGACTGTCATTATTATTTGGGTAGTTTGAAAGAAAGGCTGAACTGAGTATGATGGGGTCATTCTAAAAATAAAACTGTGTAGGAAGAGATAAAAAGGAGTAGTTATCTCATACAAATGAGATGTTAAAGGGAAAACTGATACAGAAGAAGCCAGTAGGTGGAGTGGGTAGTGCTAGAACCTTATTTTCATTAGGAATGGGTTAAAGAGGGGACAACATATATATCTAGAAAGGTATAAAAGTCTTTTAAATTCAGAAAGCAATAAGAGGGCAAGGGGATAGGGTTGGGGAGAGGATAAGGGAAGGACAATGGGAGGAGTGAGTAGGATAAGGAGTAGGCAAGTAAGCAAGGTAGTAGGTAGAAGTAAAGCAGAGGAGTGAAGAGGGATAGGAATCAGGTGAGAAAGATAGTGAGGAAAAATAGGAAGGAGAAAAATAACACAAGTAATTATAGCTTAGAATGTAAATGGGATGAATTTGCCCATAAAATGGAAACTGATAGCACATTAAATATTTGAATTCAGCAATATGTTGCTTTCAAGAAATGCTATAAAATTATATGAAACATACACACAAAGATAAAATAAAGGTCAGGAGTAGAATTTATTAGGTTAAAAAAAGGCAGGGGTAATAATCATGATTGCAGACAAAGTTAAAGCTAAAATAGATTTAATCAAAAGAGAAAAAATAGGGAAACTACACTATGTGTCAGCAAAAAAACTATTCAATATTGTTTTAGACCATTTAAATAATTAAATAGTATAAAATACCCGAGAGTATACCTGCCAAAACAGACATGAGAACTATATCAACATAAACATAAAATACTTTTTATACAAATAAAGTCAGACCTAAATAATTGAAGTAATATTTCTTGTTCATGAGTAGGTAAAGCCAATATAATTTTGAAAAATGACAATTTTACCTAACTATTCTGTTTATTCAATGCCATTCCAATTAAATTACTAAAAAATTATCTTACTAATTTAGAAAAAATAACCAAGTTCATTTAGAAGAACAAAAAGTCAGGAACTTCAAATAAACCAGAAAAAAAGATGTAAAAGAAGTAGATTCAGTGGTATCAGACCTTAAACTATATTATAAGGTGGGAGAATTGTTGAAGTGTAAAATGGATAATTTTGATTACTTTAAATTAAAATTTTCTTGTATAAATAAAACCTATGCAGCCAAGGATAGAAGGAATGCAGGAAATTGGGGGAAAAGCTTTCATAGATAGTCTTTCAGATAGGATGTGATTGTCTTAGAATACTGTTGTGATGTGGGAAATGAGCTAATTGATTTAGAAAAACATGGGAAGACTTGAACTTATGAAGGAAGATGCTATCCACCTTCAGAGAAACTGATGATAGGAGGAAATGAGCATAGTACAGTCTTATATATGTGTGTATAAGTGTATGTGTATATATGTGTGTATGTTTATAGATATCTATGTATGTGTGTATGTATATATGTATGTGTGTATATATGTATGTGTGTGTATATATGTGTGTGTGTATGTATGTATACATATATATCCATGCTTAATTGTAGCCTTTTTTAGGGAAGGGAAAAAATAAAGCAAAAAGTGCATGGCAGAGAATAAAAGAAAACCTATAAGGAAGCAAAGAAAAGCTGGGCAGTATTGAAAACAATATGCAGTATTTATTATATAATTTTTCTTGAGATAGACATTTATCGTTTTATATTGAACCCTCTCTTATGTTCTGCTGTGTACATGGCAATTTTTTTTCTTGTTTTGTATTGAAGTTTAAAATAAATTTTTAGAATTTCCAAAAAAAAGTACTTTTAAAAAAAACTTGCAAGGAAGAAATTCTGTAAAACAATCAAAAAAAAAAGCAATAAAAAAAAATGATCCAGGGAGCCAATTATCACTAAATGGACTTGGACATATCTTAAGCCATTCCACAAGCTGCTGAGGTACACTTGTTCAAAATTTCAAAATTTCCACTTGTGCTTGCCTTGACGATACATTGAGAAGGGCTGTCAACCACTCCAATTATGAGAAGAATGTGGTCACCCTAAGAAGCCAAGAACAGATGTCTGATGGAGATATGGATGGTAGACAAGAGGTAAACAAGTCTAAGTACAGTGGAGTGGAAACACATGAAGCATTTTAGGAAACTGAAATTAAGAGGTTTGTAGGGAAGTCAGTGATAGTATCAACACCAGGAAACCATAGAACCGCATGGGCACTATCAGCTACCATATAGTTTTCCTGCCCTTGCATAGACATAATCCTTTAGGGGAGGGTATTGGGGTTGGAGTGACCCAACACCAGTGGTATTCAATCAACAGATATTCATTGAGATTAAGATGTTCACAGAAGGAAAACTCTTTGAGAGCAAGGACTATCTAATTTTTGACTTTTGACTCCAGTCCTCCTGACTCCAGGCCCAGCACATAGTACAGTGGCAGACATGGGGTAGGTTCTTAATAAATGCTTCCTGAGTTTAATTGAATCATTGAAGCTTATGCCTTGCTCAAAAGAAAAATGATCATGTAGAAGAGGTAGAGTATTAGCATTGCGTCAGACAAGATATGAAAATCCATGAACCTGAGAATGGATACATGAAGCAGAGCATCTGGGTGAGCATAAACAGAGGGGAAAATATTCTGAGTATATATGACTGGTTATCTTGCCAAAAGGAAAATATGCACAAATTTCTCTTGAGAGATATTACAAAAATCCAAAGACATCAAAAAAAGAAAGAACAGACCCATAGTAGCAGCAGCAACTCTGTGTGTGTGTGTATGTGTGTGTTGTAGCAAAGACCTGGAAAATAAAGGAGTGCCCATCAACTGGAGAATGGCTAAACAAATCATGAATGTGAATGCAGTCATATCGCTGTATTGTAAGAAATAGCAAAAACGATGAATGAAGTCAGAGAAGCCCAGGAAAACTTAGATGAACTGATGCTAAGCAAAATGAATAGACTTAGGAGATCAGTTTATACATTGACCATTATATTTTATAAAGAAAAACAACCTAGAAAAACCTAAGAACTCTAATCAGCACAATGACCAGCCAAGAGTTCAGAAAACTAATGATGAAACATGTTTCCTACCTCCTGACAGAGGGGTGATGGTCCAGAGATACAGAATGTACATTTCTGGATATAGATAATGTTTGTCGATTTTTTATTTGATTGACTGTGCTTATTTGTTACAAAGTAAAGTTTAACAACCTCTTTTTTTGTCCAGGGTTGGGGATGGTGGAGGGAGAATTTGGGGGAAGAGAGAGGGTAGTAATAGAGATGCCGAAAAAAGAAAAGAAAGAAAAAATGCTAGTATAGCATTTATTAAAATGCACAGAAGAGAACATAAGGAAACTCAGTGGAAGACATAAATCAACCAAGACAGCTTTGGAATTAATGTGTTGCATTTATTATATACTTAAAAAAACTAATCACTACATAACTGATTCATGGTTTCACATAACTCTACTTTTCTGCCCTTTGTACATGGACGTGTTTGCTGAAGTGTTTGCACATTAAGAATAACAAAAAAAAGTGAAATTAAAAAAAAGGATTTCAAACTAGCACAGAAACAAGACAGAATAGGAACAATTTGGATATCTATTAGAGGTCTCATTCTGCTGAAAAGCAGAGAGTCTGACAAATGCTTCACCTGCTAATAGTTTCATTACCCAGAAAATAGAGGAAATGATGAGGTAAGTTACTATTCTAGATCTAATTCTCACCGAGAAGGAAGAATTGGTCGGTGCCATGGAAATGTTGGGAACCTTGAGAGAAAGTGACCAAGTAGTTTTAGAGTTCACAATAGCCAAAGAGGGAAGTACTGAGCACACTCTCAAAGTCTCTGATGCAACCCTGAAGGTATGAAGAGGGAGAAGAATGATCAAGGGCACTCTGGGAAAGAGCCCATATCCATTCCTATTGTCATATAAGAATGGTTGGAAGAATTGGAAAGGTTTATCCTGGAGAAAAAAATGACCTAAGGAGGGAAAAGGCTACCGTCTTCAGATCCCTCTGGTAGAGGGATTAGGTTTTTGCATTGGCTTCAGGTGCCTAGGGTAAGCCCAATGGGTAGAAATAATGATAGTTATTGCTATTACTCCCATTTCTACAGCTTTCTGTACTTATCACTATCCCCATTTTTGTTGTTAAGTCGTTTTTTAGTTGGGTCCAACTCTTTGTGACCCCAGTGAGATTTCCTTCATAAATATACTGGAGTACTTTATCATTTCCTTCTCCAGGGTCCCCATTTTACATTTGAGGAAATTGAGGCAGAGGATAAGTGACTTGCCTAGGGTCACACAACTAATAAGTGTCTGAGGCTGGACTTGGACTCCAGTCCTCCTGACTCCAGGCCCAGCACTCTATCCATCGCACTCTGTAATTATCCCCATTTACAGATGAGAAAACAGAGGCTTAGAAAGACTAACTGTCCCTTTAGAACAGAGCATTTCAAGCTAGAAAGGACCTTGGAGATCATCTTACCTACACCCTGAATCTACAGATCAGGAAACTGAAGCCCAGAAGATCATTTGCCCAAAATTATATAGGCGGTAAATAGCAGAGCTAAAATTATAGGCAAGAAGGTATCAACCAGCAGCAAAGCACCCTGAGGAAGAGACAAAAGGCAGCAAGTGCCAACTTGGTCAGTAGAGGAGGGAAGACTGAGTCATCTGGAAAACTTTTATGAAAGAGGCATACCAGCCGGTTCTTGAAGGGCGTATAAGATTTAGGCAAAGAGGAGAGGATGAGGAAAGTCAAGAAGTATTTGGAGGACAATAAGCCTTTTTGCCTGGAGCCAAGGGCTCTTGTAAAGAAAACCATTCAACCCTACTGTGAAGCCCTTTTTTAAGAGCCTGAGGGGTATTATGGAAAGAGCTCTGGTCTCAGACTCAGGAAACTTGAGTCTGAATATGCCAACTTTGACATTTACTTGCTGTGCAATTATGAGTCAGTTACTTTGCTTCAGTTTCCTCACCTGCAAAAAGGGAATAAAAATACTCACAGGGTTGTGAGAACAGACATTTGGAACTCCCAAGAGACATCAAAATGTGGGTTATCACCAGAAAGGGTCTAGGTTTCCCAAGGAAAAGGCAAGATGAGATTACAGTCTCTGGAAATGAGTTATGGAACTTGCCTCAATTATGTGTTGTTGCCAAAAAGCATTTGATAAACAACCCCCTTCCACGGGCAACCCTGATATTTGAAAGGGGCATCAAGGGTTACCTAAAACAGCCGACGTCCTTTCTTGGGTATCTTGATTCCAGAACTCACAGCTGATGTTCCTATGAGTGTTGTCCTTTAGCCTCAGGACACTGGTGATGTTGTAGAGACCCTCGGGGGTCTTTGAGTGGGTGGTATTCGCAGGTTCACTGATGTTTAGCCAGGATACCACTGCCAGAGGATAGCCTTTAGACTGACAGGTAAGCTCTATTTCATTGCTTCCTGGGACCCTGATGACTTGAGTATTTATTGTCTTGTAGGAAGCTAGGCAGTGGAAAAATGAAAATGGAGTTAAGTTTTCGTTTTCTACTTCATTTATTCCTTACTTCTTGCCCTCATAGAATTTATATTTTCTTGATGGTTGCTACCAGGAAAAGCTTTAGTTGAAACAGTTAAAAAGGTGTTCTGAGGATTTTAATTAATTTCGTAATTCAGTTAACACTATGTGCATCACTCTGCTGGGTGGAAATATATATGAAATATAAATATGAAAAATGAGACAGTTCTTACCCTCAAGGAGCTTATGGTCTACTTACTGGAAGGCAAGGAGTTTCTTCTCTTGCTATTAAAAATAAAGGAAACTCTGATCATCATCACAGTCATGGCTAGGAGAGGAAATATAATTACATTAAGGTTCCTAGAGCACTTTAATTGCATCTTTCCCTTGCCCATATCATACACTGCCCTGTGTTAATACTAAATTGTGCATGATGGACCGCTCTCCCTCCTCATAGACCATAAGCTGCTTGAGAGCAGGAACTATGTCACTTTTCATATTTATATTTCATATCTATATAATATATTTCTGCCTAGAAGAGCCCTGTACATAGTAGGTGACAGATGTTTATTGAATTGAAAAATTAATTAAAACCCTTGGAATACCTTTTTAACTGTTTCAACTAAAGCTGTTAAAAATTTATTTTATTTATTTATTTTTAGATTTCAACATTCAACATTCAATCATGAGATTTTGAGTTCCAAATTTTCTCTCCCTCCCTCCTCTCTCCCCACCCCAAGATGGTGTGCAATCTGATATAGGCTCTACATGCATATTAAACATATTTTCACATTAGTCATGTTGTAAAGAAGAATTAGAACCAATGGGAGGAACCACAAGAAAGAACAAAAAAAAAGAGAGCAAACAGTTTGCTTCAATCTGTGTTCAGACTCTGTAGTTCTTTTTCTGGTTGCAGACAGTATTTTTCATCATGAGTCTTTTGGAGTTGTCTTAGATCCTTGCATTGCTAAGAAGAGGTAAGTCTATCAAAGTTAGTCATCGCACAATGTTGCTGTTACTGTATAAAATGTTCTCCTGGTTGTGCTCACTTCACTCAGCATCAGTTGATGTAAGTTTCTCCAGGTTTTTCTGAAGTCCACCTGCTCATCATTTCTTATAGCACAATAGTATTCTATTACACTCATATACAACTTGTTCAGCCATTCCCCAATTGATGGGCATCCCCTCAATTTCCAATTCCTGGCTACTATATAAAGAGCTGCTCTAAACATTTTTGTACATGTGGGTCCTTTTCCTCAACTAAAGCTTTTCCTGGGGGCAACTAGCAAGAAAATATAAGCTCTATGAGGGCAAGGAGTCTTTCATTTCTTCTGCCGGAGGAGAAGCCAGAAACAGGTACTAGATACCCTCAAATAATCATGAGCTGATGATATTTACTTAGCATTCACACACTTAATTGTTCTCTGTGTATTATTACAAAAAAAAGTCAGACACTGAAGATCTAAAACAGGCATTGGTGATACTGATTCCTCCAAGTGCCAGACCTAGAGTCAGCAAAACCTGAGAGCAAATCTCGCCTCAGACCCTTACGAGCTGTATGACCCTGAGCAAGTCATTTAATCTCTGCCTCCTCAGTTTCTGTGGTTGTAAATTTGGCATAATAATAGCACTTATCTCCCATGGTGGTTGTGAGGCTAAAATTAGAGAATATTTATAAAGGGCTATGCAAATCCTAAAACACTAGATAAATGTTAGCTGTTTTATAGAAAGATAAATTGTACGACACAGAGAAAATGATTTAGCAAGGGATCACGTTAAAAATAGTTCAGTAAATATTGACCTAATTTGTGGACATCAGTAAGCTGTGGAAAATATGAGTTGCTTGTTGGCATTGGGTGAGAAGTGGAGAAAATCATTACCAGACTTCCAAGCAGGCAGAGAAGGCTTTTTGGAAGGAAATAGAATTTTATGATGTTTGCAACTGGCTAACACACTAAATCATGTAATAGTGGGAGTTATGGCTGTTGGCGTTGGTGTTTTTTCTCCCTACTATTACTATTATGTAAATTACTGTTGTAACTTACTATTGTGTAAACTTCACGAAGGCTGGGGGCCCTGTCTTATCTAAACCTGCTTGCTCCAAGCCCCTACAACAGTGCTCTGCACACAATAGATATGCCATGTTTGTTGGATAAATCAATGAATGATTAAATGAATACTTTTTGTAGAAGCCTATTCAGGCATAGGGATGAATAGAGAAAGTAGAAAGCTGGGAATGGAAGCAATAAAGAGTAGTGATAATGGCTTTACTTACCCGGATAGGACTGAAAGGCAGCTTAATTTATGTAACTCTTAGACTACTCACTAGTTGAGGGTGAAAATCATTTGATCCTGATATACAGAGAGATACTACAGACTAATGAGAAACAGGAATGAAACATTAGGCAAATTGCCATCATGTTCTTCATCCTCACCAACAGAAAGTATTCACTGTGTATGTAGCACTATGTGAAATGGTGACTTGAGTAGACGTTTTCAGGAAAGAGGACAAAAGTAGAAAAAGCCAGGACCTAGAAGGTTGCAATAAAGGTTTTTTTTTTTAAATTGAATAAAATAACCTAGTCAGAAGGGCAGCTGGGTAGAACAATGGATTGAGCACTGGGCCTAGACTCAGAAAGACCTGAGTTCAAATCCAGCCTCAGACACTTAGTAGCTGTGAAGCCCAGGGCAAGTCACTCAGTTTCCTCATCTGTAAAAGGAGCTGGAGAAGGAAATGGCAAACCACTCCAGTGTCTTTGCTAAGAAAATCCCAACTGAGGTCACAAAGTGTTGGATGTGACAGAAATGACTAAACAACAAATCTAGTCAGAAAATGACTAGTGGGTGCATTAGATATTTGAATTGGAGGCTGAAAGGAAAACATAAAAGAGTGAAGTTTGGTAGAAAAAATCATCAGGATTTGGGAAACAATTGACTAGCATTTATTAAGGACCTACTGTGTGCCAGGTGTCATATTAAGTGCAGGGGTTACAAAAACAAAAATGAAGCAATTCCTGCCCTCAGGAAGTTTACTTTCTATACAGGGAAACAGCATGTACACATCTAAGTAAGTATATACAGCCATATCAAAAATCACATCTACTTCTTGTTTGAGAAGTGAAATGGGAGCATTATGCACCCACCCCCCACAAAATGTGGAAGTTGGGCTGAGGGCAAGTTTCTTAAGAAAAGATGAGCAATTTTCGTGGAATCATGTATCATAGAATCTTAGAGGTGGGATGCTAAGAGTCACTGGGTCTAGCCTCGTGCTCAGGGTGCAATCCTTTCTATATCAGTCATAACCAATGACCACTCAGCCTTTACTATGGGGTTCTGAAAGAATGAGATACCACTATTTTGGAGGGTAGTACCTCTTTTACTGTTGGACAGCTTAAGTGAATCAAGAATATTTATCAAAGACCTAGTAGATACCAATCACTGTGTTAGGCACTGATGATACAAAGAAAAAAAGAGTTCTTTCCATTAAGAAGTGTAGGGTCTACTGGGGGAAGCAAAATATACACAGATAAATTAATGCAAAAAAAATAAGGTAAATTCAGTGTCATTTGGGGATGAGGGCACTAATAATTGGGAGAATCACAAAAGGATCGCAAAAGGAGGGGGTGAGGAGAGAATTTTTCTCACCTCTCACTTGCGCCCTCCCACCCCCAGCAATACCTACGGCAGCCACATACATAGTGGTGAGAACAGATGCTTGCCTAGGTGAGCCTGAAATGGGACTTCAAATTCTTGGCTGCCTCTTTGCTTTGTGTTTCTTTCCTTGAACACAGGTCATCAAACAATAATCCCAAGAGATTACTGCTGTCAGATTTGGTGGCTATCTCATGATAGAGTAGAGTCGAGTCTCTCATGACTCATGGAGAGTCATTGCTTTGGATGCTGCTTGCCCAATAGTGGGAGGTATTCCCTGTAACTATAGCTTTCATGGAGAAAAAGAATACCTCTTCCAGGAGGATGGGCCATTTGTGACTGACTGTCCAGAAGCTATGGATGCTGAGTTGCCATTTGGACAGTATATATTTGAGGTGAATGTGAAATATATGTTAAGCAGTCTCATAAATCTCCCGTAGGTCTTTGTCTCCCTGGAGTGTATTTGAGGGAATGAGTTATAGTTTATTTCTTAAGTGTGTATTGAGCCCTTATGAGCCTTTTGCATTTTAAGCGTTTCTTTTGTTGTGAAGTAACTGTCTGTCCTAAACCTGTATCTGCTGTTTTATACATTGAATACCCTTTACTAGAAGAGACTCTAGTAATCTCTTTTAAAGGAGACCCTAGACATGAGCCATACCTAAGCTTTGTTGTAGAGATTATAGGACCATAGATTTAGAGCTGGAAGGAATCTTAATATCTGGTCCAATTCCCTCATTTTGTGGGTGAGGAACTGAGACCCAGAGAAGTTGGGTGACTTGCCCAATATCATACAGCTAATAAATGGTAGTGGCAGGATTTTTACCCAGGCCATCTGACTTGAAATGCCTCTTTCTTTCCACCATACTATGCTGACTCCTGGACTTCAGGTGGGGACATAACGAACCAGAAAATACAAGAAAATGTCTGCCTCCTTCTGTTTGGGGTCAGGCTTCGCTGTGAATGGAACCAAGTCTAATCAAGCCCAGAGTTAGAGCCTTTTGTGTCCAAGATTCAAGGGATCTCACATATTCTGAAACATACCTTCATTCACCCTTTTATCCTTAATACATCCTCACCCGCCTTCACATATGATCGTGCACCCTTACAAGATAACCAACCTTTTACATGCAGAGTGACATACTTGTAGTCCGCGGCATCCCTATAAAGAAGCAGGCAGTGGTACTGGCCAGCATCCATTATCTGGACATCCCTAATATGAAGCAAGGCTTTCCTGAAAGACAGCTGGTCCTCTAACAACGTCATTCTTCTTCCACTGTGCTCACTGTGAATTTCCAAGTCTTTCTGTATACTAGGAAAATTCACAATTTTCCTTTCATCCTTCGTCCAAGTGACTCTCAATGCTTCAATGTCCACTTGTCCTCCAGTGTCAAAGTTACACTCCATTGTCACATTGCTACCATAGTCCGCTATATACAGTTCCTTGGGAACAGTTACTGTAAATAAACCTATGGGGGAAACAAAACAAAAATACCATGGCATTATCTGCCCACAGACTCCAATTTTGTCTTGGCTGGGACAAAAAAGGCCAGCCCCATATCACCCCCATGGATTGCATGGTACAGTGAATAGATCAATTGAATACATGTCAAGAGACTTTGTCATTATTAGTGTAACCTTAATGTGTGTCACTCTCCCTAATCTAGATCTCATTTTTTTTGTAAAATGAAAGGTTTGGTCTAGATGGTCTCTAAGGACCCTCCTAAATGTGATGGTCTTTGAATCTATAATCTGTGGCTTCATAACTTCATCTGGGCCTCCTCTCATTTCACACATCAGGAACTCTTCCTTTTGCATTATTTTTTAGATACACTGTCACTGCCCTTTCTTACATCCCTAAACATCCTACACCTGGGGTAACACAACTATCCTTGTCCCACTTCCTTTTAAATGGTCAAAAATTATCCTCATCAAAAATTGTTTATCAAGCTACTTCCTTTTTAAGATCCTTCAGTGGGGCTCCTTTCTAATTATGTCTCATGTAAAATTAAACCTCCTTTAGTTGTGGAAAAAACATTGCCTCTGAAATAAGAGGATCTGGGTTAAAATCTTATCTCTGATACTTCCTACCTGTGGGACCATAAACAAATTATTTAACCTCTTTTGCTCTAAGTTTCCTCATCTATAAAATGAAGGGTTTGGACTAGATAACCTCTTATGTCCCTCACAGCTCTAGATGTGTGGATTCGCGATCTTTGTTGGGAGCCTTTCCATGATGCTTTAATAACTGAGCCCTGATCACTTCAGCAATCCTGAGTCTTCATCCATTACCCCAGTCATTTATTCATTCAATCAAAAAACACTGTATGAAAACCTACTAAGGGCAAGGTGCCACCGTCTTCCCAGTCATCCAGGTTAGTAATGTTGGTGACTATCTGGACTCTTGCTCCCTGTCACTCCCCCATATCCAATCAGTTGCCAAGTCCTGTCATTTCTATGTTCTTAATATCTCACATATAACTGCCTTCTCTTCTCTGACGCTGCCATCAGAATAGTTCTGACCCTACTGCAGGCCCTCATCTCCTCACACCTGGATTATTGTAATAGCCTATTGGTAGATTTCCATGCCTCAGGTTTCCCCTCACTCCAGTTCATCTTCCACTGAGCTGTCACATTGATCTTCCAAAAGTGCAAGTCTATGTCACAATCCCTACCCCCACTCCCACCTCATTAAATTATCTCCAGTGGCTTATTATTGCCTTCCTGATCAAATATGGAATCCTCTGTTTAGTTCATAAAGCCCTCTATAACCTGCCTGCCTCCTACCCTTCTAGTCTTTTTATACCATACACCCCAGCAGGTAAGCTGCATTCCAGTGCCATTGGTCTCCTTGCTGTTTCTCAAATGTGACGCTTCATCTCCCAACTGAGCATTTGTACTGGCTGTCCCCCATGCCTGGGACTGTCTCCCTCTTTATCTCTACCTCCTAGCTTTTCTGACTTCTTTTGAGTCTTAGATAAACTCCCACATTCTGCAATTAGCCCTTCCTGACCACCCCTTAATTTTAGTGCTTTTCCCTTGTTGATTATCTCTAATTTATTATATATGTATATGTGTACACACACACACACAGTTTGTATATAATTGTGTGGATGTTGTCTCTCCCATTAGACTATAAGCAGGGACTGTCTTTTGCCTTTCTTTGTATCCCCATCACTTAGCACAATCCCTGGCAAATAGTAAGTGCTTAATAAATGCTAGCTGACTGACTTTACCAGATGTTGAGCTCCAAGACTAGGAAAAAAGATGTTTTTAAACTAAAGCTCTCCTCTTTTTAAGTATGTGTGTTTCTGAAGCTCTGTCCCAGGCTTTCTTCTCTTCTTATTCTATACTAGTTCCTTCTATTAGTGATCTCATCCTATCCATGGATACAATTATTATTTCAATGCAGATGGTGTCCAAATCCTAATATACTCAGCCCTGATCTCTCTAGTCCTGGATGGTGAATATCTAAATACTCATCATCATCTAAAACTCAATATATCCAAAACTCTTCTCATTAACTTCTCCCATAAACCTGAACCTTCTCTAAACTTCCTGCTTCTGTTCAAGGCACCACAATCCTCCCACTTACCCCATTTCATAACTTCAGTCTTACCCTTGATTCTTCTCTCTCCTTTATTTCCCATATCCAATTCAAATTCCTATTAAACGTAACATTTCTCACCATTGTTGCCTTTTCTCTATTCACAAGACCACTAATTAGTTCAAGTTTTCATTTCTTTCCTGGACTTACAGCAATAACCTTTCAACCAGTCTCTCTGCTTCCAAACTCCTCCCTTTCCCAACCTTCTTCTACACAACTGCCAAAATAATCTTCCTAACATAGCACCCCATTTCCCAAAGTGAAGAGACAGTGAGGAGTCCAGAATGACACCTACATTGCTAAGCTGGGTGGCTGGGAGGCTGTCCTTAGTAAGTGCTCATTAAGTATTTTTGATTGAATGCAAAGTGATTGGATAACTGGGTGAAGGCTAAGGATTGCTGGAGCGTTTAGGGTTCAGTTATCAAATTCTACTTCCCCCAAACCTTCCTTGGCTCACTACTGCCTTTAAGATTAAATGCAAACTAAAAAGTCCCTCAAAATCTGGTTGTTCTTTTCCAGCTTTATTTCAAATTATGTCCCTTCACTGCTCCCCTTCCCCCGCCCCCATGTAACAATAAAACTGGACTACCGGTCTCAAACTTGACACGTCATCTCTCCCTGCAGTCCATTTTCACAAACCATCCATTATACCTGGAATACACTATTTAATAAGACCTGACTCTCAGAATCCTCTTTCTTTAGGCTCAGCTCAGGTGCTCCCTCCTCAGTGAAACCTTCCCTAATTGTCTCTATTTGTTAGTGCTCTCTTCCTTCCCAAATTGCCCTGTATTTATTTACATGTGCACTCTTTTATCCCAGCAAAATATAACCTCTTTCAGGGCAGTGGCTGCTAATATTTCTATCTATGTAACAAAAGAATCTAGCACAGTATCTGAATGTTGTTGATTCTTCTTTGATGTTTGTTGAATGGAATCGTTGAAGTGGCAAAAGCTGCTAGCAAGTAAAAGTGATTTGTGAACTTAGCTCCCTGACGTGAACCAAAAATACGCCGGGGAACTCCGAACTCAGTTAAATTTACTCCTGATTATGCATTAAAGCAAAGCGCCTCATACAAACAATTCACCTGGTTAATGGAAGCCTTAGGAGAAATGAAATACAGGAATTTATTAATTAAAAACATAATTAGAACTCCCATTTCTGTAGTGCTTTATAGCCTACAAACCACTTTTCTCACAACAACTCTGTGTTGCAAGGTAAGTGCAACTGTAATCTTTATTTTAGAGATTAGGATTATACTATTATGTATAAATATACAAATATATTCAAATATAAATATCACAAAACTGTTAATATGCATAGGTAGGAATGTTGTTCAGTTTTCAGTTGCACCTGACTCTTCATGACCCAAATTGGGGTTTTCTTGACAAAGATACTGGAGTGGTTTGCCATTTCCTTCTTCAGCTGACTTTACAGATGCAGGGTCACACAGCTAGTAAGTGTCTGAGGTGTCAGGTTTGAACTCATGAAAATGAGTCTTCCTGATTCCAAGTCCCGTGCTCTGTCCATTGTGGCATCTAACTGCCCCTATTCGTATGAATAGCTTACACAATTATATGTGTGCGTGTGTGTGTGTACATATGTGTGTGTATGAAAAAGCATCAGAAATTCAGGTAAGAAATACCCTAGGTTCAAATGCTACTGCTGATACTTACTGCCTGTGAGCATAGATCAGTCACTTCAACTTCCTAAGCCTTGGTTTCTTTATCTATATTATGGAAATAATAATTCTTATACCGTCAGTCTCATAGGAATGATGTGTGGGAAGCATTTTGTAAACTTCTCAGTGTTAGAGAAATGTAAGTACTGAGACTGTATGGTGCATATCAATGAATCAGCAAATATTTACTAAGCACCTGCTTTGTGCTAAGTACTCTGCTAGGCTATGCTATGTGCCATGTGTGTACTTTGTCTCATATGCACATATATGTATGTATATATGTATATGTATGTACATGTGTATGTGTGTATATGTACATTTGCATTTCTTTGAATCCTCAGCACTTAACATGGTCCCTGGAACACAGTAGGCACTTAATAAATGCTTGTTGACTGACCGACTGTCTTCTGCTTTGTTTAAAGAGAAGCTATTTTGATATTGCTTCCGAGTGCCAGGTAATTATGAAAGGAAGCTTTACTCATATATTCTATTCAAATACCAGTAAGTGCTCAGACTCATACTAAATACCCTTTCCTGGATACAACCATGTTGCTTTGTCTGTTACATATTGGAAAATAAAAAATCCAGACTCTCTTTCCTCAGATTTAATGTGGATTTTCCTCTCACCTCAGACCCTTGCCTTTGATTTTGTGCAAAGAAAGCTTATCCCTATGTGTTCTTCTGTCAGCTGGCAGAGCCAAGGGCTTGAGGAACACCACTTTCTGAGAAGTTTTGCGTTTTTGTAGTGGCGCATAGCTCTGAGCTAGCAGCTATGAAAACTTCAGGAAACTACAAACAAATCACTGAATTATGCGACTTATTGCATAAAAAACCTACTGACAATGATTCCTTGGGTCACCTTAGCCAAGGGCTCTAAGATTAATGAAAATTCTGTGTAGCCCAGGGTTCAGGAGGTCTGGGACTTGGGAATGTCTAAAGTGGCAGACAAAGCACATATTCCTTCATATAGGGACAGCTAGGTGGCACAGCAAAGACTGCTGAACTTGGAGTCAAAAAGACCCGAATTTGAATCCAGCCTCTGATACCTACTGTATAGCTGAAGGTAAGTAACTTAATCTCTGCCTGCCTCAGCACCAACCTTCGAGGGTTGTTATGAGGATAAAATGAGATATTTGGAAAATGCTGTATTAATAGCATTTTACATGATGTTAGCTGGATATCAGTGTTATTATTATTATTTGTCCATTGTCCCATGCTCAGACTGATGTGATCCTTTAGCAGAAATGTGGCAATAAATTCCTTGACTTGCCTTGGACCCCCGAGAAGCATGTCAGCTAAATGAATATACAGTCATGAATATACAATCAGATAGACTTTGAAGAAAGAAAGAAAAGGCTGTGGTTGTGGAGTGATAGGTTGAGACCTTCCTACTAAGTAAGGTGATTCAGAATGGGCATCCCAACCCCAACATGATTTCAGGAGTGCTCAGGTCACCTCACTCAGTCCACTGCCTGGAAATCCCACCTCTTGGAGAGACAGAAGAGACAGCAAACCCTTCACCAACTCACTTCCCTTTTCTGAGCCTTGGTTTTCTCATCTATAAAATGAAGTGGTTGGACTAGATCTCCAAAGAACTTTGCAACTTTAACATTCTCTGAGTTTTTTGAAGAAAGGTTGGGGGAAGGGTATTAATAATAATAGCAATAGCTAGCATTGCTTTAAGGATTATGAAGTGATTTATGTACGTTTCCACATTTGATCATCACAACAATCCTGGGAGGTAGGTGATATTATTATCCCCATTTTACAGATGGGGAAATTGAGTCAGGCAGTGTCAAGTGACTTACAGCTAGTAAGCGTCTGAGGCTGGATTTGAATTTAGGTCTTTCTGACTGCAGGACTGGCACTCTACTGTATCACCCAGCTGCCTTGCTAATAAACCTATCATGGTATTAAAACAAAATGTTTTTCTTTAAATGCAAATGTCAGTGAGGTACATTAACATTTGGAAATGAAAAAAAATCCCTGTGATGGAAAAATTTTGCTTGAACTGCAGTATCTAATCCTAAATATGAGGCTGTTTGTGGAAGGAGGGGGAGGGAGAATAGCTCTCTATGCAGGCTTTCAGGACCTCTGTTGAGTGGAAGAGTCCCTGATTCATTCTCATATTCCTTGATGGTCTGTTATGGCCCCACATGGCCTGGATAGTGAAAGTGTTCCATAGCAGATGACATCCTTTAGCTCACCTTCATCAAGCAAAGATACTGGGGTCACAGTGGTTTGGGACTCCTGACCAGGTGCTCTAGCTAAACTGGACAATAACACTTGTGCTACTTGCTTCACAAGGTTGTTTATTGTTGTTACTGTTATCATTACCTGTTATCAGGCGGAGCTTCACTCCCACAGTCAGAAAGGAGAGAAGGAAGAACATTTTGCTTCCTGGGTCTGAGAGAGAGACAAGCAAAGAAAAATCACCATCAATCTCTAGTTTTTCTGCCCTGCTCGCTTTGACTGAATCATTGTGCCTTGTAATTCAATAATTTTCCCAGTTTCAGAAGCAGAGGAACAACTCTTAAACAAATCATTTGGGGAAGGTAAAGGGGTGACAGATGAGAGATTTGTTATTGATGCACTGTGGGATGAGTGGAAGAAAGAGAGGAAGATGATTCTGAAGAAGGTTTTCCAGTCCAAATGAAAGGCCACTATTTCCCAGAACCCTCTGCTGAACTAAAGTAATTCAGTTCAATTTAGGAAGCATTTATTAAGCACCTACTATGGACAAAGCTAGAGGCAAGTATAGTATAGTGAATTGAGCGTCAGCCTTGGAAGTGAAAACTAGCTTGACATGTACTGGTTATCTGATCTTGGGCAAGTCACACAAATATGAATATGCTGATTTAGTAACCTCTAAGTGCTCTCGCACAATTGCTAAATTGCACAGAGGTTGCCAATTTGCATTATTGTGGGTAATTCCTTATACTGATGAAATCAAACGCACAATATTATGTTGGGTGCTGGAGATAGAAAGAGTAAAACAAATCAGTCTCTGCCCTTAAAATGTCTAAATTGGGTGGGAGACAAGGAATACGCACACAAATTTTGGAGGGAGACCAATCACAGAGTTATAGGGAACTCTATCTATCAACACTTTGCAATATACTTAAAGACTTGTCTGGGGAACTTGGAGGCTAAAGCAACTTGCTCCAGGTAACATAGCCAATAAGTATTTGACAGAAGCAAAATATAAACTCAGGTGTTCTTGACTCTCAGGATAGCAGGCTTCCTAGTTATTGCCTCTCTTGCATAAACCTGGACAGTGGGAGGGGCGAGAGGACACAGATTAGCAAATATGAAGTAGACACAATGCAGTTCCCCTATAACATACTCTTACAGAGGTTAAGTGACTTGCCCAAGGTCACACAGGCAGTAAGTGGCAGAGACAGAATGCAACCTTCATTCCTCTGACTCCAAATCCAGCGTGATTTCTAGTGAGCTGTTTTTTTGTTCCTGATGCTACATAACATGGGGTTAGGGATGTGTAGAACTTTGAGTCAAGACCTGAGTTCAAATCCAGCCTTAGTTACTTAGTTGCTATGTGACAGTAGGCAAGTCACTTAACCTCTATCTGCCTCCATTTTCTCATCTGTAAAATGGGGCTAATTAATAATAGCACCTCTTCCAGGGGTTGTTGTAAAGATCAAGTGAAATAATATTTGTAAAGTTCTTTGCAAACCTGTATAAATTAAGAAGTCTCTTGATGAGGGTGAAAGAGTATGAAAACTGGCTTGAAGCTTAACATTAAAAAAAAAACCTAAGATCATGGCATCCAGTCCCATTACTTCCTGGCAACTAGCAGGACAAGAAATGGCAGCAGTGTCAGATTTTATATTTTTGGACTCAAAGGTCACTGCGGACAGTGATTGCAGTCATGAAATTAAAAGAATTCCTTGGAAGAAAAGCTATGGCAAATCTGGACAGCATACTTAAAAAACAGAAACATCACCTTTACAACAAAGGTCCATAGAATCAAAACTATGGTTTTTCCAGTGGTAATGTCTGACTATGAGAATTGGACTACAAGGAAACCTAAGAGCAGCAGAATTGACACTTTCAGATTTTAGTGCGGAAGAAGACTTTTGAGAGTTCCTCAGACAGCAAAGAGAACAAATCAGTCAATACTTAAAGAAATGCATTCTGACTATTCATTAGAACAACAAATACTGAAGAAGCTGAAGCTTAAATACTTTGACCACATAATGAGAAGACGGGATTCTTTGGAAAAAGACTCCAATGCTTAGAAAGATGGAAGACAAAAGGTGAAGGGGACAGCAGAGGATGAGATACATAGTGTCATGGAAGCAGCAAACATGAGCTCAGACAGATGTTGGGAGATCGGGGAGGACAGTAGAGCCTAGTGTGCTATGATCCGTGGGGTCATGGAGCATTGGAAATGACTAAATGACTGAACAGCAACAATAAATGCTAGCAGCTGTTATTGTTGGTATCACTATTATGTTTTCGGTAAATTTGTTTTTAGTAAAATAAACCTGTTGATGGATGTGCGGTAATAATATTTTGCCTGGTGACTGGGGTGGGGTTGAATTTAATCGAGGTAACATAAATTACCCAGGCAATAGTGTTTGGAAGCACAGGAATGAGCTCAGGCAACAAGGCTGCCTTCGAAAATTCAGAACGGGAATCTAGTTGAAAGGAATTTGAAATTAGAGGATGTAGGTTTAATTTTGACTCTGCTGCTTAGTAGCCATGTCACCTTAGGCAAATTAAATTCTCTGGGTCTTAGTTTCCCCATTCTGTAAAATAGAGACTATAGGTGATATATGGGGCCTTTTATCCCCCTAAATCCGATGATCACAGCAACAAAAGGTTAGATAAGCATATGTCTACCTATTAATTGAACCAGCGTTCTGGCTAAAGGAAATTTCTCAGAGATTAAAAAAATCAGGAATGAACTGGACTTCCAGCCCCAGACTGTTTAGGCAATACCTTCAAAGCAACTAACCCTGAAATATTTACCTGAACTCTGTTATAACTTTAAGACTTTAATTCCTTGTAAGAGATCACCCCTTCCCATCTATCCGAGAGAGATAATAGTAGGCATTTAAATCTTAGTGTGAAGGAGCTAATAACAGTGTTTTTTGTTTTCAAATTTGAGGTTTTGGAAGGAAGAAGCATTGGAAAAGAAAGCCTGGAGCTATAGTTCACTTAAGCAGAGGTTGTGAATAATAATCATGATCAAATAATAATAACTCACATTTTTGGAGTTTTAAGATAAATAAGTTACTTTTTTTAAAACAATATCCCTGATTATAAAATGTCCCATTTTGTAGATGAGGACACTGAATGTTTTCAGATATGGCCAATGTTTTAATTTATTTTCCTTGACTATATTTATTTATTACAAGGGAGGTCTTCTATTTTTTGGTCAGAGATGATAGTGCCTAGTGATAGAGATGTAAAAAAAAAACAAAAAAGAAGAAGAAAAAGTGCATCGATAAAACATTTTTTAAAAATTGAAACCAGGAGTGACTTGCTTATGGTCACACAGCTAGTAAAGTATCAGAAATGAGGGATGAATCCAGGCCTCCAAACTTAAATCTAGTAACCTAAAGCTATTGCTGTTTTCTCCAAAGTGGGGTCACACACACCAATAGGTAAATAAAAAATATCACAACTGAGGAGAATAGCACAACTGGTCAGTTCTTACCTATCTTTGGGGTTTCCTTTCTCCCTGACTATGCCAGTGTGGGCTATTCAGGACAGTCAGCTCACATGCTCCTTCCCAGGTACACGAGGGGAAGGAGTCATGCCTTGCCTGGCCCCTTATGAGGAACCTATCCTTGGAGCCTCCCCTCCCCTCTCTTGTCCCAGGTTACACTTTATTCATTTGGATCTATGTATCTCTTTTGCCTATGGTAGCCATTGAAACCAAGCACTGAAATAAATGGAACTTAGAATCACAACTGTATCTTTGTATCACAAAATATTAAACAACGATTTTCAAAGATGAGATAGAATATTCAAATTGCTCTCACTGAAAAATGTTATAAATTTTAGTAACAGCATAAAAGTTTTTATATTGATAATAAAAATAAAATTATTTTAAAATCTCATCCTTTTAAAAAATATTGATGTGTTTTGCACCATGTACAATATGTTAGTATAGTAGTACACATATATAATTTATTAATACATATGAAGAGTTCTTTTAATTCTCTCTTTTCCTTAGAGATGCCCCTGCCCTCAATTCTAGTGAAACTGACAAAGATGAGTCTTTATACCTTTTGTTCATGGGAAAAGACTATTCTGAGTAATGAATGATGTAGGAGGGTATAATATACAGTAGTACCAAATTGGTTAATGGTGTGAAATAAACTTTTCTGCTGGAGACACACAAGCAAGGTTCTGTCAAAACAAAACTAACAGGACAGGTTACTAAGAAATAAACTCAACTGCATGTCAGTCTTGGCAGAAGGTAGTCTTTGTCTTCTCAAATTTTCTGGCACAAATGACCAAGCTGATGTTGGGGGTGGGGCAGAGTTGGGGTCCAAAAAGTTCTTAACAGATCAGAACAATGGTCTGAGTCTAATAAAATGAAATGCAATAGATATAGAAGTACAATTTTGTACTTGGGTACAAAAAAATCACCTTTACAAGTACAAGACTGGGGAGGCATGCTTAGAGATCAGTTATTCTGAGAAAGATCTGTGGGTTTTAGTACAAGCTCAATACAAGTGAGTAGTGTAATGTGGCATTTAAAAGAATTAATGTGAATTTGGACTGTATTCAGACACGTATCTTTTAGGAAGGGGGAAGTGATAGTCCCCCTGTACTCTGCCCTTGTCAGACTTTCATATTAGTCCTGAGCACCATAGTTTAAGAAAGTCAGTGATAAATTGGAGAATGTTCTGAGGAATATAATCAGGATGGGAAAGGGCCTTGAGTCCATGTCATACAGAATGGTTAAAAGAACTTAGCATGTTTAGCCTGGAGAAAAGAAAGCTCAAGGGATACATGTTAGCCATCTTTAAGTATTCGAAGGGTTGTCATTTAGAGGACAGATTGTTCTATTTGGCAGGACCTTGGGCATCAGGAGAAGTTACAAAGAAGCTTCTAACAGGAAAAAGCTTCTAACAATTGGAGCTGTAAGTGGAGAGCAGACTGCTTTGAGGGGGTGGGTTCCCCCTCCTCAGGGGTCTTCACGAAGCTGCTGGATGACACTTTGTCAGATTTGTTATGGTGGGGGTTCCTTTTATTCGTGGGGTGGACCAGATGGTTACTGAGTTCTCTTTTACCTTTCAAAATCAGTGTTTTGTTGAAGAAGCCTATAGGGTTCTGGAGACCAATGTTATCAGTGCAATATCATTGGCAAAAAGGAGCATTTGGAGGACCTTTCAGTGTATAAAGGGGATTTCTCGCTTCCATTTGGACTCTGACCATGATATCCCCTATGACCTTGGTGATGGGCACTTTTGACAATCATGCTTTTCCCCTGGTATAGTTGATGCGGTTGCTCAGAGAATCATTGAACAAAGTTATCTCTGGGGTTGTACCCACCATGGAATCTTGTATGATCTTAGCATATGTATGGGAGGCACATCACTGGGAGGAGAGCCTTTAGTGCTGAATTTTGCTTTTTTGTTGTTCAGTCTTGTCCAATTCTTCATGACCCTATGGACCATAGCATACCAGGCCCTTCTATCCTCCACTATCTCTCAAAGTCTCTCCAAGTTCAAGTTCATTATTTCCATGATACTGTCTTTCCATCTCAGCCTCTGCTTTCCTTTTCCCTTTTGCCTTCAATCTTTCTCTACATCAGGGTCCTGTTTTCTCATGTGTCCAAAGTATTTAAGCTTCAGTTTCAGTCAAATTATTATTTTAAAAAAAACAATAGACAAAGCAAGTCTTCTATTAGGAGACCTTAGGGATCTGACATTTCCAAGCTTTGTGATCCTGGGCAAATGACTTCTTTCTGAACCTCAGTTTTCTCATGTACAATACAATAAAATGGGTACTTATAATACCCCCCTCACAAGGTTGGTATGAGGAAAGCTCTTTCAAGTCTTTATAAACCTTAAGGTACTATAGAAATGTGTGTTTTTTCATTATAATTATTTTCTTTACTTCTCAGCTAGGTGACGTAGTAGGTACAGCATTGAACGGAGTCAAAAAGATTTGAGTTTGAATCCTGACTGAGATGCTTTCTAGTTGTGTGTCCCTGGCAAATCACTTAAATTCTCTGGACCTCAATTTCCTCCGCTGTAAAATGAGGGTATTGGACTTGGTGGCTTCTAAGGTCCTTTCCACATCTAAAACTAAGATTCTGTGATCCTAATTGTGTGACTGAAAGGAGGCTAAAAAAAAATGAACGTAGAAGCCAAAGCCACCATGACTGCTTGTAAGGATCATGATACTCTTAATCATTCTCCTTGGTTATGACTTGGCTAATAATACTCTAGAAGAAAATCTGAATTTAAACAGCTGGGAACAAACATACACACACACACACACACACACACACACACACACACAGAGAGACAGAGAGAGATGCATGCATACATACAGGAATGAAGGACTGAATAAATGTTTTTGACAAATGGGAAAACAGCTAGAAAGTTTTCTCCCATCCATTCTCACTCTGACCTATTTCACATATCAGCTAAAACTCACAACCAAAATCTTTTTCAACAACAGTTTTCCCAAAAATTTTCTGGAAGAAAATTACTTTCTCTTTAGCATGCCAATGGAGCACTATAAGAGAAGTTTTCTGTGAATCTTCATGAGTCCTGTGCCTTGTACAGTTTATCATAGTTGGTCTAACCCTGAGTCCTGCTTAGTCCCTTAGAGGGATAGCCTCTATGGCAGAAGCCTTTGTCTCTTTCTGCTTGTAGCACATTTCCCCTCAGGCAGGACAAACCCTGGATTCCTTCCAATAGTGGAGCATTTGGTTCCAAGATAAAAGATTTATTTTCCCACTCCCCACTCAAGTAAGTTTTTTTGAAAAAGCTGAGAGCCTGTCATGGGCAGCATGGGAACCTTATTGTCATTGGAACTGGGTAAGTAGGGACTAACATATACATCTAATTGGGTATAAAAGTCTTCTTAACTTCCAAAGAAATAGGAGGGCATGGGGATGAGATAAAAGAGGGTAAGAAGGGTATGCAGATTAGGGATGCAGTTGTCAAAAGTAAAGTAGACTTCTGAGGAGAGATGGGGAGGAAACAGAGACAGAGAGAGAAGAATAAACACTAGGGGAAAATAAGATGGAGGAAAATATGTAAGTAGTAATTATAATTTTGCAAATGCAATGAACTCACCCATAAAATGGAAACAGATAGCATAATGGATCAAAAACCAGACTCTGACAATATGTTGTTTACAAGAAACACATTTAAAAATGAGAGACACACATAGAGTTAAAATAAAAAGCTGGAGCAGAATTTACTATGCTTCAGGTGATGTAAAAAAAAGCAGGGGTAGCAGTCAAGATCTCAGAAAAAGTTAAAGTTAAAATAGATTTAATTAAAAGAGATAAACAGGGAAACTATAATGCATTAAAGGGTACCATAGATAATGAAGTAATATCAATACTAAGCATATGTGCACTAAATGCTATATAGAATCCAAATTTATAAAGGGAAAGGTAAATGAATTAAAAGTGGAATAGATAGGAAAACTACAATAGTGGGGGATTTCAGTTCCTCCCTCTCAGAACTACATAAATCTAACAACAACAACAACAAAAAAAGTAGTCAAGGAGATGAATAGATCTTAGATGACCTAGATATGATAGACATCTGGAGAAAATTTAATGGGAACAGAAAGGAATATACCTTTATTTTCAGCAGTACATAGCACCTTTACAAAAATTGACCATATATTAGGGAATAAAAACCTTATAGTTAAATATAGAAATATTAAATGAACTCTTTTCAGATCATAATGCAGTAAAAATTACATTCAATAAAAGGACCATGGAAACACAGATTTAAGATTAATCAACAACTAATCAAATTTTAAAGATTGCCTGGATTGGGGCAGCTAGGTGTCACAGTGAGTAAAGCATTGGCCCTGGAGTCAGAAGGACCTGAGTTCAAATCCAGCCTCAGACACTTGACACATTTACTAGCTGTGTGACCTTGGGCAAGTCACTTAACCATAATTTCCCTGCCTTCCAAAAAAAAAGACTGGATCAAAAAACAAATCATAGAAACAATAAATAATTTTATTAAGGAGAATGATAATAATGAGACAACATACCAAAACTTATGGGATGAAGTAAAAATGGTAACCAGAGGAAAATTTATATCTTTAAATGCTTACATCAATAAGACAGAGAAAAAGCAAATCAATACTCATTCCTATTGAAAACACTAGAAAGCACACGTATAAATGGATTTTTCCTTAAAATGATAAATATCTGCCTAAAACCATCGGCAAGCATTATCTGTAATGAAGATAAGCTAAAAACCTTCCCACTAAAATAAGGAGTGAAGGAAGGATGCCCAATATCACTAATATTATTCAATATTGTACTAGAAATGCTAGCAATAGCAATAAGAGAAAAAAAATAAATTGAGGGAGTCAAAATGGACAGTGAGGAAATAAAGCTATCTCTTTTTGCAGACAATATGATGGAATACTTAGAAAATCCTAGGGATTCAACTATAAAATTAGTTGAAACCATAATTTAAGCAAAATACATTAGCATTTCATATCACCAACAAAGCCTTGCAAGAAGAGAAAGTAAGAGAGAATTTCATTTAAAATTACCATAGACAACATAAAATACCTGAGAGCATACCTGCCAAGACAAACCCAGGAATTATATGAACATAATTATAAAATGTTTTTCTATACAAATATACAAGTCAGATTTAAATAATTTGAGAAATACTAATTGTCACTGGGTATCCAATATAATAAAAATGATAATTTTACCTAAACTAATCTACTTATTCAGTGCAATCTCAATTAAGCTACCAAAAATTATTTTATCGAGCTAGAAAAAATAATAACAAAATTCACTTAGAAGAACAAAAGGTTAAGAATATCAAAGGTATTAATGAAAAAAAAATTAAAGGAAAGAGGTCTAGTAGTACCAGATCCTAAACTGTATTATAAGGTGGTAATTGCTGGCTAAGAAATAGAACAATGGATCAGTGAAATAGAGTAGGGATAAAATACACAGTAGTAAATGACTATTATAACCTCATGTTTGATTAATGCAAAGATCTAAACTTTCGGGATAAGAACTTACTATTTAGTAAAAATTGCTCGGAAAACTGAAAAGCAGTCTGACAGAAACTAAGTATAGATCAGTATTTATACCACTTACCAAGAAAATGTCAAAATGGACACATGATCTAGACATAAAGGGAGATATTCTAAGTAAATTAAAAGGGCATGGAATATATTACCCCTAAGATTTGTGGATAAGAGAAGAATTTATAAATAAACAAGAGATAGCATTGTGGGATATAAATGAATAATTTTTATCACATTAAATTAAAAAAGTTTTATCCAAATGTATAAAACCAATGTAGGTAAGATTAGAAGGAAAGCAGAAAATTGAGAGAAAAAATTTTATAGCCATTTTCTTGGATAAAGGCCTCACATCTCAAATACATAGAGAACTCAGTCAAATTTATGAGAATATGAGTCATTCCCCAAGTGATAAATGGTCAAAGGATATGAATAGGCAGTTTTTGGAAGAAAAAGGTAAAGCTATCTATAGTCATATGAAAAATGTTCTAAATTATATTGATTAGAGAAATGCAAATTAAAGCAACTAATAACTAAGTATCACCTCACACCTATCAGAATGGCTGAAATGATAGAAGCGAGCAAATGACAAATGCTGGAGGGGATGTGGAAAAATCGAGACACTAATACTATATTGGTGGGATTGTGAACTGATCCAACCATTTTGGAGAGCAATCTGGAATTATGCCCAGAATTATAGAACTGTGTATGCCCTTTGACCTAGTAATACCACTAATACAAGTCTGTTTCTCATGGTGATCAGGAAAAAGGAAAAGAGCCTATATGTTCTAAAACAGCAATTCTCTTTGTGGTGGCAAATAAGTGAAAATTGAGAGGATGTCCATCAATTGGGGAATGACTTTATAAGTTGTGGTATATGACTGTGATGGAATATTACTGTGCCATAAAAAATGACAAACAGGATGCTTTCAGAAAAACATGGAAAGACTTGCATGAAATACTATAGAGTAAAACAATAGCACCAAGAGAATATTGCATACAGTAACAGCAATACTGTTCAAAGAGTAACAGAGTAACTGCTATTCTGAGTAATACGACCATTCATATGAACAATGAAGGAAATGCTATCCACCTCCCAGAGAAAGAACTGATATATGGAATTATGTATTGTATGGTCACACACACACACATACACACACAAACATATCTATCTATCTATCTATCTATCTCTTTATCAAATGTTGACCTTCTTTAATGAGAGTTGGAGGAGGGAGGTAAACAACTTGAAATTCACAATGAAACCAAGAAAATAAAGGGGGAAAAATGGAAAGTGCCTGTCATGCTGCTTGCTCTGGGGTGTGTTTTGTGAGACTAATGCTAATTATGATTCTGGGAGAAGGCCATGAAACAAAAGTCAAAATTTGGAAAACTTCAGTTGGAATTCCACTTCTGCTACTGACAACTTACGTGACATAGGGCAAGTCACTTAAGCCCTCTGAGCCTCAGTTTCATTTAGCAGTCAAGTGAGGGGGTTGAACTAGATTATCTCTAAGGTCCCTTCCAACAATGAAAAAGGAAATTAATTATTCCTCCTCTTCATTAGAATTATTATACTTTCTTCTCCTTCCCCTGACTCTCTTAATTTTAAAAATATAATTGTTTTGAATAAACTTAGGAAAAACAAAAATAAAAGATCAGGGTCAGCCTCCACATCTGGTGATTTCAGCATCCATGGAAGGTGTCCTGGCCCGTTGAAAACAACTCCCTTATCCTGTTTACTGATGCCATCAATTATGCAACTAGAGTTTAATTGCTTTGGCTCAAAAGTAATAGGAATTTTGTCCCATTAAAAGATAACTGACCTTGGGCATCAAAAAGCCCTTTTCAGCTGAATTTAAATCAATCCATAAGATCCTTTCCAAAGGACAGATTTTAATAGTCATCATCATAAGAGCTGACATTTATATGGCACTTTAGGGTTTGCAAAAGGTTTTAATCTATATTATCACATTTGATTCTCATAACAATACTAATCCTAGGGAAGGAAAGAGCAAGAGGGTACTGGGTATGTGAAGGGAGGTTGAGTCACAGGATGAGAAGATTTAGAGCAGGAAAGGTAATTTAGTCATCCAGGAGTTCTTAACCTTTTTTGTGTGTTCTGGACCCCTTTTGTCAGTCTGGTGAACCCTTCTCAGAATAAAGTTTTTAAATGCATATAGAATAAAATATGTAGGACTACAAAGGAAACCAATTACATTGAAATATAGTAATCAAAAAAATTTTTTTAAAGTTCGTGGAACCAGGGCAGAAGCACAGTGGATAGAGCAACCACCCTGGAGTCAGAAGGATCTAAGTTCAAATCTGACCTCAGACACTTACCAGCTGTGTGATCCTGGGCAAGTCACTTAGCCCTGATTGCCTATATATAAAAAAAAAAAGTTCATGGAACCCAGGTTAAAAACCCCTGATTCTAGTCCAGCCTCCTAATTTTGTCAAAGAACTTTGCATGGAGGGGGTGGGAAAAGAAATAAAATGAAAGAGAAGGAAAAAGAGAACTAGAGAACAGACTCCACTGTAATGTACTTCACAATTTTTACCTAAAGCCAGCCCAGAAGAGCATAGATAGATGCTAGAGTCTAGTGGTAAGCAAGCAGGCAGGCAGGCAGTCTTTAAGGGACATACTCAAAACAGGGTCCACAGCAGATCATGCCTGCCTATTTTTCCAGGGTTTGGCAGCCTTCCCTTTGCAATGCTGTAGCTACCCTGGATGCAGACTCAAGTCTGGTAGCTCATCTCACTAACCCTGTGACTTCCCTTTCTTCCTCTTTTCAGCTGGTCAAGCAGGGGCTTTCCACCTGAATTGTTTGCTGCTGCTGCCACTTTGCTCTTCCTAATTTTTGCTGAGCCTAAATTGAGCAACCTGTGATCCCATGCCCCAATTATTGATGGCAAGGCTTCATTGTCTCCAAGACCAAAAGGCAAAGATAGAAACCAGTTTAGCTATTGGTGAACCAGTCTCCTTTCCTCCTTCTGAGCAATCTTCATCAGTAGGCCACCTCCACAGTGCATTGTTTCGTACCTTAACTTTGCAACATGTAATAACATTGTCCATCATTGTTACCTAGGTTCATGTCTTAGTGCCCTACTAGACTATAAGCTTTGTGAGAACAAGGGATGTATGCTTTCTGGTCTAAATTTTCCATCTCCCCCTGGCCCATAGCTCAGGTTCTGCACACAGCAATAGCTTAGTAAATGTTTGTTACTAGTCTCAGACACTTGCTAGCTATGTGATTCTGGGCATATAAAAACCTCTGTTTGCCTCAATATCCTCATCTGTTAAAACGGGGATAATAATAACATCTACCTCTTAGGGTCGTTGTGAAGTTAAATGAGATAAAATTTGTAAAATACTTCGCAAACCTGAAAGTCTTATGTAAGTTCTAGTTATTATCACTATTAAATAAGAGACTTGCCATAATCAGACATCTGTATACATACTAAGCTATACAGATATATGTTGATCTGGATTGGCCCTTAGAGATCATCTAACCCTAATCCCTCATTTTATACACAAGGAAACAGGTTTGAACAGGGGAAGTGACTTGCTTAAGGTCACAAAGGCTTTAAGTGGCGGAGCCTGAATTCAGTGCCTTCCTAGGATTTCACCCAATGAGGTGGTCTCCCTACAAATCTTCAGCCTGAGCTGAAGACCTTCTCCCCATTTTTCCTACTTTCTGATCTACAGTGTTTGGTGCCATTATAAGCAAGCTGGCTCCCAGGATAATCAGGAGCAGTACTGGCTCTTCTAGATCCCATATGTATAATAGAAAAACAAACAGAAGGCAGATTTGGGTTCAGTATTTTTTTAAACCCTCTAACAATTAGAGATCTTTGTAAGTAAAATGAGCTAGTCTACAGTATGTGGTAGTGAGAGCCCTCCCAGCCATTGGAAATTTTTAGGTAGAGGCAGCATGAAGTGCAGAGGAAAGACAGCAATTCTGGATAAACTTCTGAGGGTTGAGTATACTTATGAGGCTCTAAGAACTACTTTGTGGGATGTCAACATCATATATCAATTTTCCCTAAAATAATGAAGTTGGGCTAAATCAGCAGTGGCAAAATAATCATTTTCCCAAGTGCTGCCAGAACCACATTAAAATGCAATTGGGAAATGTTTGATGAAATAAATAAAGATACCATAAAACATAGATAATGTTAATTTGTGGTTTTCTAAGTGATTATGTGGATGGGAAGGGTCCATTTCTATGCTCTATCCACTGTGCCACTGGGCAGCTAGGTGGCAGAGTCTATCGAGCCTGTAGCCTGGAATCAGGAAGACATCTTCCTGAGTCCAAACACCTACTAACTGTGCGACCCTGAGCAAGTCACTGAATCCTGTTTGCCTTAGTTTCTTCATCTATAAAATGAGCTGGAGAAGAAAATGGCAAACCACTTTAGTATCTCTGCCAATAAAACCCCAAATGGGGTCACAAAGAGTCAGATATGACTAGACAACAGGCTAGATAACTTCTACTGCCCTTTGTAAGTCTGAATAATAATAGCTAATATTTCTATCCTTTAGAGTTCACAAACTGATTGACACTTTTTTTTTATTTAGTCCTCTCAACAGCCCTATTAGTAGAGGTATAATCATTATCCCCGTTTTATGGATGAGGCAGTCAAAGCTCTGAGAAAGCATCTATCTTCCCCAAGATCATGCAGCTAGTAAATGTCTGAGGTAGGATTTGAACTAGAATCTTCCTGACTCCAAGTCTGGTGGCCTATCATTATGTCACCTGGCTGACTCTAAATGCTCTGTGTGGGTGTATGTATGTATATGTATGTGTATATGTATATACATATACATATTTATACATATATACACATGCATATATGCACATATATGCATATATACATATATACATACATGTATATGTATACATATATACATATAATATGCTGCCATTGTCAGAGACCGAACAATGATCTTGATTACTTTCCTTATATTCTTAAATCCATGCATGAAAAAATAAACATAACAAATTTCAGAAATTTAGGGACCCCAGGGGAACACATTCTAATTTTCCTCCCCCCAAACACAATAATCTCAGATTGTAATAACAATCAAATTACCTAATTAATGAGAATTATTAATAAATAAATAAATTGAAAACACAACAGTCTCAGAACGTGACCCCGATGGATATCCCAGGTCCATTTCTTTCCATCTACTCTATATATCTTGTATATACCTAGATTTTTACATGTTGTTTTCACCATTTTGTGAGCTCATTTGTGGTATCAGTACTTAGAGTAGCTGACTTATAGAAAGCACTTACTATTTTCTCTTAGCAAGAGCTCTAAATTCTGAATAAAGAGACTTGAGTTCAAACCCTGTCCCTAATGCTGAGTGAACCCTGTGCAAGTCTCTTCACCTTTCTTAGCCTCAGTTTCCTCATCTGTAAAATGGAGGTGATATTCACACTGCTTATGTCACAGGGTTATTGGGAGGAAAACTACTTTGTTAGCCTTCATATGCCACCAATGTGCTCCGTTGTTTTTTTTTTTTATCAATTTGTTTATCTCTCAGGCATTTTCTTGGGCATGGCTTGCATGAAATTGTGTATTGGTTATTGTGAGCACTGCTGTACCTTCACCACACCATTTATTTCATGCATCAGCCTTCATGCAGACTGTGTGCCTGAGGATTTGCCAGATTGTTAGGGAGCAGATGATATAGATGGGAAGAAATGGGCACTTGAGGACATTGATTCTCTTTCTTCATTTGCTCGCAGACACAACAGTACAAAAGAAGGGAAATTAGAAAGCCAAGAGAAAGAAGTGAAATTCTTTAGTTTTTGACATGTGAATCATTGCGGAGCCTGTGGTTTCTGACTCTCTTGTAAACTTTTACCTGGAAAAGTTTTCCTCTTTTGTTTTTGGGGTTTTTTGCTCACAAACCTGTCTACAGAAATTTCAGAAGTTTTCCTGATTTCTCTAGAAAGGTTTAGTTTTCTAACTTCAAATCCATGCAGTGCAATAAATACTTGTAGGCTAGCCCCTGTGGTAGGCCCCTCCAGGGACATAAAGACAAATTTGATGAGTTTGTTCTACATTAGGCTGGATCAGACAGACACATAACTTCAATTTTTGGCAGGCTATGGTTATCAATTGACGAGCATTTGTTGTAAACACTTATTCTCTGCCAGGCATTGTGCTGGGCGCTGGAAACAAAAATAAAAATTAAACAGTTCTCAAGGAGCTTACATTCTGTGGGAGAGGGGGGATACATGCAACATGTTTATATATAAGTAGTTATACAACAAATGCAATGTGTTTATTTACAAGTTCTAAAGAGTGTGACAAATCACTCAATCCATTAATTAGCATGCATTCATTAAGCACCTGCAATGTGCCAAACAAAGGTAGTGATATGGGGTTTGGTGGAAGAAGATCATATCAAATTTGAGGGCAGCAAAGAAAATATCATGAAATAGATAGAATTGTGGAGTCTCAGTAGCAAGAGCCAGCTGAAACTGGAACCCAAGAGCTGATTGTTAAATTTTCATTATGAGTAAATACACTTCGGACATCAGCAAGTATTACAAATCAGGTTTTGATATATTCGATAGTCCAGACTTAAGAAAGTGATGGAGTGAATATTAACAATGAAGATCAAACTTAAAATTGTGTCATGGCACTTTTTTTTCCTCTTCAGAGAGCCAGTTGTTAAACATTTACCAACACACAACTGGGTCAACCCATACCAAAAATAGGAGTTGCCTCTACAAAATCCAGTCTTTTCTTGAAGACCAGCAGTGATGGGGGACCCCAAAAAAGATGGGTAAGATTTTGATAGACAATGATGAGAGAAGGATAGGAAAGAAGAAATATGCCATCATGTGTAATTGCTACTAGTGTTCAACTCCTAGAGACATCTTTCAGTCCCTGAATGGCTCTCTCTGTTCCACTTACTTCCACCTGAAAAAGCTCAGGGGTTACACACCTGATGATTTAGTATCATTGTCATCATCCTTTCCTCCTCCCAGAGAGTGAAGCTGATGACTTTGAACAGCACTGCCTCACTTAAATCTAATTCGCTTGCAAGTCAAGACATCGCCCATCTGGTCATTGCTCTTCTTTGAGGATGAAGGACGAATAGCAATTCCTCCTCCCAGAATTCTTCACATTGAAGGCAGCAATGGACTGGGGATTAGAAGACCCAGATTTTAGTCCCACTCTACCACAACCTTACTGTGTAACTTTAGACAGGTGACTTCCCCCCTCTTGGTCTCAGTTTCCTCATCTGTAAGATGAATGAATTATATTAAATGCAGCTTAAGCATTATCTTCAAGTTTTTGAAGGGATGTCATGTGGAAGAAGGGTTAGATGTGTTCTTTTTTTGCTCCAGAAGTCGGAAGTTGGATCTATTAGTTGTAGAAGTTGCAAAATAGCAGATTTAAGCTTCACATAAGGAAACTCTTTGTAACAATTCAAGCTGTCCAAGACTGGAAAGGGATGCCTTGGGAGACAGCAAGTTCTCCAGCACTGGAAGTCTTTGAGTTGGTATTGGACAGCCACTTGTCAGGTCTGTTATTGCAGGGATTCTTGCTCAGATGTGATCTGGAATAGCTCATCTCTTATGGTTAATTCCAACTCTGAGATTCTGAGAGTCTATTATTCTGTGAATCTGTTTCCTCATGCAAATGGCCATAGGTTTCCAAATTCTCCCTTCTCCTACTGTCTTTGAAGAAAGAAAACAACCTTCTTTGATGAGTTCAAAGAATTTTAAGTACAAATAATAATAGGAAAGTAGGGAAGCACCTATCTCTTTGCCAGAAAACAGCAGATCAGTTGATACCCAGGAATATTCATGAGCACTTCATGACTCTTTGACCCACAAATTAGCTCAATCAAGCTCTCTAATTGACTTGCTTTGGTTTTCAGTTTAATGTTGTCTGGCCCGTGGGATGAGTATAAAGAGGATACAGAATCTTAGAATCTCAGAAATCTTCTAGCCCAACCTCCTCTTCACACTCCTCAAAATGAAACCTCTACCACATCCTCAAGTAGTCATATAACCTTTGTTTGGAGACCTCCACTGATGGTGAACTCACTACTTTTCTAATGTAGTCATTCTGGGACAGCTTAATTATTTGGAAGTTTTTCCTTGGTGTTGAACTAAAACTTGTCTCCCAGTAACTTCCACCTATTAGTCCCATTTCTGTCCTCCAAAAGAAGATGTCTAATAAGAAGTCTAATTCCTCTTCCACATGAAACAAGAGGTGGGATGAGAAGTCACAACTCATAGTTTGGATACTCTGGCCCTGAGTAATTGAGAGGTAGCCATTTTGAATTTTATCATAGCACTTCAACTTGATGGATGCCAGAGCTGTAACGAATGTAGACATCCAACCTCTTCCTCTTGTGTCTGAGGAAGCTTGGGTCCATCTTTAAATCTCCATTCTGATACTTAATGCCTCTGTGATGTTCCACAAGTCACCCAGAAGTCCCTAGGCCTCAGTTTCCTGATCAGTAAAATGAAATGCTTGAACTCTATCAGATTAGAAGATGCTTTCAATTCTAAATCTTGTTAATAAAGAGGATCCTTGGATCATGGATTTAGAGCTGGAAAGAACCTCGAAGGACTTCTAATCCACTGATCCAGCATACTCATTTTTGTTGTTTAGCCATTTTTCAGTCTTCTGCTTTTCATGACTTCATTTGGGGTTTTCTTGGCAAAGATACTAGAGTGTTTTGCATTTCCTTTTCCAGTTCATTTTACAGATTAGGAAATTGAGGAAAACAGGGTGAATTGACTTGCCCAAGGTCACACAGCTGGTAAGTGTTTGAGGCTAGATTTGAACTCAGGAAGACTTATCTTCTATCCACTGTGCCATCTAGCTGCCCTAAGTCACTACTACATTTACCATTTCTCTACTTCTTCTCTGCCAAGGCCACCTCTGTCCTCTAGGTATTTTCTTTTAAATGAGCTATTACCAAATCACATACATGTGCATACACATACAGCCTGTAGTTGTGCAGTTGATTTTATTTATTTATTTGGTAAATGGTATTTTATTTTTTCCAATTACATATGAAGATAGTTTTCAACATTCATTTTTATAAGATTTTGAGTTTCAATTTTTTTTTACTCCCTCCTTCCTATTCACCCTCGCTAAGATGGCAAGCAATCTAATGTAGGTTATACATGTGCAATCATGTAAACATATTTCCACTCTGCTCATGTTGTGAAAGAAGAAACAGAACAAAAGGAAAAAGTCACCCCAAAAAACCCAACCCCCCAAAAGTGAAAATTGTATGCTTCGATCTACATTCAGACTCCATAGTTCTTTCTCTGGATGTGGATAGCATGTTCTATGATGAGTCTTTTGGAATTGTCTTAGATCATTGCATTGCTGAGAAGAGCTAAGTCTATCAGAGTTGGTCATTGCATAGTGTTGCTGTTACTATGTACAATGTTCACCTGGTTCTGTTCACATCACTCAGCATCAGTTCATGTAAGTCTTTCCATGTTTTTCTGAAATCGACCTGCTTATCATTTTTGCAGTTGATTTTTTAACCCAAGTACAGAATTTTACTTTTATTTCCATTTAAAATGGTGTCATGAATGAATGATACAAAAATGACATTCATTAAGCACTTGTTACGTGGCAAGCACTTTGCCTTTGGGGAATATAATCACAGAAAATAAGACAAATCTGGCTCTCAAGGCATTTATACTATAAAGGGGAAGACAATGCATGTAGGGGAATAATGGCCTTAGAGACCCCTGTCTGGGTAACCACAAAATTAGTGAATGAATTTCTAGGCCGGGGTGGGGAACCTGTGGCCTTCAGGCCATATGTGGCCCTCTGGGTCCTCAAGCATGGCCCTTTGACTAAGTCCAGGATTTGTTCTGTAAAGTTTGGATTCATGGCCTCAAGGCTGCAGGTGCCCCAGCCCTGACCTAGTTCAACCACCTAATTTTATTAATGAAGGAACTGAGGTCCAGATCCAAGACATATTCCATTGTGCTGACCCTACCTCCTGGATGAAAGTGATGTTTCAGAAAGGTGAGTCTGGTGTTAGGATAAAAAAATGGTTTGAGTCAAGAAGAGACTGGAAGCAGGGAGTCAAGCCAGTTAGGAGGCATTTGAACTAGGCTGGGCATCAGGTACTTGTGATGATGAGAATAGGAACAATTAATAATAATAATAACCATGATACTAATAACAATTCGCCTTTACCTAGAGCCTGAAGTTTGGCAAAGTGCTTTTCTTGATTGGTTCTAGGGAAAAGGCAGTGCAAGTATTATCTCCATTTTACAGATAAGGAAACTGAGGTTCACAGAGGATAAGTGACTTTTACCCAGTGTCACACAAATAGTCAAGAGGAAATTGGAACCCCAGTCTTCTGATCCTAAATCTAGCACTCTTTCCAATATATCCTACTATCTCTTTAACTGAAGTCCAATGTAAGACACAACATCCTATGCCTCATTCTATGTCCCTAGGATGGTGCCTAGATAACTAACATTAAAGGTATTCTTAATGCCCTTCTCTCCTAAAAGCGACTTAAACCCTGCATGCTCCATAGAAAACATTTTATTTTTAATGCAAGACAATCAGTTCATCAAAACACATTAGAAAAACCACTGCTTTCCCCAACACATGACTTTTCTACTTCCTGTCCTCATCCCTCAAGTGCTCTTTTACAATCTGTGCCCATCAGTTCCTCAGGAATCCTCTTCTCCAGGAAGTGTTTCAAGGTTAACTTTGCTGAGCTCTGGTTGATCTCCCTTTGGTTCTGTATCGCTTCAACATTTATGTATCCATGGGATTTAGAGCTGGGAGGCAATTTAGGGACCATCCAATCTGATATACAGGGCAGCTAGTGGAGAGAGTGCTGGGCCTGGAGTCAGGAAGACTCATCTTCCTGAGTTTAAATCCAGCCTCAGACACTTACTAGCTGGGTGACCCTGGGCAAGTCACTTGAACCAGTTTGCCTCAGTTTCCTCATCTGTAAAATGAGCTGGAGAAGGAAATGGCAAAACCACTCCAGGATCTTTGCTAAGAAATCCTCAAATGGGACCATGAAGAGTTAAACATGACTGAACGACAATAACAACGATGTGATATACTGTACTCATCTTACAAATGAGGAAACTGAGTTTCAGAGAGAGTGAATGACTAGCTTAGTATATCACGCAGCTACTAGTAGTAAATATCAGGATTTGAACCCAGGGCTTCTGACTCTACATTTAATGCTCATGGGATGATAGGCTTTAGAGCATGAAGGTATTGGAAGCCATTTAGTACAACTTCCAGTATTTTTCCTTCCTTTAAAATAAATTCATTTCACTTCTTTATCTTAAAAATAAAGAAACTGGGGCCTCAGAGAGAAATGACTTACCCCAAAGTGGTAAACTGAGATTTAAATTCAGGTCTTCTGATTCCAAATCCAGCGCTCTTTTCACTACACTATGTTGCTTCCTATTCACTTTGTATCCTATTAATTTGTATTTAGAAAAGTCAGTATGGCGCGCAAGTGACTGTGTTCTCAAAGCTTCTGTCCATAGAAGGTAGTTTCTTTGGTCCTCTAGGCCCATCCCTAACACTGTTTCTAGTTTGAGGATCGATCCAAATAAGATTGGAGAAGCTCATTACCAACTAATCGTCTACCAGATTATGAAATGTTTTGGCTATGACAACTGCTGAAACTATCAACTACCTAAGGAGTGGTGGCCAGACCAGCAACATCACAGATTTTTAAAATGTCTTTCTTTCTTCCCTTTTCTCTCTCGCTTTCTTTCTTTCTTTCTTCTTTCCTTCCTTATTTTTTCTTCCTTCCTTCCTCTCTCCCTCTTTCTTTTTCTTTTTTACTTTCTTTCTTTTCTCTCTATTTCTTTCTCTCTTTCTCCTCTCCCTCCTTTCTTTCTTCCCTTCCTTTCTCTTTTTTCTTTTTCTTTCACTTTCTCTCTCTTTCTTTCCTTCCTTCCTATCTTCCTCTCCTTCTTTCTTTCTCAAACTAAACCTGTGATTTTACTCATATAGGGAATTCCTGGTGAGGAGCTGCCTCTACCAATGCAGATCAATACGACTTCTGTGACCTAGAGTCTTAGAGAGGTACCTGGGGGCATTAAGAGGTTAAGTGACTTGCGCAGGGTCATACAGCCAGTAAGAGTCAAAGGGGTCATTCTGACTCCAAGGCCGTCTCTCTATCCACAATACCACACTACTCACTGAAGTATATTGCTTTGTAATTATCTTCAAAATAAAATGGGGTGGGAGGAGGTGAGGCACATTTTATGTTCCCTAAGCAGATTACATATTGTACCAGAATAGGGATAGTGTTGTCTGATTCATTTCTGTTCCCAACATAGTATCTAGGGAATTACTGGACACAAATGTTCAACAAATGGGTTTGCACATTTAAACTAGAAGGAATGCTTCAGTAATGCTGTTGTCATCTGATAGCTTTGTGAACACTCCCATAAAATAATACCTTCATTTCATACTTAACTGTTCAAATATTCTATAAAGAAGAAAACAGGAGCTAATCCTAGACCCAGGTAAACAATACACACAATGACAATAACAAGGTAAATGGTAAGAAAAGCAACACCAAAAAGAAACTGAATGCCACCTAATTACAGTGATCAAAGTTGGCTCTAAAAAAGAAATATGCAAATGTACCACACTTCTTTCTTTGTAGAGGTGTGGGACTACAAGTATGGAATTCTGCATATACTGTTGGACTTAGCTAATGTGTTGGTTAGTTTTACCATTCGTTTAGTTAGAAGAACTGTTAGTTCTTTGCTATAGAGAATCTCTGGGAGGATGAAGAAGGAGGGATGTATTGGAAAACAAAGGTAGCACAAAGCCAAAAGATATCAATATGGTTTTTTTAAAGAGGAGTTAGTCCAGAGTAGCAATACTGCATGTCAAAGAGAATGTAATTAAAAGCAGATAACGCTGGGAGAAAAACACATCTGCGACTGCTAGACTTGAGAAAGCTCTCTAACAGGAACTCTGGAAAGAGGTTCAAATTTCCTGGAATGAACATTTCTTGCATATATTATTTGCTGTTGAACTTCCCAATGAAAACAATAATCTTAGGGACAGGAAGGAAACACAGTAAGATCTCGAGGGAAGAAAAAACTATCTCATCCAGTCCCGGTGCTATCACCCGGACCCCACTTAGATCATCCCAAATGACTGGAACTAATTTTAGCTCCCAAGATCTCCCCAGGATGAGAGTCCAAAGCCCCTTCTTTTCCATCATCTCAACTGTTTGTCATTTGAGCTGTTTCAAAGATCAAGTACCACAAACAACATAATACTCACATCAGCCTCCTTTGAAAAGAAAAACACCACCCAGTCCTCTGCATCAGGTTCTCCTCTGGCTACAATCCATTTTCTTCAAAGACTTGTAGCCGAAGAAGGAAGGGAGGGAAAGGGTAGAAAATCTTGATTAAGTTTGAAGGTTAAGATCTCTCACATAGCATGCAAGTGAGTGTTTGTACTCCTGTGAGGCTTTAGACAAGAATCTACTTTAAAAAAAATTAAAACTCAGAACTGCCCCTTTTTACCACCAGACCCAGCCTACTTTGTTTTCATTTCACTTTCATATTGAAAGTAACTGTGCTGAAAATGCAGACAAAAAAAAAAGAGGGGGGAAGGAAGAAAAAAAAAGAAAGCAACAGTCCTTGCCTTTAAGGAGCATACATTCCACTGGAGGGATACAAGTATATAAAGAAGAAATTTTAGAGAAGGATCAAGAACAACTGAGGGAATTTGATTAAGAAAGACCCTAGTGAGGTTCTCTACTTCTAGGGAGTGGGTGTGAGGGCTCTACTTTTCACTTGATCTCTGTCAGCTGCAGTCAGCTGGTGAAGCAACATAGAGCTGTGGATCATGAGATTTAAAGTTGAATGGACCCTTTAGAGATGATCCTCCTCCTCCTCCCAAATGCCATATTAGAATCACAGATTTCAAGCTGGGAGGAACCTCAGACATTATCTAGACCTAACCCTCTCATTTTACAGTTGAGGAAACAGGCTCAGAAAGGCTGAGAGATTTTCCCAACGTCACACAGATAGTAGGCAGCGCTGGGATTTGAACTCAGGTTCTCTGACACCAAATCCAGAATACTTTTTTCATTTGGCTGTGATGCTTCCCAGCCGATGAGGAAATTGAAGCTCAGAAGTAACTTACCTACAGTTAGTTGGTTAATAAACTCTTATTAAGTGCCTACTGTGTGCCAGGCATGATGCTAAGCTCTGGGGATACAAAGAAAAGTTAAAGATGGTCCTTGCTTTATTTAGCCTTATGGTTAAAGCAAATATCTGGGTTCCAGACTTCTACATAATTGGTACTCGGGAAAATAATACAATCATGAACTTTATTTTTATGTGGCACAGTAAACAGGAAAAAAGCATATATATCCTATAGCAATATAAACAAGGTTTGTCCCCACATACAAGAAACTCTCCCCAGTCAGCAGGAGAGATACATGTTGTGGAGGGAACACAATCAAAGTTGGGATTTAGTTGGTAAGATTATATACCCTAAGAATGGTCTTGGTTAAGAACAGGCCATCAGTGTCAGATGTAGGAGAGGGCATTCCTAATCAGATGTAGTAGTAGATGTAGTAGAAATGTAATAGAAAATATAGTAAAAATGTAGTAGAAAATTTCTTGGGATCCCTTATCAATACAGGGTTTGGGTGAAGTCTGATAAGGGGGATTTCTTTATCAAACTGGTAGGAGGATCTAACATTAACCAAGGCAGCAGAAAGAAAATGAATCCAGGCCCTTTTAGCTGAACAAGAGTTTCTGCCATCAAAAGCTTCACATCTTTTCTGCCCAACAGAGTTAACAATGGAAAAGTACAACTAAACTGTTTTTGCCTTTATGGGCACTAGGATTATTTAGCCTAAACACTCCATACTGGAGCCCTATCGTTATAATAAGACATCAGACTATAATTATAACATCAAACAATAAAAAGTTTATAATTATCTCAGTCCTTGCCCTCAAGGAGCTTACAGTCAAATACAGGCGATGATATAATGACAACTATGTACAAATAAGATATATACAAGATAAATTGTAGATAATCAACAGAGGAAGGCACTAACGTTAAGGGGGACTGAAAAAGGCTTCTTGTAGCAGGTACAGGTCATACAGGTAGTAGGTAGTGAACTCAGGATTTGAACTCATATCCTCTACTTCAAATCCAGCACCCTTTTCAATACACCGTATTGTTTCTCACATTATAGTTTGTACTTGCTTAACCTCCTTGATAGGATAGAATTTAGAGGTACAACCCCAAATAAGCAAATATGCTTCATTTCATCCATCATGTTGCCTTTCATCTTACATATTAATCTTTTATAACCTTGTCTCTAAAACTCACTGTCTCCCCTCCCTGCTCTTCACTTTCCTCTTTGCAAACTCCTCCTTCCCCAACTTCTACGTATGTGTCTATTCCCTTTCTCTTCTCTCAATTCTATTTCCTTCCATCCTGTTCCTATCTTTACCTCACTCCTTCCCTTCTTGAGAAGCAGTGCATTTACTGAAGGCAGAAAGAGCCCTAAACAGGAGGTGGAAGGGAGGAGAGACAGAGACAGAGACAGAGAAACAGAGAGAGAGGACCTGTGTTTGAATCCTTGATATATTTATCAGCTGCGTGACAATGGCTGTCACTTCATTTCTCCCTTCACAGTTTCCTCATCTGTAAATTGGGGGCTTTGACTAGATAATTTCTAAAGTCCCTTCCATCTCTACGATATAATATCATGGCTCAGGTACATTTTAGGGGGATTTTTCTTCCTCTCTTGTCTCATAGCTCCCATCCAGAAACCCTGAGTCACGGTATGCATAGTATCCCTTTACTATACCATACTATGCTGGTGTGGTTGTTCTTGTTTGTCCTCAGTTTTTGGAAAGGACCAATGACATCATGGGGTGATGTCTTGACTTGTGCCTGAATTGTATTTAAGTGAGACAGAGTTGCACAAAATCATCAGCCTTGCTCTCTCTTCCAGAGTCCACAAAGTCCAGTGGCAGGACAAAAGTCAGGATGACTGGCAATGGCCCAGGATGGAGTGGATGACCTTGGTGACTTCAATGTCTGACCAAGCTCTCAGAATTCCACAGTATGTGCTTCAGCTGCCTTTGTGGCCATCGGAACACAGGTTCTCATATGCCCATTTGCTGGGAGAAGTCTTTGCATGCTTGGGATAGAAATTCTCCTAAGTCACTGATGGGTTTGAGACCTATCAGTTGCCCTCAACATAGTTTAATCCATCTACTAAGATTTTTTTTTAACCAGGGTGTGGCTACTGAGCATGCTACAGCTTCTTGGAGCTATAAGCAAGAGTTAGGTGACAGATGCCAAAGGTGGATGAACAGCTCTGAAAAGGGCTCAGCAAGCCCTCGTACCAGAGGTGCCCTAAATACCCCATATACCCCAATCTTTCCTGGTACACTGAGACCGACTCCACTCTTAAGTATACATCAAAATGTTATAGAACAAGGAGAACAAAAATGAAGGACCATTATAGTCCAAGGATGCAAGTATATCCCTGAGACCCTTGTAGTCTGGAAAATTAGGTCTGCTTGTGGTGGAGATTTCTTCCTCAACAAGTCTTTTCTTAGACTTAGCAACACCCTGCTGCTCCTTTGGGGTAACATTTCTCTCCTTTTATGGCCGGTCACACACACACACACACACACACACACACACACACACACACACACATATCCTTGCCTAACCTTGTTGCCAGTTCCCATGGTTTCATAGCATAGCCGATCCATCAGTTTCTCAAGCCAGGCTGGGGACAATCTTTTAGCATACTCCAATCATTCTATATTCTCCTCGAGTTCCATTTTGGGGGAGGGGGAAGGGAATCAACCCCTCCAGAGTTCTCTTTTCTCATTGTTTTTCACCACTCTCTACAGAGGACCTTTCTCCTTTCCCCATCGTATTTGGTTTCTCCCGATTACCAATCCCACTCGTCACTATTCATAGAGCTTTGAGCTGACACACGATTTTTTCTGAGTTATTCAAACTGGAGAGGGAAGGGAAAATTTCAGATAGCCCAGCATTTGCTGGATTCTCAGAATTAGTCTGCATTTCCAGAAGTTCTCTAGACTAGTTAATGTCAAACTCAAGGAGAAATGGGATAGGTGGTAAGCTACACGTAAGGTCTCTGCAGGTTGCATATTGACTTAGTTTTAAAATGTAATGTTATCTATATTTAATTGTATATTTATTTATTTGGTTAAACATTTGCCAGTTATATTTTAATCTGGTTCTTGCCCACACCCAAGAGTGTTGAGAGCTTGCACGAAGTCCACTTGACACTTCTGCTCTGGATTAGACAGGACCTAGAAGGTGACAGACTGTTTAGGATGATTTCAAATTGAAGCAGTGTATTAGCAAGGCAATAATCACAATATAGATGATAATTGTGAATATGCCTATTGGGTTCTGTATCACAAAATATAAGAGACTCTCCATATAGAAGGTAGAAGAGGTAAACCATTTATTCAGACACCAGAGGACCAGATCCTAAAGCCAGTAAGCCCAATCCATCATAGCAGCAAAGAATTCAATACACATTATCGCAGCAGAGAACTACTCCATCTCAAAGCCATCCGCCCCACTGCTGGGGCCTCGTCACCAACAATCACTCAGACCACAGCCACCAGGTCTGCTCTCTCCCTCAGTTTTAACTGCTCTCTCTCTGCATTTCCTGTGACATACTTTCCTTTTCCTCTCAGCAAGCTCCTCCCACTACATGTGACTTAGGCTTCCTATGACATAAGCAGGTCACATGGCCTATTAATGGGTGGGAAAGATCTTCAAATCTAAATTGTCATTATAAGCAGGTGGAAAAAAGAAGCATGATATTTGGAAAACAAGTTGGTTTAGTGTAGGGATTCAAATTCTGGCTCGGCCACATATGGACAATGTGGCTTTGGTGCAAGCAAAATAATCTTTGAGTCTTAATTTCCATCTATATCTATATCTATATCCATATCTATATTGTGGAGGAAGGAGGGATAAGGGAGACTGGATCAGATTAGATGATCTCCAAGGTCCTTTTTTGTTCTAAATCTAATGATTCCATGGCCTCGTATTCCCCAGTTTAAACTCACACTCCTGATGCTGGTACAGATATTCCATTGACCCCAGAGTTGGAGAAGCATGTGGGAGGGGATAGCAAAACACAATGATATCTGACCTTATTCATTCAATAAGCATCTATTAAGCTCCAACAATGTGCTAGGCACAGATAATAATAACTGGTATTTACATAGTACTCTAAAGTTTGCAGTTCGCTCGATATATTTGAGCCTCGCAACAATCTTGTGAGATAGATGTTACGGCAATTATTCCCATTTTACAGAGGAGGGCACTTACTGGGGCTCAGAGATGTTGTAGGCCAAGGAGTTAGTGGAACTGGGTTGGATTGAGTAGAACCACTGAACTCCCACATTGTCAGCCTGGGCGCTTGTAAGCCAAGATGTTGTGGAGGAGATCTGTGATTGCTTGAGCTAATTTTGCCCCTAGGTGGATTGACCTAAGACTCAGCTGTGGATCCTTTGGGATGGAGGTATATAAAGACAACTCAAAGACTTTTGTGAGGAACTCCTGAAATCCTAGGGAACTTCCTGCTCCTGCCTGGGACGATGGGGTTTACTAAATGTGTTTTTTATTAAAGGAATTAAGTATATCCCCCCTCAAGCTTTTAGTGTGCCTTTGCACCAGATGTAAAAGCACAACTTGACATGGGCTAAGTGATTTACTCATTGTCACACAACCAGGAAGTGTCAGAGGCAAGGTTTGAGTTCATCATCATAGAATCATGGTTAGGATAGATTTAGAGTGGCAAACAACCATAGAGGTCATCTGTCCAGCTGCCTCATTTGATAGATGAGGAAACAATCCCACAGAGGAGGTGACTTGTCCTGGGACATCCAGAAAATCTGTCAGAGCAAAGATTTGAACCCAGGTTCTCTGATTCTATCCATCTGTCTTCTGCAGCACACAGCCTTGTACACAGGTCTTCCTGACTCCCAGCCCAGCCCACTATCTACTGCCCCAGTATGTGTCCTGGTCAGGTTCTCAGTGTCCACGGTAGCAAGGCTAAACTGGCCTATCAGCCGTTCCATGTCCCATGGACACCCTCAGGGTTGCTGTTCCTGGTTTGGGACCATGAAGGGGCTTTCTCCTTGGAGGAGAAGGGTATCAGCCCAAGAGCAGTTTCTCCTGATGTTAAGCCAGAAAAAAAGTTTCACAAGGACAGAAAAATGCTAAAATAGAAAGAGAAGGTGAAAGTATCTCCCTTAACCTGTTTCTTAATTTATACTTCCCTTAACCTAACACAGGATTAAAATCCCACCTTTTGAGGGAATGATTTCTTTGGCCTTAGAAGGCTTCTTTGGTCTTTAAGAGTTCCCTATTAAAAATGCCAAAAGCCTAATTAGGGATAACTCATTAAGGCAGCCATCAGCTAACAGTTTCAATGCTAGCTGAGAACATTTCTTAAGGTAACAGGAAATGGGCTGGAAGAGATTGGAGGAATGGGAGGGCTGGGGACAGATAGGAAAAAAATTGCCAAAAGGAGAGAGGTGAGAAAATACACACCAAAGCCACACTACCCAACTGTGCCTACTTTGAAATTTCTCCAAGAGCTCGCTCTGCATATTAGTTTTCCCTCCCTAATTCTCCCGCAAGATGATCTGGTATTATTATCCCCATTTCGTAGATGAGTAAACTGAAGTAACCAGATTGAATGACCTTTCCTATGTCATAGAGTATGGTATGCAGGGGTGGGGAATCTGCAGCCTCGAGGCCATCTGTGGTCCCCTAGGTCTAAAGTTTGGATTCAGTCAAAGGGCTGCTCTTGAGGACCTAAAGGGCCACATGTAGCCTCGAGGCTACAGGTTCACCACCCCTAGTTTAGAGAAATGAGCGCAGAATTTGGAGTAAGGAGGCCCTGGGTTCAAGTCCTAACTCTGACACTAACTCTGTGACCCTGGGCAAGTCTGAGACATAAGATCATAGAATCTAAGGGACCTCAGAAGCTGTCCAGTCCAACCTATACTTGACCAGCATCCTTCTTACAACAGGTCTGACAAGTGGTCATCCAACATTTGCTTAAAAACCTCCAATGATGGGGAAACTCATCCTTTGGAGATAGCCCTGCTTTTAGATAGCTTTAGTGATTTCAAAACTTGTAGTTGTTTTTTCCCTGTATGCTGTCTTAATCTGCCTTTGGTAGCTTCTACAAAATGTACCTGGTTCTGGCCTCTGGGACCAAGCAGTACAAGTCTACCCTGCTCCGTTTGGCAGCCCTTTAAATACTTGAAGATGCTGTTGTATCCCCAAATTCCTAAGGATTAGGAAATAGAAAAGTGCCATAACTTTCGTTGATCCTCAAATGGTCTATTCTCCAGTCTATTCAGCATTGTGGTCACCCTTTTCTGGATCAACTCCAGCTTGTCTATATCTGTCCTAATATAGGAGGCTCCAAGACAAACCCATTCCTTCTACTATGTTCTCCCAAGACCTAGATCCTCTGCCTTTTTTTTTTTTAGTTTTAATATTTATTTATTTAATTTATTTAATATATTTAGTTTTCAGCATTGATTTTAACAAGAGTTTGAATTACAAATTTTCTCCCCATTTCTACCCTCCCCCCCCACTCCAAGATGGCATATATTCTGGTTGCCCCGTTCCCCAGTCAGCCCTCCCTTCTATCATCCAACTACCCTCCCATCCCCTTTTCCCTTCCTTTCTTGTAGGGCAAAATAAATTTCTATGGCCCATTGCCTGTGTATCTTATTTCCAAGTTGCATGCAAAAATTTTTTTTTTGTTTTTGAACATCTGTTTTTAAAACTTTGAGTTCCAAATTCATTCCTCTCTTCCCTTCCCACTCACCCTCCCTGAGAAGGCAAGCAATTCAACATAGGCCACATGCATATCGTTATGTAAAACCTTTCCACAATACTCATGTTGTGAAAGACTAACTATATTTTGCTCCTTCCTAACCTATCCCCCTTTATTGAATTTTCTGCCTTGACCCTGTCCCTTTTCGAAAGTGTTTGTTTTTGATTACTCCCTCCCCCTATCTGCCCTCCCTTCTATCATCCCCTTTTTTATCTTCTTCCTCCTTCTTTCCTGTGGGATAAGATGCCCAATTGAGTGTGTATGGTATTCCCTCCTCAGGTCAGATGTGATGAGAGCAAGATTCACTCATTCCCCCTCACCTACCTCCTCTTCCCTTCCTACAGAACTTCTTTTTCTTGCCACTTTTATGCGAGATAATTTACCCCATTCTATCTTTCCCTTTCTCCCTCTCTCAATATATTCCTCTCTCATCCCTTAATTTGATTTAATTTTTTTTAGATATCATCCCTTCATATTCAACTTACCCTGTGTACTCTATCTATATATATGCACACACACACACACACACACACACACACACCCTTCAGCTACCCTAATACTGAGGTCTCATGAATCATACACATCATCTTTCCATGTAGGAATGTAAACAAAACAGTTCAACTTTAGTAAGTCCCTTGTGATTTCTTTTTCTTGTTTACCTTTTCATGCTTGATTCTTGTGTTTGAAAGTCAAATTTTCTATTCAGCTCTTGTCTTTTCACTGAGAAAGCTTGAAACCCCTCTATTTTGTTGAAAATCCATATTTTGCCTTGGAGCATGATACTCACTTTTGCTGGGTAGGTGATTCTTGGTTTTAATCCTAGTTCCATTGACCTCTGGAATATCATATTCCAAGCCCTTCGATCCCTTAATGTAGAAGATGCTAGATCCTGTGTTATTCTGATTGTGTTTTCACAATACTCCAATTGTTTCTTTCTGGCTGCTTGCAGTATTTTCTCTTTGATCTGGGAGCTCTGGAATTTGGTGACAATATTCCTAGGAGTTTTCTTTTTAGGAACTATTTGAGGAGGCAATCTGTGGATTCTTTCAATTTCTATTTTACCCTCTGACTCTAGAATATCAGGGCAGTTTTCCTTGATAATTTCTTGAAAGATGATATCTAGGCTCTTTTTTTGATCATGGCTTTCAGGTAGTCCAATAATTTTTAAATTATCTCTCCTGGATCTATTTTCCAGGTCAGTGATTTTTCCAATGAGATATTTCACATTGTCTTCCACTTTTTCATTCCTTTGGTTCTGTTTGATAATATCTTTATTTCTCATAAAGTCACTAGCTTCCACTTGCTCCAATCTAATTTTTAAGGTAGTATTTTCTTCAGTGGTCTTTTGGACCTCCTTTTCCATTTGGCTAATTCTGCCTTTCAAGGCATTCTTCTCCTCATTGGCTTTTTGGAGCTCTTTACTGTTTGAGTTAGTCTATTTTTAAGGTGTTATTTTCTTCAGTATTTTTTGGGGGTCTTCTTTAGCCAGTCATTGACTTGTTTTTCATGGTTTTCTCGCACCACTCTCATTTCTCTTCCCAGTTTTTCCTCTACTTCTCTTGCTTGCTTTTCCAAATCCTTTTTGAGCTCTTCCATGGCCTGAGACCAGTTCATGTTTTTCTTGGAGGCTTTTGTTGTAGGGTCTTTGACTTTGTTGACTTCTTCTGGCTGTATGCTTTGGTCTTCTTTGTCACCAGAGAAAGATTCCAAAGTCTGAGACTGAATCTAAGTGCATTTTCGCTGCCTGGCCATGTTCCCAGCCAACTTATTTGACTCTTGAGCTTTTTGTCAGGGTATGACTGCTTGTAGAGTAGAGTGTACTTTGTTCCAAGCTTGAGGGGCTGTGCTGTTGTTTTCAGAGCTATTTCTATACAGCCAGCTCTGCCACACCAGCACTCCTCCTTCCCCAAGAAGGGCCTACCCAGACTGGACTCAGATCTTCAGCAGGTTCTGCACTCCTGCTCTGATCTGCCACTTAATTCCTCCCACCAGGTGGGCCTGGGGCCAGAAGCAACTGCAGCTGTAGTTCTGTAGCTGCACCACCTCCGCTGCCCCTGGGCGGTGGCCCAACTGCAAACTCCTTCACTCTGCCCCCACATGTTTTCCCACTAACCTTCTCTGTTGTCTTTGGTGTTTGAGGTTGGGGTTGAGAAGTCTGGTAAGTGACACAGCTCACTGATTCAGGGAGCTAGGGCCTGTTCCACTGAGCTCCTGGTCTGGTTGGTCCTGCCGCCGCCCATGCTGGGCTCCACTCCCCTCCGCTCCCAGCTCCGTGCATGATAGACCTCACCCAGTGACCATCCAGGCTGTCCTGGGCTGGAGCCCTGCTTCCCTCTGCTATTTTGTGGGTTCTTCATTTCTAGAATTTGTTCAGAGCCATTTTTTATAGGTTTTTGGAGGGACTTGACAGGGAACTCACGCAAGTCCCTGCTTTCCAGCCTCCGTCTTCCCCTCTGCCTTTCTTAATGCAGACAAAGAATGCATGAGATTTTTTGGTTGCATTCTCACACATCTGGTTCCTACTGATTTGGTTTGTTAGTCATCAAGCATTTATTAAAATGTGTCAGACACTATGCTAAACAGTGGAGATACATAGAAAGGTAAAAACAGTCCCTGCCCTTGGAGCTTACATTCTAATGGGGAAGACAATATGAAAATGATAGTATACATACAAAATGTACACAGAGTAGGTGGAAGGTAACCCCAGAGGGGAAGGCCTTTAGCAGAAAGTGGGATTTGAACTGAATACTGAAGGAAGCTGGGCAAACTAAGAGGGAGGAATGGGGAGTATTTTATGCATGGAAGCAAAGCCTGGCGTGGAAGGGTGAGGCCAGGAGATGGAATGTCATGTGCAAGAAACAGTGATGCGATCACAGAGTAGCTGGAGGGGAGAAAGTGTGAAAAAATTAAAAAGGTAGGTTGTGGAGGGCTTTAAATGCCAGAGGAATTTATATCTGCTCCTGGAAGTAACAGAGAACCACTGGAGTTCATTGTGTAGGTTCAGGGGACGGGATGTGGGCAGACCTAACCTTTAGGGAAATCACTTTAGCAACTGATTGGAGGAGAGATTGGAATAGGGAGGGACTTGAGGTAAGGAGATCAATTAGAAAGCCATAGTGGTGGCAAGAGGTGGCAAGAGGTATGGACAGCATGAGGCGAGACAAGGGGACGTAGAGAAGAGATGTTGTGAAGGTAGAAATTAAAAAAATATGGTAACTGACTGTATGTGTAGGGTGAGTGAAACTGAGGAATTGAGCATGACACCATGGTTATGAGCCCTTCAAGACTGTGAGGATGGTGGTTCTCTTGTCAGAAGAGGAGAGGGTTTGGGGTGAAAGATAATGAATTTTGTTTGAGTCACATGTTGAGCTTCAGCTACCTCAGAAACATCTAGGCAATTTGGGATATGAGACTAAAGCTCGGCAGAGAGACTTGGATTAGCTATATGTATTTATGTATGTATGTGTACAGATGTATGTATCTATGAAGGAAGATATGTATGTTATGTGTGTGGATGTTTGGGAATCATATACATAAAGATGATCACTGAACCCCTGGGAGCTGATAAGATCGCCAAGTAACAGTATAAAGGGGAAACGAAATAAGACCTAGAACATAGCTTTACGGATAAGCATGTTATTGGGCATGACACAGATGAAGATACAGCAAAAGAAACTGAAAGTGAATGAGCAGACAGACAGATAGGAGGAGGAGCAGAAAAGGGAAGCATTATGAAAACCTGGCAAAGAGAGAGTATTCATGTGAAAGTGAGACAGAGAGGTTAGAAAGGATGAGAATTGAGAAAAAGGCCATCAGATTTGGTAATTAAGAGATTACTGTTAACTTTGGAGAGAACATTTTCTGTTGAATAATGAGGTCAGATGCCAGATTACTGAGAATTTTAAAAAGACAGTGAGGAAAAAGAAATGGAAACCCTAAACACACATGGCTTTCTTTCTTTTTGGGAGCAGATAGTAAGTTTATTTGGTGAAAGCAGAGAGCAAATAGGCCAAAGAGGACATCTGGTGGGTGTTGGATGGAAGTAAGGATGCTGGTAACCCTGAAAATGTAGCTACTTGCTTCAGGGGCAAGAGGATTATTTCACACTGAGAAAGTTAGGGAATCCTTTGTGGAAAGGGGAATTGTTCTCAGCCATTCAGCACCACCCAGTCTAGCTCTTCATAGCTGATACGGTTGTTGCTGTCCTTTCGCCCTGCCACCAACACTTCCGTTTCTTCCTGTTATTTTCTCACCCAGCCCCACCATGACTGTGCCATTCCCTTCTTTATCAAACACCCAAAGCCCATCTCCATAGTCTTCATCTGTTCCCTGGTCCTTATTCTTTCCTATGGTCTGTGGCATTGGCAGAAAGTGTTCAAAGTCTAGCACCTTCACATTCATCTCATCACTCTTGGGATTCCCTAAGACCTTGAGCACCTCAGCATTGGTAGAGTTCTGGCTCAGGGTTTGCATTATGTCCTCACACTGGCTGTATAAGATCTTTCCATCCATGTTTGGTCAAACAGCTGGAAGGCCTCCTTGAACTCTGCTGTCTGATCCTATGTGAAGTCGCACATCTTAGCTATGCAGCTCACTCATACTGCTGCTGCTTTGTCCACATGCAGCTTTCTTAAGGAGTTTATCTGAGAAGGTAGGGAGAGATATGATATGATAGCTAGAGAAGATGGTCTGATTAAGGGGGAAGAAATGGGCATATTTGTAGGCAGCAGGAAAGGAGCAGATATGGAGACATCAAAGATTAGAAAGATAAAAGGTAAGGTAGTGGAGGGCAAATGGCTAGAGAAAATGGGAGGGACTGAGATCACGACTGCATATAGAAGGATTGGCCTTGGTAAGGAAAATGGGCCACCTCTTCATGTGAGAAGTGAAGGAGGAGATAGTGGTGGAAGAAATCTGAGTGGTATGAGATGAGGAGGTTAGAAGAAAGACCTCTTGGAGAATACTGAGCTTGCAGTTCATTAAGACCCTCAGATCTTTTTCACACGATCTGTTGTCTATTCACATCTCCCACATCCTATACTTGTAAAATTGATTCTTTAAAACCAAATGGAAACCTTACATTTATGTCAGTTACACTTTGTTACTCAGTTTGGCCTACCATTCTAACCTGTTTAGATCTTTTTGGATCTTGTCTCTGTCATCAAACATGCTCACTGTTCCTTCCAGATTCGTGTCATTTGCAAATTCATCAATTAAGCCATCAGGTCCTTCAGGCAAATCTTAGATTTAAAAGGTTGGTTAGTACAGGGCCAAGGACAAATCACTAGATCTGCCTCCAAGGTGACATCAACCCATTAATGGCTACTTTTTGGGTCTAGCCATTCAGTCAGTTCTAAATTCACCTAACTGTACTGTTATCTAGCCTGTGTCTCTCCATCTTTCCCACAAGTAAAGCATGAAAGACTTTGTAAAAATTCTTTGTTCCTACTGAGCCTCAGTTTTCACATCTGTAAAAGGGACATAGTAATATTGGCACTACCTACCTCACAGGTTTGTTTTAATGAAATCGCTGTATAAACCTTAAAGCACTAGCCGTTAGATGTTAGAAATCATATTCTAGTGACAAGAGTTGGAAATTGAGAGAATGCCCATCAATTGGGGAATGGCTGAATAAGTTGATAGAGGAATGTAAAGGAATGCTATTGTGCTATGAGAAATGATGAGCAGGTGGATTTCAGAAAAACCTGGAAAGGCTTACATGAACTGATGCTGAGTGAAGTGAGCAGAACCAGGAGAACATTGTACATAGTAACAGCAACATTGTGCAATGATCACCTATGATTAACTTAGCTCTTCTCAGTAATACAATGATCCAAGACAATTTCAAAAGACTCATGCTGGAAAGTGCTATCTACATCCAGACAAAGAGCTATGGAGTCTGAATGCAAATTGAAGCATACTATTTTCACTCTTTTGTGGCTTTTCCCCTTTGTTCTGTTTCTTCTTTCACAACATGACTAATGTGGAAATATGTTTACATGATTGCACATGTATAACATATGTAAGATTACTTGGCATCTTGGAGAAGCAGGTTGGGAGGGTGAAAAACTTTGAAACTCAAAATCTTATTAAAAAAATGAATGTTGAAAACTATCTTTATATGTAATTTAAAAAGAATACTATTTACCAAAACAAAAACAAATCGGATTCTAGTCCATTGCTCAAAACATAGGCAGCCAGGGGGAGCAGTGGCTAGAGTTCTGGACTTAGTTTCAGAAAGACCAGAGTTCAAATTCTACCCCAGACAATTATCAGCTGTGAGGCCCTGGATAAGTCATTTATGCTCTTTCAGCCTCAGTTTCCTCATCTGAAAAGTAGGGACAGTAACAATAACTACCTCTCAGGGCTGTCTTGAGGATTTAATGAGAATATTTGTAAAGTGCTTTGCAGTCTAAAAGCTCTGTATAAATGCTAGCCCTGGCTATTATTATTATCATATAGAACAGAGTTTGGCTTCTCTTTAACTTAAAGATACATTGATAGCAATTGAATTCTCTAATGATCAGAATTCTCTTGAGCAGGGCACAGTGTACCAGGAGAGAAGAAAATGCCAGTAAAGAAATTAACATGTTATGGAGTATGCCCTCAGGTATTGTCCTGGGTCTTCCTTGTCATTAATAGATAAAGCCTTGAAAATGTTTCTCTATACTAGGTAGAAGCTTCCTCATTAATGCCCAATTAAGGATGATTGAATCATGACTATCTAGATATCTAAGCCCCACCCTTGGATTTGGCCTTTTAAAAGGTGGGCAAACATAGAGACTGAAATTGAACTAATAAAGAGAAATGTCCTTTAGAGAGGGATTTCAGGCAAAGATCACTTCTCTGGAAGAGAAACCTGAGTATCTGCAAGACCCCTTATCCTCAAAGTAAAAGGGCATCATATGGTTTGGGAGATGGCAGCAGCCAAGGGTAGTAACCCAGCCATAAGTAGCTATTGGGTTAAGATCCCAGAGTGTGAAGACTCGACAGCAATAAGAACAGATGAGTTCCTGGAAAAGTAGAGGGATTTGAGGGCCAGTGTTCCTAAAGACTAAGTCCATCCTGGGCCAAAGCTCCTGGAAAAAAGGAAGAAGAATCCCTTGATAACACTAAGTTCCCAGACCAAGTGGAGGAGCTACTAGAACCAAGCAGATGCCAGAGCCAAGGGGCAGCAAAGAGTAGAACCATAATGCTGTATTGGCAAGCACCCTTGCACATCCAGATTGGCTTGCCACTGCCGGTTCTTTGATCTGCTTTTCTAAAGGAAAGACAGCTTCAAAGGGTTAATAATTTATTTTAATTAAAGATATTAAAGGTCTTAAAGGTATTTAATTTTAATTAAAGATATTCAATTAAAGATATTAAAGAAGGTAAAGGTCATTCACTAGTTCAGGGGAAAGGTCAGCACCCTGAATGTGGAGAAGATACAGAGAGAAATTAGCACAGAGATCTAACAGACAGCGCTCTACTGTCTAAACAAAGTAATAGATACATAGTCACCAGACAGGGAGTGCCAACATTTGGATTTGAAAAGTGGAGAGCTCCTTAACAATGGCCACCCAGAGTCTTGTCTGGCCAAATCACAAAGACCTCAGGCAAACATTCTTCCCAGGAGTGAGCCCCAAAGCAAAATCACACCTCAGAATGTATATACACTTTGGCTAATAGGCTCAGAGCCAGAAAGCATCACAACCCTCATGACTTAGTGCCCAATTAGCTCAGTACTAAAAAGTGTGAAAGCCTTCCTGCAAGCAAGCCTCCCAGTAAGCAAACTTCCCTTCAGCAAGCTTCCCCTTAGGCAAGTTCCTCCTGCAATGGACTCTATGTGACTCAGAATGTATCACAGCTGTGAACTGGGCCAGAGCTCAAAGCAGCAAGATATCTGGGGTTGAAATACCTGTATACCTTTAGACCTGGGAACACAGCCCCTGTTCCAAGGAAAAAAGGGAATACATATGATCACATACGTAGGGAAGATCTTATATTCCATTATTCTGTTCCATTAACCTTACAAATGCAAAGAAGCAAACCACTAGTGTATATGTTTGAGGGAGGGGGAAGGGATCAGCACTTTATCAGCTCCATCTGATTTCCCCTTTGGGTGTGTGGGCAACCAGATTAGTTCTATAAGGCTGCGGTGATTAGATAGGTAGCTAAGTGGGGCAGTCCTCAGATACTTACTGTCTGTGTGACCCTGGGCAAGTCACTTTACTTCTGTTTGTTTCAGTTTCCTCAACTGTAAAATGAGGTTCATAATAAGACTTATCTCTCAGGGTCGTTGTGAAGCTCAAAAGAGATGATATTAGTAAGTGCTTTCCACAGAGCCTGACAGGTACTATATAAATGCTTATTCCATTCCTTTCCTTGTATATGTCCTTGGGAAAATGGGGATCACTATAGTGAGAAGGGTCAACTCTCTCATGACCCTGAGGATTTGCCTCTCATAGGGGCATCTCAGCCCTTAGGGAAGTGTTATTGGTACAGCATTATCTTGACTGTTTATGGTCTGTGGTATGAGTTGTTTTTGTTTTGTGTTTTTGTCTGGTTATAGAAAACCTGTCCTAAATTACATATATTGTTATTCTGAGTGCGTTCATGAATGTAGAGGGCCCTTTCATTTTTTTCTTTAGAGACCTATACATGAGTTAAATCCCCTGATGTTCTCATGAGAAATCCCAGACAGGGTCACAAACCAAAGAGAATGATTTGTGAGATACTTGCAATATTGAACCCAAATTACGTAAAAATGCAATTGTGGTTTGGGTCAATGGTTTACCCACATTATCGTTCCTTATATGTGGTTCCTTATTTCTCATGCCAATAAGGAAACTAGCATATAGTTTTCTTATCACTTTCAGTTATTCTGTAAAGCATCAGTACTTCCCAAGGAGAACAGAAGATTTCAAAAAATGAGGGATTTCAGAAGTCATCATATCCAAGTCTGTTATTTTTATAGTTGAGAAAACACTAAGAACCATATAAATGAGATAACATTGTCTGAGGTTACATAGTAAGCTGACCTATCCCTTGTTATAGGGATACATGCATCATAAACCTTTGCTTTAACAGTCAATAGTAAATCTGTACCTATTTTTCATCATATAGTTTACTTGCTGTACTTATAGTTAAATTACTCAATACAGTGGCCATCACACATACACACACACACACAGAAGGATACAGAAAGGGATGACAATGTGAAGATTTTGTAATTCAAGGGCAGCCACAGGTGGTTTGGGTAGTTCAAGAACCAGTAATATCATCTCGCGATAGCCAGATGATGTCAGGCAAAGATGCTTTGGCTGTCAGTGAATCTATAGTCTACAGCCAAGGAATGGCAAATCTCCAGAACCAATACAAACTGCTCCCAGATTACACAAAGAAGTTGACAATCCTATGGAGATTGATGACTGGAACAGTTCATGTGTTCTGCCACCTTTGACTTCACCCCCCCATTGCTATCTTTTTTTCCCTTTGATAAGTGATACTAGCTAACAGTTATAAGTTGTATCAGTCATATAGAATGGTGCTTTCTTGCCAAGTTATATTAGCTAACAGTTACATATTTGAGTATATTTGGGCAAAGAAGAGTGACTTATCCAGGCACATCTCACATTTTTTACAATTAAAATAAACAGACTTCGGGTTATTATCTGGCTTTTTGCCTTACCAACAGTTGTGCTCAATACATTTTGTCCATATAGTGATAGATGCTTAATCAGGTCCATGGACCTCATCCCTTAAACAAGGTCTCTTAACCCTTTTCGTGTCATGTACCCTTTTGTTAATCTGGTGAAGTTTACACAACCCTTCTCAGAATAACGTTTTTAAATGCATAAATAAAATACATTGGATTACAAAGGAAGTCAATTATAGAGAAATATGGTTATTTACCAAAAAAAAAAATGTTCATGCACTCTAAGTTAAGAACCCTGCTTGCTCTAAGAGATTTGACAAGAGAAAACAACTTTTTTTCTAGAGAAGTGTACTCAACTTGCTGGGAAAGTAACTAAAAATATTTTAAACCCCTGGGACTCAGTTTTCTCATTTGTAATGGATGGGGAGTTGGTTGGATTAGATGGTCTTTGAATTTCCTTCTAGCTCCAAATATATGATTCTGTGATTTTACTTTTGACTCAGTTCTAGATATCAAGAAGCAGGAATAGTAACTTCCCTTTAATAGTAGACACTATATCCATATCATCCTCCTGATCTACACACACACACACACACACACACACACACACACACACACACACACTACAACACATCAAGACAAAGGAAATTAGGTCACACACACGTTGCCCTATCAAGTGCTTACAAACTTTCTCTTAATATTGTTTTTCAAGAATTTTACTACTAATTGAAATCAAGGTCATGATTCTGACAGGTAGCATTGCATAACTTGATAGAGAACCGGCCTTGAAGCCAGGAAGACCTGGGCTCTAGGCCTGCACATCCTGGCTACGTGAACCTGGATAAATCATTTAACCTCTTAGCGAGTATCTGTATAATGCTTTAAGGTTCGAAGAGATCTTTACAAATATTATCCCCTCTTATCCCTCACAACAATCCCAGGATATAGAGGCTATTACTGGCCCCATTTTATAGATGTGGTAACTGAGGAAAACAGAAGCAAAGGGGCTCCCAGAGTCACAGAGCTAGTAAGTGTCTGAGGTTGGACTTGAACTCATGCCTTTCTGACTCTATCCATGTTGCCACCTAGCTGCCTCTACTGCCAACAGTCAGAATTAAAATACAGAAGACTCATAAGTGTACATTAACAAGCACTTAAAACATAAGGCTATGGCCTATTGTGCTCTTCCAAAGGGTAAAAACAACTTTGTAGGACTGCTAAACAGATAATTTCAGATTCACTGGATATGCACTTTGGATGTGTATTGTCTGAACAACTCACAAAGCCTAGATCACAGTGGCTAGACAGCCACGCCTTTTTCATTCTTTTAGCTGTAGACTCCTTCTGGCCATGGTGACCTTTTCCAAAAAGCTGTTGCAGAACTTTCCCTCCTGTGGGGCAGCAAGCCCCCAACTCAAGAACTCCCAATCTCTCAAACTCAGGATGTTATTGATAGTGCAGGAAATGCCCTTTTCTCAGCATCACAGTTTGGTGTCCTAGGCTCAGTAAGAAAACCAAACAGAAGGATTTGAAGTCCAATTTCAGGCTCATCTGAGCAAACATATACCCTCACAGCCACGGTGCACATGCCTCCATTAAAAGGGGAGGGGAGAGAAATCTCCTCACTCACTGCCCCCCCATCCCGCTTTGGAAGTCCAAGGGAAAGATAGCATTCACTGCATTGTAACAAAGAGGTCAGAAGCCATTTCTCCTTTTCCCTTATATAGCTTATTGAGTGAGCAAGTGTTTCCTGACTGTTTCTGATCGTCTTCAGCATACCATTCATGGGGCCACACGGGAAGCAAACTGGAGCTGCTGGTCACAAATGTCCTTTATTTAGCAAGAGGCTCAGAGAATGTGGCCCACAGAAGGGTCCAGAGAGTATACTGAGCCTCCTCACTCCCGTTATACCCTTTCAAATATACCTATGCACCTATTTATATGGAGACATAACTATATGTGTGCCTGCCCGTAGTTAACATGTATGTATATAATGGATTATGCACACATATGCATGCAGGTATGTATATAATATGTATGTACGTATTATTTAGGTCATTTATTTGTACCATATATGTATGTATACACATATACATATACCACATACACATGTATATGTATATACATATGCGTATATATACATACATATATACATGCGTATATGTATGGGGAGAGAGAGAGAGAGGCAACTTGGTGGCCTGGTGGCCTGGTGGATAAAGCTCTGGACCTAGAGTCAGGAAAACCTAAGTTCAAATCTGGCCTCAGAAACTTATGACCCTGTGAGGTGTGATGTGTGTGACCCTGGACAAGTCACCTAACCCTGTTTGCCTCAGAAGGAACTCTGTGCTCAACAATTAGAGGTGTCTAAAACTGCAATGATCTGCCTCCTAATGCAGTAGTTTCCCTCTCACAACTCATTATCTTCCCTCTAAAACCTGTTCTTCCTCCAAATTTCCCTGTTTCTGTTGAGGACACCACCACTCAGCAACCTCAGAGTCATCGATTTTTCCTTCTCCCTCACCTCCCATATCCAATCAGTTACTAAATCTTGTTGATTCTACCCTTGCCACATCTCTCACATCATTATTCTTCTCTTCATTATCCTAGCCCTGGTCCTCATCCCCTGTTTTGCAAACTAATGTCATGATTTCCCCATTCATTTTCCTGCTTCCAATCTTGCCCTTCTCCAATTTGTTTTCCATTGAGTTGCCAAAATAATTGCCCAAGTCACAGGTCTGCCATGTCACTCACCAGCTCAAATATTTTCAGGGGCTTCTTTTTGACTCTGAGAATAAGATACAAATTCACACTCTCTGGTTCCCTCAGACTTTTTCACACTTATTTATATTATTTCCCTCCTTGTGCTCTCCACTCTAGCTGAACTGGTCTACCAGCTGATCCCCGATCTTAGCATTCCATCTTTTACCACTGGGCTCTGGCACAGACTTTCTTCCATACCTAGGATCCCCTTCCTCGTTGTCTCAGGCTTTTGAAATCCATAGCTTTCTTCAGGGCTCAGCTCAAGTGCCATCTCCTATTCAAAATCTTTCCTCGAAGGGGTTAGTACCCTCTCCCTTTTAAAATTACCCTATGTTTATTTAACTGTATTAGTCTGCATGCCCCTTGAGGTCAGAGACTCTTTCATTTTATCTTTGCATCTTCACTGCCTAACATTAATGAATGGCTGTCAATTGGAATTGAGTTGTTTGCCAGACCTGGAATCATGACACTTGGGTTCTGACTCTACTACATAACAAATGTGTCACCATGGGCAGATTGTTTAGCCTGTCTGTGCGTCCAAGGGGCATATAAACCCATAAGATGATAATCATACTTCTACACATGGCTAATGTAAAAAAAGTGTTTTGTAAACCCAAGGGGATATATCTAAGTGTGATTTAGTAATAAATAGGTATAGCCTCTGTACTAGCCAGCGCCATGCCATTATAACCTTGAATAGATGTTTGTAAGGGTTATTTTTTGGCAAAATATGGTTTGGACTTCCACCCCAGCATGAAACTGGGGACCTTTAAGTTTACAGATGAGCTTCCACTCGGGTCTAGATACTCAGTTATTACCATGCTAAGAGAAATGTAGATAAACAATTGCATAATCAAATGGATCTATGATCATTTCGATTGTTCCTTCTGACAACACCAATAGCAAATCATTGATACTTGCCCATGCTATGCAGCTTTTATGCGTTTCCTCCCATAAGTCAGACTGTTTTATTTTTTATTTTTGTACTTCCAGGGCCTAGGCTTCAGAAAGAGAGAAAACACACACATACACACACATAGAAAGAAGGAGGAGGATAAAAAGGAAGAGAAGGAGGAGGAGAAGAAGATGAAGAAGAAGGAGAAGAAGGAGTAGGAGAAGGAGGAGGAAAAGAAGGAAGAGGAGGAGAAGGAGAAAGAGAAGAAGGAGGAGGAGGAGGAGAAGAAGGAGAGAGGGAAGCGTTAAGCTTTTTAGGTGTCAGGACTGGCTAAGCTCAAAGGATAGGCATACAAAAGTAAGCCAGACAGTCCCTACCTTCAAGGAGCTTATGTTCCAATAGGGGAAGACAACACATAAAGGGGAACTAGAAAGTGAAAGAGGGTGATGTGGGAAATTTCAAGACTGAATGACTGTGACTAAGAGAGTTTGTTCTCAGTAACATAAAGCGGGAAATAAATAATGCCTCCTCTCTGATTCTAGCAAATCTGTATCTAAGAATAAGTCAACCAGCTGTTTCCCCTCAGCATTCTATGTACAATAGGCAAAGTATAAATTTAAATACTGCTTCAGGAGGCTGTGACTATAAGCACGAAAGATGAATTAAAAAGCAATTGGTTATTCATAGCAGCATTTCTTACAGAAGCAAAAAACAAGTAACAAAATGGGCTCCCACTAGTGGTGGAATGACTGATCATGCCATAGCATATGAATGTAGTGGAATATATTTGTGCCATAAGAATATAAGGAATTCAGAGAAACATAGGGAAGTCAGTCTTCTATGATCAACTGCAGGAAAAAAAAAAGAAAAAGCAGAGCCAGGAGAATAATGTTTGTGAGGCCTACTGTAATGTCAATGGAGGCCACACTAAAGGGCAGTTGAACTTAGAATAAAGGCAAAGAGCCAGCCAGTAATAAAAAATACTTCCCTTCTGGGATGGAGGCAGCAGTGGAAGCTAAATGTAGCCTTCCCTGGCAGATGTAGTCATTGCTTCAATGACTTTGCTGAACTGTTTTTATTAGAACAGCAGATTCTGTTGTAATAAATTCTGGGAGAGAGTATATGTCAGGAAATGACTGAGATGTAAAGAACAGAAAGCACCAATATAAATCATCTGGTCTGTCCCACTTACATATTATGTATCCAATATTCTTATGTAGGCATGCCGAAATGTGTATAATATATCTTTAAGCCATGGTTCATAGTGATTGGAATACCAGAGTAAAACAATTTTTTGAGTCCAAAATACCCATTGAATCTTTGAACAAGGGCAGGGATCCTTAAAAAAAAAAAAAGTAAAGGTTACTGACCCACAAGGGAAAGAAAGGCCATTAAGGGTTCTGTAAATTTTTTTGAAAAAGTAGATGGGTTGCAATCTTCATGGTGTGGGGGGGAATGCCCACATTGATGAGATCATAGATGTACAAAAGTAAAGAAATCATTAAAAAAAAATCACCCATGGCAGGTCATCATTACCTTTTGTACCCCTAGAGAAATGTAAAAAGTACCAAACACCTTCCATCTGAATTGTGATCTTTTTGTCCCCACACCAGTTTTCTATGAAATCACCAACTTCCTTTCAATGCTCTCAGGACAAGCACATTTCTTGAAAGGGTTGTTAACTCAGCTGATCTGAGAGAGTCTAAATAAAGCTTCCTAAATCTAGAAATTTTAAGGTAACCTGTAGTGAATCAAAACAGTCAACTCCCATACTGGTTTATGTGAGGACAGGGGAAATGAAAATCATCTTGCAAGCTTTGCACAAGGTAAATTTGAGTCCAAGATTGTTCTGAATGTAAAATACTCATTTATAGATAGCAAGTAATCCCATCCTTCTCCCTAAAGAGTTTGTGATAGATACAGGATTATAGGAAAGAGCATTCTTGTCCAACCCCAAAGTTTTACAGATATTTACCATGGGAAACCACATGCATACTACAAATGATAACAGAAGGGGCCCATGTTGGAGGTAAGTGGGCCTCAGATATACCCCACAGAGTTATCAAGTCTGACTATGTCACCTTTTGTTCAAGAAACTCTCGTGTTTCACTGTTGTTTCTTGTATCAATGCAAATCCCTCTCTTTGGCCTTTAAAGCCCTTCTCTGTCTGGCTCTGACCCATCTTTCCAGTTCTATTACACGTTACTCTTTCTTGTGTACTTTACAGGTTTTATTTTAAAGAGGCCATTCCCTGCCTCATTTCTGATTAAGTCTTAATCACTAAATGGGTGTTGCCTCAGTCAAACTAAGACCTGTTAAAGACCTTAGCTTAAAAAGGCCAAGGTCCCCCACGGCATCCTGGGCCATCTCCAATCATCCTGATCTGTATCCGGACCCAGATGGTTCCGGAGGAGAAAGCGAGCCTGGTGACTTTGCACAGCCCTGCCTCACTTAAATCCAATTCACTTGCATGTCCTGGCACCACCTCCCTGAGATCATGATCCTCTTCTAGAATGAAGGACAAACAGTAGCAGCAGCAGCAGCAGCAGCAGAAGCAGCAGCAACTTTACAGGTTAGTTTAGTTGGCCAAGTTGCTCCCCCTCACATATGACATTCCTTCTCTCGTTCCCCATTCCTGGAATTCTCTCTCCCCTCCCTTTTTCCTTGCAGAATTCCTTGCCTTCTTCAATGATCAGCTCAAGTTATCTTCTACATGAAACCCTTCTTGACCTTCCCCTCCCCCACCACAGTTCCTACTACCTTCTCCACCCAGAATTATCCTATATTTACTTTGAATATATTTTATATCTCCAGGTATATATACATGGCATTTCCCCGATAGAATGTAAGCTTCTTAAGAGCAGGAACTATTTCATTTTTCTCTTCCTATTCCTAGAAATTAGCATAGTGCCTGCTGGGTGGTGGTTGCTTTATAATTGTTTGTTGACTAATTTATAGATTGATATTATCAACAATAACTTGAACATGAGAAGGGATAAAAGATTTTGCCAAGGACCCAAGGCAGCTAGGTGGCACAGCGGATAGAGCAATGGGCCTGAAGTCAAGAAGACCCGAGTTCAAACCCAGCATCAGATGCTTACTAGCCCCCAACTTGTGGCAAGTTAATTAACCTCAGTTTCCTCATCTGTAAAATAGGAATAAAAAATGGGTTGTTATGAGAAGCAAATGCAATAATATATCCAAATGCTTTGCAAAGCTTAAATCACTGTATAAATGTTGTCATTCATTATTAAGTATTTCACATAGACTTTAAGAGTCCTACCAGATTCAGGTGTTTTTTAAAAATCCAGGCAGAAAAATACCATAACACCCATTGGGGTTTTCTAAACCTGAATAGTAATGCAGGAAACAGTAGATGTTTGTTTGTTTTTGGTTTTTGGTTTTGTTTTGAATCAACTAATGCCCCCAAGTTAGCAGGCCAAGACAAACAACTTCACCCAAGGTATAGAAAGGACTGGCTAGGGTGCCCATGGTGGCCTGTCAATGATCTTTGAAGTATCTAGGAGGAACAGAAGATGTACTTCAGGACTGGGGAAGGGCAAATGCTACCAATAGTTTTCAAAAGAGGAAAGAATGTGGTCTCTTCAGACTGTGGGTTAATGAGTTTGATTTCAATTCCTGGAAGAAGTCAAGAAAATATTATTAAAGGGAAAGTTTGTGAGCATTGAGCAGGCAAATCATTGTAGCCTGACCTAATATGCTTTTTTTTTTAATATTGATCATGACGATGATGTTAGGACAGAAACCGGACCTGTAATTTTATCGTCGAAGAGAACCACTGGGTGAGGGAGCTCCTTCTACCGATGTTGATCGGGAGCTTCTCGGCCACAGTTTTAGAAAGTCACCTAGCCCTAGAACACAAAGAGATTAAGTGACTTGTCCAGGGTCACACAGCCAGAATGTGCAGGCCTTGAGCCTAGGTCTTCCTGGCTTCAATACCATCTCTGTATTAACTCTACAATGCAGCCTTTCGGTCTCATGAGCTCAATCTCAATTCCTGGTAAAATTCTAGAAAACAGAAACAGTTTATGAGCATTTGAGAGGGCAAGACATTCATGAGTGACCTAATTTTCTTTTTCTTGATACTTATAGATGAGGAAGATGACATGGATAGGTGGTCTAGATTTAAATAAGACAAATGTCATGGGATTTTTGAGCTGGCAGCTCCCTTAGAGGTCATCTAGTCTGACTGTATTATTTTATAGTCAAAAAGGCTGAGGGCCAGCAAGGTTGAATACTTGCTTGATTTTGCACAAGGTTATTGCCTATAGCAGAACCAGGATTCACATTTAGATCCTCTGCCTCCAAATCCATTGTTTCTCCCACCAATTTCTGTAGGAATCTTTCCTGAAATCCTTGTGGAAAAGATGGTAGATGTGGGTTAGACGTTAATACAGTTTGGTTGATTCAGATCTGGTTGAATGGACAAATAAAGTGTTGATCGATAGGATCAATCATAGAAGGATCTTCTCTTTTCCCTATTTAGTTCAACATTTATATTGATGACTGATGACTTGAATAAAGGTACAGATGGTGTGTTTATAAAATTTGCAGATGCCAGGAAGCTTAGAGAAAGGGCTGACCCTCTGGAGGACAACATCTGAATTCTTGAAAAGTTATTAGATCATGGATTTTGAGTTGGAAGGGACCTTAGAGGCCACTGAGTTCAATCTTTTCACTTTACAAATGAGGAAACTAAGGCAGAGAGAGGTTAAATTATTTTCCCAGGATCATACAGCTACAAAGTGTGTCAGGAAGGTTATGAACCTGAGTCTTTCTGATTACAAATTCATTATGAAATTCATGAAATTCATTATGCCTTTTACTGCTTCAAATCCTAACAGACTAAAATAATGGGCCAAATTGGACATGATAAAGCTTAATACCATGCCTAGCACAGTGGCTGGAACTTAAAAGGCACTTTAAAAATGTTTATTGAGGCAGCTGGATGGCCCATTAGTTAGAGTGCCCTGCCTGGAGTCATGAAGATTTGACTTCAAATCCAGCCTCAGATAGCTGTGTGACCCTGGGCAAGTCACTTAACCTCAGTTTTACCTCAGTTTTCTCATCTGTAAAACAGGGATAATAATAACACCTACCAATAAGGGCTGTTGTGAGGATTAAATCAGAGAATAATTGTAATTAGCATAGTGCCTGGCACATAGAAAGTGTTATATAAATACTAGCTATTATAATTAATATTGATGAATGATGGGGATAAATATAAAATTCTATACTTTGTTTTAAAAAATCAACTTCATATGAAGTAGAAGGCTGCAACTAGCTCTTATCAGCTCATAAGAGTCAACTGACAAATTTTCAATGTGAACATTTACACCTTGGAAATTGGCAAATACAACAAAACAAGAATTAATTTGTTATTTTGTTGACTGTCTAGACTTGAGAAAGTGATGGAGAAAATATTAGTAAGACATATTAACCTTAAAAGTGTTTTGTATGTATATTTTTTGTTGGGAGGGGGCGGTCTGGTTGTTAAATGTTTGTCAACACACCCCTGTATCAAATGTATGGTATTGGGGGAAGTGGCTAGACACTAGTCCTTGATTAAAAAAACAAAAGGAAGCAATGTGGTGCAAAGGAAAGCATGTTGGATTTGGAGCTAGGGATCTGAGGCTCAAATCTCTCCTCTGCTACTTATTACCTATGTGACCTCAGGCAAGTCACTTAACCTCTTAAAAAATAAGGGATTGGACAAGACCTTAATCAGTGTGCAATGATATATATATTAAAGGAGGGATAGATAGATGCATAGATAGTTAATAAACATTTATTAAGTGCCTGCTATAGAGGACAAAGCTTTTATAAAACATGTAATATGTGCTAGGTGCTGTGCTATGAGCTAGGGATGCAAATACAAGCAAGCTAGTTCCTGCCCTCAAGGTGCTTACCTTCTAACAGGGTAAAAGGACATTGTAAAGCCCAGAACACAGATGGGGAAGGGGCCAAAGTGTGGAGAAGACAGGTAAGTGACATGGAAACTGAGTCCTGGTAAGATTAGGTAAAACCTCACCTGTCAGAGCCAGGAGATCCAGAGAGCAGAGTACAAGGTTCCTATTAAAATGTGAGTTCCTGGGAGGGAGATGAGAAATGATAGCCAGACAGCAGATAGCCTGGTGCGTAGAGAGCAGAAAAGTATACCCAAATGATAGAAGAAATAGTGTGAGTTGAAAGGAGAGAGGAGATGGAATAGATTTTTGCAGAGGAAGAATTGACAGGCGTTGGCAACACATTGGATATGGGAGGTGAGGGAGAAGGAAAAATCAAAGGTGAGTGACTCAGGGAAACAGAAATAGGGAAATTAAGATGAGGGGCAGGTTATGAATTTAGTTTTAGTCAGTTGAATTTTAGGTGGCAGGAGTATATCCAGGTGGAGGTATCTAGTAGGCAATTAGAAATGTAAAAGTGGAACCCTGAGGAAGAATCAGGACTAGAGCTATGGTTTGGGAGTTACTTACATACATGTGATAATTGAGACCATGCGAAAGGATGTTACAGTGAAAATATTCTAGATGTTATGAGTTAAATTTAACAAAAAGGTAAACCCAGGCACCTTTCTCTGAGCAGATAATAATTTATTAGCAGAAGCACTACTTGCCAATAAAGCAGGTCTAATGACTGACTCTTTTAGCTAAAAGACAAAGAATTGGAAATGTAACTCCTTTTTGTAAGCATGGAACAAAGAATAGAACAGGGTAGGTCAGGAAATCATACCATTAGTTATGGGATTGGCAAAATCATGGGGGTGAGGGATCAGGACTGGTTACATTAAAGAAAGTGGGCATACACACACAGGGCCACCCCTCTCTATCTTGAGGGAATGTTTTGTGAATTTATGGGATCCAGCTACATCCTGGGTCATTGATAGTGGGCAGAAGCAGCAGACTCACAGGTACCTGGGGATGAGACAAGACTTATCGATGAAGATGAGGCTGGGATGGGGCAAGGTCAGCCTGTTCACTCTCAGGGATAGTGCACAGATGTCGTGGAGTTTCTCAGGAGCTGGAGTTATAAGGGATAACAAGCTTCCTTGGCACAAAGTGATTTGCAGGTGGTGCTAAGATAACAGTTCCCTTAGAGTTAAAATGTTTTTTTGACAGTATTGAACTTCCAAACTTAGCTCAGAGATTTTCTTTAACTAACAGTGATTGTGGGAAAGCTTAAACCTTTGCATCTAACTGGAGAGAGGCAGAATAAACTTTTGAACTTGGGAGCTTCTGTGCTCAGAGACAGAGAAGAGGTATAGGTTTCTTATATAAAATACAAAATATGGTTACAGAATAGAATTAATTACAGAGTGAAATAAAATATAAAATGTAGGATCAATAATCAATTTTCACAGAGATTTGGAATCGGAGAGTCTGTATTAACAAGCCCTGGTTCTTTTATATATTGCCTTATGACTTTGAGCAAATCACTTCATCTACCTGGGCCTCAGTTCCCCCATCTATGAAATGAAGGGTTTGGATCTGTTGATCTCCATGGCCCCTTCCAAGTCCAAATAAGATATCAGATATGATCCTCAGATATGTAATATGGAAAGAGAAGATAAGGCTGAAGATAGACCCTCGTGGGGTGCCCACATTTAGGGGATGGGAGGAGGAAAGAGAGGGAAGTAGAGTAACCCTAAATGAAGTAAAAATAGTTGAATTGCTAGTCATCTGATCAGGAAAATACTAAATGAACTATAAGACAAAAAACTCCTCAATGAAGTGACCAGCTTCATTTTGAGTAAAAGCTAAAATTTAATGGTGGGTTCCCTTCAATTTCTGAAATATTTCAAGGCCAACTAATCAGTCCTATAATGTGGAGAAAAGGACACTGGCCTGGAATCATTGAGACTCAGGGTCTGGTCCTGGCTCTGTCACTTACTAGCTTTGTGACCTTGGGCAAGTTTCTGGCGTCTCTAGTTGCATTTCCTCTTTTTTTTTCTTTTAATTAAGGGGATTGGGCCTTCCTAGTTCAACATTCTATGGCCACAATTTTTCAATCTTTGGATTTTAGATTTGTTCTTTGTTTGTGGCCTAAAAAAAGATGATGAGAACTATCATTTCCTCAAAAATCTATGAAAGTCCCAAGTAGACCAGTAATTTCTTTTGGAATTTTATTACTTGTTAAGTTTGCCCTTTATAGATAAATAAGAAATATTAATTTTACCCATCCTTCAAGGCCTTCAAGGTTGATTTTTGCCTCCCCTAGTTGATGTAGTTATAGAAATTTAAGGACATATGAGAGGTTATGAGGCAGTAAGATGTTAACAAATTATTAAATTGACTAGAAAAATATGTAAAAACCTTAGGTTTCCTTCTTCAGTATGAAAATGTTTCTCTGATCAAATTGGAAGGGGAATTTGGAATTGGCTACTGAAGGTGGTGCAATGGATAGAGCGCCGGGTATAGAGTCAGGAAGACTCATCTTCCTGAGTTCAAATCTGGACTCAGACACTTAGTAGCTGTGGACAAGTTACTTAACCCTGTTTGTCTCAGGTGGAGAAGGAAATGGCAAGCCACTCCAGTATCTTTGCCAAGAAAACCCCAAATGGGGTCATGAAGAGTCAGACACAACTGAAAAATAACTGAAAATGTATTTATTGGGGTTGTAGTTGGGAGGATGCAAAAGAGGGTGAGACCCCAGGCAAAGAGAAGAGGTAGATTTATACTGAGGTGTTTTGCCAAAGGAATATCTCTGGCTGGGGACATGGAGCAAAAAGGCAAAGAATTATAGATTCCTTTTGTTATGACTTCCCAGAACAGAGAAGTTTATAGTGGAAAACCTACCTAAGCAATGAGTCAGAAGTGGGGTGGAGCTGAACAAGAGTGGGTACTGCCCCACCCAAATGATCTACTTCTTTTTCCTCATCATATATTTCTCTTATAAAATCTCATAAGCAACTTCTTGCATGCAAGCTATTATACATGTCAGCATACATGACCATGCTTAGTATAGTGCCTGGCACAGAGTAGGTCCTTAATAAATGTTTATGATTGAATAATTGATAATATGCTATAACCTACTACACATAGAAAGTGCTCATTTTGTTTAGTGATTAGTATTTTGTGATTTTTGAATTGTGGGTAAAAAGAATATTGTTTAAAAGTAAAAACAACAACAACATGGTTTAGTGGGAAGAACACTGGATCTTAAGTCAGAAATACCTGGGTTCGAATCTCTGCTCTATTGCTTACAAACTGTGCAATTCTAGGCAAATCACTTATACTCTCTAAGACTTATTTACTAATATATAAATAGGTTTCCCTCAGCATTGGTGGAGGAAGGTACTATACCAGGGGTGGGGAACTCCTCTAAGTCCTCAAGTGTGGCCCTTTGATGGAATCCAAGCTTCAAAGAACAAATCCCCTTAATAAAAGGATCCTTTGAGGACTTAGAGGGACACATGTGGCTGTGAGGCCGAAGATTCCCCATCCCTGTCCCATCCCAACACCGGGTTCTTGACATGTTGGTGTGACTTTTCTGAGCTTCACTTTCCTCATCTGTAAAATTAAGATGATAGTTTTTGTGCTACCTAGCTCATAGGACAGTTGCAAGGAAAGTGTTTTATAAACCTTAATGTACCATATAAGTTTGAGTTATTATAATTATTGTAGGTGTGCTATAACCCTGAGATGTTCCAATAAGGAAAATGCTTACTGGAGAGATGTTACTGAAGGAAATGAGGAGGCTGGGAACGTGTCCAAAAGATCGCTCCATTTGAATAGAAGCCTGAGGGCATTTCCTTGAAAGTAAATATTGGGAACTCCCCACCTGAGGCTGTGGTTTTAACATATAAATCAGTAAAATGATATGTATGTAGGCTATGTAAGAATATTTGATATTTGATAGCTGCCCAGCGAGTTAAGAAACTGTGAAGAGGACATGTTTGTGTATCTCAGGGTTTAGGACAAGACTGAATCTTTTTGAAACACATCCCATGCCATGAATTCTGCCTTACCTCTCTGTCCCCACTGACTAATCTCTTCCCAAAACAGAACTCAAAAATGCCCAATTCAGATAAGTGAAACCATATCTGATGTGAAGACCTATCTTCTTGTCATACTCTTTGTAGTGGAATTAGGATGGGAGAGGTGGTAGGAACTAGTTTTCTCTTTCTTCCTCACCACTGACAAAGCTTTTCCTCATTTGTTACTCTCTTCACATATTGAACTCAATACCAGGTCAGTAAATTTGAATTACTTCCCATAAATGCTCAGACTCCCTTCCCAGAAACACTGAGTCCTCCATTCCTACTTCTTCCTTGACCATATCTAGTCTCCTGTCTGTTGACCAATGATAAACACCATTGGCAAGGCTATTTCTTGATGCCCTTCAATAAGGCCGGTCAAAAAGTGGCAACTGTGTGTCTCACAGTCTCAGGTACACAGCTCTTTTTCCTTTTCCTCCAGAAATATCCTCAGCCTGTAACAAGTGCCACTTCTAGGAGTCACTTTGGTAAATAACATATTTTTAAATAGGATGTCGATCTACCTTTTTTGGTACCTAAGGAAAAGATGGCAAAATCAAGAATGAGCAAGATCTACTAGAGATGTCAAAAGCTTATAGATGATGTCACTATTTTAGTAACTGCCTACTTTTCTTGCCTCTAATTATGTAATTCTCTATCCCTCCCTACTTTGGGAGCCCTTTAAGATGACCCACAGGACACCCATTGGAGTATTTTTGATACCTGAAATGCTATAATGAGGATTTTCCTAGGTTGACAATTGCTTTCTTTTAAAGTGCAAATATTTATCAGTGCAATGGAATATTATTGTATCACAAAATGACAGATAAGAAGAATACAAAGAAACATACATACATATACATGTATTTTCACAAATTATAGTTTAGAATGTTTGACTTTATATAGAATTATATTCCTTATTTTGCTTATTTTATTTTATTGACAATGCCTGGAACAAAAAAGGTGCTTAATAAATGATTGATTCTTGTTAATGGCTATTAAATTTATAAGTAAAAATGATTTGTTTTAAATGCAAGAACTCCTGGGAATTTTCAAAAAGGGACAATGACACATTAATTTACTAATACCCTACTTTAAATTACTTGGCCAAACCTATTTCCTCCCTGTCAGAAAGGACCGGGATAGTATGAGCATACAGATCTCCTAGATGAAGAGGATGGGAGAGTTCTGAAAGTCAAGTGGTCTGGCACCAAGGACTGCTTGACCTAAAGCTGCTGCTGCCCATGTCATCAATACAGACCTAATTATTGGAATAGTACCTTTATCTGCTTACATAAAAACTTTAATGACTCATGTGTACACTAGTTATATTGTTTATGAGAAAGGAGAAAAGAAACTTAAGACAATACTAACAGCCCATTTTCTGTAAAACCTTCTAGTGGCTTAGTATTTCCTAACCTTCAATTTCATCTTTATTGACATGAGTCATTTTGACCAACAATGTGGCATAAAGAAACCTTGAAGTTAACAGAATCCTATCTCTAACATTGACTAGTTATATTACCTTATGAAATGCATTTAGCCTCTTTTACCACCATTTAACTCCATAAGATGGATCCATAAAAAAAGGGATGATGGCACAAATGCTTTCTTGCAGAGATGGATAAACACAGGTATGTTACCTGACGTTACACTGTATGTAACATTGGACTTTTTTGAAATGTTGGTTCGTTTTGCTGAACTTTTTTCTCTTTCGTTTTTATTCCTTATTATAAGGGCTAACTTTCTGTGAAGGGTAGAGGAAGAGATATAGGTAATATTTTTTAAAAGATTATTAACATTTATTTTTTTAAAAGCATACAAACGAGCATCATTCCACTGATGAAGTCACTTTTGGACAATGTACCCTGAATAGCTGGAGGAGTCTATGGACCCACCTTCCTAGGCCTGTCCCCACTGCACAGCTATGGTACACTTGAGGTTTAGATTTCACCTAGTTCTAGTTAGAACTGACTGAGAAAACTCTTCAGCAAATTTTCTGATGAAGTAGTTAAAAGTCCACCATACTTGTCCTCAGTGGGCCTTCCTGGTTAATATTTAGAGATCCTCTTTTTTGCCACTGGTTTATGTTCCCTGACTCCATCACCAGTAACATGACAGTTTCTAGGGCAGACTTTTTGTCCCAAAATCCTATGGAAACCCAGGCCGCCAGTGGCTGTGGCCCTTTTACAACAAAGCATATCCCACTGTTCCTCTGGGTCACCACCAAGCATTCCACCCATCCCTAACTGAATTACTCTCCATCTGTCCGTAGTCTCCTATGTTGTGCTTGATTACATCAAAAAGCATTCTAACTAGTGTTGTTGCAAGCCACTCAGATGAATTCTGTCCTAAATTTTCATGTTAGTGCCCTTTGGTCCTAAAATTCTGAGACTTATATTCTAAAATTTCCTGCCAATCCTGTGGTCTTCAGTCCTCAATAGGGGACAATTTTTCATTCTTTGAAGGTAAACTTGATTCTGGGAAACAGTCAAGTCATTTGAGGTAACTCCTGGTAGATAAAGTGGGTGATTCTTGCTCCATAACAATGACTTGGATTAAAAAACAAACAAAAACTAAGTGTGACTACAAATTAATGAGGGTTAGTTCCTTGTGTGACTTCATAACTAGTTCTGAAGGCAATTCACTGTAGTTCCAAAATTATATTGAGCAATAGCCAATGAGCACTGGAATTTTTGCAAGCTTTTCATGGTTGCCACATTGAACAAAACCCCCCGAGATATGTAAGTTCTAGTGCATTTAGCTCTGGAGGTGTTTTTTTTTTAAAGTTTCATTACATTATATTCATGTAAGTCAGATAAGACACTGATGTTCAACTTGAGAGACAGTGTGCTGTAGCAAAATGTGTTCTGGATTTTCAAATAAAGAACCTATTTTCAAATCCCAGGCGTTTTTTATTCTACTTGTGTTAACAACTCACTTGCCCTCTCTCATCCTCAGGTACTTCCTCTGTAAAAACTGAAAGCGGTTGGACCAAATGTTTTCAAATTTTTTTTTTCAGTTCTCTATGCTAGTATCTTAGTTCTAGGATCTTCCTTAATGAGGATGTGAAGATCAAATACGTACACAACCATATAGATATAGGATTGCATTTTCACATGTAAATTATGTGGGTACAGTAATCTCTGCACTGGAAAGTCCCCTATGGTCTATATAGTCCACTCCTTTAAAAAGTCCCTTGTGACCAGACGTAATGTAGCATGACTTATAGTTCCTGCTAATGAGGAGGCTGAGACTTATGGATTGCTTGAGTTCAGGAATTCTAAGCTGCAGAAGGACTAAAATCAGTCAGGTGTCCTAAGTCTGGCACCAATATAGTTAGCCCCTAGGAGCAGAGGGCCATTAGGCTGCCTAAGGCAAATTGGCTCAGGTTGGAAATGGAGCAGGTCAAAGCTTTGGTGTTGATCATCGGTGGGGTCAGGCTGATGAGTGGCCTCTGCTCTTTAAGCCTGTGTAAAATTGGGAAACCTAGTTGCAAAAAAAAAAAAAAGCTCCTTATGGTTAAAATAAATCTTTATCAAGCTTATTATTAGAAGTTTACTTCTGTGCAATTCTAAAAAGACTGACTCTTGTCCAAAGAAGAGAACGAAAGCTTTGAGTAAACTTTTCTAATATGGTTTTTCATATCACTTATCGTGTTACTGAAGTGCAAATGGTATTCTGAGAGTTCTAGACACCAAAAAATAAACACTTTGATACATCTCAAAGAATAAAATAACTTTTTAATAAATATCACTTTTATAACATTGTACAAAAAAGACCACAGAATGTACCACAATTTGTTAGACATCCTATATGCAACAGACATAATTGTTAAAGTGCTTCTAAAACATTATTAATGTGTTTAAATAGCCTTTCTGATCAACAAAAAGTGTTTTCAGTGCATAGGAGTGGAGGAGCAGAAGAGGCAGATCCAGAGAAGGTCAGATCAGCAGATGCTGGAATGAAACAGATGCCTGAAAAGTGGTTCATGGACCCACTTGATGCACAAAAAAATACATGACACCTTTGCAAACTACTGCAAAGAGATGGAAATACAAGGTGGGGGGGGGGCTGAGAAGACAAAAAGATGACAGAATTCTTACAGTAAGTGCTGCTTCACTGGATAAGTTCTAAATTTGGTGGAGCAATAAGGTAAACTGGGGTGATGACTGCATTGTAAAAAAGGATTACTTATTTGACCTTGAGTGAGTGAAAGGGATGTCTCCATCCTTACTTTCACTTCTCATGCAGGTTGCCCCTATCTTGCAGTCGACAAAGATTTATGAAGCACTTACTATGTGCCAGGTATTGTACTAAGATTTCGGGATGCAAAGAAAAGCAAAAAATGGTACCAAGGAATTTTAATTCTAATTATAATGGGGGAGACATCATATAGGTAACTAGGTATGCACATATGTATATCTGTGTGTATATACATATATGTACATACAGATACATATACATAGATACATGTATACAAACATACACACACAGAGGAAAGGTGGCATATTTGAGAGATGTTGTGAGTGCAGAAACAAGATTTGTTATCAGATTGGATATATGGGAGGAGAATGAGTGAGAAGTCAAGGGTGACAACAAGGTGTGAACCTAGAAGACTAGGAGGAGGTAGCTCCACTGGATTATCGTAAGAATTTATACAGTAATAAGGAAGTTCCAAAGGGTAGAATGAAGATAATGAGTTCCTTTTTGGATATATTGAGTTTGAGATGCCTAAGGTATATTCAGTTGGAAATGCTCAAAAAGCAGTTGGTAATGTAGGATTAGAGCTCAACAGATTGCTTATCTCACTCTCCTTTGTAATAATTATTTGAATATTTGTCTTTCCAACCAGGCAGCTAGATGGTGCAGTGGATAGAGCACCAGAACTGGAGTTAGGAAGACTCATCTTCTTGAGTTCAAATTTGGTCTCATACACTTCCTGGTTGTGTGGCCTTGGGCAAGTCACTTCACCCTGTTTGTCTCAATTTCCTCATCTGTAAAATGAGCTGGAGAAGGAAACTGGAAAACCACTCCAGCATCTTTGCCAAGAAAACTCCAAATGGACTCACTAAGAGAATGAACACTACTGAAAAACAACAAAACCACAACAACCTTCCAACCAAGTAAGCTCCTTTAAGAGGGGAGCTTCAGTCACATCCATCTCTATAGCCATGGTACATAATTCAGAGCCCTACAAATAGCTGTTCTTTGATAAACTGAATGTTCACAAAGAAAAAAGACTAGAATACAATAAATTCAATTTTCAGCGGGCTAGATTTTCTTTTTCTTCCCTTTTGAGCAGAGTATTTCCAGAAGTTGTCTATAGGAATTCACTACAATATGCATGGACTACAGAAGGTCTAATTTCACCTGGCAGAGGACAATGGTCCTCAGAAACACAACAAGATTGTATAGAGTCAGAAGTTGCAGCCGCTATCCTTGGGTAACAGAGAACAGATTTAAAGAGGGACTTAATAGCTCAAAGCTAAAGCATTTGAAGGGGAAAGATCCCTCGATAGACTTGGTTTCAATTCCATTCAGTGTGATTCAAAAAGCACCCCCCCCCCATGTGTAAGACACTGGGGATATAAATCACAAGATGAAAAATAGTCCCTGCCCTCAAAAGGTTTACATTCTATTGAGGGAGGAAACACACCATCATCATCATCATCATCAAACACAAAAAATACCAATAGCTAGCATTTATATAGTGCTTTCAGATCTGCAAAGTGCTTTACAAATATTGTATCACTTGAGCCTCATCACAACTCTGGGGGTAAATGTTATAATTATCCCCATTTTACAGCTGGGGAGAATGAGGCAGACAAAAGTTAAGTAACTTGCCTGTGGTCACATAGCTAGTTAATGTCTGAGGCTGAATTTCAACTCAGGTCTTCCTGGCTCCTGGTCCAGTGCTCTATATACCATCTAGCCACGTCCACACGTCCACACACACACATACTTACACATATATATGAAATATATGTATATATGCATATATAAAAACCATAAAAAATATATTCAAAATAAATATAAAGAAGTTGAGAGGAGGTAGAGGAGGAATCTCTAGCAGCTGAAGGGAATCAACAAAGGTGGCTCTGGGCTCAGCTTTAGAAAGAGTTTGAGATTCTAAGAGGAAGAGTAAAGCTAATGAGTCTAGAATGTTATTAAATCATAGTAAACCTACAAGTTTCCCCACATCCTTCCCATTCTTACCAACATCCTAAAATAAGAGTACTTCCTTTTTGGATGCAAATCTTCCATTTAAAAAGTGAGTTTAAACAAGGGGGGAAAAACCAACCACCCCACCCAATCATTCTTGGAGTGAAAGTATTGAAGACCTCACTCACATGACAAAATTTTAAATACACAGTAGTATTTTCTGCTTAAATAGGCTCATGTAAGCAGATTTCCCAGAGGTAAAGACAAAGCACAAATTGTCTTCAACATGACATAAAGACATTCTTCATCAAGTGTGTGACCCAGGGCCCAAGTCCACTTGCCTAAGACTGCTCTCATTGATGGAGAATGATTACTTGATGATCATTCTTCATCAACAAGGAGAATCTTATGTAAATGAGCTTGAGTTTGGCTTGTAGGTGTTAGCTGAGTAGACCAGGTAATAGAAGGAGTAACAGTAATAACTTCAGACTCAGAGACTCTCTGAATTCTTTCTCAGCAACAAACAGCAGATTTGTATAAATGAATGGCCCTAAGTATCATCACTGAAAGATACTATCACTCTTTCATCTTTTATCAGCCTATGTTTCCTCAAAGCAGGCTGGAAATATTTCTTGAATACCATCCCAAAAACTATTCAACTATCCTCTGAAGCATTAATAGCATTCTTTATGTCTTCCTTCTCTCTTTTCTTCCCATCATCACATCATTCTCTTCCCTTGTTTTCTTCCCAGGGCCTAAGGTGTTTGAAGCATTTTCCTATGAGCTGCTAAGCACTGAGGGAATTCCAAAGAAGCTGGGCTGAGAATCCCAGAAGCTTAAATCACAGGCTGAGATGTTGGGTTCATGCCTTCTCAGTATTTGAATCTCTAGAGGAACAAACAAAAAAGATTGGGAACAAGAGTATATATTAATTTCTTTCTTAATCTTAAAATTTTTTTAGCCGCTTTAAAAACCTCATTAGAATAATACTTCACATTCCCATAGTACTTTAAGGTTTACAAAGTTCATTTCCCCCCACAAGTTAAAACAAGTAATATCTTCATTTTTACAGATGAGGAAACTGAGACTCATAGAAGTACCCTGTCTTGCCCCATTTCACAAAGCTTTTAAGAGGCAGCATTGAAATGCAGGGCTTATGAATTCAGTTCCATCCAATATTTTTTTCCCACCTTCCTACATCAGCCAACATGATGGCTAAATACAATAAAGTTTCTGTCCATATTCCTTTGCAGGTGTCAATGGCATAATGAAATTGTTAGCACTTACTGTATATTCCCACAAAAAAAAGGAATGAATGTTAGACCTATGATAGCCAATTAATCTAGACTTGTTTGGACTGGAAGATTAGTTTTTGGAACAGCATTTCTAAATAAATCAAACTATTCGTCATTCAATCCCCAAGCATTTATTAAGGGCCCATATGTTCTAGGCACAGCACTAGGCATGGGTGCCACAAACACAAAAGAGAAAACTCCTGCCCTCAAGGAGGTTACATTCTACCTTAGGGCTAAGACATATTGGGAAATAAATAAAGATATGATATATGCACAATAGTGATTCTTTTTTGAGGGATGCACTAATAATTTAGGTAATCAGGGAAGGCTTCTTGAAGGAAGTAGCATTTGAGATGAGCCTTGAAGAGCACATCCTTCTAGGTGTTCTAAGAGGCAGAGACAGAGACGAGGAGGAAAAGCTTTTCAACTTGTGCCAAGGAGGGAGATAGCCATGGTAGTTCTTTACCTATGGCCACACTTTTTTCTTGCTCAAATGAGCAGATTTCCCTCTTTACAAATGGATAAATTCCAAACGGGAAAGAGATGTCCTTCTATCCATAACTCAAACCTGGTTCCCTGAGACACTGAAATTAAGGCAAGGTGATTTCAGCTGCAGACTGTTAGAAGAGAACAGCCTCTAGACCAGGGATGGAGAACCTGCAGCTTCAAGGACACATGTGGCCCTCTAGGTCTTCAAGTACAGCCCTTTGATTGAATCCAGATTTCACAGAATGAATCTGTCTGGAAGTTTGGATTCAGTCACGGGGCCACATTTGAGAACCTAAAGGGCCACATGTGGCCTTAAGCCCTCTGGTTCCCCACCTCTGCTCTAGAACAATTAAGGTTCAATGGTGAGAAACCCTTCTCCTTCCTCTCCTTCAATACCCCTCCTTCGTTTCTCTCCCAACTAAAGAATATTTTCGTTCTCTTACTGTGTGAGAGGTGGAAAGAGGTAGTTCCTTAAGGGTCACTAGGTTTGAATGATGTTATGTATTCTCCTATGGGTTACTGAAATTGAGAAATCCTTCTTTTTACTCCCTAACTACTCCCACCCAAATGCAGAAGGGAAAAATCTTGGTTGACAAAAGTCTCCATTTTTGTTGTGGCTATTGTTGTTATCGTCATCATTATAATAATCATCATAATTCTAAATTATTATTAATCATCTGGGTTTTGCATTTTTTTTGGCCAGCTGTTCCCCATCCACTGATAATTCAGTTATACTTGCCATATTGGAGCTCGTTGTCTGGAAAATTGTTGTTGTTGTCAGGAAAGACGATTTTTCTCCATGTTTATTGTTCTCACTTAAAAAAAATAAACATTTTGATTATTTTCTCCTCTGATATGGCATAGCTATAAGTCCTATGCAGTAGCTTGGATTTAATTGTATGTTCCCAAGAAAAGTTTAGCAAGGAGTTAGGGGAGGTGGGAGGCTATGTTCCTGAGGACCCCTTCTTTCCAAGTGTTCACAGGTTGCTTGGGTACTATTTATAGATGTCATTTTGAGTAAATGCCATGGATTTTCTTTTTTTTTCTCATGGATTTTCTTAAGGGGCATCTTTAAGTATATAACTATTTCCTACCTAGTATCATGTTCTGGAATACTGGATGACCCACTTATATCCTTCCCAACAGTACTTTACAAATTAAAAACTTCACAAGCACTGGCTCTAATTATGGATATTTCTTAGTAAAAATCTATATGTAATTCTAGCCAGTTACAACATCTTTGTTCATTTTCTCCTTTGTGTAGTAATTTGATGGGAAACCTGATGAGACCCAGTTTGGAAATATTTGATCTTCCTCTTCCTTCGCTTCTGCCATATTGCCCAGGGCCAAAGGGGAAGGTAGGGGAATTTCTCACAAAACCACCAAAAATTCCCTCTCATTTTCTACTTCCCTGTATTTGCATCTAGATCATTTTATACACACAGTGTCATGTAGACTATCTCACAGAATCTCAATTTTCAGAGTATTGGAGAAAAATCTGGTCTACAGCTCATCCTTTGAGCAAGGAAAATTGTCTGCCTTTACTTGTTTACTGAGTTTAAGTTGTGGAAATTAGGAAGAATAAAACTGAACTCTTAAGTAAAAAAATTGAAAACTATCTATTGCCCTCCTTAGAAAAAACCATAATCACTTGAAATCAAAATATCATAGTTTTATTTGAATTGTGAAGTTAGTAACACTGCTCTGCATCGTCTAAAAACTCAGCATGAAGATGCATCTTATGAGAAACCAAAACTAGAAATCGATCAGCATTTTACTTCTCACATATATATATATACATATATATATATATATACATCCATACATATGTGCAATATTATAATCTGGCAAATAAATATGGTATGATCTGGGTTAGTCCTGGGCAAAACTGAGAAGCTGGCAAAGTCTGTCTTTCACGGTTCCCTTCTCAGATTCTCTAGACAACAAGCCTGCCTTCCATTCAATATCAGACTTGAGTCTTATCCAGTTCTAGCACAGAACACTAGATCTGGAGACAGATAACATGAGTTTGAGTCCTCTCTCTGCTATTTACTGCCGAGGTGACCCTGGTCAAGTCACAATCTCTCTGGGCCTCAGTTTTCTCTTCTACAAATGTGGAGGTTGGACTAGGTGACCTCTAGGGTCTCTTTCAGATTTAAGCCCTGTGTGTACCCTGAACAGTTAAATACTCTCTGGCTATTCTACTCAAAGCCCATTTCCACTACACATTCCTGCTCCATTGAAATTCAATGTTCTGTTCTGTATCTGTTCAAGACCCATATTATGAACCAGCTAATCTTTATCTACTACTAGGAGCCAATACACTAATAATGGGCGCAGGACCCCAAGTAAGATATGTGCATTTAAACTAAGATCTTCAGAAGACAAATGACTCCTTCCTCCTTCCTCTATTAGTAAACTTAATGGGAAGAATTCTGAGCAAGGAACAAAATAGGTTGGTAGTAATAACAGTGTTCTGGGAATGTTATGTGCTGAAAGGAATCTTGGTTTTAGAATCATTGGTCCTTGGCTCACATCGCTTCTTTGTTACTTATTACCTTACCCAATTTACCTCTATGTGAAATAAAGGGTTCGGACTAGATTATCATTAAGAGCCTCTATAATCCCCCATGTCCTATGAAATACTGGATGCATTTCGTTCCTAAAAATCACGCCTATTCTAACAAATGTGAATTGTAAGCTACCAGAAGGTAGGGATTGTGTATATGTTTGTATGTGTTCTGTACATTCATCATATATTATATATGCTCAGCACATTCATCATATACTGTACAAGCTGGCATTCAGTAACTCCTAACTCTCTAGTGGAGTGGCTGTTGAAAAATGAAATGACCTAAACTTGGTAAAATCAGAGTGAGAAGGAGGAACAAGGGTCCAAAGAAACTGAGCTCCACAAAGATACAGGTTAAAAAAAGTAAGGGAGGTTAAGGTAAATTAAATTTAAAATGTAATACCATCTCTTTTTCTACAGCAGAGAAACATCAGAATCAATCCAAAGAAAATGACAGCTCCTAGGGTCCCAAAGTAAGTTCTCAGGTCTGTCTCAGATGATTCATGTTTCTCTGAAAATCAATTGAAAAAAGAAACCAAAACATAAGGCAGAGTTATCACAGCATCTCAGATTTGGAAAAGATCTCAGAGGCCATTAAGTCCAACCTGTACCAGAACAAGAACCTGCTCTACAACACACTTCACAGATAGCCATCTAGTCTTTGCCTGAAGCCTTCACTGAGTGTGAACCACCACTTCTGGGAAGTGCTTTTGGACATCTCAAATTGTTTTTGTTTTGTTTTGTTTTGTTTTTGGAGGGGGAAGGCAGAGAAATTGGGGTTCAGTGACTTGCCCAAGGTCACATAGCTAGTAAGTGTGTCAAGTGTCTGAGGCCAGATTTGAACTCAGGTCCTCCTGACTCCAAGGCCACTCACTGTGTCACCTATTTGCCCCAACATCTCAAATTGTTAGGAAGTTTTCCTTTCATTAAGCATGAAAGATCCTCTTTGCAAATTTTACCCACTGCTTTCAATTCTGTACTCCAGGACTAAGCAAAAACAATTCTAATACCTCTTGAATATGATAACCCTTCACTCCTTTCCCTCTTGACCAAGTCTCTTCTGCAAGCTAAATATCTCCAGTTCTCTCAACAGATCCTCACATAGTATGAACTCAAAGCCCTTCACCATCCTCCTCTGGACATTCCAAGTATTAATGTCTTTCCTAAAACGTAGCAACTAGAAATGAACATAATACTACAGTTATTTGAGAAGGGATCATGAAAATAATTGTCATTCAAAAGTCATCTTACTAATCTCTAGCCAGGGAAAGTGTCTTTGTAAAATTCCTTTAATATTGGCTATGTGTCTTTTATTCAATTCCAGAAACACTGATTAAATGCCTACTGTATGTAAGGCTCTGGGGATACAAAAATAAAAAATAAAAAATGAGACAGTCTCTGTCCTTATGGAATTAGCAATCTAATAAGTGAGATACATATCTACCAATAAGTTTGATGGAAGACAGAATGTAATAAGGACAAAGGGGAGCTACAAAGTGCTCTAGGAAATGGGAAGTAATGAGAAATAAAGATTGAAAGTTAGGCTGCAGTCATACATGGAGATCTTTAAATGCCTGGCTAAGGGATTATATTTTATCCTATAGTACAAAGGGTGTTGCTAAGAGTTTTGTGAACAATGGTGCTAACATTTCTTTAATGTAGGCACTGGAAAACTGTGATAGCACATGCTAATGCATCCCACAGATACATGTTATTTCCCATTGCTAGACTGTAACCTCCTTGAGGGCAGGGGCTGTTTTGCTTTTATCTCTACATCTCAGCACCTAGCGTAGTCTCTGGCATATAGTAGATGCTTAATAAATGTTTGCTAATTGATTTACATGACATATAGTGAGTTGTCTATTGTCAAGTTCTTTGCTCCATCCATTACACAAAAGGTGGTATTCAGTGTGTAGTCCTCTTTCACTTCCCTAAATCACAGAAGGCTGAGGTCATCCCTCACATTATTAGCACCTGGCAACCCTTTACTTCCTTCTGGAATGCTGTATCAGTAAGAAGGTGGGAGTAATAGTTGAGTGAGGGAATATGTTGCACAGATCAAATTAATTGTTCATTGGGCAAGAGAGATTGGAACATCAGCCACCCACACTTCTGTGATGTAGCTGCCTTTGGGGCTACTACTCCCAGAACCATGGTTTTTGCTAAGTCACAGCTGTCCCTGAAGTATTCACCAGTCAAGAGATATAGTTGCCCCAAGGGCAGGTGAGGCAATGGACCTAGTGGGATCCACTCAGGAATGAACTGAAGGAATGAAATTCTGTAAGCCTTTATCAGGAAAGGCATTAATGAGAAGTATAGTTTTTCCATTTGGAAGGAAGGACTGAAGGATGATGGGAGGTGGATGCTGGGTTGTAGGAAATGTTAGCCTTGGACAAGAATCAAAGGTTATCCAATGCAAGAAAGGGTGCTGCCGCCACCTCCCCCCACTCTTTAGCCCCTACTTCTGGCTTGGAAAAACTACTTTCCACCAGATGCCTTATTGATAAGAGATTGCACTTTTTGCAGGGGATGAGCACTATAACTCAGTATCAACACATCAGTTCACTGGATAATGTTTCCCATGGAAACCAAGCATTGCCACCCAGGAAAATGTCAAGGTTTCACCAATCTCAGCAAGGGAGTGAAGTATCAGAACATTTGGGTTGTGTCAGCACAGGAAAAATAAGATAAGAAGAGTTACAAAACAGTCTGAAACTTTCACAAACATACAATTTGCATAAACTTGATGCTAAATCCCTATACTATCACACATGCCAAAAGGAAGGGAGAAAAACTTTTAAAGATTGCCAGTGCTGGCCTTGCCATAAGAGAAGAACTCAATCCTGAATCCCTCCTATTGAACAACTCACAATTCATAAGTCATAGCTTAAGGCAACGTGGTACAATGCTAAAACTGCCAGCTTAGAGGCATCCAGTCCAAACCTCTCATTTTACAGATGAGGAAACTGAGGTCCAGGGAGACAAAATAGCTTGCATTTAGGTTGCACAGGACCAGAGCAAGGATTCTAATACAGGTTCTGTGACTCCAAATTCAGTGCTCTTCCTACTATATCATACTTTTAAAACCCTTACCAGGGCATAAGATTTCCACCAAACAGTAGAAATTGGTGAGGCTGCCATGCTATCCATTTCTGGAAATAAAATTGCCTGGTGTGCATATAGAAGTCATGACCTTTCAAAGCATTTCTGCATACCTTAACTCACTATAGACTTATTTATCACTCTATAGGGAAAAGGAATGGGAAATAACCTGTAAAATAAGCAGTACAGGGCAGTGAAAAGGGGATTGGATGTGGGTGTTGTCATGTTGGAAGATGGTGGGACACATTCTGAAGCATACCTGGGATGACAATCTGAGCTGTAGTATTTTTCCCAGTATCCTTTTCCTGAAACAAGCATTGGAAAACTTCATTCGCCGTTGTGTTGATCCTGAGAGTGCTTGTCACGTTGAACAACTTTTCCCGTCCAATTGAATACATTACAGTAGCTTTGCTACTTAGATCCTGATCCCCACTTTTCCAGATGACCTTTGCTTTAGGATAACCTTCTGACTGGCATGTGATTTCGTACTCAGAGGTGACTGGATCCACTTTGATCCTGTGGTTTATTTTACTGTATGGGGCTATGGAATGAACAAAGTAAAAAAAAAAAAAATCAGCATTTTCATTCAATAGAACATGAGATCTTTGAAGGCAGCCACTCTTTTACTTTTGTCTCTGTATTTGTAGGGCCTCTCAGAGTGCCTGGTAGATAAGTAGGCGCTTCATTATCCTGTTTATTGATTGATTAACTTGCCCAGAACTAGACACAGCTCCATGGAGTTATAAAACAAGAATGAGGGATAAACTAAACAGTCAGTCTCTACGGTCCACTGGCATCCTCATAATGTAGGATACCATACCCCTCCCCCCTGACCCCTGACCCCACATCTTCCTCCCAAGGAGACTTTTTGGAATAACATAACCTAGAGTCACATGGGATGTGCAAACATTTATGGGCTGTATTCTGTGTCACTGAAGTATTTAATACTTTTATTGATGAGATCACAAATCTATCGGAGTATTGACTGGTGTATAATTTTATTTTAAAAATCATTAAATTGACTATAATCCTAAAGGAAGGTAGTTTCATAATTTTTAGATCCTGAGACCTCAGGGTGGACAGGCAGATTCTAAATTTAGACTTGAAAAACTTCCCGATGATTACTGCTAGTCAAAAGTGGAATATTAACAATTAGCATTTTTATAATTTAGAGTTTGCGAAGCACTATACATATATCATCTTATCTGGTCTTCGCAATAACCCTATGAGGTAAGTGCTAATCCCCATTTTACAGCTGAGGAAACTGAAGCTGACAAGGGTTACATAGCTGGTAAATGTCTGAGGTAGAATTTGAACTCCGGTCTTCCTGACTCCAAGTCCAGTGCTCTACGCATGGCATCACTTAGCTGCCGCCTTTGGCTAGCTTTCCTTCAATAGACAATGGGTTCCCTCTCCCTGGAAGCCTTCGAGGGAAGGCTGGATGACCACACATCTAATGTGTGGTAGGGACAGAATTAGAGGATTTGAGAGTTTGGAGAAACTTAAGAGTGTACCTAGTTGAATCTATACCTGAAAAGAATTCACATAATACCACAGAGGATAAGGGGTTATCCAGCCTCTACTTGAAGACGCAAAATAAGAGAGACTCAGTGAGTATGAGTTGGGATAGATGGCCACTGAGTCCCTTCCAATTCTGAGATTCTGTGACATTTTACCATGCCAGCTAAATGACTGCATTCTATTAAATATTTTGAGATTTTTTTTGCTTATGTACTTAGACTTCTAGCATCCCTGACTTCATGTGTGAGTTTTCTCTCTACTGGCATAGATGAAAGCCTAAGAAGACAACCAAATTAAAAGAAAAAAGAAATCACCAAGTAGCAAACCCTTCTGATGATGATCTTTTCCATATTTAATGAGGCCTGTGCTCATATAGCAGATATTCCATCTATCATTCTATCACTGAGTCTTTATTAAAAGTGTTTACAAGTTGGAAGGGCCCAACAGAAATTACATTCCACTGGCATAGCCCACAAGAGGAAGCCCAGGGTCACTTCCATACCAAAACAAGGCATAGGAGTGGGACTTCAGCACAGGTTTCTCCATCTCTAATATTTATTTCCTTCCTCATATAAGTAGTTTAACCACAAAAGGCCAACCAACAGGGAATCTTAAGTCCTCATTTCATTCAGATATCATAGAGTAGGGGCAGCTAGGTGGTGCAGTGAGTACAGCAGTGGCCCTGGAATCAGGAGGACCTGAGTTCAAATCCAGCCTCAGACACTTGACATACTTACTAGCTGTATGACCTTGGGCAAGTCACTTAATCCCAATTGCCCTGCCTTCCCCCCTCCAAAAAAACCCCAAAACCAGATATCATAGAGAAAAATCCCAGTGGAGACAGCATAGAATAGAGATGTCTGGGAAGTGAGGTGAAGGCCTGGATCCAACCAAGAAAATGTAAAAACTTTTGTCATCATAGCCTGAAATGTTTCTGGACATGGAATCCAAGGTTCCAGTGGGAGAAGGTGGAGATGAAGACTCAACTTGTGAACTCAATAATAAGAAGATAGACCCAACTTGTGATCTCAACAATAAGAAGATATAGCATAGAGATGTCCAGGAAGATATATAAGCAACTAACAGAAATATGTAAGGATATAAATAAAAATATATGAATACATATATATATATAATATATATGAAATATATACAAAAATAAAAATATCAAAGGATATGAATAAAAATTATCAAAAAAGATGATAAATTAATAATCATATGAGAGAACATTTGAGATCACTTATAATAAGAGGCATGTGAATTAAAACAATTCTGAGGTTTTATCTCATACCTAGAAAATGGGCAAAAGATAAGAGCAAGCAACTTAGACGGGTTATGGAAACACAGGCACACTAATGCCTGGTTGTTTGAGCTATGAATTGGCCCAGCAATTCTGGAAAGCAAAATATCCATGTCTATTGATTCAGAGATTCCATCGTTAGGCATATACCCCAAGGGGGTTAGTGACAAAAAGAAAGACCTTACCTCTATAAAACAAAAGTACTTCCCATAGTTCCAAAGAATTGGAATCAAAGGAGGTAACTACAGACAGGTGGAATGGTTAAACAAGTACATGAATGTAATAGAATATTACTATGTTGTAGGAAACTATGAGTATGATGAAAGCAGGAAAGCATGGGAAGCTTTTATGAACTGATGCAAGACATAAAAAGCAGAACCAGGAAAATAATATGCATAATGTACACAAATATGAAACAATAGATGCAAAAACAAAAATGGAAACAACAACAGCAAAACAAAATTGAATGGCCACTTTACACATAAATGAGTTAGACATATGGACATTAAGGTTCCTAAGGTCTCACATTCCTGTGATTCACAGATATGTAAATGTTATTAAGTAAATGCTTGTTGTGTACATAGTACTGTATTAATACTATTGATTGGGGTGGGGCAGAGCCAAGATCGTGGCTGGAAAGCAGGGACTTGCCTAAAGCTCTCCCCCAGGACCCTCCAAACACCTATAAAAAAATGCCTCTGAACAAATTCTAGCACAAAATAGCAGAGGGAAGCAGGGCTCCAGCCTAGGACAGCCTAGATGGTCACTGGGTAAGATCTATCTTACGGAGCTGGGAGCAGAGGGGAGTGGAGCCCAGCGTGAGCAGTGCCTGGACCAACCAGACCAGGAGACAGGCGGAACAGGCCCTAGCACCCTGAATCAGTGAGCTGTGGTAGTTACCAGACTTCTCAACCCACAAACACCAAAGACAAAAGAGAAGGTTAGTGGGAAAAACTACGGGACAGAGTGAAAGGAGTTGGTGGTTTGGCCACCACCCCAGGGGTAGCGGAGGTGGTGCAGCTCTGAGGAAAGAACTACAGCTGCAGTTGCTTCTGGCCCAAGGCCCACCTGGTGGAGGGAATTAAGTGGCGGATCAGCAGGGCCTGCTTAAGAACTGAGTCACAGTCTAGGTTGGTGGCTCTTGGGGGAGGAAGAGTGCTGGTGTGGCAGAGCTTGCTGTGTAGAAATAGCTCTGAAAACAACAGCACAGCCCCTCAAGCTTGGAACAAAGTACTCTCTACTGTAGAAGCAGTCATACCCTGACAAAAAGCTCCAGGCTCAAGTAGTTGTCTGGGAACATGGCCAGGCAGCAAAAACGGACTCAGATTCAGACTCGGACTTTGGAATCTTTCTTTGGTGACAAAGAAGACCAAAACATACAGCCAGAAGAAGTCAACAAAGTCAAAGAGCCTACATCAAAAGCCTCCAAGAAAAACATGAACTGGTCTCAGGCCATGGAAGAGCTCAAAAAGGATTTGGAAAAGCAAGTTAGAGAAGTAGAGGGAAAATTGGGAAGAGAAATGAGAGTGATGTTAGAAAACCGAGTCAAAACCAAGAAAAACAAGTCAATGACTTGCTAAAGGAGACCCTAAAAGTACTGAAGAAAATAACACCTTAAAGAATAGACTAATCCAAATGGCAAAAGAGATCCAAAAAGCCAATAAGGAGAAGAATGCCTTGAAAGGCATAATTAGCCAAATGGAAAAAGAGGTCCAAAAGGCCACTGAAGAAAATACTACCTAATAATTAGATTGGAGCAAGTGGAAGCTAGTGACTTGATGAGATATCAAGATATTATAAAACAGAACCAAAGGAATGGAAAAAATGGAAGACAATGTGAAATATCTCACTGGAAAAACCTGACCTGGAAAATAGATCCAGGAGAGATAATTTAAAAAATTATTGGGTTACCTGAAAGCCATGATCAAAAAAAGAGTCTAGAAATCATCTTTCAAGAAATTATCAAGGAGAACTGCCCTGATATTCTAGAGCCAGAGGGTAAAATAGAAATTGAAAGAAATCCACAGATCGCCTCCTCAAAAAGAAAACTCCTAGGAATATTGTCACCAAATTCCAGAGTTCCCAGGTCAAGGAGAAAATACTGCAAGGAGCCAGAAAGAAACAATTTGAGTATTGTGGAAACACAATCAGGATAACACAAGATCTAGCAGCTTCTACATTAAGGGATCGAAGGGCTTGGAATACAATATACCGGAGGTCAATGGAGCTAGGATTAAAACCAAGAATCACCTACCCAGCAAAACTGAGTATCATGCTCCAAGGCAAAACATGGATTTTCAATAAAATAAAGGGCTTTCTAGCTTTCTCAGTGAAAAGACCAGAGCTGATTAGAAAATTTGACATTCACACACAAGAATCAAGAGAAGCATGAAAAGGTAAACAAGAAAGAGAAATCATAAGGGACTTACTAAAGTTGAACTGTTTTACAATTTACATTCCTACATGGAAAGATGATGTGTATAATTCCTGAGACCTCAGTATTAGGGTAGCTGAAGGGAATATACATATATAGACAGAGGGCACGGGGTGAGTTGAATATGAAGGGATGATATCTAAAAAAAAAAATCAAATTAAGGGATGAGAGACGAATATATTGAGAGAGGGAGAAAGGGAGAGAGAGAATGGGGTAAATTATCTCACATAAAAGTGGCAAGAAAAAGCAGTTCTGTTGGGAGGGAAGAGGGGGCAGGTGAGGGGGAAAGAGTGAATCTTGCTCTCATCGGATTTGACCTGAGAAAGGAATAACATACATACTCCATTGGGTATCTTACCCCACAGGAAAGAAGGAGGAAGGAGATAAAAAAGGGGGGACAATAGAAGGGAGGGCATATGGGGGAGGAGGTAATCAAAAGCAAACACTTTTGAAAAGGGGCAGGGTCAAGGGAGAAAACTGGATAAAGGGGGTTAGGATAGGAAGGAGCAAAATATAGTTAGTCTTTCACAACATGAGTACTGTAGAAGGGTTTTGCATAATGACACATACATAATGATAATGATGTGGCCTATGTTGAATTGCTTGCCTTCTTAGGGAGGGTGGGTGGGGAGGGAAGAGGGGAGAGAATTTGGAACTTAAAGTTTTAAAAGCAGATGTTCAAAGAAAAAAGTTTTTGCATGCAACTAGGAAATAAGATATACAGGCAATGGGGCATAGAAATCTATTTTGCCCTACAAGAAAGTAAGGGAAAAGGGGATGGGAGGAGTGGGGTGACAGAAGGGAGGGTTGACTGGGGAATGGGGCAATCAGAATATATGCCATCTTGGAGTGGGAGGGAAGGTAGAAATGGGGAGAAAATTTGTAATTAAAACTCTTGTGAAAATTAATGCTGAAAACTAAAAATATTAAATAAATAAATAATTATTTAAAAAAAGTAAAAAAAGATTAGTAAGGTGAAAAAAATACTATTGATTCATGAATGCAAAGAAAAACTACTCCAAGGGGTCTCTGATTAATAAGCAACTTTGGATACATTCCAGTGACCTCCAAATCTTAGATAAAATCTCAAAGAATCATGGGATTGAAATCATGAGCTTGAAAGGGGTCTTAGAACTCCTTAGGTCTATCCCACTTCAAAAAAGGGGAGTGATTTGTTCAAGTTCATACTGATAGTAAGTAGCAGTCAGGATTCTAATCCATGTCTTCTGCTTTCAAATCCAGTGGTCTTTCCATGGTACAATCCTGTGGGTATATATTGCATGAAGCTGGCCTTTAAATTCACACGCACCTACATGGAAAAGCATCTTCATGGTTATTGCATCACCACCCACATTGACTATTCTCAGTTGTGATATTTACACGTAACTTGGGTGACCTCAGGCCAGTCACTTCCTGTCTCTAGACTTCAGGTTTCTCTGCCGTAAAGTAGGGGCATTGAACAAAGTGATCTCTAAGGTCACATCCAGCTCTAAATACTATGAAAATAAGTTTCATTCTTATATTCCTCCATTGCGTCACCATTTCATTTTCTTTGACAACTTGCAAGGAGCCAGTAATTAGAAAAAAATATGCCCACAGTTTATGATAAACAACTCGATTTTCTATGTCACTTCAGGGTTTGTAAGGAACTTACCTGATCATAACCCTGTGATGTAAGTATTCAGATATTACTATCCTCATTTTACAAATGAGGAAACTCAAATAGAGTGGTTAAGTGAGTTGCCAATGACCAAACAACTAGTGAATATTGGCTAATATTTGAAGTCAGCTCTCTTAACTCCATCACTTTCTACTACCCTCAGTGTCAAGTATTTGAGGTAGGAAGCAGGCAAAGGGAACTGGTACTTAGCAACCAAAGAAATTACCATAACTGACTTAATACAGAACTAGATTGTGGCCAGTTTCATTATCACTTTCGAGATATCTACTCTTAAAATCCCGTGGTAAGTAAAACTTCCCTTTATGAGTAAAGACATGTCACTAGGTATTCGCAGTGATGGGAAAAGAATGTTGACTTATTACTGTAAAATCACTTGCATAAATGAAGGTAACTCCACTTCTTAGAGCAGTAAAACTGAATAAAGCATACAAGCATGTAGAGCCTTCCAGGTTAGCACATTAGATGCATGATCATTTAATCCTGCCTCTCCTCTGCTCAAAACCTTTTGATACTTCCCTTCTGTAAAATGGGCATAGTAACAGCACCTCCTTCCCAGGGTTGTTGTGAGGATTGAATGAGATAATAATTGTAAAGCACTTAGCACAGTGCTTGGCACATAGTTAAGTGCTAAGTAAATGTCAGATTATTCACTACTATTATTTATTTTTAATAATATTTTTATAATATTTATAATATAATACTTATATTTATAATATTTATACTGAGTAAAGTTCTAATTCCTTAACCTGGCATAATCCCATGAAAACATGGCACCACTCTAGCTTTTCAGATTTATCTTGCACTGCACTTTCTTTAAAAAACAAATGAACAAAAAAACCTCTACAGAAATAGGTATAAGCTGGAAGCGATGAGACTAGACAGTGCTTCGCGTAAAAAGAAAAAATCTTCAGGAGCTAGTAGACTGTAAGCTCGCGTCAAGTCCGCTGTGTAACATAGCAATATTAATTATTTAAAATGATGAATGTGATTTTATTCATTCGTCTATTCAGTAAGTTTTTATGAAGTACCTACTAATTTGTGTATATTAGACACTAGATTTCAAAGACAAAAATGAAAAGTAAAAGCCCCAGTTCTCAAGGAGTTTATATTCTACTGAAAGAAACCAATATATGTGTAGATACATGCTGAAATGCATAGATCATGGACCACACATGCCAGTATGCCTAATGTATACACATGCATTTGTAGGTTGGTAGTAATTATTCAAAAGGGGTATTGGCAAACTAGAAGCTGGGATGTGATCTCCTCTATATGTTCTTCAAGTCAAGCTAAATCAACAAGCACCTACTATATGCTACTTCCCTCCAACAGTGCAGATCACAACTTATCCATGCCTATCTTTGTGAAGTTCCCTCCCATAAAGTAGAGTTTATAGATAGACTAAAAACTCTTTGTTGTTGTGGTTTAACCTCTCAGCTCCCCAGGCAGTTCTCTAAGACAACAAGTTGCAGAATAGATAGTAATCTGCTTTGGTAGAGGGAGTTTCCTCACCGGAATTTTCCTATACCAATGAAAATTCCCACCTAAAAAAATTGACAAGTTGGGGCATGGTCTAAGAAGGATGATGGACAGTGAGAGGATCTGCGATCACACCAAAGGAGGACTGGTAGAAGGAGTTGAGGATATTTAGTCTGGAGAAGAAAAGAATGAGGAAGGATATGATGATCGTCTTCAAATATGTGAAGGATTGTCAAGTGGGAAAGATTAGATTTACTTAGGTTGGCTCCAGAGGCAGAGATAACACCAATAGGTGGAATTTGCAAAGAGGTAGATTTTCCTTCAACATAAGGAAAAACTTAATAATTTAACTTAATAATTAGAATTAATAATAAGAATTAGAATACCCAATACAGAAATGGGTAGCCTTGGCAGGGAGAAGGCTTCCAGTTGTTATTAATGATTTGGAAAAAGGTTGGATGAGATCATCTACAAAAGATTTTGCAATAAAGTCTATGATCTTATGAAATCCTCACTTTGAAAATTATCCACATCTTCCACATTTGTATTCCTCATCTTTCCTTGTCCCCATTATACCATTTTTATCATTGCCAATATGAACTTAATTGTCAGTCCATGGTAAAACAACAGTCCCACTATGCTATCTCAAGTTTTACTTGGGCCACACTTGCTTCCAAACTTTTCAAGTAGAAGGGCTTTTTTTGAATTTCAAAAAGTTGTGTGGGCAATCAGATGAAGGTATTTTATTTTGTTAGAGATGAATAAGGATAAAAATGATAATTCTTGATGGGTATATGGATTCATGGATCTCTTGTAATAACTCTGAGGTATCACTGGCATCCTTGAATCATAGACTGGCCAAGTTAAACAGGACCTCAGAAAGCATCTAGTCCAACCCCTGCCTGAATAAGAATCCTTTCTATGATCTAGCCAATAGGTAGTCATCCAGCCTTTTCTTGAAGATGTCCACAGAAGGAAGCCCTTTTGCTTCTCCTGAGGCTTTGTGGTTGTTCATTTGTTTTAGTCATGTCTACTCTTCATGACCCCATTTGGGGTTTTCTTGGCAAAGATACTGGAGTGGTTTGTCACTTCCTTCTCCAGCTCATTTTACTGATAAGGAAACAGAGGCAAACAGGATTAAAGTGACTTGCCCAGAGTCACACAGCTAGTAAGTGGCTCAGGCCAGATTTGAACTCAGAAAGACAAGTCTTCCTGATTCCAGGCCCGGCACTCTATCCACTGTGCCACCTCTTGAATTACATGTTTTAAAATCAGCATGGAAGTTGGTGTATATAGCTTGATGAATGGGAAAAAAAAAGAGAAGACAGCTGTGTTCAAATGTTTGAAAGGTATATAAGAGAGTAATTGTTACTCAAAAGTAAGAGTAGTAACAGCAAGCAGATTTTTAGCTCAACTAAATATCTTTCTAGCACTTGGAGTTGTCCAATAATGGAAAAAAGCTGCTTCAGAAGTAGTTAGATCTCTATTACTGACATTGGAGGCACTGAGTTGTGGAAAAAGTAGTGAATTTAAAGTCAATCAATGAGAATTTGTACTATTATGTATAAGGCACTGTCTAATGTGTTGGAGAGACAAGACAAAAATGAAATAGTCCCTGCCCATGAGGAGTAAATCAGGAAACCCAAGTTCAAATCCTAGCTTCACTAGACCCAATTGAGGTCCATGACACAAAAAATGTGAAGAATCCCTGCTCTAAAGCCATGATATTCCTAGAAACTTGCTCTTTCATTCTCTTCATCTCACAAGTCAAAAAGGAGGAATCAATGACTTCTTATACTCCATTCTCACTTTCTGGTGAAGGGAAGAAAGAAGGAGGGAAGGAAGAAGAGGAAGGAAGGAAGGAATGAGGGAAGGAAACAAATATTAAACTTCATATCATTTATTATTATCATTATTATGTGCTAGGCACCATGCTAAGCACTTTACAAAGCCTCGACTACATGACCTTTTGATGTTTCCATTCTACTAATCCTCAATTCTAAGTAATCCCCCCACCACCCACCTTTTCTGCTCTTATTCTCCAGTCACTGAGGGTTGCTGGAGAAAGTTTGCTGATTGGTTTCACTGTAACATCATAAGATCATAGAATCTAGAGCTAGAAAGGAATTTAAAGATCATCTCATCTTACAGATGAAACAAATAACTGAAAACTAATTTGCCCAGAGTCACACAGATAATAATCATCAGGGTTAATATCTGAACTTAGGTTTCTTGACTCTAGGTACAATATTTTCCCCCGCTATACTTCAAGTTGCTTCTTGATCCTATACCCTTCTGCTTCCTTATGGGTCTTATTTCTTCAGTTATCCCTCTTCTCTAATGTACCTTCTCCATTTCCTCTAGCTACTTTCCTTCTGCTTATAAGGATTATCAAGTCTCCTTCATCCAGGGATATTCTGGAGCCAGCTCAAGCTGTGAAATGCTACAAATCAGGGCTTGATTTATTAGTTTCTTGATTGTCCAGATAAGAAAGCAATGGAGAAAAATGTTAATATTGAAGATTAAACTTTGAAATGTATTTTGCATTTCCAGAGGGCTAGTTGTTAAACATACTGGTAAAAAACCATTGTTTGCACCAGCTTCCACCCAGAAATAGTCTTAACTTTCCCCTACTCTTTGCTGCTAAACTTCTAGAATGAATAACCTATATTCGTTGCCTCTATTTCATCAATAACTCACTTCTCAGTTCTTTGCAATCTAGTTTCCTTTCCCACCACCACTCTACTAAAACTACTGTCTTCAAAGTTACCAGCTGCATTTCCCAATTGTATTTCAATGTAGAAGTTAACTCTATTTTCATGGGGTTTTATGTTTGTTTTTTGGTGAAAAATCAAATTCCCTCTTTTTTTTTTGTTTTAGCTATGGGGCATTCTCACCATTGACGGTCAAAGTAATCCACTTGTAATCAGCTCCCCCATAGCCAATAAGGCAGCGATAAACCCCAGCATCTTCTACTTTCACGTTGGTGATGTGAAGCAGAGATTTTCCCTTGAATAGTTGGTCATTCAAATGCCTTAATCGTGGGTTGCTGTTCTGGATTTTGAGGTCTTCTTCACCATGAACAAATTTCACAAGAAACTCTCTTTTTTTGTCCCAATAAACAGTCAGGGCACTCAGGTCTAATTTTTCTCCCACTGGAAAACTGCATTCCATAGTCACATTGCTGCCATAACATGCTTTATATTTGTCTTTGGGAACAGAAACAGAAAAGGCTGGAGGGAGGAGAGGCAGAGAGGAAAATCCAAACCTCAGACTTTAGAAGATAAACATTCTTTTCAAAGTATACAGCAAATGTTTTATTGTATTTACAATATGCTATAGAGCAATCAATCATAATTGACATTTCACAGCTCACACTTCTATATGCTTTAATTCAATAAACATCTAAATGCCTATTATGTGCAAAGACAGAATATAAAGACACAAATAAAACCACCCATACCTTCAAGGAGCTTACATTCTCTGGTAAAGGACAGGTAAAGAACAGCAAAAATACAATATATACAAAATATAAGTAAATGCAAAGTAATTTTAAGAGGGAGAGAGTGCTAACAATTGAAAGGTCTTATAAAAGACGTGGCTCCCAAGTTTTGAAGGAAACCAGGGATTCTACAAGGCAGAAGCAAAGAGGGAAAGCATTCCATACACTGGGAACCATTCATGTGGGTGAAAGCAGGGAGGAAAGCAATAGAATGTCACATATCCATAACAGCTACCAGGCCATTCTGATTGGGACAGAGAGTGTATGAAGGGAGGTCATGTGAAATTTTAATTACCCTTCAAAGTGTAGGAACAAAATTGAAATAGGGGATATTTTAACAACTCTCTAAAAAAATTTGATGCAAATGCCATTAGACCTGATTTACAGATGAGACTGAGGCTTAGACAGATTAAGTGACTTATACAGTATCATACCATTGGCACATAAAAGAAATAGAAATGATTGTCTCCAAATTATTTCTAAAAGTCTAATTCTTTAAAATGCATATTGCATTCGGCCTATTTTATTACATTCCAAGGCCCTCTACTCTACAAGAGTGTTAAAATCATAATCACCTCCCAAAAGATATTATTGAGCACAGTGTAAATATGAAATGCCATAATTTATTAAATGATGACTTGGTGCTTATAAGATCATAGATTTAGAGCTAGAAAGGATCGTGAGATCCTCTCATCTAACCCCTTCTTTTTTATAGATGAAGAAACTAAGACCTGGATTGGATAAATTACTTGTCCAAGGCCACACAGGTAGAAGGTGGTAGAACTGAGATTGAAACTCCTCCTTTGACTCCAAATCCAGCCTCACTGCTACCATGCCAAATAGCAAAGTCAGGAGGACAGTGCATGTTGCAATGGCATTGGGGCAAGTCTCACTTAGTTTCCTCCTCTGAATAATAACAGTTAGACTAGCCAGCATCTGGGATCCCATCTAGATCAATGACATAAAATTAAGTCTTCCGATGCCAAATTCAAGGCACTCTCCATTGCAATATACTGCCTACCTGCTAGTTTACTGCATAGAAGCCACCTTCATCCTGTTCTGGGGCCAAACAAGGAGGGTCTTCTCCGATTCTATGCGAGGCACCAATCTGCATGTTAGATCCAAAAGCTCTCATCTCAAAGTCCCATTCAGTCTGCCATTCAGCTAACTTAGTCATAGGATATTTTTTAAAAGGACCAAGTGACCTTTGAAATAATCAAATCCCTTCATTTTTGCTGAGAATAATAACTACCTGTCTTTGTTCTTTTACCAGAGCCCTTGAATCGGAACAGTGTGACTAAATGCTCTCTGGGTTCTCTTCCTATTTGAAATTCTATGATCCTTGAAGGCCAATCTATGACTTTTCATCAACACTGAAATTCTTTCTTGGAATGTACTTTTCAGAAAAAAATATCTTCAGAGTTTTAATAATGACTCATAGATAGCTCCCAAGTATGATTTCTTAAGGACAATGTTGAATGCAAGTATTTAGCCACTTACCATTCAGCAGATTCCAGGAGAACATGAACACAAACACAAGCAATATCCACATCTTCCTGCAACAACCTAATGATGGGACACACAAAAAGAACATTGCTTCATGTGACTAGAATTCCATAGCTAAGCAAAGGATTACTTTGTACTTGTATTTACAGTGCCTAGGTGCTTAAGAAATGCTTGTTGATTGGTTGGTTTTTCTAACTGAAACAAATACAGCAATAGGATAACGCCTTCATCAGAAATTTGGAAAGGTACAAAGGATCAGGAAGATTTGTTGTTGATTATTCATTCTCTTCTCTGTTACATATGTTGTTGTTGAGTCATTTCAGTCATGTCCTACTCTTCGAGACCCTATTTGGGACTTTCTTGGCAATGATACTGGAGTGGTTTGCTATTACCTTCTCCAGTTTATTTTATAAATGAGGTACTGAGGCAAATAGGGCTAAGTGACTTGCCCAGGGTCACACAGCTAGTAAGTGCCTAAGGCTGGATTTGAACTCATGAAGATGTCTTTCTGATTCCAAGCCCAGTGCTTGTGCCACCTAGCATGCAGATACATCATACTGTGGAAAAGCTTGGTCATCCTAAAGAAGTCAAGGAAAAAAAAGCAATGAGTCCACTGGTCTAGGATTAATTTATAAGTGTGTATATTTTGAAAGCATAAAGGCCAGGCATAATTTGTCTTCCTTTTCCCTTCTTTCATTTGTGTGCATTTGTCCATCCATCTATCTATCTGTCTGTCTGTCTGTCTATCTGTCTATCTATCTACATTGTTTAGAGGCAGCTAGGTGGCCCTGTGTATAGCATGTTGGCCTTGGAATTGAGAAGACCTGAATTCAAATCCTGCCCCAGATACTTACGTAGCTCTATGGTCCTATGCAAATCACTTGACCTCTCTTAGTCTCAGTTTCCTCATGTGAAAAATGGGGATAATAGTGCCCTACCTCACAAGATTGTTGTGAGAATCAAATGAGATGACATATGTAAACCACTTTCAAAACTTAAACCATTATATAAGTTCTAGCTATTATTTTCTCAATTAACAAAAATCTATTTTCACCACTCCCAGCCCTCCCATTGAAAAAAAAATGAATAAGAGGGAAAAAAACCCTCCTAACAAACATTTGTCATTTTCTTTTTGTCAATTTTACCAAACTGATGGGTTTGAGATGGAACCTCAGATTTGCTTTCATTTGCATTTCTATAGTTGGTAGTTATTTAGAGAATTTTTTTCACATAGCTATTGCTAGCTTTGATTTCTTCCTTTGAAAAGTGCATGTTCCTATCCTTTGACTATCAATTGGGGAATGTCTCTGATTCTCATAAATTTGAATATGTTTCTTATATATCTTGGAAATGAGATCTTTGTCAGATCTGCTCCCTAGCCTCTTTCCCAACATCAGCCATTTATTAGTGTAAATCAGCCCCTAGTGTGTGGAATCACTATTACTGCTGAGTACTAATTGAATTTCAAGCAGCAGAAAAAAATATGAAATGAATAATTTCAATCATTGTGGGGAAGTTTTTAGGGGTCAAGGACAGGCACCTTCCCAGTCCCTTAAATTACAGTATGGATGGCCACCTATGTATAAAGCTGTTTTTTTTTTTGTTAAGAATCCAGTGTACTTCAAGCATCATTATTTGCTATCCTAATGAGTTCTTCCTTGCTAAAAATTTTAGAAGCATAAAAGTGAAGAATTTTATACTTTAATATTTTAAGGATTCACCTGAGAGGATACCCTCCACTGATGATTTTTTTTAAAAACTTCCTTTATTCTGTAATAAACTGTCTCCATTAGTCACTGTGGATTAAAAAAAAAAATTCAGCACTTGGTTGTCCAACCTTCTTGTGACTGTCTCTGCGTTTAGTTAGATTGGCACTCCCCAAACATCAGCTCCCATTAGGATGCCTTCTTCTCTTACCTGCCCTGTTCTCTGAGATGTGGCTTTAAGACCTTAGAGGTCTTAAGCCCAGGTCACTGACTGGCATCTCTACCCTGTGGTTTTTAATCTATAGCTGTAGTTAAATTAGAACATTGTTCATGGCCAGGCACTTTCAATTCAAAAGGGTTCATTAAATCCCTGCTATACACAGGGCACAGTTCTAGGAGATTCTTAACTTGGGGTCCAAATTTTAAAAAGAATAGTTTGATAACTGTATCTCAATAGAATTGTTTTCCTTTGTAATCCTATGCATTTTATTTTATGCATTTTAAAATACTATTCTAAGAAGGAGTCCCTAAGCTTCATGAACAACAATGAAGGGGGCATGACCACAAAAAAGGTGGAGAAGTCCTCCTCTACAGCACTGACAAATGGCCATTCAGCCTCTGCTTGAGATCTCCACAAATGCGGAACCTGTTACCTTTCTAGGCAGACCACTGGACAATTGAAATGTTAGGAAATTCGTTCTTCTACTGAACTGAAATCTGCTTCTCTCTTCTCACACCTTCTCATGAAATCTGAGAAACTATGTCATAATCCTTTTGATACTGTTTATTATATCATTTAATGTTGATCACATCATATCATATCATATTTCTTACATCACCTTAATTTTCAAATATATCCCTTCCTCATTCTCTGCTCAGCAAGTCAGAAGGAAAAAAAAGAAAAAAGAAAAGAAATTCTAAACCAACCAAGAGATTTACCATATCTGATGCTATATGCAATCTAATATAGAATACTAAAAGCAGCTAGATAGCACAGTAGATGGAGCTCTGTATTCAGGAAAACCTGTGTTTGTATATGGCCTCAGACACTTACTAGCTGTGTGACCCTGGGCAAGTTACTTAACCTCTATTGGTCACCATTTTCTCATCTATAAAATGAAGATAATAATAGCACCTACTTCCTAGGGTTGTTGTGAGGATAAAATATGTAAAGCAAAATGCAAACCTTAACACGTTATCTCCATGTTAGCTAGTATTATTCCATACTCATTGTACCCCATCTCTGCAAAGATGAAAAGGAGGTGCTTTTTTTTAACTCTTCTCAAATGCATCTTTGATTGTTATAATTACACAGTAAACTCAAACTCATATAGCCCTTGGGAGATAGATTAGACTGTAACGTCTTTGAGGGCAGGAACCAGATCTTAGCTAAATTTTGTTACCTCCTACCAGGGCATAGTACTCCACACATATTAGTGATCCAATAAATTCACTTCTTCAATTCAACAAATATTTAATAAACTTCTACTCTGGGTCAATGTCTGGGAGATGAAGAGAAAACAAAAAAAATCCATCTTCAAGTAGCTTACATTTTCCTGGGGAACTACAGAATTTACACAAATAAACACAAGGTAATTTGAAGAGGGAGAGGGTTCTAACAACTCAGGCATCAATTTACACGTCATTGATGATGTGACGCTCAAGATGAATCTTGAAGGAAAATGAAGATTCTTGAAGATAGAGATGAGGAAAGAATACATTCCAGCCATGGAGAAGAGCTATGAATGCTTAAGGGTGGGAGCTAGAACATTAAATATAGGGAACAACTGGCATTCTATTTGGTCTGGCTCAATCAATCAATCAACAAGCATTTATTAAATACCTTCTATGTGTCAGGCAATTTGGTAAACTCTAGGATACAAAGAAAGGCAAAACCCAGTCACCACTCTCAAGGAGCTCAGTCTAATGCTGGAGATAGGGTACAGACAATTATGTACAGACAAGAGGAAACACTGGAAATATTCAATAGATGGAAGGCACTAGTATTAAGGGGGATGGAGGGAAGGTTCTCAAAGGTGGAGTTTTAGCTGGGATTTGAACATAGAGTGTATGAATGGGAATAACATGAAACAACACTGAAAGCTGGAGAAGCCAGATTGTGGAGAGTCCCAAAGGCCAGTCTGTGGAATCAGTATCTCTGTATTTTATCCCAAAGACATTAGTGAACCACTAAAGGATTTCTCTCCTCCCCCCCCAGGGGGTGTGGCATAGTCAGAGTGCTACCTTAAGAATATTTTGGCAGCTGTGTGGAGGAAGGACTAGGCTGAGGGGACAGAATGGAGGCAAGGAGACCAATTAGGAGGTTATAAAAGAGTAACGGACTTGGAGACAAGAGAGACCTAGATTGCAATTTGGTTCCTACACATCTAGCCATGAGATTTTGAACAAGTTACTTCACTTCAAGTTTTTTATCTGTAAAATGGGAAAAAAATAATCCTTATACTACCTCCTTCCCAAGACAGCTGTGGGAAGAGTGCCTTAAAGCTCTACGGAAAGGTGCTTATTGTTGTTTAGTCATTTTTCAGTTGTACCCAACTCTTCATGACCCCATTTGAGGTTTTCTTGGCAAAGATACTGGAATGGTTTGCCATTTCCTTCTCCATCTCATTTTACAGATGAGGAAACTGAGGAAAACAGGGTTAATTGATTTGCCCAAGGTCACACAGCTAGTAAGTGTCTGAGGCCACATTTGAACTCAGGAAGATTCATCTTCCTGACTTTAGGCCTGGCACGCTATCCACTATGCCACCTAGCTGCCCATCGAAGGGCTAATTACTGTTAAATATTGCCCAAAAAAAACCCAGTAAACATTGGCTTCTGTTTCCCTCGTCCTCAAAAGTAAAAAGGAAGCGGTGTAGTGTCGTAGAAAGAGAAGGATTTGGGTGTTAGGTGAATTGATGATCTTCCAGGTTCCTTCCAGCTCTGATTCAAGGCTGGTTTCCCCTTTGGCCTTACCTATCAGCATTGCTAAAAATATTACTCAATGGTGACAGCTTTTTTATTTTTATGCCTGGTTTGGTGACACGGCCAGTATGGCTGTGTGCACTGAATGTCACAGAATGTTAGAGCTGAATATAGAAGCTTAGAGATGGGGTAGTCTAACCCTTCATTCCACAGAGGAGAAATCTGAGACCTAGAAAGGGTCCAATAACTTTGTCCAAGATCAGAGACAGCATCCTGCTATGAAAAATAAAAAATCACTCTATTTGGAGTCAGAGGACGAGATCTCTGCAATGCAATGTCTTGCCTATGTAACCTTGGGCATATCACTTCACCTCAGTTTCCTCATATGTAAAACAAGAAGGTAGGACTAGAGGGCCTCCAAGGTCCCTTCCAGCTCTAGATGTACGAGCCTATGAAACACAGGTAGGTTTTAGATTTGGAGATGACCTCAGAGATCAGCCAACCACTTCTTTTTTATAGCTGCGGAAAATGAAGCAAAGAAAGAGAAATGACTTGCTCAGGGTGACACTGCTAAAAGAGCTGAGGCTAGGATCTGACTTCCAGTCCAGCGTCCCTTTCATTAGCTATTCTCTAGCTCAACAGCAGAATTATTGGAGCAACCCAGAGAGGCAAAGCAGGTGTGACAAATAGACTTCAACACTGTTTAATTAACGAACTTAATCATAGCCTAGGAAAGAGAGTAGGTCCCCTTATCCTCTGGAACCCCGAGAGCTCACCAGCCTTGAAGTTCATTTCCATTGGCTCTTGCTTCCAATTCATCATATTCCGAACTATGCCTTGAATAAGGATCATTCTCCACAACAGCCATAGAGTTTGGGCTGAAAGGGACCCTCAGGGATCGGAAAGTACAAATCTTTCATTTTATTAATGAGAGAATTGAGACTCAGAGAAGCTTACATACTTACCCGGGTTCGTTCAAATAGTGGCAGAGATGGGATTCGAACAAAGATCTTCTGACCCCAGTTCTGGTCCTCCTATTTGGAAGTTCTCTGCTTCCCCAGGCTCACAAACTGTGCACAGAAAGACCTATGGATGTTCACCTGCTGTCAGGGATGGAAATACGGCTTTCATCCAAGTTCCTCCCTCCTCCTACCTTCACGTAGTTAGATCGCTTCCCAGCAAAAGGCTCTTTCACCACTGGCAGTTCCTCACCTCTTCACCATCCCAATAGAGTTCGCTGAAATGCTGTAGCTTCTTGTAAATCTCCTGAAGTCGGTGACCTTCGCATTTTCGGGGCTTCAGTGATTCATCCCATTTTCACTTTCGTTTCTCTGGGAATCCAGTAGCTTTGACCTCGCATTGGAACTAAGGACAGCACTAAGTTCGAAGCGAGCCGAGGGGCTAGTATTTTATGAGGCAGACCGCCCAGGTTCAGAAAAGTGAAGTAGTTTATCTAACCTCCGGGAAAAGCCGGTTTTATAGGAAGCTAATTTGCAACTAAAAGAGTATTTAGAAACGACCAAATCCACTCCCCTCTAGGAGAAAACTGAAGCCGAGGAATTAACTGACCTGCCTAAGGTCACGTGAGGAAGGGCGGGGGTGGGGGTCGGGGGTGGGTCGGGGATGGGGGCGTGGTGGGGATGGGGACAGCAAGAAACTTAACCTTCAAAACCAGGTCCTCTCACTCCAAAAATAGTGTTATTGGCATTATACCAATAATTAAATTAGTTTTATATATGTATTTATATATATTTAACATACATATATACTTATTCGTATATGTATATGTGCGAATATGATTATAGATCTAGAAATATATGTGTATGTATATATATTGTGTATATACATATATACGCATACATACACCCATATTTGTTGTTCAGTTTTCAGTTGTGTCTGAATCTTGTTTACTACATTTGGGGTTTTCTTAACAAAGATACTCGAGTGGTTTGCAGTTTTCTTCTCCAGCTCATTTTACAGATAAGGAACTGAGGCAAACATGGTTGAGTTATCCAGGGTCACACAGCCAGTAAATGTCTGAGGCCAGATCTGAATTTAGGAAGATGATTCCAGGTCCCACACTATCCACTGTGCCACCTAGCTGATATATGTATATATGCATGTGTATGTATGTACTCACACATGTGTGCGTATAATACATGCATATACTTAGATGTATCTGCACATATATGTATATACAGACAGACACAATTACAAGGTAAAGATGAGCTATCTCCTCTCAGGCCATTTAGCTACTATGGAATAAATGAAGGAATTTTCACCTTGGCTCAAATATGACATACCTCTTCATGAAAAAAAAAAAGCCACATAGCCTATCATTTCATCTACTTTTCCTTCCCTTCTATTGATGGTTAATGTAAATCAGCAGTGTGGTGCAGTGGAAAGCCATCCCACGTTCAATTTCTGACTGCTTCATGTGGTTTTTGTGACCTTGCTCCTTCTAGGCCTGTTTTCTAATCTGTAAAATCATAGTTAGACCAGAAGGATGACTTCGAAAGTCTGTTCTAGCTCTAAATCTTTGATCCTAATTCAGACCTAAATAGTTCTTTCTTTTTGTTTAGGCTTAGGCCTGTGATTTCATTGGTGGAGAAAACTCCCTCCACCAGAGCATAATGGCTCCTTCCTGAAATGAATAGTTTTAGAGTTGCTTAGGGCACTAAGAGGTTAACACAGCCAGCATGGCAGAGGCAAGGGCTGGCTCCAAGGCCAGATCTCTAGATACTAACCGCACATAATTTCTCCATAAGCCATCCATATCCTAATGAAAAATGACAAATTTTAGGCACTGGACTAATAAATAGATTCAACCTTATAGAATGATTCAAGAAAAGTCCTCAGTTATCAGCATGCCAAATGCACTATAAAGAAAATAAAACCCATGTATATATACTTATAGATATACACATATATTACATAAAATATATATGTTATATACAGAAACACACATATTTATGAACATAATATACTGCATATTATATACATATATATACATACATAAATGTTGCAATTTTTCATGGTTTGTTGTGGCAGGACTGCCTCAGAAATTTCAGACTCAGACCACTTCCAATCTAAGTGAAGGCATTTATTAAGAGTGACCCTCCTGGGAAGGCTGGGTTCCAAAGGGGAATCGGAAACTTTAGTAAGACAAGACAGGCAAGTTTATAGTGTTATGATGCTGATTACGTAACAGGAATTATGAATATTAAAAAGGCAAGAGGGGTTTGTCAAGGGATTAGGTAATAAGGGTAGGGTCCCAGCCTCAGTGGAACTGCCCATTTGGTTATCCACAATGCATACAGAAACACCCAAAGGTGGGGCATTGATGTATGGTAAATATACTATAATAAGCCTCTCTACATCATAGGTTTACCCTAGGTCAGTTCTTTACTATTACTGCACAGGCATTATCTTAGGGGAAGCCCCTTCTGTGATTCGCTTTCTGATTGGCTAGCTGTTGTGGTCCTGTCTGGCCAAGATGGATAGTTAGGTGTCTTGGTCCTGTCTTGAGTTAGATGGATGATGTGGTTGTGGTTTAGTACATGGATACACCTGTTTAAACATGAGAATTGGATGTGGGATCAGAGGCCAGCTAGAGGCAGAGTGGCTATATTGAGTCTGGGGGCCTATGATGTAGTTAAAGGCAGATTGTGCGGTCAAATCAGGGCATACCTGCTGTTCAGTGGGGCTTATAAGGAAGTTAGAATATGCACACTATATATAATGTATATATTAATGTGATTATACATATAGAACATAAATGTATGTATATATGTATGTATATACACACACATATATTTGTTGTTGTTGTTATTGTCGAGTCATTTTAGTTGTGTCCAATTCTTCATGACCCCATTTGGGGTTTTTTTTTTCCAAAGATACTGGAATGGTTTGCAGAAAACCCATGTTTTCTGGTTTCTATTTAGAATGTCATGTGCTGGCATTGGGAAATGTATTTTTAAATCACTGCTTTTGTAAGTTCCCCAAATAATTCTGCTACTCTGTTCAAACCAAAGTTGTTTTGTCACTAAAAGAGTTTCTTCTTTTGAGTTTCACCTTTTGAGAATACACTGGAGACCTTGTAGTGAACAGACTTAATGAAGTGGTAAAGATGGTGGTCAGACAGTAGGGAGTGAAGTTTGAGGAATAAACTACTTTCTTGCTGATGCTCACATGACACGCTACCTCCCATCTCTGCATCTTTGTAGAGGCTATCTCCTATACCTAGAATGCACTCCTTCCTCATTTCTGCCTCTCAGAATCCCTTGTTTCTTTCAAAACTCAGTGCAAATGTCACCCTTTCTATTCCCCCAGCTACTAACCCTCTCACTAAAAATCACCTTGTACTTATTTATTTATTTCAAGTAGCAATGTGAGAGAGAGAGAGGAGAAGAAGAAGGAGGAGGAGGAGAAGGAGGAGGGAGGGAGGAAGGGAAGGAGGAAGGGGATGGAGAGAGAGGAGGAGGGAGAGAGAGGGAGACAGAAGGGGAGGGGGGGCATGATGGGAACCAGGAAAGGAAAGAAAGAGGGAAAGATAAAGAAAGAGAGAAAGAGAGAGGGGGGAAAAGAGGGAGGGAGGGAAAGGAAAAGAGGAAGAGAAAGGAAGAAAGAAAGAAATCTCTATCTCTATGTATTTAATCTCTATCTCTATGTATTTGCTATATACCTACATATGTACATGTTGCCTCTGAAAGAATATATGCTCCTTAAGGATAGAGACTTTCACTTTTGTTTTTGTATCTACAATATAAAGCACAGTGCCTGACACACAACAGATACTTAATAAATGCTTGTTGATTGATTACCAAATAAATACATGAATGAGCGAATGAATGACTCACCTCTTAGTTTTGCTCCTGTTTTTCTCTTCTGAGACCAAAGTTCTTGGGACCAGGAAGGAGAGAATAACAATGGCTGGTAGAGAACTGAAACCCAATGTAAATGAAGAGATGATCACAGTCATCTAACTGTCCTCAAGGAGTTCTTATCACTAGGCCACCACAGACTTTATTCTATCTAGAATATTGAAAAAAAATAGACAAATAGGCTGAGCTGTTTTGGGTCTCTAGTGCAGTTCTTATGGGTAAGATGAAGAATGGACTAAATGACAGGACGTTTAGAGGGGTTGGGAATTGAATCAGTGAGATTGCATCTGGTGAGAGACAGCTTTGTTGAGGGTGTCAAACTCAAGTAGAACTGCAGGTCATTAAACAATGTAGGGCTCCCTGTCAACTACATATTAACTTAAATACTTATAATACACAAATATTACCTGTATTTTATTGTACTTTTATTTATTTTGTTAAATATTTCCCAATTACATTTTAATCTAGTTTGAGCTGGTCTCAGGAGTGCCGTGGGCCACCATGAGGCCCATTGTGTGGTATTTGACACCTCTGGTGTAGGAGATAAAGAGTTTAAAGACCTAAGTTGAATTTTTTTTCTCTGATGATACTGTTGAAATGACCCTAGGCAAGTCATTTAACTTTTTAGTACTCCCAGGCAACTCACATTGATCTTTATTGTTAGAGTTCCTGGGCTTCTGTACTGGAATTATCCTATCCTAATGAACTCACGTGTCTCAAAATATTTAGTTCTCAATTTCATCTGGGAAAGAAAAGACGATAGGCAATTTTGTCTGCAGAAATTTTAAAAGCTTTTGCGTAAATTAAATGAGATAAATGTAGAGTAAGAAGAAGATGTATCAATATCCCTGAAAAAAAAAAGGCTAACAAAAAAAGATATATAGGTCCAGCACCAACTAAGTGATGGCATAGAATTAATCAGGAGAGAGCTAGTCACTTTCTCTTTCTGGCCCTCAACTTCATGTGTATTGGGTCATTATTTCTCATTATTTCTTTGTCCTTCCCCTTAAACAGGACTTTCTGGTTACTCCCTCATCTCTACCCCTCAGACAATTGTTAAAATTTCAGTGTAAGTATTTACACCTTAGAAATTGGCAAAAACTAAAAATCAAGGCTTAATTTATTGTTTGGATTGTCTAGACTTAAGAAGGCAATGGACAGAATGTTAATAATACAGATTAAACTTTAAAAATGTGCCATGTGTACATTTTTTTTTCAGAGAATCAGTTCTGTCTACCTTTTTTTTGGGGGGGGGGCAGGGCAGTTGGGGCTAAGTGACTTGCCCAAGGTCACACAGCTAGTACATGTGTCAAGTGTCTGAGGCTGGATTTGAACTCAGGGCCTCCTGACTCCAGGGCTCACTGGGTCACCTAGTTGCCCCCTCTCTACCTTTTTAAAATTCAATTTCATTTTATTTTCAGTTCCAATCCTCTTTACTGAGTCAAAGAGTATGCACAGTTTAATAGCTTTTTGGGTATAAAGCCAGTTGTTAAACATTTACCACCCATGATGATTTGATACCTACTCACCAATAACTCTTATCTCTAGCATTTTCTCCTCATTCTCTTTCCCTTTTGAATGGGAGGGGCTAGTTTGTTTTGAAGTCAGAACAGCTCCATTCTGATCTGGTAGAACAATGGGGAATCTCCTATCTACTAATGGGTTTTGTTCTCCGATGTTCTGCTGAATAGAGAATTGACATTCCTCAATAGATAACTGGTGAAAGAATATTAATAGCTTTCAAAAGATACTCCAATTTGTTAATTGTAAAAGAATGCAACTTTAAACAACTCTGGGTTTTTTTTTTCTCATTTCCTGCAAGTCAGGAAAAAGGACAAAAAATGAGAATAATCATTGCTGGAGGGACTGTGCCAAGACAAGCCCACAACTGCACTCTAGGTAGAACTGGGAAGTGGTTCAAACATTCTGGGTATCAATTGGGAAAAATGCAGGAAAAGAAACTGAATTATTCATATCCTTTGACTCAGCAACCCACTACTGACCGTACACGCCAAGGAAATGAAAGATGTAGACAAAAGCCGAATAATCTAACAAATGATCCATAGGAGCATCCTTTGTGATAGCAAGGAACTGAGGGGGGAAGTGAGTGCTTTAATGACTTATAAAACTGATTTCCGAATGTAACATGACATTATTTCTCAGTAAGAAATTATGAGTGTGAGGAACTCAGGCAAACATGAAGTGATTTGTATGAACTGATACAGAGTCAAATGAGCTGAATGAAAGGAATAAGATAGTCAATGATTAAAACAATTAAAATGAAAAGATCATAGGAGGACACTGAATTCTCCCTGAAAAACCAATGAGCCCCAAGAACAGACCAACATACCTCCCCCTTCCCATGACAGAGGCACTGAGGAATACAAGGCAGAATGTTGTATGTATTGTTAGATGTAGTGACTGCTTTAAATGGTTTCATTTGATGTAGCGTATTCCAGGTGATGTCTTCCTTAGGGTTATCTCTTTTCGTACTCAATCGAGCCCAGACCTTTAATTATTTTTAAAATACAACAAATCTTTCCTTTTAATTTAGCAGACATCGACAAAAACAAATACTTCAATAAACAAATACCTTTGAAAAATGATTGGACAGAAACCCATAAATTCCAAGTTTTTACAATGTTAGTTTTAAAATGTGTGATTATGGATCTCACTGAGGAGCCTGGGCAAGTGTTCAGGGGCTTGGTACAATGAGCACAGCCCTCTGTAAACAGATGCTTCTGGAGCGCTCCGTCCTTTATAGGGAGTCAAAATCACTTTTTGATTTCTACTTTGCGTTGGACCTCTTCCACGATGGTGACAAATATCTTTGGAAAGAATAGGTCTCATTTTTTTACGTGTAAGGGTGGAGCTTAGGCAAGACAATTACTCCATCATCCTTACAGTGACAAGATAGGCTTCTTTACAGTTGCTATAATGCTACCATAACCCGTTGAAAACACAATTTAATTCAACCCTGTTGAATTAATCATACGTCTTGTTCTAAATGTAAAAAATCAAAACAAAAGAAAACTTCAGTCAATTTAGGTGTTTTTATTTTTTTTAATTTTTTTTTTAATTTAGGTGTTTTTAAAAGCCATTGATGCACTGGAACGATGTTGCACAAAAAGTCTGTTTTGATTGGTTGAGGGACTTGGTCATAACCTAAGGAGTTTGTATAAAGGCAGTGAGCTAATTGGAACTGGGGGCATGGGTGTCTAGCAGCCTAGCACTATTTGTACCCATGTACCTTTCTGACCTATTTTTCTTTTGTGTATTTTTTTCATACTGTTGGTATTATTAACATAATTAACATGGTTATAGTCAATGTGTCAAGGCAACTAGGGAGAGCAGTAGATAAGAGTGTCAGTCCTGGAGGCAGGAAGACTCATCCTTCTAGGTTCAAATCTGGCCTCAGACACTTACTAGCTATGTGGCTTTGGGCAAGTCACTTAACACTGTTCACCTCAGTTTCCTCATCTGTAAAATGATCTGGAAAAGGAAATGGCAAACCACTCTAGTACTGCAGCCAAGAAAACCTCAAATGGAGTCAAGAAGAGTCAGACATGACTGGAAATGACTGAATAACAACAGAATAGGAAACATTCTTTACAATTAGAGAGATTCAAATGTAGAATCAACTACCTGAGGAAGCAGTAGGTTCCCTCTTACTGGAAACCTTGAAATAAAAGTTGGATGACTGCTTGTTGGGGATATTAGAGAGTGAGTTCTTATTTAGGTGTGGGTTTGAAAGAAATACCATGTCAGGTCTCTTCTAAATCTGAAATTTTGAGATTCTTGATACTCTTCACAGGTGTGGTCAGTGTGTCACTCTATTTTCCTCTAATATTTAAAACTCTTAAAATGAGGGCTCCAGTGGAGTATTCAATGGACTTGGGCTTCTGCTTGTACTATTTTCTAGTTATTTTTTTTTATTGAAGATGAAGTGTGGTACAGTGGCAAGAGCCCTCCTCAGGAGTCAGAGCACCTGGATTCAAAACCTCTCTCTGATGATCATGACTTAAGTGACCTTGGGCAAATCATCTAACTTCCTTGGGCCTCTACTTTCTCAACTGTATAAAGAGAGGCTTGTACAAGGTGGTGTCAGAGATTGCTTCCAGCTCTAGATATATGAATGAGAGTTGGATAAACTCATAGATGTAATTATGTTCATTGAATCTGCAGTCTTGATGGCTCAGAGTTTCTGTTTTGGCAGAAACCCTGAGAGTCTTCCCCTCTCGGACTGATTTTTTTTTTTTTTGACTAGGTAAAAGAGGCAGTTCTCTGCCGAACTTCTTACCTAGCCTTAATCACTGGGTGGACTTTGCCTCAGTCAAACTGAGACCTGTTAAAGACCTTAGCTTAAAAAGGCCAAGGTCTGCCATGAATTCAGGGCCATCTCCAGTCATCCTGATCTGTATCTGGCCACTGTACCCAGATGGCTCCTGAGGAGAAAGTGAAACTGGTGACTTTGCATAGCCTTCCCTCACTTAAATCCAATTCTCTTGCAAGTCATGGCATCACCTTCCTGATATCACCGTCCTCTTCGAGAACAAAGTACAAACAAGAACAACAGATGACCCAGAGCTGAGAGGAATAGCTCCTAATGGAAGACAGTCAGGATTTACCTTCTAGGACACTGGACTAAATTAGATAAGTTGAAATTTAATAGAAGTCGATATAAAACTTTATACTTGGATTCAAATATCAATTTCACAAATACAAGGTAGGGCAGGAGACTTGGCTAGACAGCAGTTTGTCTAAAAAGTAGCTGGGGGTTTTAATGGATTGTTAGCTCAATATAAATCAGCAGTGAGATATGGCAGATTTGCTGCTTTAAGAGGCAGAGTACTCAGGAGTAAGGTGGTGCTTGACCCACTGTACACTGACCTAATCAGACCATATTTGGAATATTGTGTTCAATTTTATCCACTTTTTAGGAAGGAGACTGATAAGTTGAAGGATGGCCAAAGGAGAAAGACCAGAAATGTCTAAAAATGGAATAGTAGGGAATCCCTGAATGGTCTGTAATAAATGGTGTCTGAGGTCTCTTCTAGCTCTGAAATCCTGTGATTCTGTGCATTGGCATAGATGACCCCTTGGGTTCCTTCTATCTCTAAGATCCAGTACAAATTGCATTTGTATTATAAATCGAAAGAAATTAGTAACCCTGCATATGAAACTAGTCCGTGCGTAGAAAAATGTAACACCTGGACCAAGGTGATAGTCGTCATTTTGATCAACAATGTTGTATTCAGTAGATAAAATATATTTAATTTGAAAGCTTTTAAAGTATTATCTTTAAAAGAACCCTTTCCCCCTGTTACTAATTAAAGAAGTCTCACCTAAAGATTTATAAGTCACCAAAAGGAAAATAAAAGCCTAGGAAAATACATACATAATGAGTTGTGTTTTATTTTGGTTCCTACTCACCAACTCCCACACAACTTTGATCATCAAAGGAATTTCTACAAGTTTCCATGAAGGCCATGGAAAAGTTGTAACTTAATTCAGTACAAAGAAAATATTTGAAAAACCACAAAATAGTTTCAATTAGTGAGAATTTTTTAAAATGGTTCTTGTTTTTTTATTTAGCTTCTATATAAAGAGATATAGCATAATGATATATCTTTGTCTCATGTTAGTGGTTACCTCACTCAAAGGGAGAACCTGAAAAGACCTTCGCCTAAAAGGGCCAGGGTCTCCCAATACATTCTGGGCCATCTCCAGTCCTCCTGATGAATATCAGGCCACTGGATCCAGATGACTCTGGAGGAGAAAGTGAGGCTGGTGACCTTGCACAGCCCTCCCTCACTCAAATCAAAGTCAACTGCAAGTCATGTCATTATTTCTCTGATGTCATGGTCCTTTTTGAGAATGAAGGACAAACACCACCACCACCATTATAAGTAGTCTAGGCCTCATGATCTTGAGAGATGGAAACTGGTAATAGATTTGGAATCAGGTTACCTAGTTAATAGTTAATAGTCTCACCCTGGGGAATCTTGGTTTTTCTGAGCCTCCATTTCCTCATCTGTAAAATGAGAAAATTAGGACAGGCAATTTCTAAGGTGCCTTCTAAAGTCCACTCTGATGATTTCTTCTTGGGTCTCCAGACTTGTGGCTCTATGATAGCACTGAACTCTCATTGATCTTGTTCTCTCTTGTTTCCTTGTCTTTTCTTTGCCAATGGGGGAGAGTAGATGAGATTTGCCTTCTTTCTACCCTAATTCTAGGAATGGAAATGGTTTGTAATTCTTGCCACTGAGTAATTTGAATATTACTCATCTCAGAGCTGCTGTTATTACTCACGTCTCCCACCTGTTTTCTCACAGTGCTTAGTCATTGAATTTGAGCTTTGTAAGGGTCCCAGTGACCATCCAATCCAGTCTATATCTAAAGGAATCCCCACTATAACATATTTGACCAATGATCACCCGACTCCTGCTTGAATGTCTCTGATCTCTCTCTTATATTCAAATGATAAAACACTAAAATTATTTTGCCATCTTCAAGAAATAAGAGAACTAAATGAATTGAAGGAAGGATTTGTGGTATTTAAAGTTTCTCTTCTAGAATCCACAAGGGCTGGTACACTTGTTCTCATCTTGTCCTATGCCTAGGCATGCAGTTTGGACCAGGTTCTGTCCAATAGCAGCCCATCTCTAATGAGAGAGGTTAGGCTCCTTGTTCTTTTGTTCATTGGCTCATCATGTCCCTTCACATTGTTGTTTAAAGCCTAGGTTATGTCATGTGTCTAGACGTCTGAAAAGGATGGAGCAAAAGAATGATGAATCAAGTGTGCTACAGGTAATTTATTCTTACACACAAAAGGAATGCTAAATATTAAGTACACGTTAATAAAAAGAATTAAGCAGGATTCAGCAAAAACTGCTCAGAGGCTGATACGTAACTTCTTCAGAACATATAACAATTTGCAGTACCATATTAGGCATTTTACATTTCACCTCAGCTCAACACTGTCCTTACAACCCTGCTGGGAAAATGGCCGGGCCCAGGTCAATTTTCTTCTCAGCAGCCAGTCTCTGTTGTCAGCCAATTCTGATCCATTGGAGCTCAAGAATTCTAGACTTCTTGAACTCGTCAGATCACTTGAAGCCTGAGTGTATCCATTAGAATTCTTTGTCACCTTGAAGTATAAACTCCTCAATGATGAGTCAAACTTGTCCAGAAGCAAGCTTCCTAAAGCTTCTACAATATCAGTAAGAATAGGAAAGGGAACTCTAAGGTTGCTGGATGGGGGTAGGGTGGGGGCTCGCTCCCACTACATTCTCAAGAGAAGAGAGGAGGGGTTGGGCCTATATTATAGCATTCTTAGAGGATGAGAATTGTGGTGTGGTGGGACGGAGAATGGTTAAGAGAGGCAGGAAGTTATCAAATCATTGACCCTAGGATTCACAGATGATAAGTAAGAAGAGATCATTTAGATTCAGTTTTACAAATGAAGAAACTGAGGTCAAGAGAGGGAGAGGTAAAATGTATTTGTTTTTTACTGATGCTTTAAAAATATCTTTGTTACTTCCCCTTGACTCCACTCCAGCCCCTAAGAAAACTCTTGCTTATAACAAAGTAGTTCAGTTAAGCAAAATGAATCAAAACATTTGCTGTGTCTGACAATGTTTGCCTTGTTTCTCACAGATAACTAGGGGTGTACTGGCAAACAATTGCCTCTATGAAAAAATGTATATGCTGGACATACTTTTAAACTTAATCTTCACTTTCTCAGATCGGGACAACCAACAAAACCCTGATTTGTAGTGTTTGCTGATTTTGAAGAGTAAACGCTTTTACTGAAAATTTAACAGTCAGCTCTTGAGAGCTCGTTTGAGCGAGCCCTAGCACATTCCTACTCTAACCACAACTTCTGGGTTAAGAGGAGAGAGAAAAGCTTCACCTTTAGTTCCTTGAAGTCAAGAATAATTTTTAGAGCTTTTTTGTGCCAAATGTTACCATATTCTTACTGTTCAGGCCTAAGTTAGTTGACCAGACATCCCAATGACCCTAATACTGCACCCCTCATTTTCTCCACTCCCAACCTTCACTGAATAATAATTTTTTTTAAAAAAATCACTATAAACACACTATAACAAATATCAATGAACCACAATTACTTCAAACATGAGGCAAATTTCTTTCTTTTTCTTGAGGCAATTGGAGTTAAGTGACTTGCCCAGGGTCACACAGCTAATAAGTGTCTGAGGTCACATTTGAACTCAGGTCCTCCTGATTTCAGGGATAGTACTCTATCCACTGTACTACCTAGCTACCTCTTTTCCTGTTTTCTTTTCTTATGAGATAAATTTCTAATCCAAGCCCTCAAACTTGAACCATTTACCCTTGATCATAAAGAGTAAAAAGGATAATATTATAACATATAGTCAAATGGAATACAATCTAATGAACTAGTAAAAAAAATACTAAAATGAAAGGTAATATATTTTACCTATGCTTCCTTGTAAATCCATCCATAAACTTAAAGGTTCCGTTGCCCTTCCCTTTCCCTGCCCCCTGTCCCCAATCAGGGGGGTTGATATGGGAATTGGATGGATCAGGCTGGGAAAGTGGTCACTAGGTGATGTCAATCTGCTTGGCTTTACCACTACCAGTTTGATTAAAGTCTGTATGCCAGAATGCCTTTGTAAATCACCTTAAGGGAAATGTGACCAGGAGAAAGCCTTATCTTAAGTTCTACTGGGGGCCCTGAGCTATGAGATTTCATTGTATGCGGACGACCCAACCCTGAAATTCACTTGAAGATACTGACACCCACAGAAGGATCTAGCCAAGGGGAGTGAGTGGCAGTCAGTTACTTTCAGAGCCTGAGATCAGTGCAAGAAGTTTGGCAGCTACCCCAGAGCAGTCTCTGGTGCTAGGTAGTGAACACAGCAGGTGGGACTGAGCATTTAAGGGACCAGGCAATGACTACATCATTCCTTCTCGTTGTTGTTCAGTCGTTTCAGTCATTTCCGACTCTTCATGATCCCATCTGGGGATTTCTTGGCAAAGATGTTGGAGTGGTTTGCCATTTTTTCCTTCTCCAGCTCATTTTTACAGATGAAGAAACTGAGGCAAACAGGGTTAAGTGACTTACACAGGGTAACATAGCTACTAAGTGTCCAAGGCCAGATTTGAAGTCAAGAAGATGAATCTTCCTGACTTCAGGCCCGGCACACTATCCATTGGGCCACAGAGTGCCACTACCTCCCCTCCCATCATCCTCTACCTGCAATATGTTAATTTATCATAATTTACTCAGCCTTTCTCCAATTTCTGGGAATATAGACTTTTTTGCTATTAAAAATGAAGTAGCTATGAATATTTGTTTATAGCTAGGTCCTTTCTGCCTTTTCATTATATCTTTATGTCAGTACTCAGAGTAGAATTGTTGGGTTGAAGTGCCTCAGAACCAAGAAAATTTTGTGTTCAAGCCCCAACTGATACAAACTGGCAGTGGTTGAGACTTTTAGCAGCCTAGGTTTCTCTCTAAAGTGCTGATTAGCTGATGAACAATGCTTCATCTGGGACTTTACTCTCCTAAATGAGGTCACTGAGTCAGTCCTTATCTATTGTATATCAACAGATGGTTGTTTTCTCAAAAGTTTGTACCACCAACAATGTAATAGAATATCTCTATACTTAAGCCCAGTTCCTTCTGACTCTCACATACTTTCCTCTTTTTACTAATTCAGAAAGGCAGTCTGGGATAGTGGATAGAGATCCTGCCTCTGTGTTAGTAAGACTGGGTTCAAGGGCTCCCTTCTGCTGCATACTGGCTATATTGCCCTAGAAAAATCAATTAATCTCTCAGTACTTCCCAGGTAACTCTAATAACTTACAGAGCAGGTAGGGCCTGCTATTTCATGAGGTATCCACGCCCAGTGCCAGTTCTCATGCTTTGTACTTTGTCACCTCCTCCACAGCAGCCTAACCTTCCTGGGTACCCTTTCCCCCTTTTTACCTCCCTTTTATATGTTATTTTCTGCCGGTCAAATGCAAATTCCTTGAGGGTAAGGACTATCTTTTTCACTTGTATTTGTATCCCCAGCATTCAGCACAGTGCTTGGGACATAGAAAGTGCTTAATAAATTATCTATCTATCTATCTATCTATCTATCTGTCTATCTGCCTATCTAGGTATCTGTCTAGCTAGGTATCTATCTATCCATCCATCCATCTATCCATCCATCTATCTATCTATCTATCTATCTATCTATCTATCTATCTATCTATCTATCCATCCATCTATCCATCTATCTATCCATCCATCTATCTATCTATCTATCCATCCATCCATCTAGCTAGATGTCTTTCTATGTATGTGTCTATCTAATCTATATTGATGGAAGGAGTTTCCACACTGAGAGTTTTCAATATCATTGAATCACAGGTCTGGTACAAGGCAATATCTTATAGTTATTTAGATTTATATTTCTCTGATTATTAAGGAATTATAATATTTCAATGTAGTTATCAACACTTTTTATCTTCCTCCAAAATTATCTATTCATGTCATTTTGTCATTTCTCCAATCAATCAATCAATAAGAATTCAGTAAAGTACTTGTAATGTGCCAGGAACTGTGCTAGGTGCTGGTAGTACAGAGACATAAATGCAGTAGTTCCTGCCCTCAAGGAGGTTACACTCTATCGGGGAGAGAACATTTACATGTATAAATGTATCCAAAATACATACAAAACAGATACAAGCTAACCTTGGTTATGAAGACACTAGCAACTAAGGGAACCAGGAAAGGCCTCTTGAGGAAGGTGGCACTTAGACTGAATGAGGCTCAAAGTGCCATGAGGCAAATGTGAGTAGGGATAGCATTCTAGGCATAGGGAATTACCAGTGCAAAATACCGAGACCAAGATGGAGTGTTGTATGTGACAAACAGCAAGTAAGTCAGTATGGCTGGCCTGGAGGGTACACAAAGGAGAGTAATGTGCAGAGAGTAATATGTAGTTATATGCTAGAGAAAATATATAGTAGTGTGCTAGAGAAAAAGGAAGGAACCAGGTTGTAAAGATGTTCAAATATCAGAGGAGTTTATGTTTGATCTTAGTCATAAGAGGGGCCATTGAAATTTTTTGAGTAGTGAGGCGACATGTTCAGATGTGTATTTTTGGAAAATCACTTTGATAGCTGTGCAAAGAATGAATTGGAGTGAGGAAAGGCTCGAGACAGGGTGACTAATTAAGAGGCTATTATGACAGTCCTGGTGAGAGATGATGACAGGGTAGTGGCAGTGGAAAGAAGTGAAAAGAAGGGGCATTTGTGAAAGAAGTTGTAGAGATAGAGATAAGATTTGGCCACTAATTGGACATGTTATGTGAATAAGATTAAGGAACCAAGAATGACACTAAGGTTGCTAGATCAATTTCTTATCAATTCTGGATATCAGAACTTTAGTATATTTGTTGCAACCTTTTGTTTCTAATAGATCCCTCCTTCCTTCCCTACTCAGTGAGCTATCTCTTGTAATAAAGAATAAAAAAGATGGAAAAAATCAGTTCATCAAAATTAACTGCTAATTCCCTTAGTGGAGAAAGGAGTGAGTAATAATTTCCTAATCCTTTGGACCTAGCAGTGGTTTTCAGATGAGTCTTTACAGAAAGACTTTAAAAAATGGTAATAATACTTCTGGCATACTCTCCTAACAGGTTTACATTTAAACTTCTATATATGTCATTTTGTAAGAACGCTGAGTAGGCATTTTATATTTCACCTAGGTTTTGCACTGTTCCTCTCACCGTAGGTGTCAGCTCAAGGTTTGGGCTCATCCTCTTATTATCTGCTCTGAAAGCACTAGAGCACTCACCAGGGATTCCTTCCCTTGATATTTGTCAGCTCTGATGAAAGAACCGAGGACTGCCAAACCTCTCAAACTCAGGAGGGACCTTGGACATGTACATCTCAGAATTGATACTCATTCACCTAAGATCAAGACAGAATAAACATAGAAGTAGAACAAAATCCATGATCATGCTTGAAGGACATATGCTTTAGAAATAATATGGCAATTTCTCCTGAGGTCAAAAGAAGGATGGGCTCTTGCCTGCCACCTCTGCCTCTGTGTCAGTAAGACTGGGTTCAAGCGCTCCCTTCTGCTGCATACTGGCTATATTGCCCTAGAAAAATCAATTAATCTCTCAGTACTTCCCAGGTAACTCTAATAATTTACAGAGCAGGTGGGGCCTGCTATTTCATGAGGTATCCACGCCCAGTGCCAGTTCTCATGCTTTGTACTTTGTCACCTCCTCCACAGCAGCCTAACCTTCCTGGGTACCCTTTCTCCCTTTTTAGCTCCCTTTTATGTGTTGCTTGTTTCATGGAAAGTCCCAGGCAGTAGATATCAGGATTAGCATAATTGGTATTTCCTGCTTAGTGGCCGTTAAGGAAGGCGACTTCATCATTCCCGAAGCATTCATTAGAACTGAATCACTAAAAGCAGCAGGAAGTTCATCATCTTCAATGCACCTAAAGTTTGAAGAGTTAACAGAACTTGCATAATGAATATTATTCATTATAATTCACAACATTCACAGAAGTTGTATATGAAGAAGGAAGTATAGCTTTGCTCATATCCTGTTCAACGCCCTATTATGTTACATCCCAGAAGTGCAATGGGCTGCCCAGGGAGGTCATGGCTTCTCTGTCTTGGGATATTCTCAAGTGGAGGCTTGATGACCAAGGATGTTGCAGAGGAGAATGCCTTTTTCATTTCCGTATCCCCTCTACCTACCACACTACTGTGCATGTAGTAAGCACTTTAAATGTTGAATGGAAAGTGAATGGCCAGGAACAGTGTCCCCTGGTAAAAGCAGTATATATAAATGTGTCTCATGGCAAAAATAGAATACATAGACACATATATATGAAGATGTAATATATTATATTTGTGTGTGTGCATACACACTTGGGACCTCTCCAATCCTCATAAAAAAAAACACAGGGTATGGACAACATTTCAGTGGAAGTTGATATTTTGGGATAACAAGCTAGCTAAATGCAGACAGTCAATCGTGAGAGAAGGCCACTAAGTAAAAAAAAAGAATTAATCACAGCAACTCATGAAGAGGGTTTACTACATAATAGAGGGATTTTGTTTGCCATTGATAGTGCTCTCAGATGACTCCTGAAAGTTCATCTAAACCATATCTTCATTTTTATATTTTAATTCTTAACAAAGAAGAATAGAATATTAGAATAGCAAATAACAATACCTGAAATACTATGAGTTCTTCATCTCCACCCAATTTAGACCTTTTCCAAAACCAGCTTTATACATAAGTAGAGTAGGTGACCACCTACATTTTATGATTTATGAGAAGATGCTCTTCTTTGATTCAAAAATACTTCCCCCATAATGACTGAAATTTTTTGTTTTATTTCACTTTTTTACCTGCTTGAAATCAGCAATAATCATGCCACAGTTAGATGTAATTCCACTCACTGCTAGATTCATTTGTACAGACAGGTAGTCTCTTCTTAAATGTAAATGCTTTTGGGATAATGGTTATCTACATTCAAATCTTAACTTGAAATAGTTTAGTCAGATTGCTTCCTGACTAAAGGAAATAATAGGAAGCTAAGTCTGCGCACCCAGTGAATGGGGGTTTGGGGAAAGGAAAGACTAATAAGGTACTTGGCAGAGAGCAGAAGGCTTTGGGACAGAGAGCCGCTCTGAGAGAGAGAGTATAGAAAGGGGAATGGGAGAACATATTATTACTGCTTTGAAATTTTCCCCGACCATTACATCCCTCAAAATAAACATGCTTAAGATTAGACCAGCAGACCTACTGTCTCCTTCTCCACTATCTTCCTTCCCTTGTATTCCTTGAGATAATACATTTCAAGATTTTTTTTAAAGTGCATTGTAACCAGATGTATAGTATCTGCAGTCTATCAGTGAAGACATTGAATAGCTAATGACCAATATTGTTACTCTTGGTATGCTTCCAAACTTTGGATGAAGCTCAAGCTAACAAATCTGTCTCTACACCGCTTCTTCTGAAGCAATCTAGTATCTGACATAGAGTAAGTGTTTAATAAACTCCTAGGTGTGTCCCCCAAAGGACAGCTACCCCAGGTTCAAAGTACTCTGTGGGACCACACTGGTGCTATCACCTTTAACAATAGCCAGTTGATAAAATTAGTTTAAAAGAAAGGCATAGTAAGAACTGTAGTGAATAAAATGTTATTCCCCTAAACCTGAGGAGCATTCTCCCACAAATATACACAATATTATTGGAAAGGGTGGGCATACAAATAAAGTACACTAGTAGAGAGGCACATTTGAAGAAAACATAAAGCCTAAGTAACTCACACTTCACTATTGTAAGGCCTCCATGTCTTTTCTCTTCTTAAGGTTCCCCTGAGATCAGATCAGAGTATATGTTGGGTGATATTCCCTCAGCCTTTTCTGTAGCTCAGTTTGACTATAGCTGGGTGTTTTAGGCCTTCCGTCTGCTGGGTGTAATGTTTCTTATTGGATGAGTTGTGGATGATCCTATTGCATGAGTATGCCATTGAGGAATCAAGAGAAGCATGAAAAGGTAAACAGGAAAGAGAAATCATAAGGGACTTACTAAAGTTGAACTGTTTTGTTGACATTCCTACATGGAAAGATGATATTTATAACTCATGAAACCTTTCTCAATGTTAGGGTAGTTGAAGGGAATATATAGACAGAGGGCACAGGGTGAGTTGAATATGAAGGGATGATATCTAAAAAATAAAATAAAATTAAGGGGTGAGAGAGAGGATTATATTGGGAGAAGGAGAAAGGGAGAGATAGAATGGGGTAAATTATCTCACCTGAAAGTGGCAAGAAAAAGCAGTTCTACTGGAAGGGAAGAGGGGGCAGGTGAAAGGGAATGAGTGAATCTTGCTCTCATCAGATTTGACTTAAGGAGGGAATAACATACACACTCAATTGGGTATCTTACCCTGCCAGAAAGTAGGGGGGAAGGGTATAAGAGAGGGGAGATGATAGAAGGGAGGGCAGATCAGAGGAGGAGGTAATCAAAAGCAAATACTTTTGAAAAGGGACAGAGTTAAGGGAGAAAATTGAATAAAGGGGGACAGTATAGGATGGAGGGAAATATAGTTAGCCTTTCACAACATGATTATTGTGGAAGTGCTTTGCATAATAATACATGTGTGGCCTGTGCTGAATTGCTTGCCTTCTTAAGGAGGGTGGGTGGGGAGGGAAGAAGGGAGAGAATTTGGAACTCAAAGTTCTAAAAACAAATGCTCAAAAAAGTTGTTTTTACATGCAACTGGGAAATAAGATATACAAGCAATGGGGTATAGAAATCTATCTTGCCCTACAAGAAAGTAAGGGGAAAGGGGATGGGGGGGAGTGGGGTGACAGAAGGGAGGGCAAACTGGCGAAAGGGACAATCAGAATATATGCCATCTTGGGGTGGCAGGAGGGTAGAAATGGGGAGAAAATTTGTAACTCAAAATCTTATGGAAGTCAATGTTGAAAACTAAAAGATATTAAAAGAAAGACAATATTAAAAAAAAAGAAAAACACCACTGTCAATAGAAAGGATTAAGAGAGAAAAGTCCCTTTACATATCCCTCTTGGACTCTAAAAGAGACATAAGGGAAAAGGCACACAGTTCACTCTCAAGAGTTGGATTTTTTTCCTCCATAGCTGGTACTCTTCCCACCTGAAGGGATGACTGTCAACTCACAGAGCTTCTCCTATCTCAACTGTCTGCAGACTTGGCTAGTTCACTATTTAAAGGCCACCACAGCATGGCCGATACTTCAGTCAATCAATAGCTGGCTGCCTTATACTTCTATCAAGTATAATTGAAGAACTTTTACATCTGCTAAAGGAAACTTTTCTTTATAGTCTCTTTATATTCTTTTTACTTAGAAAAAGTAAAATTGTTCTCTGTTCAGTTGTTAAATTCTAGTTAGATGAAGCAATGTTCTTTTGGAGCATTCCATAATTAGCTTTTTACATGAAGAAGTGGATACTGCTTGTGTTTGTATTTTTGTTCTTCTGGCACTTGCTAACTGGCAGGCGGCTTTGCATTAAACATTGTCTTTAAAATGTCAGACTTGTGAGTCACAAACAAAAGCTATTATTAAAATGGTCAATTATTTCTGAAAAGCACATTCTGAGAAAGAATTTCATTGTTGGTGAAAAATGACAAATTGACCATTCAGGATCCATGATTTTTAAAATTTTATGTTTTATTATGAACTTAAAACACCCACAGATCTAAAAATTCTCAATATATTTTTAAAAAACAAAAAGTGGACATTATTTATGAAACTATACAATTCTCTTTTATATAGTTTGGATATTTTTCCCACTATACACAGGTTTGTCATTGTTCTGGTTCTGATTATTTCTCTCTGCAGCAGTCCATACAAGTCCTCCCTTGTATCTCTGAAATACACCACTTTCATAATTTCTTACAGTGCAATAATATTCCATCACATACTCCATAATTTGTTCAGCCATTCTCTAATTGATATGCACTCCTTAGTTTCCAGTTCTTTGCAGCAAAAGAAAAATGCTACTATAAATATTTATAATATATTTTGTGCATACATTTTTTTTTGCACATATGGGTTGGCTTCTTTGAGATGTTAGCCCAGTAGAGGCATTACTGGAGCAAATGGCATTATTTATAGTTTGGTGACTTTCTAGAAGGGTTGGATCACTTCCTAGCTCCACCAACAATACCTCAGTATGCCAGTTATGTCTTTTAACAATTTTTGTTTTTCAATTTGTCATCATTGCCACTTTGATGGATATAAGGTAGAATCTTGGAGTTGTTTTTCTTTTTTTTTTATTATGACCATGTTGAGTTTAATATATACTTTCTTTTAAAACAAAGATTACATAAAGAAACACACAGTTTCATGGGCAATCTTTTTGTTTGTTCTTTGTGTAATGAAATGTCTGTGTATGTTGATGATTGTTAGGATCCTAATTTTAAAAAAGAAATTTTATTTTTAAAAGGGTTGCACAGACTTGATACCCCCTCTTTGCCAGCATCTGTCTCTCCACAAATGCTTATAATCAGGCTGCTGATCCCTATGACTATTTTCTTGAAACTGCTTTTTCACAAGTTAAAAACTTTCTCAGCACAAAATTCAATGGGCCTTTTTCAGTCTTTACTGCTACCCCCATCCCACCCCGCTACCTTCCCAGGACCTATTTTGGCATCTAAGATATTGTTGATCATCCCTTCCTACTGGGTCCAGTCTTCTCCTTTGGATTCAAATACGCCCTGTCAAACACACTCACCCTCATTGCTCCAATCAACTATCACCACTACATAGATGGCTTCCACAATACTACCAGCTGCCTTAAGATACCCTTAGAACTGTTCATCATGTGTTTCTCACTTATTAATGATTTATAACATTTTTATATCGTTGTTGATAACTTGCCTTTTTTCCTTTTGTGAATTGCCTGGTCATATCCTTAGACCCAAATGTATTGGAGAATGGCTCCTGTCCTTTTTTGTATCAATTACATATGACTTTTAGGTATCAGACCTCTGTAGGAGAAATTTGCTGCAAAGATTTTTTTCCTGTTAACTATTTTCCCTCTAATTCTAACTATATTGATTTTGTTTATACAAGAACTTTTCTTTTTATCTTCAAAAGGTAATGTTTTATTAATATTCAACATAAATACTTTACAATGTTAGTGAATACAGAATTCCTTTTAAAATCCATTAATTCATAAATGTGCTCAAGTCCATTACATAGGTCTCTAAAAGTAAGTGAGCACATATATGAGAACAAAATGAATGTTTATGTCGTTCTCTTTTCATATGAACCACTTGGAGTTGTCATTAACCTTTTAAGGGGAAAAACATAATCATGCATCACTTAAGTTGCTTTACAGTGAGAGGTCAGCAAACAAATTAGAACTTTAATCAGTCCAGCTTCAAGGAACAAGTACAATACTAAATATTTTATGATCCCTTGGAGCATTTTACAAAGTGATTTAGTAAACCATCTTTAAACCCAATTGCCAAAAATGCAAACCAAAGCAACGACTAACAACAACAGTGCTTTGTTTAAGAAGTATTTTTAAAATCTGGCTTTCCTAATATTCCTAATTGAGAAAACAAAAAAGAAACATCCAAAATATAACCATCAATACAAAACTGCATAGTTCAGCAAATTCATTCCCACATTAACCATGTCCAAAAAAATGGATGTCTCTTTCTTCATTTTAAGTTCATCGACCCTCTGTCAGGAGGTGAGTGGCAGATTTCATCTTCTGTCTTTTGGACTCATGGTGTTGATCAGAGTTCTAACAGCTTTCCGAGTTGCTTTTCTCTATAAAGCTGCTATCTTTGTATAAATCATTTTCCTATTCTGCTCACCTCACTTTGAATCAGTTCATAGGGTCTTTCCCAGTCCATTTCATTGTTACTTATGGTACATAACATTTATATCCCACAAATTGTTTAGCTTTTCCCGGGCCCTCTTTTTTTCCATCTTCTTTCTACTGTACTCTTCTTGGACAATTCTTATCTTCTAGAAGTGCCCCATTGATGATGTTCCCCCAGGTATAGCGGATGAGTCTCTTGGACCCCAATTCCATTTAGCCACTGACAGTAAGATTCACTTTCATACAGAAGTATTTATTTCAAAAGGTATAATAACAAATATAGAAAAATACTCCCAAACACATGGAAGGTATAATTCCTTTCTCCCTTTCCATGATCTCAGTCTTTGGGGAGGAGAAGAGAATTAAATTCATCAGTTAGTTTGGTTCCAATAGAGCCTAGTCCCATTTCTAAGTCCAACACCCCTTGGGCTTAAATCCCAGGCCTGATTTCTCAGGGTTTCCATGTTGAGCTTGATTAGATTCACCATCTTTCCTGCAATCCTGGCTCCAAGGTCACATATGGCTTGAACTCCTAGGTCCTATGAGGATCACTCTGGGCACCTGAAACTGAGGCGGACAGACAATAAAAAATAGAAACAAACTCTGCTCATTTCTCAGGAACCAGGGTAAGAGAAAGAGAGAGGGGAAAAGGGGAGAGAGAGAGAGAGAGAGAGAGAGAGAGAGAACAGAACAGAAGAACAGAGCTGGCAAAAGAATGTGGTAGCAGAGAAATGATCTCACCAGTTTTAAAGAGACAGACAGCTAATCAAAAGAGGCTACCCCCCACCCATGTGGTAGGAAGCGCAGAGGCCTCCATAGTAGGCTGATATCTTAGATCCAGAGGCTAAAATAGAAATTGAAGTAATTCATCCCTTAACGTCCTGAAAGAGATTCTAATATGAAAACTCTCAGGAATATTATAGCTAAATTCAAACCTCCCATATCAAGGATACTACAAGTATCCAGAAAGAAGCAGTTCAAATATCATGGAGCCACCAGTTAGGATCACACAAGATTAGCAGCTTCTACATCAAAGGACAGGAGGGCTTGGAATATAATATTCTGAGTTAGGATGTCAAGCAAGAAAAATTTACACAGCAAAACTGACTATAATCCTTTAGGGAGAAAATGGATGTTTAAAGAAATAAAGAACTTTGAAGCATTCTTGATGAAAAGATCAAAGTTAAATAGAAAATTTCACTTTCAGATATAAGACTCAAGAGAAGCATAAAAAGATAAACATGAAAGAAAAATCATAAGAGATTCAATAAGACTAAACTGTTCACATTCCTACAGGGGAAGATGATAGATGTAACTCCTAAGAACTTTATAATTATTAAGGCAGTTAGAAGGAGTCTACATAGACAGAGGACACAAGTCTGAGTTTAGGTTGGGATGATCTCCCCCCAAAATAAGCAAATAAAGGAGTGATAATGAAAGATGTACTGGGAGAAGGGAAAAGGAAGAGGTAGAATGGGGGAAGTTATATCACATAAAAGAGGCATGCAAGGAAGAACTTTTATACTGGAGAGGAAATTAAGGTGGAGTGGGCAATAATTGGGCACTTTCATCCGAATTTATTCCAAGAAGGAAGAATGTATATACACATTCAGCTGATTATAGAAATCTATCTAATCCAATAGGGAAATGGGGGATATAGGGGAAATAGAGATATAGTGGCTAGGGCGAGGGTGGGGTGACAAAAGGGAGAGCAGATTAAAGGAGGCAGTTGTGAGAAACAAAACAAATTTTTGAGGGTGGATAGGATAAAAAGAAAGAAAGAAAGATGAACACAAGAAAATAGGACAGAGGGAGATAGTAATCTAACTGTGAATTTGAGTGGGATAAACTTACCCATAAAACAAGTGGATTAGAAAAGCAGAATGGATTAGAAACAAAAATTCACTTGATTTGATTTCCATGCTGGACCTGACACAGTTGAAACAGAGAGATGTACATAGAGTTAAAATAAAGGACTAAAATAAAGAATCTATTATGCTTCAGCTGAAATAAAAAGTCAGGGGTAGCAATCATGATCTCAGACAAAAGCCAAAAGAGATCTAATTAGAAGAGATAATCAGGGAAACTTCATTTTGCTAAAAGGGAACACAGACAATGAAGGAATAGAAAAATATTTTCAGCAAGCTTCTCTGATAAAGACCTCATTTTTCAAATATATAGGGAACTGATTCAAATTTATCAAAATAAGAGCCATTCCCTAAATGATAAGTGGTCAAAGGATATGAACTGGCAGTTTTCAGAAAAAGAAATCAAAGCTATCTATAGTCATATGAAAAAATGCTCTAAACCATTACTGATTAGAAAAGTGCAAATTAAAACAACTGAAGTACCCCCTTACACCTATCAGAAATGATAAATGTTGGAGGGGATGAGGGAAAATGGGCACACTAACGCACTGTTGGTAGAGTTGTGAATTAATCCAACCATTCTGGAGAACAATTTGGACCTATGCCCAAAGCACTATAAAACTGTGTAAACCCTTTGACCCAGTAATACTGCAATACGGTATTAGGTCTGTACCCCAAAGAGATCAAAGAAAAAGGAAAAGGGCCTATATGTACACAAATATTTATAGCAGCTCTTTTTGTGGTGGCAAAGAATTGAGGGGATGCTCATCAATTGAGGAATGGCTAAACAAGTTGTGGCATATGATTATAATAGAGTACTATTTTGCTATAAGAAATGAAAAGTGAGCTGATTTTTAAAAAAAAACCTATAAAAATTGATGCAAAGTGAAGTGAGCAGAACCAGGAGAACATTGTACACAGTAACAACAATATTATAAGGATGAACTACTGCAAAAGACATAGCTACTCTGGTCAAGACAATGATCCAAAACAATTCCAAAGGACTTGTGATAAAAAAAAATGCTATCCACCTCCAGGGAGAGAACTGATAAACTCTGAGTACAAATTGAAGTGTAATTTTCTTACTTTTTTTTTTTTGCTTTTTATTTGTTGTGATATGGCTAATGTAGAAATATGTTTTGCGTGATTTCATATATATGTAATTGATATATTGCTTGCCTTCTCAGTGGGTGGGGTAGGGGTTGGAGGGAGGGAGATAATTTGGAAATAAAAATTTAAAAAGAAAAAAGTTTAAATAAATAATAAATTAAAAAAATATTAAAAAAAGAAAATCACTTTGATAGCAGGGTTCAGGGTAGACTAGAGTGGTGAGAGATTTGAGACAGGGAAATTAATTAGGAAGCCATTCCAAAAAGCCAGGCAAAAGATGATAAAGATGCAAATGAACTAAGGTGGTAGCTGTCTAATCTGAGAGTTGGGGCAGATGTGAGAGATGTTGAGGAGATAGAAATGTTAAGACTTGGTAACTAATTAGATATGTGGGTTGAGGGAGAATGGGTCAAGGGTAATACCAAGATCAAAAACCTTTATTATTACCTTGTTACATAGAACAACACCTTTATCAACATATCAGCATGTAAAAACAAGTGTAATGTTAGCAAAGAAATTTAGTTTCATTCACTGGAATATATGCTTTGGTAGAAGGAAAATGAATCACTGAAATATATGTTTTGGAACAGGATAGTTCACCATAGGAAAAAAAAAATACCTCTTCATTTTTTTTTAAGAGGGGGGAAGGCAGGGCAATTGGGGTTAAGTGCCCAAGGTCATACAGCTAGTAAATGTGTCAAATGTCTGAGGTCGGATTTGAATTCAGGTCCTCCTGACTCCAGGGCCAGTGCCCTACTTACTGCGCCACCTAGCTGCCACCTAGCTGCCCACTCTTCATTTTTACTCGTGAATGTGTTATGAGGTGTAAATATGATCATTCAAATCTCTCTTATGCACCTAGCACATTCTATTTTTTTTGCATTCTTATTTGTGTGCATAGCTTACTTACCTTCTTCACTAGGTTTATTGTTAATTCACATTGCTAAAGTACTCTAGGTGAGAAAATGTTCTCCTCACAACAACCCTGTTAAGCAGATATTACGAAGATTGTTATCAGAAAGGATTCTAGGAAAACGGTGTGGAGTAAGTCAGAAAATTCCAAGCTCTTGAGATTTTCATCCACGAAAGAGATAAAATAGCACCTCAGGGCAAACATAGAGGGGTGATGGTGGTGGTTTAAAAATAAATAAGAGTAGGGGCAGAACAGAGGTCCTTCTGGGACAATGGGAGAAGATCTAAAGAAAAATCCCAGGATGAGGCTTGGTCCCTGTGAAGAATAAACACTTCCAGTCTAGAGATTACTTAAATAACAAGCGGTGAGCCCTGGGTTTAGCTAGGTTGGGAGGCTGCCTAAGCCCCAGCCACAGGAACTTTTACCCCAAGGACAGTGAGGGGAGTTGGGTGTCTGAGCTGGGAAGATCAAGGGAACCTCTGCTGACAAGGAATGCCAGACCTAACTGTGCTGCAGAGACAGATACTTGGTGGTGGGGGCGAAAAGGAACCAGCACACTCCTGGTGAGTGCAGAAGCAGTGGGGCAGGGACACTATTGGCTGTGGGCATTTATAGGATGCTGGAAGTCTTGGTCTAGGTTCCAGTTCCAAGCTAGAGGGGAGAACTGAAGGAGGATCTGAGGCAAGAGGTACCACCCCACATATCCCAGGACTAGACGTGATTATAAAAACTAAGCTACTACAAAAAAATTTTTTTTACTACAAAATTTTTAAAAAATGCACAGGCAAAGGAAAAAGAATTCAACTATAGAGAGTTACTATGAGAATAGAGAAGATTGGGGTTCATCTTTAGAGAAGAATATTCAAGCAAAGAAACCCTTTTCTACCCCAAAGAGTCATGCCAAATGGTCACCTGCCCAAGAAGAATTCATATAAGAACTTTAAAAAGACTTTAAAAATTGAAATGTTGAGTGTTGAGGGAGATGAGGTCCAGGAACCCCAAGACTGGAGTTCCCAGACAGGTCGTTGAGGGAGAGTGCCCCTCAAGGACCTGAGTACTGGAGAGGGTTGGGCGGTCTGGAACGAATTCACAATCTCAAGCATTCTTTAAGTCAAGATGGCAAAGATTTATTACGCTTTGCAGTGGGCAAAAGTTCTTAGGGAACCTGCAACCTTACAGAGATGCAGGGAAAGTTTATATACGAGATTTGGGGATGAAATGTCAATTAGGTGTTTTGGGGTGGGATTAGGGAGTAGTTAAGGGGTGGTCAGTTCTTAAAGGAACAAGCACTTTTTGCACCTACTGCTCAGGTATCTTACCCAGAGTTCACTGGGAAATAGCCCAAGGGGGTGTAACCTGGGGGTGTGGTTTTGACTATGAAACGTCACTAAGTCAACTAACGGTCAGGGCTGACTGGGAATATCCAGGTGGCTTCCATCAAATGTCTTGTTAGACAAGGTGAACACAAGGGAGTATACATTTGACAATGTCTAGGATACATATCAGTAAGGTCAGTAAGTGGTAAATATTGTTATGGCCCAGTGCACAGCCAATTAGCACATACACAAGGAGTCGGACCAATAAATTCTATATGTGCAGCTGGCCACAGTATCAGGAGGAGAGTTAAGTGTTTTGCGAAGGCATGCTGCCCTTGAACTGGAGAGGAACTGTTTCAGGCAGTATTTTGAGGCTAGGTAGAGATGTGATTTTGGAACTGGATGTGGTTTTGGAATTGGGGTCCAGGCACAAGCACGCAGGCAGAGGCTAAGGAGAAATTGATGTTAGAATTAGGGTCCAAGCACAGGCACTTAAGCACCCCATCAAAATGAGAGAGATTGAGGAAAAACTAAAGAAAAAAATAAGAATAATTCAAGAAAAACAAGAAGATTATGAAAAGAAAGTCAACCAATTAAAAAAGGAGATACAGAATCTTTTAAAATTCTTTTATTTTTTTAATTTATTTTTTATTTTTAGTTTACAACACTCAGTTTCACAAATTTTTGAGTTCCAAATTTTCTTGCCCCCCAAGATGGCATGTAATGCCCTATAGGTTCTACATATACCTTCACATTAAACTTATTTACACAATAGTCAAGTTGTAAAGAAGAATTATAACCAATGGAATGAATAGTGAGAAAGAAGAAACAAAACCAAAAAAGAAGAAAAAAGAAAAAAAGAGAGAGAACAAGTAGCTTGCCTCAATCTGCATTCAGACTCCAAAATTCTTGCTCTGGATGTGGATAGCTTTTTCCATCATGATTCTTGTGGAGCTGTCTTTGAACCTTGTATTGCTAAGAAGAGGCAAGTCTATCAAAATTAGTCATCACAGATACTGTGTGTCTGTAATCATGTAGATTGTTCTCCTGGTTCTGCTCCCCTCACTCAGCATCAGATCATATAGGTCTTTCCAGGTTATTATGAAGTCCATTTGCTCCCCATTTCTTATAGCACAATAGTATCCCATTACATTCATATACCACAACTTGTTCAACCATTCCCCAGTTGATGGGCATCCCCTTGATTTCTAATTCTTTGCCACCACAAAAAGAGCTGCTATAAATATTTTTGTACATACGGGAGAGATCCAGAATCTGGGGGAAGAAAATGATACCTTGAAAATCAGAATTGGGCAAGGGGAAGCCAGTGAAGTTACAAGAGACCAAGAAATAGAGGCAGGTAGGTGGTACAGTGAATAGAGCACTGGCCCTGGAGTCAGGAGGACCTGAGTTCAAATCTGGCCTCAGACCCTTAACACAATTATTAGCTGTGTGACCTTGGGCCAGTAGCTTAACCCCAATTGCCCTGCAAAAAAAAAGAGGGAGAGAGACCAAGAAATAACAAAACAAAATATAAAGAATGAAAAAAATAGAAGAGAATGTGAAACATCTCATAAGAAAAACAACTGAGCTGAGAACAGATCAAGAAGAGAAAATGTAAGAATAATCAGACTACTTGAAACCTAAGATCAAAAAAAGAATCTTGATACAATAATACAAGAAATAATTAAAGAAAATTGTCCCAAAGCATTAGAACAAGAGGGGAAAGTAGAAATAGAAAAAATCCACTGATTCCCACCTAAAAGAGATCCTATGAGGAAAACTCACAGAAATTTTATAGTCAAATTCTGAAACCTCCAGCTTATGAGCATCAAACCCCCCCCACCACCAATTTAAATACGGAGGTACGACAATTAGCATCATACAAGACCTAGCAACACTAAAAGACCACAGGTCTTGGGACACTATATATCAAAGAGCAAAAGAACTGGGGTTCCAGCCAAAAATATCATACCTAACAAAGCTAAACATAATCCTGAATGAAAAAAATGGGCATTTAATGAACTGCCAGACTTTCAGGACTTTGTTAAAAAGAAACTTGAACTTAAGAGAAGATTTGACATACGAGAGCCAAGAGAAATATAAAGTACATACCAAAGATGAATTACAAGGGACTTATTTACCTTATATGTGTGTAAAATGTAAAATATATGTCTAAAATTGTTATTAGTGATTGGGTAGTTCATAAAAAAGGTTAGGGTAAACCTGAATATGATATGACCTCAAAAAATAAAACTATCTAGGAACAGCTAAAATGAGTAATTATCTTATATAAATGAGATGCAAGAGGAATAACTGAGATAGAGGAATTAGATGGGGGAGGAGGACTGTTAGTTCTGGAAACCTACTTTCATTGGGTTCAAGAGGGAATAATACGTATATACATATACATATATACATATATATATATATATTTATAAGAGTAGAAAAGTCTTCTAAATTCAGAAAGAAATAAAACATTAAGGGGATAGGGAGTGGGGAGAGGATAATGGAGGAATCTCTGGAGGGGAGGTTGAGGGAATAGGTTAAGGAATAAGTAAGAGAATAAGGAATATATTTATAATTTATATTTAATTTATATAACTTATATACTTTATATAAAATTATATTTTATATAAAGGAAATATATTTATAATATAGAAGGTAGGTGGTAGATTAAAGGGAATGGGAGGATAAGGGAGGGATCTGGGGGATGGGGTAGGTTAAGTAATAGGAAGGCAAGTTAGCAGATAGAAATAAAGTAGAGGAGTCAGGAGGGATAGGAAATAAGAGATACACACAAACTTAAAACAAAGATCAGGACTAGAATTTGTTAGGGAAAGTATATGTTCATATATGTATACGTGTATATGTGTATGTATATATCTATATCTATATCTAAATATATCCACACTTAATTGTAGCCTTCTGTGAGGGTGGGGGAGGAAAGGGGGAAAAAAGTAAAAAGTGCACGGCAGAGAACAAAAGAAAACTTAGCTCTCAACACAATTCATAGGATTTATTACATGGGCTTTCTTGAAATGGAAATTTATTTCTATACATTTTTGAATGCTCTCTTATGTTCTGCTATGCACATGACTTTTTTTATTTTGTATTTGTTTTAATATTTAAGTTTATAATTTTTTCTTTTCTTATTGTGTATTTAAGTTTTAAAAAAAGAGTTAAAAATAGGGGAAAAAATTGTTATCCCCATTTTGCAGAGGAGAAAGCCAAGGTTCAAAGAAGTTCAGGCCATAGTCACATGACTCTTAAATGTTATTGCCAAGATTCACACGGAAATCCCATTTTAAGACTATTTTTTTGCTTTGCCACTACCACTGCTTGGAAACTTTATCTGTTAATCTTTGTTCCTCTGCTCCCTTTTTATGGCCGATCTGTCACAAACAATTGTTCACTTAAAAATACAAGATTGCTTACTTTGTCATTTGATGTATCTGGGAGCTCCTCCTGCTGGTGGATAATAGATATTCTTGGAGGAAAATGGAATTGAATTTTCTCCATTGCTTTGCATGAAGCAGCACTTACTGATTATAGAGTGAATGGATGAATTCTAAAGCAATGTTATGGACACACACACACACACACACACACACATTCATACTGCCTTAGGCATCTATATGAGGTCTGTCTTCTTCAAATTTAGGAAAATGCTCCTATTTCATCTTTAAACTTGAACCTTGGGAAACCACACTTATTCTATTGCTGTGGTAATTCCTTAAAAGTTTTTTGTTATTGCTCTTTGGAATTGTCTTTGGTATCCACCTGCTAGTAATGGCTGGGAGGGTAGAGGAATTTGGTGAGGATTGTGCACTGGATGAGAACTCTGGCACCTTGGGCTTGAATATGAGTTACTTAGCTTGGGTCATTTTTAGAGATCAGCGCTGGTAGACAGATATTCGGACTGGTGGCTGCACTTCATTATTATGGAATTAGAATTAGGAAGACTTGAATTCAAATCCTGCTTCGGACACTTAGTATTTGTGTGGGCAAGTTACTTAATCTTTGTCTGCCTTAGTTTCTTCACCTGTAAAATGAGAATAATAATAGAACTCCACAGGATTGTTGCGGGGAGCAAATGAGATAATATGTGTAAATCACCTTGCAAACCTTAAATCTACTACTACCACCACCACCACCACCACTACTACTATTCCTACTACTGCTACTACTGCTACTATTACTATTCTCTATGCAATACATCAGAGAATAGAGGAGAACATGACCAGCTAAGGCTTCAAGCCTGGCTTGCAGCTATTTGGCTGCAATGGTCTGCGGTTCCCTTATGGCTCCCTTCTGTGCCTTTCGTGTGTGGCCTGGCTGCCAATATCCCTGAGACAGTCAGTCTGTCAGTAACCAAAATGGCATCTCTCTATTTTTTTTTTAAGATTTTTGTGTCTCAATCAGTAGTTTATTCCTATACTGTTCCAACACACAGAGTACAAAAAGGGATCTAAACAGTGTTCCCTAGATTCATTGTAGCGGCACTTATTTGAACTTTACTGGTTCAACTCAATACCCGTATCCCCAGAGAAAGGCTACCTGGCAATGGGTAGCAGGATGTGATAGCCGTATTACCTGTAAGAGCTACTGTTTATAGAGTGGAATGGAGAAATCTGCATAGTCCCACACTCATTATCACAAATATGTTTGTCTTTTGCACATAAATGAAGAAAGCTTACTGTCCCTGAAGCTGCTGAGCTCAGCAATCACTGCCGTTTTATCCTTTGCCCTACTATTCCCCTTGTTCTATTACATTTGGACCCTAATTTAACCTAAGCCCTTATTGACTGATGGTTGCTGACTCCTGATCAGATACCTCCCTCTCCTATTTCTCAGGACAATGGTTGATTTCTGGCTTTTTTGAATTATGCCTCCAATTACTGAGAAGCATTTCACCTCCACCTATTCTCTCATGCATGTCAAGGATGATGCTTGCCACAGAGTCAGAGGACCTGGGTTCAAATACCAGCTTCAATTTGCTATCTCTCTGACCTGGGACAACTCACTTCAAACCTATGCATCTCAGTTTCCTCCTTTAGGAAACTGGAGAGAACTGGATTAGATAATTTAAGGTCTCTTCTTGCTCTAAATCTGTGATCCTATTATGAACAAGTGAGATCTGTTGCCATGAGTTCTACCTTGGCCTTGCCAGATGAGACAGGACATTCAGAAGCTACAGAACACCCTTTTGAATAACGGTATGTACCATTTTGTCATTGTTCAGTCATTTCAATCATGTTCAATCCCATTTGAGGTTTTCTTGGCAAAGATACTGGAGTGGTTTGCCATTTCCTTCTCCAGCTCATTTTACAGATGAGGAAACTGAGGCAACAGGGTGAAGTAATTTGCCCAGGGTCACACAGCTAGTAAGTATCTGAGGCCACATTTGAACTCAGGTCTTTCTGACTTTACGCCTCTTCCTCTGTCCACTACACCACCTAACTGCCCCAGACATGTATCACACAATGTTGAAAATATTATTACTGATCCATTATAACTGAAACCCTATTGTGAACCTGGTTATAAACACCGTTTAGCTCTTTGTTCCAGTGATAAGTTGGGTGACTAGTAATCCAAGATAGAGCTTGAGCCATATTGACATTAATCCTGTGTCACCATATTGTTTATAACATGTCATTGTTGATTTGTTTCAGTCGTGTATGACTTTGTGACCTCATTTGTGGTTTTCTCGGTAAAGATACTGGAGTGGTTTGCCATTTTCTTCTCCAGCTTATTTTATAGATGAAGAATCTGAGACAAACAGGGTTAAGTGACTTGCCCAGGGACATATATCTACTCTCTGGGGCCAGATTTGTACTCAGGAAGGTGAGTCTTCCTGACTTCAGGCCCAGCACTGTGCCATCTAACTGCTCAAAAGGCAGCTTAGCTTAAATTAAATAATATTACTTCCAGAGAATCTACATCCATCCCCTCAGTATAGGGGTAAGAGAATATAGGTGCAAAGTGTCGAATTTATTAGCCAACACAGTTGACTTGTCAGGCAGTTTTGCTTTACTGTTATCCTATATTACAACGGAGGATTCAGTGGAAGGGGTGAGGTACATTGGGAAGTGACTGTGATAAACAACAATAGCCAACCCACAAAGGATAGCAATTTTTAAAAGATTCATCAGCTTTTAAACTGATCTATCTTGCATATGATTCTTCTGTTTAGACTGGATGCTGTAAGTATCTAGTTAAGTCTCATAAAAGATAGGCAGTGTAAGTTATGGGAATAGGGAAAGGCAAAGGGTAGAGAAGCACCTAGATTCTTTGGCCCATGTGAATATGCCATTTTGGTACTTTTTGGTCCAACATCCAACCCTCCCCCCACCTCAAGCCTACTCAACCTGCAAATCCCCCCTCTTCTCATTGGAACTCTCAGGAGTTTTCCCCGAGGCTTCCATTCTGTGGAGGGACCCAAACTGGCCTTCATTCCCTTTCCAACCATCTTCCTGACTTCTGGACTTCGTGACTATGTCATGCACCAGGTAGCTTCATCTTCCTTCCCCCATGCCTAGTCAGCTCCTTGTATGTGGTCTTCCCCCATTAGAATATAAGCTCCTTGAGGGCAGGGAATCTTTTTTTTTTTTGCTGATATTGCTTCCTTTTTTCATTTTTAAAAATAAATGTAAGATACATCAGTATGTTAAGCATCTATGATTTCTTTAGTGTAGGAACTCTCTTCTCCAGTGCATATCATAACCATCTCTGAGCTGCATGAAACTAAAAAAAGTTGAGTGACTTGTCTGGTTTTACTCAATAGTAATATGTGAGAAGGAGGATTTGAACCCAGGTCTTCCTGACCAGGAGACCAACATTTTATACAGTATGCCAGAGATGTTACACTCACAGCTTGAAACTCCCACTGCCACTGAATCAGATTAAAATGTAATTGGGAAATATTTAACGGAATAAATTAAAATACAATCCAACATAGATAATGTTAATTTGTGGTCAGCACATAGGTGACAGGCAACCTGTTTCCATTTGCATTTGACACCACTGCAACTACACTATTCTGTCACATTTTATATAATGGGTACCAACTATGGTCTAAATATAAATGGTTTCTGGGCATTATTTCTCTTTTTCAGCCCGTGTTTATTTATTGCTTCTTTCCTCTCACTGTTCTGTTCATTTCTCTCTCCCATGGCCATCTCCATTTCTATCCCCGTCCGTTATAAACCTAATCAAAGTTTCTGATCCGTTATCAGTCTGCTAACACCACTTAACACCTTTGGTTATCTCTTTTTCTCCCCTTTCCAACTCATCTTCCATAGAACTAACAAACTGATATTCTTAAAGCCCAAATATGATCAAGTTCCTCCCTTGCTCAAGAAACTTTGTTGCTTCTCTTGTTTCTAGAATAAATTTCAATCTCCAGCTTTGAGCATTTAAAGACATTCATGAAATATCTTCCTGAACTTATTTCATATTTACTTCAGGCGCCATTCATACTGGCCTCCTTGCAGTTCCTTGAATCGTATATTCTATCTCTCAATATATTTTGCATAGGCTGCTCCCCATGCCTGGACTACTCTCTCTTTTAAAGCTCAGCTGAAGTGTCTTTTCTTTCAGGAAATTACTGTCATCTCCTCATTTGCTACTGAATTTACCGTGGAAATTACTTTTGTATCTGCATTACATGTAGTTTGTAATTATCTACATCCACTTATTCCCCACCCACCATGTCAATTGCTTGAGGGCAGGGACTATTTTGATTTTTTTGTCTTTGTATCTCCAGATACACTATCACAGTGCCTGGCCTATAAATATTTGTCGGATTGACTTCTGACCTTAGCTTTATACATTCCAGAGCATCTTATGTCTTCCACTACCACTGTAGCCTAATTACGGGAGAAGCAAAACTACTGGGAAGTTGGGGGTGTTTGTCGATTCTGTTTGAGAAGTAGAAATTTCCCCAACTTTTACAGTATATCTCCTCCCTCCCTGCCACCTTCCCTGAATACCAAATACTAAAACCTAGCATGCTTTTTCACTGCATGTTAAAACATGCAAATGTTAGAAAGTCTGTGCCTGATTTTTAAAGTTTTAGAAGACTGGTTTGCTTAAGAAAAACCCATCTGGGCCTACACTCCTCATCTGTAAAATTATAGGGTTGGAATAGATGATTTCTAAAATCCCTTCCAGCTCTAAATGTTATAAACCTATAAGCAAAGGGTATTGTCTTTCTAAACAGCTAATGCTGCCATCTAGGGGAACACAGGTCTAAGCTTGTTCCTGAGGTTGCTAATTCAGATTCCTTGTAGAGAAAACACTGTAGTGAGTGGAAAAACGAGTTTTTGTTTGTTTCATATCCAAACCCTGTTCAGTTTATTCATATAAGATCTTTGCTAGAGAGGAAACACGAAGTTATAGAAAGAATGATTGGCTTGGAGTCAGAAGACCTGAGTTTGAGTCACAGCTTGAATGTTTCTTGGCTTTCAGATTTGTGGTTAAATCAATTCTCTGAGGCTTGGTTTTGACATTTGGAAAATGTAAATAATTGTTCTTGTACTTCCACGGTGGTAAAGAAAGTGCTTTGTAAACTTTATAGTGCTACGGAGATGTGAGCTCAATATTAGGAAACTAATCAACTTTCTTATGAACCAGAGAAGAAATATTCCCCTGCTTCTGTTTCTATTTGGTCTCTGATGAGTTTATGTCTCCCTGTTTTATGTTTGATACTCATAATCAGAGGATGGTTGAATAAAGTTAACAAGGAATCCTGCGTGATTTTAGCATATGCTCAGAAAGCACATTGTTTTTGTAGAAGAATCTTTAAGGCTACCTTCTGTTCAAACAAGTCAATTTAAAAAAATCAGGAATCCACATTATAAAGTTTAATTCTCAATAGTGAAGATACAGGAAATTTTCTGTGAAAGCTTGCATGTGCCCTTCTCATTCTTTGATCAAAGGTATCAACTCATATGCAAAATATTTGCTTGAAGATTTTCTAGAACCGCAAAAGTACCCTGGTAGATGAGTAATGTCCCCTTAATCACCTTTTGGGAGGAGTTGGTAATAATTCTACCATGATTTTTCCCCCCTCAAGCAAGCCAGTATAACTTTATTATGAAATATTCATTTCAATAACTAAATTAGCTTAGTATTACTTATCTTTGTTCCTAATAAAGACAAACTCAGAATAATTATATGGGTCCTTTTTCACTCATTTAAATCACTTTGTATTTGTGATCTTGATTATTTTCACAATATATATGTAAGGTGGAGAAATAAAGGTAGTATTAACATTTTTCAAATGATGTTAAGAGCTTGCCAGCTTAGTCATTCTTGGAAATAACTATTAAGTGAAACTCAGTTGTTTTCTAGTCCAAGGGTTCTTTAAAATTTTTTATTTTTTTAAAAGATTATTTCAGTTTTGAATTTATTCAGTTCTGAATTCTCTCCCTCCCTCCCACTCTTCCCCCACCCATTGAGAAGGCAAGAAATATGATACCCATTCTATAGAAGAGGTCATGTAAGACATATTTCCACATTAGACATATTGTAAAAGAAAAAAAAGCAAGAAAAATAAAGTGAAAAAAATAGTTACAATCTTCCCTCAGAGTTCATCAGTTCTCTCTCTGGAGGTGGATAGCATTTTTTTTTTAAATAATGAGTACTTTGCAATTGTTTTGGATCATTGTCATGATCAGAGTAGTTAAGTCTTTCACAGTTGGTTGCCATTACCGTTGCTGTTTCTGTGTATAATGTTCTCCTAATTCTGCTTGCTTCACTTTGCATTAGCTCCTATAAGTTTCCCCAGGTTTTTCTGAAACCATCCACTTCATCATTTCTTATAGCATAATAGTACTCAATCACAATCATGTGCCACAACTTGTTCAGCCATTTACCAGTTGATGGCTATCAATTTATAATTCTTTGCTACCACACAAAGAACTGCTATAAATTTTTTATACATTATACATTTCTTCTCATTTCACCTTTTTGGGGGTACAGACCTAGTAGTGCTATTGCTGTGTCAAAGGGTATGGGGAGTTTAATTACTCTTTGGGCATAATTCCAATAAAATAGATAAACCATTGGTTAATTTGATTTTAAAAAAGAGAGAAGAAAATCAAATCATTAGTATTCAAAATGAAAAGGGTGAATAAACCATTAACAAAGATGAAATTAAAGCAACTGTAGTTATTTTGGATTCTGGTTTCTAATTCATTCTGCTGTCCACTTTCATTTTATGGGTGAGTTCATCTCATTTATATTCACAGTTATGATTGCTAACTATATTTCCCTGCATCCCATTCTCTTTTTTTTAGTACTTCTTTTTTACCCTGTCTCCTCCTTAAAAATCTGTTTAGCTTTTGGTTGCTGCCTCTCTTAACCTACCCTTCCTCCTGCCACCACCACCCTTTCTCTTAGCCCCTTCCCTGTTGGCTAAGATAAATTCTTATACCCAATTGTATGTGTACATTGTTCTTTCTTTTAACCAGTTCAGATGAGAGTGAGGCTCAAGTATTGCCCACTCCCCCAACCCTGTTATCCCTTCCATTGTAAAAGCTTTCCTTGCATGCTTCTTTTATGTGAAATCATTTTCCACATTCTTCCTCTCCCTTCCCGTTTCTTCTGATGAATGTCTCTTTCTCACCCCTCTATTTAAAAAAATCTTCCCAACATAATAGATTCATACTCATGCCTTTTGTCTATGTAAAGTCCTTCTAACTTCCCTCATAATGATAAAGTTCTTAGTAGTTACATGTATCATCTGCCCATATAGGAATGTAAACAGTTTAACTTTATTGAGTCCCTTATCATTTCTCTTTCATGTTTACCTTTTATGTTACTCTTGAGTCTTTAATGGCAAATTTTCCATTCAGCTCTGATGTTTTGATCAGGGATGCTTGAAAGTTCACTATTTCATCAAATATCCATTTTCCCCCCTGTAGGATTAAATTTGCTTTTGCCACATAAATTTTTCTTTCTTGTAATCCTCGCTCCTTTGCCTCCCATAATATAATATTCTAAGCCTTCTGCTTCTTTAACATAGTAGTACTAAATCTTGTGTGATCCTGACTAGGACTCCATGATATCTGAATTTTTTTCCTGGCTAAGTGCAGTATTTTTTCCTTGTCATGGAAGCTCTGGAATTTGGTTATAATATTCCTGGGAGTTTTTATTTTGCAATTCTTTTAAGAGGTGAATGGTGAATTCTTTTGATTTCTACTTTTCCCTCTGGTTCAATAATATCTGGGCAATTTTCTTTGATAATTTCTTGAAATATGATTTCTGATTTTTTTCTATGATGGTTTTCAGGTGGTCTAATAATTCTTAAATTATCTTTCCTCAATCTATTTTCCAGGTCAATTTTTTTCTGATTTTTTTCTCACATTTTCTTCTTTTTTTCAGTCTTTTGACTTTGTTTTATTGTTTCTTGTTATCTCATAGTCATTAGCTTCCACTTGACTAATTCTAATGTTTAAGAAGTTATTTTCCTCAGTAAAGTTTTGTATTTCTTTTATCAAGTTGTTAATTCTCTTTTCATAATTTTCTTGCATTGATCTCATTTCTTTTCCCATTTCCCTCTACCATTCTTATTTGATTTTTAAAATAATGTTTTGCTCTTTTTAAAACTTTCTTTAACTCCTCTAGGAATTCCTGATGGGCTTGTGTATAATCTGCATTTTTTTAAAATAGTATTTGGGGTTTTTCCCCCAATTACATATCAAGAAAATTTTTTAGCATTCATTTTGCAAGATTTCAAGGGCCAAATTTTTTTCCCTCCCTACTTCCCCTCCTCTCTTCCGAAAATGGTAGGTAGGCAGTTTGACATAGTTTATACATGTACTATCAAGTAAAACATATTTCCATATTTGTCACAGTTGTGGAAGAAGAAACTGATAAAAAAAGGAAATAAAACCATGAGAAAAAATAAAGTAAGTGAAAAAAATGCTCCTATTTACATTCTAAATCCATCAGTTCTATATCTGGATATGGATAGCATTTTCCTTCATGAGTCTTTTGTAATTGTCTTGGATCATTATGTTACTGAAAAGAGCTGAGTCATTCATAGTTGATCATCACACTATGTTGCTGATACTGTGTACAATGTTTTCCTGGTTCTGTTCATTTCACTTTGCAGCAATTTGTACAAGTCTTTCCAGGTTTTTCTGAAATGTGCCTATTTATTATTTCTTATTACACAATAGTATTCCATTACATTCATATACCACGGCTTATTCAGCCATTCCCCAATTGATGGGCGTCCCCTCAGTTTCTAGTATTTTGCCACTACAAAAAGGACTGTTCTAAATATTTTTGCACATGTAGGTCCTTTTCCCTTTTTTTATGATCTCTTTGGGATACAGACCTAGTAGTGGTATTACTGTATCAAAGCATATGCACAGTTTGGTTGCCCTTTGGGCATAGTTCCAAATTGCTCTCCAGAGTGGTTGTATCAGTTCACACCTCCACCTACAATGCATTAGTGTCCCAATTTTCCCACATCCTCTCCAACATTTATAATTTTTCTTTTTTGTCATATTACCCAATCTGATTGGTGTAAGGTGCTTTTCAAAGTTGTTTTAATTTGCATTTCTCTAATCACAAGTGATTAAGAGCACTTCATATACCTGTAGATATATTTGATTTCTTCATCTGAAAACTGCCTGTTCATATCCTTTGAGCATTTATCAATTGGGGAATGGCTTGCATTCTCATAAATTTGACTCAGTTCTCTCTCTATTTTGGAAATCAGGCCTTTATCAGACACACTTACTGTAAAGATTGTTTTCTAGCTTTCTGCTTTCCTTCTAGTCTTGGTTGCATTGGTTTTGTTTGTATAAAAGCTTTTCAACTTAATATAATCAAAATTATTTATTCTATATTTCTTAATGCTCTCTGTCTCTTGTTTGGTCATGAACTCTTCTCCTCCCTGTAGATAGGACAGGTAGGCTATTCCTAACTCTTCTAATTTAATTGCTTCATTTTCTATGGTACCTTTTAGCAAGATGCATTTCTTTTCCTTATCTCTTTTAATTAGGTCTGTTTTTGCTTTTACTTTGTCTAAGCTCAGGATTGCTACCCCTGCTTTTTTTTTTTTTTACTTCTTCTGAAGCATAATAGATTCTGCTCCAGCCCCTTTCCTTTATTCTGTGTGTGTCTCTCTGCTTCAAGTGCATTTCTTATAAGCAACATATTGTACGATTCTGGTTTTTGATCTACTTATTTCCACTTCTGTTTTATGGGAGAGTTCATCCCATTCATATTCACAGTTACAATTACTACCTATGTATTTCCCTCCATCCTATTCTTCCTCCTGTTTGTCTTCTTTCTCCTTTCACCCTTTCCCACCTCACCAGTGTTTTGTTTCTGTCTACCACGTCCCCTGATCACCCTCCCTTATGTCAGTCCTCACCCCTAACCCCATTTACTTAATCTCCTCTCCTCCTACTTCCCTGTAGGCAAGATAGATTTCTATATTGAACTGATTGTGTATATTATTCTTTCTTTAAGCCAATACTGATGAAAGTAAGGCTCAACCAATGCCCATTGCCCACCTTCCCATCTTCCCTCCACTGTAAAAGGTCTTTCTTGCCTCTTCATGTGAGATAATTTACCCCTTCTACCTCTCCCTTCCTTCTGTACCCTTTGTACTCCTTTTTTCATCCCTTAATTTTTTATGTCATTCTTTCAAATTCACCTTATACCCATGTCATCTATGTATATTCCTTCTATCTGTACTGTTAGTGATACATATTTTTTTTGGAGGGGGGAAAGCAGGGCAATTGGGGTTGAGTGACTTGCCCAAGGTCATAGTGATATATTTTTTTAAGAGTTACAAGTATCATCTTCTTGTGTAGGGGTGTAAACAGTTTAGCTCTATTGAATCCCTTATGTTTTCTTTTCCCCTTAAGTTGTTTGTTTCTCTTGGGTCTTGATATTGGAGGTCAAATTTTTAGTTTAGTTCTGGTCTTCTCCTTATACAGGCTTGAAATCCTTCTATTTCATTGAATGACCATTTTTTCCCTTGATATATTATGCTTAATTTTGCCAGGTAAGTGATTCTTGGTTTTAGTCCTAGTTCCTTTGCCCTCTGGAATATCTCGTTCCATAACCTATGATCCTTTAATGTTGCAGCTGCCAGGTCCTGTGTGATCCTTATTGTGACTACCTGATATTAAAATTGTTTTTTTCTGGCCACTTGTATTTTTTCCTTGACCTTATAGTTCTGAAATTTGACTATAATGTTCCTTGGGGTTTTGATTTTGGAATCTTTTTCCTGAGATAATTGGTAGATTCTTTCAATACCTATTTTGCCCTCTGGTTCCAGGACATCAGGGCAGTTTTCCCTGCAAATTTCTTGAAAGAAAGATCCTCCTTTTGATTATGGCTTTCAGGTAGTCTAGTGATTCTGATAGTGTCTCTCCTGGATCTGTTTTCCAGGTGAGTTGTTTTTCTTATGAGGTATTTTACATTTTCTTCCATTTTTCATTCTTTTGAATTCATTTGATTGATTCATGATGTCTCATAGAGTCATTAGCTTCCACTTGCCCAATTCTAACTTAATTCCTTGAGTAGCCTTTGTACTTTCTTTTCCATTTGGCCAATTGTACTCTTTAAGGAGTTGTTTTCTTTAGTGGATTTTTGTATCTCTCTTTCCATTTGGCCAATTCTACTTTTTAAGCAGTTTTCCAGACTATTTTCATAATTTTCTTATATCCTTCTCATTTCTTTCCCCAGTTTTCCTTTTATCTCTCTTATATGATTTTTCAGCTCCTTTTTGAGTTCTTCCATGAGATCTTTCTGGGCTTGAGATCACTTCCCATTTTTCTTTGGGGTTTTACCCGTAGGTGTTTTGACATTATTGTCCCCTTTTGAATTTGTCTTGGTCTTCCCTGTCACCAGAACTTTCTGTGGTCAGATTCTTTTTTTGTTGTTTTCTGCTCATCTTTTTGGGGGGGGAGGGGAGGACTTTCTTTTAAATTTGAACTCTGCTCCCAGGGTGTCAGGGGCACTATTTCTGGCTCTTTGTGCTGGTGACTGCAGACCCTGGCTGCTTACCTGGTGCTACACTGTTGTTGCCCTGAGGCCCATGGGTGACCCTTGTGTCTGGTGCTGTGTTGAGGGGTTGGGGTGATGGTTGGCTGGCACTGCTGGAGGCTGGAGAGGTCTGGCAGCTTACCTGGTGCTGAGTTGGGGTCCTAAAGGTAGTGTCTGGTGTGTGCTGAGGCCCATGGGGTGTTTCTGCATTTCCCCCTGGCTACCCTGCAGCATGTAGTGGTCAGGCCCCTGGAGGCTGCCTGTTTGCCTGAGGCCGTGCTAAAGAGGTGGGGTGGATGTTGGCTGGGGTCTGCCTGTTTGCTTAGGCATCCATAGGGTTGGCATCTACCTGAACATGGAGGTCTGGCCACGGGAGGGTGCCTGTTTGCCCAGGGCTGTGCTAAGTGGAGGTCTGGTCTCTGGAGACTGCCTGAAGCTATGCTGAAGCATGTTGGGATGCTGCTTTCTGGCAGCTACTTGTTTGCTTAGGCACCTGTAGCATAGGTATCTACCTATTTGCCCAGGGCTGTATTGAAGCATGTGGTGGTTCTTGGAGGGGAAGTCTGCTGGTTCCCCTGGCTATGCTAAGGCACACAGGGGTCCTGGTGTTGGCCTCTGCCTGCTCCACCACACTGGATCTCAGGATCTCCTGCTGGTTTGCTGAGGTGGGCCTTGATGCTGGCTTAATGGGTGCTTCCCATCCTGGGCTTCATTCCCCTTTCACCTTAGTGAGACTGATGTTTCTTGCTGATCTTCCAAGTTTCTTTGCCTAAAAGATTATTTCACTCCATTGTTTTGCTGGTTCTGCTATTCTAGGATTTGTTTGGGAGATATATTTTGTGGTTGTTTGGAGGTGAGTGTGGGAGAGTTGCAGCAGTTTACTGCTTACTCCACCATCTTGGCTCCTGGAACCAATCTGCATTTTTCTTTCAGGCTTTAATTGTAGATGTTTCCAAGTCATTGTCTTTTGAGTTTGTGTCTTGAGTTTCTCTGTCTCCATAGCAGCTTTTTATGGTCAGCTTCTTTTTGCTGTTATTGTTTGCTCATTTTTTCAATCTATTCCTTGACTTTAGACTTTATGTTAGAGTTTGGCTCTGCTTCCCTCTCACTAGTTTGAATTTCTGTGGTTAGATTTGGGGGCCTGTAGGTTTTTGGTGCTTCCAAGGTGTTGCAATCCAGGGAGAGTTCTGGTCACTATCGCTCTCCTCTGCATTCTGGTCCTTACCTAGGTAGGGCCTCTGCTCTCTCAAGACTGCAGACTGTAATCATTCTTCTCTGCTTTGGAACCATGACCTAGAACTGGGTAATGGGAGAAGGAACTGCCAAATGGTGGCTGATCCTGTGCTTAGTGCTAATACAGGGGTCCTCTGTAATAGCTTTCTGACCATGTGTTTAGTCCTCTTACTATCCTTAGGTGCTGAGTACGCTTGGTGAAGCCACTGCTACTGCTGCTACTGCCACCTCTAGGCCCCACAAGTGTGATGCTTCCTCCACCCATGCTCCTGGCCAGTTTCCACCCCTGTGTCCACAGACAGACCTTGATTTCAGTCCTCCTAAAAAAATTAGATACTGTGACTCAAAACAAAACAAAACTTAACCTGCTCAGAATATTATTTGAGGCAATTTTTAAAAGTTGTTCGGAGCAGTGCTTCTTAAACTGTGGGTCTTGATCCCATATGGGGTCATGAAAAATCTGGCAACAGTAAAAGGTTTCTGAATGTGCAATGACCAAAAATTAATTAAAAATCAAATGTGTAATGAATCCGAGATGTTTCTGGCAATGCTTGCCCATCTTGTATCACACAACTTTACTGAAGCCTTGGTACTGAACACAAAGCATGCACACTTTGCACCGTGCATGCCCTCAGGCCGGGCAATGCCAATGAGTGCTGCTGAAACATGAAAAGGGGTCAGGAGGGAAGAAAATTTAAGAAGCCCAGGTTTAGAGGGTTGGCTTGGGAGAACTTAGCAGAAATGCTCAATTCCCTCCTACATCTTGACTCTACCCTATTCATTATTTTTTATAGCCATATGGAGTTTTCCTCTTTTTGAGATACCTTGAAAATCTGTCCCTCAATGCTTTCATTTCATTTTTAACTTTTTTATTCACTTTAAGCTTAAATTCAAAACAAGAAAAAAACATTTCCATGTATACCAAAGAAAGGATTCAGTATAAAACAAATTTCTATTTCACAAAAACCTGTGTAATAAATCCTACACATTGTTTTTAAAGCTACTCTGCTTTTCTGTACTTCCTTCTAGGTTTTCTTTTGTTCTCTGCTGTGCACTTTTTATTTTATTTTATTTTTCTCCCTCCTTTCCTTCCCCCTGCCCCAGAGAAGGCTACAATTAAAAACACATACATAGGGGCAGCTAGGTGGTACAGTGAGTAGAGCACTGGCCTTGGAATCAGAAGGACCTGAGTTCAAATCTGGCTTCAGACACTTGACACACTAGCTGTGTGACCTTGGGCAAGTCGCTTAACCCCAATTACCCTGCCTTTCCCCCCTCCAAAAATAAACAACAAAAACAAAAAAAGAAAAGAGTATATTCTCTCAAAAAATAGTTAAAAAAAGAAATACATATACAAACATATCTATAAATACATACACATACACACACAGAACTTTGATATTCACTGCCCTATAATATAGTTTAAGGTCTGGTACTGCTGAATCTGCCTCCTTTACATTCCCCCCCTCCCCCACCTTAGTTTCTTTGAAATTCTTGACCTTTTTTTTTTCCAAATGAATTTTGTTATTATTTTTTCTAACTTGAGAAAACACTTTTTTAGTAATGTAATTGGAATGGCATTGAATAAATAGGCAAAATTGTTATTTATTTATTATATTGACTTTGCCTACCCATGAACAATGAATATTTCTCCAATTATTTAAATCTGACTTTATTGGTATAAAGTGTTTTATATTTATGTTCATGTAATTCCTGTGTCTGTTTTGGCAGGGATACTCTCAGGTATTTTATAGTGTCTAGTTATTTTAAGTGGTCTAAAACAATATTAAATAATATTGGTGACACATAGTATTTTTTCCCTATTTTTCTCTTTTGGTTAAATATATTATAGCTTTACTTTGTCTGAGATCTTGATTACTATCCCTGATTTTTTTTTAACAAAATAAATTCTACTCCAGCCCTTTATTTTATCTCTGTGTGTATCTCTCATTTTTATTGTGCTTTCTGAAAGCAACATATTGTTGAATTCAGATTTTTAATCCATTCTGTGTTTCCATTTTATGGGTAAATTCGTCCCATTTGAGAGGATTCTGGGAAGATGGCAGAGAAAGTCAGAAAATTCCAAGCTCTCCAGATTTCCTCCACAAATAAGACAAAATAGTGCCTCAAGATGAATGTAGAGCATAAAAATAAATAAAAGTTGGGACAGAAGAGTGATCCTCCTGGGACAATCAGAGAAGACCTGAGGTTTGGTCCTTGTGAAGTATAAGCATCTCCAGGCTAGTCCTGCTAAATAGCAAGCAGTAAGCCCTGGAGATAGCTGGGTTGGGAGGTAGCCTTGGCCCCATCAACAGGAATTTTTACCTCTTGGACAGTGTGGGGCGTCAGGTGTCACAGCAGGGGAAGATTGAGGGAACCTCTGCTGACAAGAGATGCTAGCCCCACTTGTGCTGCAGAGGTGTGGCCTTGGGTGAGAAGGAGCCAGCACACACCCTGTGAGTACAGAAGCACCGGAGTGGGGATACTGCTGGCTGTGGGAACTTACAGGAGGGTGGAGTTCTTGGTTTTGGTTCCAGGCCAGAGAGGAAAACTGAAGGAGGATCTGAGGCCAGAGGCACCATCCCCCAAATCCCAGGACTAGAGGTGATTACAATAACGAGCTGCTATTAAAAAAAATGAGCGGCAAAGGAGAAAGAACCCAATCATAGAAAAGTTAGTATGGGACTAGAGAAGATCTGGGTTCATCTTCAGAGGATATTGAAGCAAAAAAAGCCTCTCCTGCCTCAAAGAGTAATGTCAAATGGTCACCTCCCCAAAAAGAGTTCATAAAAGAACTTAAAAAGACTTTAAAAATCAAATGAGAGAGAGAGAGAGGAAAATTTTTAAAACAAAGAACAATCCAAGCAAAACTAGAAGATGATGAAGAGAAAGTCAACCAACTAGAAAAGGAGATCCAGAATCTTAAGGAAGAAAGCAACTCCTTAAAAATTAGAATTGGGCAAGGGGAAGCCAGTGAAGTTACAAGAGACCAAGAAATAACAAAACAAAATATAAAGAATGAAAAAATAGAAGAGAAAATGAAACATCTCAAAAGAAAAACAACTGATCTGGAGGACGACCAAGAAGAGAAAATATAAGAATAATCAGACTACCTGAAAGCTACAATCAAAAAAGAATCTTGGTACAATAATACAGGAAATAATTAAAGAATATTATCCTGAAGCATTAGAACAACAGGGGAAAGAAGAAATAGAAAAAAGCCACCGATAAACACCTGAAAGAGATCCTATGAGGAAGACCTACAGGAATATCATAGCTACGTTCTGAAACCCCCAGCTCAAGGAGAAAATAGTATGAGCAACAAGAAAAAAACAATTCAAATATGGCTGTGCCACAACTAGAATCACACAAGCCCTACCAGAGGCTACACTAAAAGACCACAGGTCTTGGAACACTATATATCGAAGAGCAAAAGAACTAGGCTGTAGTCAAAAAAATATCATACCCACTGTTTTGTTTACCTTCCTACATGGAAAGATGATGTATATAATATATGAGACCTCAGTATTAGGGTAGCTGAAGGGAATATGCATATGTATATATATATACACACACATGTGTGTGTGTATACATATGTATATGTGTGTATGTATGTATATATCTATGTGTGTATATACATATATAGACAGAGGGCACGGGGTGAGTTGAATATGAAGGGATGATATCTAAAAAAATAAGGGATGAGAGAGGAATATATTGAGAAAGGGAGAAAGGGAGAGATAGAATGGGGTAAATTATCTTGCATAAAAGTGGCAAGAAAAAGCAGTTCTGTAGGAAGGGATGAGGGGGCAGGTGAGGGGGAATGAGTGAATCTTCCTCTCATCACATTTGACACTCAATTGGGTATCTTACCCCACAGGAAAGAAGAAGGAAGAAGATAAAAAAGGGGGGACGATAGAAGGGAGGGCAGATAGGAGGAGGAGGTAATCAAAAACAAACACTTTTGAAAAGGGACAGGGTCAAGGGAGAAAATTCAATAAAGGGGGATAGGTTAGGAAGGAGCAAAATATAGTTAGTCTTTCACAACATGAGTATTGTGGAAGGATTTTACATAATGATACGCATGTGGCCTATGTTGAATTGCTTGCCTTCTTAGGGAGGGTGGGTGGGGAGGGAAGAGGGGAGAGAATTTGGAACTCAAAGTTTTAAAAACAGTTGTTCAAAAACAAAAAAAAAGTTTTGCATGCAACTAGAAATAAGATACACAGGCAATGGGGTGTAGAAATTTATCTTGCCCTACAAGAAAGTAAGGGAAAAGGGGATGGGAGGGGAGTGGGTTGACAGAAAGGAGGGCTGACTGGGGAACAGGGCAACCAGAATATATGCCATCTTGGAGTGGGGGGGGAGGGTAGAAATGGGGAGAAAATTTGTAATTCAAACTCTTGTGAAAATCAATGCAGAAAACTAAATATATTAAATAAATTTTTAAAAATATCATACCCAACAAAGCTAAGCATAATCCTGAATGAAAAAAATGGATATTCAACAAATTGCCAGACTTTCAGTATTTTGTTGCAAAAAGACCTGAAATCAGTAGAAAATTTGACATACAAGATCCAAAGGGAAAGATAAGGCAAACATCAAAGACTAATTACAAGGGACTCAGTGAGGACAGACTTCTCACATCTTATATGAGCAAATGTAAATCATATGTCTAAGATGGTTATTAGTAATTGGGTAGTTTGAAAGAAAGATTGGGGTAGAGCTGAGTATGATGTGATACTAAAAAGTAATATGTCTAGGAAAAGGTAAAAAGAATAATTATCTTATACAAATGAGGTGCAAGAGGAAGAACTGACACAGAAGAATTAGATGGGAGAGGAGGGCTGGTAGTTGCCAAACCCAACTCTCATTGGGGATGGGTTAAAGAGGGAACAATACATATATATTTAGAAGGGCATAAAAGTCTTCTAAATTCAGAAAGAAATGAAAGGCTAAGGGGATAGGGAGGGGGGAGAAGATTAGAGAGGGATCTTTGGTGGAGGGGTAGGTTAAGCAATAGGAGGGCAAGGTAGTGGGTAGAAGTAAAGTAGAGGAGTCAGGAGACATGGGAAATAAGTGATAAACAAACACAAAATAAAGATCACAAGTAGAATTTGTTATGGAAAGAATGTAGGGGCAGTAATTATGATCTCAGACAAAGTTAAAGCCAAAATAGGTTTAATCAAAAGAGAAAAGCAGGGAAACTACACTATATGTCAGTCATCTTAATCAATATTGTTTTAGGTTATTTAAAAGAACTAGACAGTATAAGGTTGGAATACTGCTGTGGTATAGAAACAATGAGCTAGTGGACTTAGAAAAATATAGAAAGACTTGGACCTATGAAGGAAGATGGTATTCACCCTCAGAGAAACAGAGGACAAACAAGTATAGTATGATCTTACATAGGTGCATATGAATGTATATGTCTACATATGAGTATGATTATAGATATCTAAGTACATGTATATGTAAGTGCATGTATGTTTGTGTATATGTATGTACATGTATGTTTGTGTGTATATGTGTGTATATGTATTTGCACATGCACGTGTGTGTGTGTGTGTGTGTGTGTGTATCAGAGCTTAATTGTAGCCTTCTTGCATGAGGGCGGTGGCAGGAAGGGGGAAAATAGAGCAAAGTAAAAAGTTAGTATAGCAGAGAACAGAAGAAAACCTAGAAGAAAGCAAAGAAAAGATATACAGCTCAGAACACAATGTGTAGTATTATATAGGCTTTCTTGAAATGGAAATTTATTGCTGTATATTTTGAATTCTCTCCTAAGTTTTGCTGTGCACATGGCAATGCTTTTTTTCTTATTTTGTATTTAAGTTTATAATATGTTTTTTTCTTATTGTGTATTTAAGTTTAAAATAAATTTTTAAAAAGAAAAGAATTTATCCCATTCACATTCTAAGTTATAATTATATGTTGTGTTATTTCCCTCCATCTTATTTTTCCTCACTGTCCTCTTGCCTTATTTACCCTATCCCTCCTCACTCGTCTAATTAACTTCAACCCACTACCTTGCCCTCCTTCTAAGGGCTCTCTAAGACTTCTCTCTAAGGCTTCTAAGACTCTCTCCTTTATCCTCTCCCCCCACCCTCCACCTTAATCTATCTAAGAGTTTCTCCCTTATCCCCTCCCCCTTCTAATTCTTAATCTACACAGTCTTTTAAAAGTCCCTCCCTTTTCCTATCCTCTGGTCCTCTTGTTTTTCCAAATTTAAAAGACTTCCATACTCTTATAGTTGTATATGTTGTTCCCTCTTTAACCCATTTCTGATGAGAGTAAGGTTCTCGCACTACCAGGCCCTCCCCCACCTTGCTTCTTCCTTATCAATTCTTCCTTTCATGCCTCATTTGTATGAGATAATTACTCCTTTTTATATGTCCCTACTTAGTTTTTTTGGAATCACCCCAACATACACAGCTCAGCCCAAGCTCTTGTTTCAAACTATCCAAATAATGATGACAATCATAAGAGTACTGATAATATTTTCACATATAAGAAGTAAACAGCTTGACTTTATTGATTCCTTTATGATTGGTCTTTAATGTTTATCTTATATTTCTCCTAAATCTTATATGTTGACATGGACATATGTTTTATGTCCATTAAGTTCTGCTGTTTTTGTCACAAATACCCGAGTTTTTTGTTGTTTTTTTTTAATAAATTTCTTTATTTATTTTTAGTTTACCACACACGGTTCTACTTGTTTTTTTTTTGATTCAGGATTATACTTAACTTGGCTGGGTAAGTTACCCTTGGTCTTAACCCCAGCTCTTCTAAAAAATATAAACTTCTAAGACTTACAGTCCTTTAAGGTAGAAGCTGCTAGGTCTGGTATAATATTGATTGTAGATCTGTGATATTTAATTGTTTTTTTTCTTGTTGCTTGCAATATTTTCTCCTTAACCTAGAAGCTTTGAGATTTGACTATTTTATTCCTGTACATTTTCCTCCTGGGATCTCTTTCAGGTGCTGATCGGTGGATTTTTTTCTATTTCTGCTTTACCTCTTGTTCTGGAACTTCGGGGCAATTTTTTCTTAACAATTTATTATAATATGGTATCAAGACTCTTTTTTTAAGCATAATTTTCAGGTAGTCCAACAATTCTTATATTGTTTCTCCTTGACCTGTTCTCTAGATCAGTTGTTTTTCTGATTAAATATTTCACATTCTCTTCTACTTTTTCATTCTTTTGATTTTCTTTTATTATTTCTTGGTGTCATTAACTTCCCCTTGCCCAATTCTAGTTTTCTAGCAATTGTTTTCTTCCTTAAGTTTTTTGTTTCTTTATTTCCAGTTGATTGACTTTCTTTTTATAATTTTCTTGGGTTGCTCTTATGTTTTTCCTAATTTTTCTTTGATCTCTCTTATTTGATTTTTAAAATCCTTTTTAAAGCTCTTACAAAAACTCTTTTTGGACTTGTGACAATTTATTTCTCATTGAAAAAGGAATGGCTTTTTTTTCTCCATTATCTTCCCCTGAATATGAACCCAGATCTTCTCTTCTCCCATAGTAACCATCTGTGGTTGGGTCCTTTCTCCTTTATTTATAGTGTCATTTTTATTTTTATTTTGTTATATTTTTAGCAGCTTATTATTATAATCAAGTTTTAGTCCCAAAGTGTGGGGAATGATGCCCTAAGCCTTAGGTCCTTCTTACTGTTATTTTCTGAGCTCTGTCTGGTGACCCAATGTTAGGCAATCCTAAGGCATGGCCAAAGGCCCCAGCCACAAGGTCCCACAAATGTTCTTGCTTCTTAGGTCCCTCTGGGGGCTGCAAACTTCAACTGTCCTCTTTGCCCTGGAACAGAAACCAGGGACTCAGCAATCCTGCAAGCACCCACAGTCACTCACCTCACTGCTACTGTACTCACCAGGCCTGTTCTAGCTCCTCCCACCCCAAAGCCACAGCCCAGGACTAAGTCTGGTCAGCACAGGTATGATTGGCATCCTTTGACGGTGAAGGTCCTTCAATCTTCTACTCAGCCATCTGACCCCCACACTCTCCCTGAGGTGAAAGTTACTGAGGCTGAGGCTACTTCTCAAGCCAGGGGCCCTCAGGGCTTGTTTGTTGATCCTGCAGAGCTGGTCAAGAGGTGTTTGCATTTCACTCAGGCCAAACCTCCACCCCAGGAGGTCAGGTCTTTCCTGGGGTCTTCCTGAGTTGTCTTAGGAGGAGAACTGCTTTACCCCAACTTCTGTTTATTTCTCCTGCTCTATGTTTACCTTGAGGCAACATTCTATCTTTTCTTGTGGAGGAAATTTGGAGAGCCTGAAACTTTCTGACCTACTCTGCCATCTTCCCAGAATCTTTCCAGAATTGCCCATGTTCACAGAATTCACAAATGTATCACCTCCAGAATATATTTCTTCTATGTATCCTTGGGTCTAGTCTTGCTGTTTTTTCCTAAGATGACTTCTTAGGTGCCATTTCCTCTCTTCTCTCCCTCTCCGTTCTCCTGATAATACTATATGGCTTTGTATCCTGAAACACTAGAAACCACAATTTCCAAAGAATTCAGATGGCAGGTGAGCCGAAGAACAATAGAAAGATACATTGTGATTTTAAGTAGGTTTGAACACATTTCCAGTGGTGATGAACTCTGAGAGGCAATGTGGCATGGTGACTAGTGTATTGGACCTTGACCCAGGAAGGCTTTGATTTAAATACATACCCTTTCCTACTTGCCTAGTCATTTCCTCTGAATCTCCTTTGCTGTATCATCATCTATGGCATTCTCTCTTAACTGTGGGTATACCCTCTATAGCTTCTCTACACTTTCTCAATTTGGTAGCTGGTCAGCTCCTGTGTATTTAATTACTATCTCTATGATGATGACTCCCATACTACAGATCCAGCCCAAGTCTTTCTCTTGATCTTTATCAAGACATCACCATCTCTCTATTGGACATTTCGAACTGGCTGTCCCGGAGACATCTAAAACTAAATGTATCCAAAACAGAATTTATCACCTTTTCCCACAGAATTCACCCATCTTCCAAACTTCCTCAGTTCAGATGACAGCACCATTGACATTCATCTTTCAGGTTCAAAATTTCTTTGTCATACTTGACTTTTCACACTCTCTTACTCCACAAATCCAATGCTTTCTTGCCATTTTTAACTCCACAACATCTATCTCATTTCTCATCTCTGCTCACACAACTGCAGCACTCTTGCCTAGATCATTACACTGGCTTTCTAATTAGTCTTTCTGCCTCAAATCTCTTTCTTCCACATTCCTGCCAAAGTAATTTTCTATAAGCAGAAATCTGACTGCATCAATCCCCTACTCAACCAACTCCAGTGCTCTCTATTGACTCTAAAAATGCAAACTTCTTCATTTAGCTTTTACAACCCTTCACAATCTGTCCCCAACCTAATTTTTTACCTTCATTGTACAATACTCCCCCCTTTGCACTCTATGATCCAGCCAAACTGGCCCTCTCTTTGTTACTGACATAGGACACTGTATCTCTTATCTCCTCGCCTTTATACTGGCTGTCCCTTAACCCCCAAGCTCTAACCCTCAACCCTCCCTTACTTAAAATGCATTCTCTTACCTCTGCCTCATAGTGTCCCTTTCTTTCTTCAGATGCTAGGTATTCCTTCAAAATATAGCTTAGGAATCACCCACCTTTTATATGAAGCCTTTCCTGATCTTCCCCAATCTCTAACACCCTCCCACGCTAACTACCTGTATTTATTCTCTTAATGTTTATTCTGTACATACTTATTAATAAATAATGGGTGTATGGGTTGTTTAAAGAGGAGTAGCCCTTCTTGTGTGAGGGCTTGCCAAACCCTTTTCGGGACTACTCATCCATCTTTGGTGTTTACCTGGCACTCAACTCTCTCCTGAGGTTCCAAAATATAGCAAATGCAACGGCCACACCCCATCTCAGCAGACTGTTTTAGCAGACCACCTCTGATGGGCTAAACCAGGTTGAGGGTATTCTACAGGACTCAAACCCTTCTGTGAGTAGGGGGAACATCTATCTCAAGCATGTGAAGACTTTCCCAGTTGGAACGGCCAGATGAGAACAATTTATTCCAACAGCCATAAAGGAGATTGAAGCAGGCACTGTGGAGTGATTAGAGCTTAGTCAGGCATCAAAGACACCAAGGTCATTCCATTGCATTCTGGGTTATTGCCAGTTGTCTTACTTTTGTCTTGCCACTGGACTTTGATGACTCCGGAAGAGAGAGTGAGGCTGGTGACTTTGCACAACTCTGCCTCACTTAAATCCAATTCACATGAATCAAGATGTCACCCCACGATGTTATTGGTCCTATTTGAAAATGAAGGACAAAGAACATATTTATACTTGTATATACTTATGCTTCTGTATGTGCCTGTTGTCTTCTCTTTTAGAATGTAAGCTCCTTGAGAAGAGGGATTGTTTCATTCTTTGTATTTGTGTACTGTGTATTTGTGCCTAGCATACAGATCTTGTATCAATGATTGCTGAGTTAAAGTAAAATTGAGCAAATTAAAATTTTCAAAAGTGCTTTAATCACAGTATGTTAGTGTTGAATAGTAGCAGCATGGTATAGTGGGGAGTCCTGGGCTTAGAGTAAGGAAGATTATTTGAGGACCCCTGAAGACCACTGCTGTCATTACTGGGCAATGGAATTTGGAGCAGAATCCAACCTAAGGCCCTGATTGGGTCAAATTTTGGATTTCTCTGTGAGATTTTCATGGAGTAGGGCAGTAGACCTATTATCAGGGGAGCAAGGTTAGCTTTCCAAGTGGCAGAACCTGTGACCTTTGAACAAATCTTGAAGAGATCATTTGAGTTTCTTGTTTCTTCTTCTGTAACGGGGTATAGTAAAAAGAGCATTAGAGTCAAAGTTCAGCATTGTAAAGGAGATAGACTTGGAGCCAAATGATCTGAATCTTGACTCAGCTCATTTGCATGTAACCCGTGTTACCTCCTGCCAAGTAGTACAGTGATAGATACAATAGATAGATACAATGCTGGGCCTAAAGTCAGCAAAACCTGAGTTCACATCCTACCTCAGATATACTAGCTATGTGACTCTGGCGGAAACACTTAACCTCTGTCTGCCTCAGCTTCCTCAGCTGTGAAATCTGGAGAGTACTAGCACCCATCTTACATGGTGCCAAATGAGGAATTTGTAAAATATTTAACACAGTGCCTGGCATATAGGAGGCACTTAATAAGTATTTACTGATTATTGCACTCCCTCCCTCTAGGCTTCTCATTCTCTCTCTCTCTCCCTCTTTCCCTCTCTCCTCTCTCTCTACATAACTTTTCTGTGCCATGGACCCTTTTGACAGTCTGGCTAACCCTACTGATCCCTTCTCAGAGTAAAACTTTCCAAAGCAAAAAATAAAAGACATAGAACTAAAAAGAACCAAAAAATCAGTGAAAATAGAAATGTAATTTTTTTTCCCATCCATGTTCACAGACCCCATGCCCGTGAAATCTAAAAGCCAAGACTCTCACCCCGCGTCTCTAGAGCTTCAGGTGCTCGTGTGCCAGTCAGTTCCCCTCCCCCCACCCCCACCCCAGGTGTGCTCAGGTGGAGGTGGCAGTAACAGTTGCCTGGGGAATAAGGGCTGGTGGCTGCAGGGCTGACAGTCTACAAGCCCGAAAACTGGGTCCAAGAGGGTGCCTGTGCCTTTAAGGAACCCCAGGCTGCGCGCTGATTGGCCACGGGCTCACAGAATGCCTTAACCACCCACTGGACCCTGCCCAGGCGGGGCCCGCCCGACTCCAGGCCGCCTAGAAAACTCGTCCATATTCCCCCAGCGCCTTAGGCACCTTCCCGGAGCAAGGACAGCAGCGCCTGGGAGCCTCCCGTCCCCCGTAAGCAGGCCCAGAAGCTTTAGGAGGGCGCGGGGAGAGGGCGGGGGTGGGGAGGAGCGAGCTGGTCCAGGAGCTCCCCGGGCGGGGACTGCCACAGAGCGCTCCCCCCAGAATCCCAAGGGTCCGGTGTCCCGGCACGTGGCCTTGCGGGCGGGTGGGTGTCCGGGAGCGGGAGCGCGGACTGGAGTGGGGTGGGATGCGCATGCTCGTGCATGTCCCGCGGAACCTGGCCACGCCTGCGAGGGGACGGCTGGGCCAAGTAGTGGCGTGGCAGTGAGATTAGAGAAGTCCCTTAGCCCCTCCCAGGGCCCACTTCCTCATCACGCAAATAGAGGGGGTGCACGGGCCCTGGACAAGGTGACCCCTAAAGCCCCTGTAACTCCAAATCCGTAATCGTGTGTAGATTACGTGGTACTTTGGGGTAGTTTTGTTTCAGCATCACACTAACTACCCCTCTGAGATAGGGCAGGCACTTAGACCTCTTTTGACCCTGAGAGTTCAAGGTTATGTGGCACTTTTAACTTGTCTTCTGACTAGTGCTGTCTCCTATAAGTCACATAGAAAAAAAAAACAAACACAGCAGTTAACATTTATAAAGCCACTTTATGGTTTTAAAAAAGCCTTTACATGCATGATCTCATGTTTTATCTTAACAACCTCATAAAGTACATTGCTAATTGTTTTACTGGTGAGCAAACAGGAAAGGGGGGCGGTCACTCAAAAGTCGCAGAAATAGCAAGTGATTTATTTGGGATTCAAACCTAGGTCTTCTGACTCCACATCCTTTGTTATTTCACTTGTTTCATGCTGTTTTTATTACCAACAGTAACTTTTGTTTATATAGTTTTGCACCTTCCAAAATACCATTTAAGTAAAAGCTATTTGATGAATGGTTTCCTAAATTGAAATGGGCCGGGGTTAGCTGGAGAAAGCTTCCCGGAAGCAGTAATTGAAGGAGGAAGAAGGGAGAAGATGCCCAAGTCTTCTGACTCCAAATGCAATGCTTTCACCCATGCTACTATTCTGGTGTCTTTCACTTAAAGACTTAGACAGCACAGACTAATCCTGAGCATTCTCCTCATGTTGGATCAAGACGAGTGGCTATGACTCTTATTGCTTGTAGGCAATTTACTGGGATTGTCCTGTAGGGTCTGGCAGTAGGACTCAGGGCTGTTACTCTGTCTGGCAGATGGCAGGCACGAGTACTTGCTTGGGCCGTGGCAGAACCCAATTTTTACACCTTCAAACGAACTTTAGGGTACTCAGGGCTGTCCCATCCACATCCAAAGAGAGAAGAGAATGGAACATGCATTTATAAAATTGCCTTTGTGCCACACATAGAATGAAGTACTTTATAAATATTATATCATATGGTCCTCGCTACAACCCTGGGAAGTAGATGCTATTCTTATCCTCATTTTAGAGCTGAGGAAACTGAAGCAAAGAGAGGGTGAGTGATTTGCTGAGAGTCACACAGCTATCTGAAGCCTATTTTGAACTAAGCTCTAGGCCCATTGCTCCATCCACCATGCCACCTAGCTGTGGGGAATCTATGGATAACGGTGTAGATCTAGCTTCCTTTCTACCCATTCACCTTGTAGGCACACAACCAGTGATCCATACTGTTACTTTTCAGTTTCACTCCTGGATCCAGTAATAGCCAGGCAAGACCGAAATGCCCTATTCAAGGGTATAGAACCCTCCAGGTAACCCACACTCTTGCTCTCAAAACTAACCACTAAGCATCCACACCGGAGGGAAATGATTTACAGGTTAGGATTATCCTGCTTACCTGGAAGGAGGCTGTTCTAACTCACACATTAAACAGTAGAGGTGACTTTAACATTCCATATTCAGAGGCATTTTCTGTCTGTATTTACTCTAAATAATCAATGCCATTCTCACTTGTACGGGGGCACCTAGATACATACAATTCTCACTGTCCACAACCCCCTTCCTCTCCCTCAGGAGGTCAGCTTGCAACACCTGCTCGAACTTTAGGTAGGGAGCCACTATTGCCATCATAAGACGACCATAATAGTCTGCCTCATCCATCAGGCCTTTCATAACTAACTCTTTCCTATCACACTTAAGCCTTCAGAAGAGAAAAGGGGAATCGTTTCAGTTTTATTCAATTTAGTCGTATCCTTATATAAATAAACAATTTCATCTCTGTTGTTTCGTTTTTTAAAACTCACACAAGCCTAAGAGCAATGAACAATTATTTTTAAAAAATTTCTTTGTACTTTTAAAGTCACGAGAAACAACCAATAAAAAAAAAATGGCAGGGTGGGTCAGTTTAGTTTTTTTCCCCCAAAGTAGTTTACTCCTTGGAGCAGCTAGGTGGCACAATAGATGAAGCACTAGGGCTGCAGTTAGGAAGACTGATCTGAGTTCTGTGTGACCCTGGGCAAGTCACTTAACCCTGTTTGCCTCAATTCCCTCATCTGTAAAATGAGCTGGAGAAGGAAATGACAAAACACTCCAGTATATTTGCCAAGAAAATCTCTCCAGATGGTGTCATGAAGAGTAGGACACAACTGAAAAACAGCTGAAAGTTTACCCCTTAGTTGTGTATATGGTTATGTTTTCACATTTATGGGCGAAGGTATATGATACCTTTGGAAGCGTGATTCCTGTGGAATAGACTGTGAGCCTCATGAACTCTCTCCACTTATTACAAATTATTCCCATCTCTTCTTTAACCTGCTAGTGCTATACAGTATAAAGGATCCCAGAATGTTAGAGCTGGAAGGAACCCTAGATTATCCGATCTAAACCCTTGGTATTACAGATGAGGAAACCGAGGCCTAGAGTGGTTAAGATATGTGCCCATGGCCATGCAGCTAGTTAGTGGCGGAGCTAAAACTCAAATCTTTTGACACTGCCTAAGGCCCATAGGTAAGACAATAAAACAAGCATATGAATTAGCCTAGGAAATTTAAGAAAAAAATCTCTTTAAAGCTTTTCTATTTTTTTTTTTTTTGCTCTGTGGATAGTCTCTTTTAAGACACAATTTAGGAAAATCTCCACTGTTCCAGGACTCAGTATAATCAGCCCAATATCATCTACAAACAGAATAATCTAGCCAATCTTACCATCTCTCTTCCATTTGGAGTGCTTCTTGGAAATATTCTATTAAGATTACAAACATCTTTGGCAAGCAAACATCTTTTTGGCTTAGGCTTCAATTGATATTAGTAATCACGGGGTTGCTGAGTAAAAATTATCCAATTTTTTCCATTATTCCAGGAATCTAGTTTGATTTTTGTCATATGCACAAGAGACCCTTTATTGGGTCTTCAAGGTGTGTTTTGCTCTTTGGAATCTCACAGTTTAAAAAAAAAATCCAATAAACAAGAACATAGGGATTTTATGTTCTTTGTACTTTTGGAGCAATTTTGTGACTGTAATGATTTGGTCTTTGGCAGAATATCATTTTGAAAAGACTTCAAGTTCCTTTTTCAATCCTTCAACAAGATATATTTGTAGATTATGTAGAAATAGTGAAAGTAGGCATCTGAGTTCATAGTTATTCATATCTTTTTCCCCTTGGGCAATATTATGGTGAATGAAGAATGTCTTATTGTTCAGATTATGCTTTACATTTGGACAGAGTGCCTACTAGTTTGAACAGACACTACAGAAAGACAATGAACTAAGCCCATAATTGAACATGATGTAGTTGCCTATGGGAAATTGAGTAATGTTTTCTATGATCCCAAACCTCCCTCTGCAAAAAAAAAAAACAAAACCAACCAATCTTTGTAATATTTAGTGTCATATAGTAATGCTGTTTGGCTGAGAGTCATGTAATACCATAGTGTCAAAAGAAATACAGTTACAAGTTACCCAAAGGGCAATGGGGAGACACAGTAGGCGTGAGCAGACTGCAATATATTCTTAATGAAGAATTGCCCAGGAGAAGTGTTCCGCTCCCCCCCCCCCAAAAAAAAAGTCATAGGAGAGATGCATGACCTGAAAAGAAGGGATAATAAATGGGCAGGCCTTATGTTCCCTTGTATCCACACAATCATAGATTTAGAGGAAGCCCCTACGCAGAATACTGAGCAATCCTCCTGTGGAAGACTTATGGAAGACTTCAACAAGAATTGTACAGGATGAAAATGAAAAGGCAAGGATGAGTTGGATAGGTACCATTGGAAGAAGTATCCAAATCAATGAGATCATAGATCCGTCAGTTATTTTGCTAAGGATTCTCATTCTCCATGCCCCCCCTCCCCCTGCCCTTTTGATGATTTCAAATCTGGGCTAGGATATAGGGAGAGAGGGAGAGGAACAAGCATGTATTAAAGACCTACTATGTGCCAGCCACCAGGCCGAATGCTTTTTACAAAGAGTATTTCATCAGTTCCTCACCACAACTCTGTGAGGTAGGTAATTATCTCCATTTTACAGTTGAGGAGAGTGAAGCAGGCAGAGTTGAAGTGACATATCTAGAGTCACGTGGCTAGTATGTATCTGAGGTTGGATTTTAACTTGGCTGTCCCTGACTCCAGGCCCAGTTATGTTGAAGGAAAGAAAACCAAAAGATTTTTTAAATTCCTTAGTTCCTTAATTTACATGGAGAGAAAGCTAGAAACCAAGTTTATGGATAAATACAAGAAATATATAATGCTAGGATAATTGAATATGTAATAAATATCTTTTTTACATTTTAGATCAAAATGGGATTTATTTTTTCAAAACATATGAATGAAAACATGAAACAGCAACAGGAATTTATGCTCATGAATTCTCGGCTTCAGGTATGATTTCATGGTTCAACTTCATTAAATCATTACAATTAAAAATTTTGCTACAGAAATGGCTGAATTGCTTTACATTTTGTATTGCTTACAAAAAATTAAAATACACATGAGGCCAATCTATACAACTGAAGTGAAATGAATAGTTATCTGGTAACTGTGGGACTTTCTAGATACCTGATCTAGATAAATAAATAAACATGTTTATGTTGGAAATATGCTAAACATATATCTGCTTCTCAGAATTTCAGAAATTTCTATCATGTTTCTGCCGTGGCCACATCTAAAATATTAAAACAAAGCAACCATAAATAAAGGTTATCAAGATGCAGAGGAAAAAAAAATTGGAGAATAAAATCAAGTGTTTAAAAATGAGACCAGAATCATATCTTATTAAATCCAGTCCGGTGACCCCTATTAGCCCTCTGACATTAATAGGTGGGCCCTCAAAAGACAAGATTGTTGAAAGTGAAGAAGAGAAGGATGTGAGGGGATAGGTAGATATTTATTTTTGAAGGAAAAAGAAGGTTGTTGATGTAGTAGAAAAATAGATCAATTTTACTAAGAGAGCAGAATAAATTAAGGATTTAAAACTGAAAATGAAAAATGAAAAGCATTCCATTTTGTGGGGAAATTTGGGGAGCTATTCATCTAAATTTATAACCTTACTACAGCCAGCCCATGTTAGTTAACCTGACAACCTTCACCCAGTGAGGGATGACATGGACAAACTTGTGCCGATAAAACAACCGCAGAACAGGTTTGGTTTTGATTTTCACGTAGGTCAGGATTGAAGCCAATCTAAGGAATATATTTTTATCTGAGACAGTCTATTGAGTTCTTGACCAGTTTTACATCATTCTGTCTTAAGGACTCTGTTAAGATCTGGATAATTTCTAGGTTTTGATGGGTCATATCCCATCTAAGAATAACTTTAAGCTTCTATTTTTGGACAAGAATCGATCCTATCATCCACAGGCCATTCATACTGGGAATAATATTTGGAAGATACTTGACTTTAGAGGCAGGCTGTTGATTTATAAAATGAATTGTCCTTTTCCATGTTCCATTCTGATATTAGACTTTCTGGTTTGAGTACGGTAAGAGGGTAAGACGTCTACTTAAATCCTACTTCTTTATACTATGGAGGTAGCTCTGGGCAATTAGAGGCAATATCAGCCAAGTGTTATCCCTGTCAGGAACTACTGAGAAGAGCTAGTAAGACTTTGTGTGCAGGCTTGTTGATGAAATACATACCACCGTATGGATGACGATTAGATTCGACGTTGCCTAAATTTGAACCAGAAGTTTGGCTAAGAGATCAGGGTTGTTTTTGTTGTTGTTGGCCTCATTAACTCAAGACTACTATCCATTAAGTTGTAGAGATCATATTAGGATCTTAGACCTAGAGCTGGAAGGTACCTTATAATAAGAGGTACCCCCCTCTTTTTATAGATAAAGAAATCAAGGCATAGGGAGGTTCAGTAACTTACCCAAGGTCACACAGGTAGTAAGCATCAGAGATCAGATTTAAATCCATATCCTCTGATTCAAGAGCTAATGCTTTTTCCAGCATCCCATGCTGCCTTCCTAGATGTTTTATTCTTCATCAGTCAAGGGCCAGTATCTACAATGATGAAATAACAGGTCTTTATAGTATTGAAGAAGCTATAAAGACTTGGTTATACATTCTTGACTTGTGAATGTGACAATGAATTTTCACTGTTTTACTCTTCGGTAACATTTCCATAAGATGGTTAAACAGAATAAATACAATGGTAAAACTTTGAATAATTGAAACTAACTACCGTGAATCGTCTCGACCAGTTTTCCCCCCTGTGCTCTAATTTTAGGCAGATCTCAATATAACACTGTCATGCTAAAAATTTTCTTTTCAGACATCAACAGCTTCCAGGGATGGCCTTGAGTAACTGTGTACCATGTGATAGGCATAGAGTAGGTTCTTAAATAAATAGGTATTGGATGAATGACTTCAGCCCACTCTCCTAAACCTTTATTTACAGTGCTACCCAATTATAATTATTGTTATGTTATCATGACTTTGGGATATCCAAAGATCCTGAATCAAAGAAAGAGTCAATTATATTCAAGATACTTTACCAATACTTTTTAGAACAGGGTTTTTAGAACAATTCTCAGTAAGGTTTGAAACCAGAAGAATTTTCAGTTAACCCTTACTTAGCGACAAAAAAATTAATATAAGCATTCTGATTAATTATGACTTTGTTAATAAAAGAAAATAAATCTGAAGCTATTCAAACTAGGATCAATGGGTAGAAGTCATAGAAAAGCAGATTTCATTTCCTCATAACAACAATAGCAACAACAAAAAATACCTTCCCAATAATTACAACTATCCAGAAATGCAAAGAATTTCCCTAATAGTAAGATCTGCCTTACTAGAAGTTTTCAAATAGAGCTTGGATGAATACTTGTCAGTGATGTCATATTCCTGTTCAGGTAGGAGTTGGACTGTCTAGCCTTTGAGAACCCTACCAACTTTATAATTCTTTGATTCTATGAATTTACATTTTTAAAAAACATCTTTGATAAAAGATTTTAAGAGAGAAGAGATTCATATTACTCTGCTAAAACGAAATGTTGTATTACTTAGAAGTACTTCTCATGTTGTCTACTTCCCTGCTACCTATGGATAGCTAATTGGCTGTAAGCAGAGGTTCCCAAGCTTATTTGGCTTACTGCCCGCTAAAAATTACTCAGTGCCTCACTGGAAATCTACTTTCTTTAACTCTTGAACATTTTTTAAAAATTTTCATCCTTCAAAAATAGAAAATATTTTTTTAAAAAAATAATGCACCTGAAATTTAATAATTTATTGTAAATTTGTGGGATTTTTTTCCTTCATTGAAATTTTGATGACACAATATTGTGTCATGTAGTTGTATAGTGACATATTGTAAACAAATCATTATGTGCACATATGCCTGCCAATGCATGCTGACAATGCATAATGTGCTGCCCTGCCAACACTTGCTTGTTAAGACCTGTTGGCGGACTTGACCACTGATTGGTTATAACTTGCATTTTGTGTGTTTATTTGGAAAATAATGTAATCAATACGACTTTGACTCTGTTATACAACAGATGAAACAGGTATGAATAGTTTTTCAAAATCCTCTTCTCTTCTTTCCTTATGCTTCCATGTAACAACAGTGTTGCTTGCAGCTGCTGTGGAGGTGTAAGGCCAATACCACCAGCACACAGGAGGGCTGCTAGCACAGGTTCTTTGATTTGCTTTTCTAAAGGAAAGCAACTCAAAAAGAGTCAGCGAACTTACTTTAATCAAACATATACATCATTTACTTAGTTCAGGGGAAAAAGTCAGCACCCTGAACTTCAGAGAAAATACAAATAGAAATTACAAGCAGAGAAAATAACACAAATTGACAGACAGAGCTTCTAGCTGTCTGACCATTACATACATACATAGTTACCACAGAGAGAAGCACCAACATCTGGGTTTTCAAAGGCGGGGGTCCTCGTTAACGGCTACCCAGAGTCTCATCTGGCTACATCACACCAAAACTGCTCCCATGAGTGAGCCCCAAAGCAAAATACTAACCTCAGAGTGTGTATACACTTCTTTAGGGTCAGAGGGCATCACAACCCTCGTGACTCAGGCTCATGTGACTCAAACTCATGTGACTTAGGCTTTCTTGTGACTTAAGCAGGTCATCGAAGACTCTTGATTCAATCAAAGGCAAGACTCAATCAAAGGCACTTGATTGCTTTAGTGCTAAGAAGAACTAGAACTCCAAAAGAAAAAAAAACCAGTAAAAAGTCCCATTTTGCTTGCCCTTACATTCCATCACCCCCTTCTTTTTATTCAACACCCCCCCCAATTGCACCCAAGGCTACTACCACACTTCCCCCCACCCCTCATTATTCCAGTGCCCCCCAGGGAGTGATATGGCCCACTTTAGGAACCTCTGGCTGTAAGCATCAAGCTTGATTTCACTCAGTTAAAAATTAGTATTTCTTCCAGTGCCACTAGATGGCACCACCGCTCTTTCTTTCTTTCTTTCTTTCTCTTCCTTCCTTCCTTTCTTTTTCTTCCTTCTTTCTTTCTTTCCTTCCTTCCTTCCTTTCTTTTTGTTGTCTTGATGTCAAACGACACAAATGTATTGAGAATTCATTCTCCTATTATAGGATCAAAACTGGACTGTATTAACTGGAAGACAAAAGTGAAACACAAAGAATCAGCTAGGAAGAGGTTCCACAAGATCTTGATGTACTATAGTACTTTATAGGTCCCCTTCTGTAAAAGGAGAATTCTTAACCAAACAAGAGAAAGAGGCAATTATGAAAAATAAACTCAGTCATTTTGACCACAGGAAATTTAAAAGCTTCTGAATGAATAAAAGCAATGAACAAAAAAAGTTAACTTTTATTGACTATTCACTGTATGCAGAACAAAGTAATAAAAATTAAACATTAAACAGAAAATTACCCCCCTTTTTCCTGCATTCCTCACTTTGTAGCAGTGTCAATCAACTTGTTACTTCTGGTAGAGGATATAATTAAGGTAAATGAAATGGAACATTTTATGTACGTAAGTACTATTGTAAATAAATGTAGTATTATGGGTGTGATTAATGAATTTGGTTAATAAGTAGCCTTAAATAATATTTAATCTTTAAATTTGTGAGGGTATGTAGAAAATTGAAGAACTTTTCATTTTTTAACCACAGAATATATGGTGCAATATAGTACAAGCTCTTCATCTAAGATTACAATATAGGGAGTAATTAACTGTTGAATAGTATTCTGAGGTTAAGAAAAAAAGAGGACTGAGGAAAAAAAGTGATCAGGAGGCGAGTGGGGAGAGAGAAATTTCAGTATTATTGCAGGGGCAGAAATAGTAATGTAAGGAATTTGGAAATGGATTGGTGGGAAAGAAGAGGCAAGGTATGTAAACTAGCCTGTTTAAAAGTTTTGTAGTTAAGGAAAGGAGAAAATAAGGATCATAGCTGGTAAAAGTAGAAGAGTTAGGGGAGGGAGAGTTAGTTGGTTGGAGGGAGTCAGACTCCAATGTGGTTACAGAAAGAAAGGAAAATACAAGATAATTAATAAAGCCTCATAGAGGAAGCACATGATGGGCTTATGCTCATAGTCAGCACAGGAAAGTAAGAGGAAGACCTCTTCCCATGTGATGGTAGGGGAAGAAGAAAAGATGAACGAGTTACAAAGAGATGTAACAAATTTATTAAGACTAAATAAATTGTCTGTTTCATTTTTCAATTTCTGTGGATGGCATTATGCCCAATTTAGAAACTGTATAAACTTTTCAAGTAAATGCAATTTTTAAAAAAGCAAGAATGCACCACTGTTCTTTGACATAGTTTTAGAGGTGCTAGTGAAGAAAGAGAGGTCATCAATGAAAAAGAAGGCCCCGTAAACACCAAAATACTTAGAGCAGCATTTTTTTGTGGTGTCAAAGAATTGGAAACAAAGTAGATACTACTCAATGGAGGAATGGATAAACAGATTATGGTACATGCATATTAAAGTAACATTATTAGATTGTAAACAGAGCCAAAAAATATTATACCCAGTGATTACATGTAAATTGAAAGAACGATCACTATAAAATAATCAAAATTAATGTTACAAAATGGCAAAGAACAAGCTTGATCAAAAAGGAAAGATGAGAGAAGACCCTTCTCACTCTTTTGCAGAGATTTAGAAGGGCCTATGGATGTGGAACATAGCATACATTGTCAGAATTTTTTCATTGTATTTACTGCCTATGCCAAGTTTTCTGTTCTCTTTCTCCTCTTTTACTTTTAAAAAAATGCTTTGTTATATAGGATGACTGGAATGGGAGAAGGGAAGAGAAATAAGGAAATTTAGGTGATATAAGAAAACATAAATTTATTTTTTTTTGAAAAAGGAGAAAGAAATTAGAAACATAAATAGTGGAAAAGGAGAAACAAATTTATCCTTGTTTGCCAGTGACATAGTTGGTTATTTAGAAAACTACAAAGAATCAGTAAAGAAACTGAGACAATAGTTTTGGTAAAATAGCACGTACAAAATAAATCCACAAAACAATTAGTATATCTAAATAGCAATGAGAAAATCAAGGGGGAAATGATAGGGATAGTCCATTTGAGATAGCTACAACATGCGGAAAATATCTGGTAGTTAATCTGCCAAGATATACTTAACTTTTACATAAATACAATTACAAAACATTCTTTAAAGAAATAATGACTTCGGTAATTGGAAGGACAGTAATTGTTCCTGATGATACTACCTAAATTAATTTACAGATTTAATGCTATTCTACTGATAGGGGTACTTTATAGAGCTAGACAAAATGATAATAAAATTTATTAGGAGGAACAGAAGGTCAAAAATTTCAAAAGAAATGATTTTTTAAAAGCAGGAATGAAGATGAATAGCAAGCATATCAACACACCACATGTTATAAGGCAGTAATCATCAAAAACTATTTAGTGGCAGAAAGGCAGAAAAGTAGATCATTGGAACTATGGTAAACAAGCATCAGAAACATTCAGTAGTCCAATGTTTGATAAACCTAAGAGTCTGGGAAAATTGAAAACCAATTTGGCAAAAAATAGATTTAGACCAACATTTTATACTGCTTGTCACAATACAATTTTTTAAAGTGACTTGACTATAAAAAATCACATGAGAAAAAAATTAAGAGAATGACATCATATAACTTTCACAGGTATAGCTAGGGGTGAGTTCTTAACCAAACAAGGGAAAGAAGCAATTATGAAAAATAAAATCAATCATTTTGACTACAGAAAATTTTAAAGTTTTTGAATGAACAAAATCAATGAAATTAGGACAAGAAAATGAGCCTATATTTTTCTAACATAACCTTTGAGAACCCACAGCCGCCTCTATGCCATGATCTGTGTAGTATTTTATAGAGAATATTTAGTTATGTAATAAATTCAACTCTTACTAAGAAAACTCCAGGTATTGTTAGTTTTTCTCGTTGGTTAAAAAAAGCTCTACAAAACCTAGGTAATATTACAATTACACATAACAGATTTATTCATGTTCCTGTATAATCCTATGAAAAAGTCTCAAATAAAATCTGAAGGAACCATTTTTTATGTACTCTAGTTATTGTACTAAAATATTTGGAATGGTAGACACTGGAAATAGTTAATTCAAAAACCATATTATTGAGACATTTTTAATTCCGTGATTTGTATGGTTCTCGCAGTCTTCAGTTTCTTGGTAACAGAAGATATATCGCTTAATGTGGCAGAATATATGTGATTGTAAATTATTCGAAGTCAGGAAATACATGTAGGATAGTAATTCTAGTGAATCACCAGTTCAGTAATTCAAATAAGATCCCCCTCATGAAAACAGAGCTGAAGTTATATATAAAATAATTTTATATAAAGTTTTCAAATCCACAAAATAATCATTACTATTTTTTTAAAAGTTTATGGCCTTGAGCTCAGCACTATAAATAGTGTGAGAGTTTGTTGAAAATATTCCACTGTAAGGCAGTCAATCAATAAACATTTATTAAGTGACCACTGAGTACCAGACATTGTGTGTTAAGTGCTGGGGATACAAGAAGAGACAAAAGAGAATCCAAGGTCACCTACTGCATCCCAGGCCACCACCAGTTTTCTTGACTTTTGTCTTACCCCTGGGCTTTGATGACTCTGTAAGAGAGAGTGAGGCTGTGACTGCAACTCAGCTTCACTTAAATCCAATTCACTCGAAAGGCAAGATATCACCCATACCTTAACATCATGGTGTCATTGGTCCTTTAAACAAAGGACAAACAACAAAAGATAATACTTGCCCTCAAGGAACTCACATTCTTATGGGAGAAATAAGAAGTAAATAATGAAAAAACAAGTTATATGCAGGCTAAATAGGAAGTAATTAATAGAGGAAAAGCACTGGAATTAAGAAGGGTTGGGAAAGGCTTCCTGTAGAAGATGGGATTTTAGTTGGGACTTGAATCCATGGAAGCTAGGAGGCAGAGATGAGGAGGGAGAGCATTCCAAATAAGGGGAGACAACCAGAGAAAATGCCCAGAGCTGAGAAATGAAGGATCTTGTTTGTGGAACAGCAAGGAGGCCAGTATTATTGGACTGAAGATGATTGATGGGGAGTTAGGTGTAATAAAGCTTAAAAAATAGGATGGGGCTAGGTTATGAAGGGCTTTGAATGCCAAACTAAAGATTTTGTATTTAATCCTGGAAGTGATAAGAAGCCATTGGAGTTTATTGAGTGGGGTTGGGGGTATGGTGTAATATGGTCCGACCTGAACTGTAGGAAAATCATTTTAGTGACTGATGGGAGGATGGATTGGAGTGGCAAGAAACTTGAGGCAGGCAGACCAATCAGTAGGCTATTGTGGTAGTCCAGGTGTGAGGTGATGAGGGTATGCACTAGAGTGGTGGCAGTGTCAGAGGAGAGAAGGAGATGTATGCAAGAGCTATTATAGAAGTGAAATCAACAGTCTTCAGCAACAGATTGGATATTGGGAGTGGGAGGACAGTGTGTGAGAGATAGTAAGGAGTTGAGGATGACTCCTAGGTTGTGAGCCTGGGGTCTAGGAGGATAGTAATGCCCTTTACAGTAAAAGAGAACATTTCAGGGGTTGGGAAGGGAAAGGGAAAGTGTTTAGGGGAAAAGATAATGAGTTCAGTTTTGGACATACTGAATTTATGATGTCTACTGCACATCCATTTTGAGACATCTTGAAAGGCAGTTGGAAATGTGGGATTGGAGGTCAGCAGAGAGGTGGGGGCAGGATAGGTAGATTTGATAAACATCAGCATGAAGATGGTACTTAAATCCATGGGAACTGAGGAGATTACCCAGAGAAGTAGTATAGAGGGAGAAGAGGGTCAGAGCAGAATCCTGTGGGACACCTAAGAACATAGGATCACCAATTTAAAATCTGGTAGAACCCTAGAAAGCCTCTAGTCTAAACTCTTATTTTATAGATGCAGAAACAAGTGACTTGCTTAAAGACACATAGGAAGTAACAAGTGGGATTTTTACCCACCTCTTCTGACTTCAATCTAATGCTGTGTCCACTATGACATGCTTTTTTTTTCCCTAAGGCAGTATTGTATAGTAGAAAGAGCACTCTGGAATGAAAAGTTTCATTCCTGGCTCTGCCACTTAATTACTTGTGTGAAGTTGGACAAGTCACCTAATCTTTCTAGTTCGCTCATTAATAAAATAAGAGGTTGGACTAGATGTCCCAGTGCAACTCTTAATCTTGTGAATTCCGTGATGCAGTTTAACTGGTGCTCATCATATAAAGTTGTTCCATAATGCCCTCCTCCTCCTCCTCCTCCCATTGGAACTTTAGATTCTGCCTCCTGGGATCTTTGACCTTCATAAGGGAAACCTCATCTCCTCTGGTCTGGTATCACTTCCCAGCCATCTCTATTTCATTCCATCTACATTTAGATGAAGATAGATATACCACACACTATGTATGTATGTATGTTCCTTAAGGGAAGACATTATCTTGCTTGCTTGCACTTATATTTCCACTGCTTAGTACAGTGTCTGGCACATAGTATGTGTTTAATAAATTCTTAATCTATCAACCTACCTATCAACCTAACTTTAGTGTAGTAAGCACCAAAAATGTTTGTTGAATAAAAATGGCTATTAAAATGTTGCTGTCTAGTTTTGATATCACCTTCATTTGCCAATATATATTTCCCTCTCCCTGAGAACTATTCTTTATAACAGCATATATAGAGATCTGGCTGTTTTAAATGAGTCATGCTCTAAAAGGCATGAGTACCTATGCATCTGATGACCAGAGAGCCACATGAGAGATGATTTAGCTGGCTTTGTTTTTATTTTTAAATTTTATTCGGTTATCTTATTTCCTGTCAGCATGTTACAAATCTTAATATTCTTTGTCATAGTTAATATCAGCACTTCAAACTTAATAAGTAGATGCAATTTATGTTTTTCATAATTCACATTAGTTTCTAATTATGACTTTCCAACTATTGATATCTATCTTAATTTGTAATATTGATCCCATACAATTTCATTAATGCCATGTCCTTGAAAGAAATTTTTTGTTTTAACTGAATAATTCACATTACACTAATTAAAATGCTAGATATCCTAGTTAGAAGGCCACACAAAACAGAAAAGTAGAGTTTGGGAACAAATTGGCGACTCTTCCCCAGGACCACTATTTTATAGAACAACCCTAATCATGCTTTGTTTTATCTCACCTGGATTCTCTCAGGGATCTTCCTTTTTATCTTTACCTGCCAAATTTATACCTGAGAAAACTCCACCCTGGCACCCTCATCTCTTCATTGGTGATTCTCTCCCCATCCTTTTTCAGGACCCCAGGATATATTGTCTTCTCCCATTGTAGTATAATCTCCTTGAAGGTAGGGATTGTCTTACTTAATATTTGTATCCCTGTTACTTGGTACCATACCTGGCCCACAGTAGGCACTTAATAAATGCTTTATCCATTTGTAACTCTAACCTTAGGCTGACTGAAGCTCATAGGGATCATAAGTTTAGAGCTAGCAGAGACTATAGAGATAATTTTGTCCAATAAACTTCATTTTTTTCTGATGAGAAAACTGAGACAAAAAGGGTTAAAGCTTACTCAAAATTGTAGGTGATAAATGGTAAAGTTGGGCTTCAATCCCAGTTCTTCTGAGACCAAATCCATGGTTCTTTCCTCTGTGCCATGCATTTCCCTGCAACAGTTTAGAAAACTAAAGAAGGCAATGGGCCCCTAAAACTGTTTTATCCACTGAGTTTCATGAATGCTTTTTTTTTTCCTGCGCTCTGCATCTCAATTCACTTTTCCTACAATGGTGAAAAAATTCTGTACAATGAAACTCTGAAAGTCATGTCTTCCTCAGTACTAATGTTGAAAGCACGCTCCTTTTTGTCCATTGATATGAAAAGTTTTTGAAGAAGCATTAAAGCCAATACTTTTATATAAGGAGCATTGATAACAGATTCTAAGTCTAAAAGAAATTTTTGTTTGAAATATGCTTCTATTTCTTCATCAGCAGAGAGTGTAATCATTTACATGGTGGTTTCTCAAGTAGGAAAGATAAAGGAAATAGGATGAAAGCAATGAATAGGAACTGGAGGAAGTGATGGGCATGGTAGAGGACATAGCTATGAGAACCATATTGCTGATTCTTAGGCACCTAGGAGGCACAGTGAATTGAACAATAGAGAAGGAGTCAGGAAGACCCGAGTTCAAATACTGCCTAAGAAACATACTAATTGTGTGACCCTGGACAAGGCACGTAACCTCAGTTTGCCCATCTGTAAAATGGGCATGATAATAGCACCTACCTTCTGGGGTTGTTGTAAGGATCAAATAAGATTTGTAAAGCTCTTTGCAAACCTTAAAGCACTACATAAATGCTTATTATTATTATTGCTCTCGAGAATAAAAGGCTAGTGTTCCCATCTATGACCTCCCTTCTGTACCTCTTACTTATAATGTCTTTCCATAAGCAGAAGCAGGTAGAAACACACAAAGGAAGTCTACCTGTACAGAGACATATACGTGGATGATATGATTATGGTACTTGGAGTAGTATGGGAGAGGTAACTATTTCCACTTAATGACTTCTGCCTCTATTGTTTCTGAAAGATCTCATAGAAATATCTATATATAAATATAAATCTATATATGAATAAATAAATATACAAATAGATATATGAATAGATATATATGTGTATGTACACACACACACACACACACACACACACACACACACACACACACAACTGGAGGCGACCTTAGAGTCTTCTAGTACAAACTTGATTTTGCAAATGAGAAAACTTGGGCCCAGACAGGTGTTCCCACTTATCCAAGGCACACAAATTAGTGGAGGACTCAGAACTAGAACCCAAGTCTCCTGGTTTGTTTATTTATTTTCCTCTGCCACCTAGACTACAACTCTTGTGTGCAGGGTCACTGGACTGGGATGGTGATGGATGTTGTGGTGGCCTAATTTTCTCTTGATACCCTCACATTGATTGAATGGCATCGTGTAGACCAATGTCTAAAACGGAACTCACCATTTTTCCCTTTAAATCAACACCTCCTGCAAACTTTCTTATTTTTTTTGTCAAAGGCATATATTTTCTGGTTCATAATTTTGGAGTTATCCTCGATTCTTTCCTCCTTTTTATCCTTGCCATATCCAATTAATTATCAAGTATTGTTGACTCTACCTCCATTGCATATCTTCTCCCCCTCTTGCCTGCCTCCCAGGTTCAGGCCCTCATTACCTCTCACCTATGAATTGCTTCAGTCTCTCCTGTCTTTGATCCGCCCTCCATACCAGCGCCAAAATAATCTTCTTAGGGCACAGGACTAACTATTTTACCTTTCTGCTCAAAAAATCAACAGTGGTTTCCATTTGCTTCTCAAATAAAATAGATTCCTCAGCCAGGTGATTTTAGGTCCTCCACAGACTTATTTTCTCACTACTCACCTTCACGTACCCCACATTTCTAATCCAAGTAGACTGTTAATTCATATACACACAAACTTGACATTTCTGCCTTCTGCCTCTTGGTACTTGTATCAACCAATCAACAAGCATTTATTAAGCACCTACTATGTGCCAGTATTTCCTACTCATTTCTACCTCTTAGAAAAGACGTGTTATATATGTGTGTGTTCATCATGTCCCTCAGGAGCTTGCCTCAGCCTTCAGTCATTCAAAGTTGTTCTTAAAACAATTTTTTTTGTTACTGTATATAACCTTCTCTTGGTTCTGTTCATTTTGCTCCTCATTATTTCATGCAAGTCTATATGCAAGGCTAAACTGTAATGTGATGTTAGCTTAGAACAATAAGTTAAAAGGCCTACATTTAACAAAGAATGGAAACAGCCTTAACTACTAGTTAATGGATATGCCTATAGCAAAATGAACCAGGCAGAAAGAAATTTGTTAGTAGCAAGGGTAGGAATTCAGGTACCCAGGACAGGACCTGTACTAACCTTGCAAATGGCAGTATATGGAAATAGAAAGAACACTGAATTTGGAACGAGAAAACATGGATTCACATCTCCGCTCTGCAGCTTACTACGTGCATGACCTTGGCCAAGTAACATAATCTCTCTGGGCCTCAGTTAACTCATCTATAAAATGAGGGAGTTGAACTAGGATGACCTTTCAAGTTATAATCCTATGACCTATAAGATCTCTTTCAGCTCTAAATCCTGTGATATCTATGCTCTTCTCAGGGGTTCAGGGCAGGACCCACAAGTAGCTATTGAAAGGACACAAAGTTCAAAGAGGTGCCAGCCTGGGGACTGCACCCATAGATAAAGCTAGGAAGCATCTCCGGAAAGGTTTTATGGGCCCATAAATCCTGGAAGCTGTGTGAACCCAAATGTATAACTTGGGCTTGAATACCATTGTTGATCTTAGAGGGCAGTTCAGAGATTTATACTTAGCAAAGCTCTTCCTTGTTTACTACTTTTATTGATTTGGTTACTTTTTTTTTCGAGACAGGAACTTCCAATCTCACCAGGGCTGGAAATGCAATGGCCATTCATTGGCTCCAATCCAATGTAGAATAGGATAGTAGCTTTAACCTGTTATATTTTTTCCAACCTGGGCTGATCCTGCCCTTTTTAAGCATCCCGGTAACCCTGTACTCCTGAGGGTTCACCATATTGGTACCAGACTTAGTTTTGATACTCAATCTGCTTTAGCTCAGTAGAGCATCACAGAACTCCCAAACTCAGGAGGTCCAACCGCCTCAATCTCCCCCATTGTTGATCTTTTCTAAAAGTTCGAATATTAAAAATAGACTTGCATGAAATAATGAAGAGCAAAATGAGCAGAACCAAGAGAATGTTGTATACACTAGCAACAGTATTGTTTTAGGAACAACTTTGAGTGACTCAGTCATTTTGACTATTATAAATATTCAAATTACCTACAAAGGACATATGAAGGAAGACACTATCTGCATCCAGAGAAAGAACTGACAAGCAGAAGTATGTGTAGAATGGTTTTACATCTATGTACATATAACGGTAGCCATCTCTAGGTGGGGTGGAGGGGGAGAAGAAAGAAAGAAAAGGAAAAAATTACATGATAACTTTATAATATATTTAAAAGAAATAACAAGTTGTACATAATGGATTTGCAGTTTCATATACAATCTTCTGTATCCTACTATGTTATGTATATGCTTGTTATATTTCTTAACTTCAGGATAAAATAAAATTTAAAAAATATTAATCTGTTTTTTGGGTTTGTCTGGGGAGGTAGATGTTTCCTACTTTTATCAGTATAGATGTGGCAGCAGTACTCCTCGTTTTCATGTGTGGTGGTGATGGCAGTGAGATTGGATCAGTTTCAGAGCTCCAGAAAAATTCCAGGAGCTATTACAGACAGTGTGTGGGAACAAAGGAGGAAAGGAGTTAGGATATAGCCATTTCTGGACCATTTTTCTTTCTGGGCCGTTCTCTCATAGGGCCCATAGGACTTGCTAAATTATTTTCTTTGTCTTCCCATGTTATAACTTGGTATATGATTCTGTAGCTAACCAAATCATGCTTTTTTGTTCCCTTCATTATTTCCTACTCAAATCTGCATTTCATGCAACTCTGTACTTTAACATCTAGGGGGAAATCCTTTAAAATTCCTAAATTTATAAAATTACTAAATGTGTGAGTTTTTTCATGTTTGTTAAGAGAATCTCAGAATATTGACAATTGTAAAAGAATGGAAATTTCACTTGGGCTTTTGGGATGTCAAATTTTTTTTTGGTCTATGATTTGATAATATTCTCCCTCTCTACCCGTAGGAGCAAGGCAGCAATATATATACGTATAATATATACATATATTTTAAAAGCATGTAAAAATGTAGCATGTCCTAGTTGTTAACAAAGTACATTGATGAATTAAGTGGTCAAAAAGACTTTTGAAATGTGACTATCATAGATTGTTTTCAAGTGTTTATGCATTAGATTTATCTAGAATCCTTGATTTCTGACATGTTTTGGGTGATGCAATTTCTAATGGTATTTGATATAGCATATTGCAAATTGAGTAAGACCATCTGTCTTTGAAAGTAACAGCAATATATGAAATGTAATCATTTATTTTTCAACAAAAAAGAAAGTTATCTGAATGTCATTGCCTGGAAGATAAAGGCTGAACCATTTGAAGAACATTAAAAGGTTCTGTAGGCCTAAATTCTGTCTAGTTATCATGACTGTTGAAAGTGGAACACATCTTATCCTCAAATCAGAAAATCCCACAGAACTGTTTAGAAATGTGCTGTCCTTTTCAGACACCAACCTTCGGTTCATGGTAAATTTGTAAGGATCCATCTATAGTTAGGACCAATGGCACAAAGTCTTGGAGACTTGGAGAACAAGGCTGTATGAGAACCTAATGAAGATGATGTACAAGTTCTACCTAGGGAGAGGTAGAAGGTAATGAGGGTATGGTCTGGGGAAAAATTTTGACAGTTCTAGAGATGAAAGTATCCTAAGTGATAATGACATTTAAGGTGTGTCCATGCTGATGGTTTTTTTTAATTCTGTAAATTATTAAAATTTATTTTAAACTTAAATACAAAATGAGAAGAAAAAACATTGCCATGTACACAGCAGACCTCAAAAGAGGATTCTGTATAAAACAGTAAATTCCATTTCAAGAAAGCCTACATAATAAATACTATACATTGCTTTCAAAGCTGCCCAGCTTTTTGTTGCTTCCTTATAGGCTTTCTTTTGTTCTGTGCTGTTCATTTTTGCTTTATTTTTTCGTTTCCCTCCCCTGTGTAGGGAGAGATAAAAAGGAGTAATTATCTCATACAATTGAGGCATAAAAGGAAACACTGATACAAAAGGACAGGTAGCACTAGAACCTTACTCTCATCAGGAATGGGTTAAAGAGGGAACAACAAATATATCTAGAAAGGTATAAAAGTCTTCTAAATTCAGAAAGAGATAAGAGAATCACCCACCATATTCACTTCAGCCCAAGCCTTTTTTTCAAACTGTCCAAATAATGATGACAGTCATAAAAGTACTAATGATATTTTCACATATTAGAAGTAAACAATTTGACCTTATTGAGTCACTTATAATTGGTCCTTAATGTTTACCTTACATTTCTCCTGGATGGTATATGTCGAATTTTCCTTTAAGAATTTTCCTTTAAGTTCTCCTGTATTTGTTACAAATACCTGAAAGTCTTTCGGTTCATTAAATTTCTATTTTTTTTCCATTCAGCATTATGCTTAACTTTGCCAAGTAAGTTATCTTTGGTCTTAACCCCAGTTCTTCTGCTCTACAAAATATTGTATTCCAAGACCTATGGTCCTTCAACATAGTAGTTTCTAGGTCTTGTGTAATCCTTATTGTAGCTCCATGATATTTAAATTGTTTTTTTCTTGTTGCTCCCAATATTTTTTCCTTAACCTGGGAGCTTTGAAACCTGGCTATGATATTCCTGTGTGTTTTCCTCCTGGGATCTCTTTCAGGTGGTGATTGGCGGATTTTTTTTTTCTATTTTTGCTTTGCCGTCTTGTTCTAGAACTTCAGGGCAATTCTTGTTTATCATAATTTTCAGGTAGTTTGACTATTCTTATATTATTTCTCCTCAATCTGTTCTCCAGATCACTTGTTTTTTTTGATGAGATGTTTCATATTTTCTTCTATTTTTTCATTCTTTTGATTTTGTTTTATTATTTCTTAGTGTCTTAGAACTTCCTTAGTTTCCCTTTGCCCAATTCTAGTTTTCAAGGAATTATCTTCTTCCTTAAGTTTTTGATTCTCTATTTCACAGGGGTTAACTTTCTTTTCATAATTTTCTTGTTTTCCTTGGATTGTTCTTATTTTTTTCTTTATTTTTTCCTCAATCTCTCTTATTTGATTTTTAAAGTCCTTTTTAAGTTCTTCTAAGAGCTCTTTTTGTGCTTGGGACCATTTGACATTTCTCATTGAAAAAGGAATGGCTTTTTTAAAAAATACAATTTAACACAATTTTAACACAATTGTCTTCCTAGGAAGATTTCTCTATCCAGATTTCTCTATCCCCATAGTGACTTTCTATGGTTGAGTTTTTTCTCCTTTGCTTATCCATTTTTATTATTGATTTTTAAAGTCCTTTTAAAGTTTTTCCAGGAACTCTCTTTGTGCTTGGAGCCATTTGATGTTTCTTGTTGAAAAAGAAGTGGCATTTTAGAGCTCCATTATCTTCCTCTGGACAGGAGCCCATATCTTCTCAATCCACATAGTAGCTATCTATGGTTGGGTTCTTTCTCCTTTGCTTACTCATTTTTATTTGTTAATTTTTGTTTTATTTTGTTTTTAGAAGCTATTCGTGTAATCCAGTTCTAGTCCTGAGGTATGGGGAATAACGCCCCAAGCCTTAGGTCTTTCTTACTGTTATTCCCTGAGGTCTGTCTCAGGGCTCCACCTTGGTCTCTCCTCTCTACTCCTAAGACATGGTGAGGGCCCCCAGCCACACTGTCCCACAAACGATTTTGCTCCCTGCAGTCCATCTGGTGGTTGCAAACTACCTCTGCCCTCTATGCCTTGGAACTGAAAGCAGGGACTCTAAAATCCTGCAAGTGCCCACAACCAGCAGAGTCCTTGGTCTTCTGCTACTGCACTCCCCAGGCCCGTGCTAGTTTCTTCTGCCCCTTGAAGGCAGCCCAGGCTGGGAAGCCTCTGGTCAGCACAGCTGTGTTATATTGTTATATTAACAAATGATGATTAATAGCAGCTGGGTTGATATAGTTTTAAATGAAGTTTAGCCAATAACTAGGCACATAAAAATACCCTTATTGCAGAAAGTATGTTAAAAACCCACAAGATATTTCCATATTTAATTTCAAAAGTAAATTGGTGTAAAATTTCTGTTCTCTTTAGTGATTTTATGCACTGTCATTATTATAAAACTATTATATACATTTTTCAAAAGAAATCTTATTAGTACCTATATTTTTACATTGCCTTCATTTTCAAATATATCACTCTCCCACTCCTACCCAGTGAGCCATTCCTTGTAGATAAAAATTTTTAAAGAGAAAAAAAGAGTGAGTAGAGCACTGGCCTTGCATTCAGGAAGACCTGAGTTCAAATTTGGCCTCAGACACTTGACACACTTACTAGCTGTGTGACCTTGGGCAAGTCACTTAACCCCAATTGCCCTGCCTCCCCCCCTCCAAAAAAAAAAGAGAGGAAAAAAAGAGCAATTCAGCAAAACAAACTACCTGATCAGTGGTGTGTAATAGTATTATATGCAGTATCGCATACCTCCACCTCTGCAAAGAAGAGTTGTGAGTTTCCTTAACTCTTCTGAAGCCAGGGTTAGTTATTATAATCATAATGCTCAGGGGTTTTTTTGTTATTGTTGTTCTCTCCATCTATGCTACTGTGGTCACTGTGTTAATAGTTTCCTGAGTTTTACTCACTTCACTCTGTATTTGTCAGTATAAGTCTTCCCTTGCTTCTCTGAATTCTTCATAGTTGTCATTTTCTTACAGCAGTGCCATTACATTCATGTCGCACAGTTTGTTTAACCATGTAATGTGCATTTGAAACACAGGTATTCATAAGTAGAAACAAGTTGTTTTTGAAGGCTACACAGTATTTAATGCTTGAGATTTTGTATGTGATTCATTGTTAAGTATTTGAAGCAGAGCAGAATTAACATTAGAGAGAAACAAAGTTGTGAGGTGGAAAGAGCATTATAGTTTGGGGATTATAGGTCTTTGGAGTTTGAAGGTTATCTAGTTCATCTAGTCATCTAGGTCATCTAGTTCCACCTCCACATTTCACAGAAGAGGAGACTGAGGCCCAGAGTTGAGGAGTGACTTACTCAAGATCTTCAAGTAATAAGTAGAAGCACTAGGATTTGAACCCAGGTCTTCTGATTCTGTATCTACTTCTCTTCCCACTATGGTACACTGTCTCCAGGAATGAAAATGAAGGAAGGAATGAAGTGCGGGGGGGGGGGAGAGTGAGAGAGAGAGAGAGAGAGAGAGAGAGAGAGAGAGAGAGAGAGAGAGAGAGGAAAAGGAAGAGAGAAGAGGGAAGGGAGGGAGGGAAGGAAGAAAGAAAAGAAAGGAGGAAGAGAAGAAGTAACGAAAGAGAGAGGAAGGAAGAATTTTTCTGTTTATAAATAAAAAAGAAAGAAAAGGGAGGAAGTCAGGAAAGGGAAGGAAGGAAAGGAAAGGAAGGAAAGGAAGAAGAAAAAGAAGTGAGAAGAGAAAGAAGGGAGGAAGGAAGGATGCAAAATAGGAGGAATATTTTCACAAGAAAGAAAATGAAGGAAAGAAGGGAGGAAAAGAAAGAAGGAAAGGAAGAAGGAGGAAAGAAAAAAGGAAAGAAGAAAGGAAAACAAGGGAGGAAGGGAGGGGAAGAAATAAGAAAAGGAAAGGAAAGAAGGGAAAGAAAAAACAGGGGAATTCTTTAATGTTTACTATATGCCAGAAACTGTGCTAAACATTGGTAATGCTAGTACATGGGGGAGGACAGCAGTAGAATTGGAAATGGGGCTGGGGAAGGATAGAAGGGTACCTGAAAGGCATCCTGGTTTAGAAGTGCTGAGGAAGTGTGGGATGACCTGGCTATCAGGAAAGATAAGGGAAAGGGTTATCAGAGCCCAGGGTCTCAGAGTCCCAAGGCAACAGTCCAACTTCTGGTGAGAGGAGGGTAAGGAGGATACCTGCAGTGGAGGCAACATGGTTTGGAAATGACTAGGAAACAACATCTGAGTTTGAATCCAAGTTTTGACACTGTTTGTGACCTTGGGCAAATTATTTGACATTTCTGAGTTTCATTTGCAAAATGAGAATACTGATATTTGAGTTTCCTTTTAGATTTTCCCTCATAGGGTGGGGAGGAATGAGAGAAGCAAGTGCCTATTCTAACACTTTTTCTGCACAATAATAAGAACCAGGCCCTGTGGTACCATTGATAGAATAGAGGACACCTGGGTTCTTCTTCCATATATGCCACTCTGGACCTCCAGTTTCTCCATTTGTAGAATGAGAGAGGTTGGACTTGATCTTCTCTAATGTCTCATTCAATTCTTACATTTTATCATCTCCAATCATTTTCAACTGAAGAAATTATACAGTCACTAAAGGGGATGAGGAATGGGTATGTGTGTGTGTGTGTGTGTGTGTGTGTGTGTGTGTGTTTGCTTTTTACATTTTGGATTGTTTTTACATATAGTTTGTATTAAATAAAATTTCTTCAGAATCTTAAAGCAGGAATGTGTAAATAATTTTAACACTACTTTGTCAAAACCATATGTAATACTGCAGTCTTTTCTGTAATTTGAGTAATGTTACCCAACACTAAGCAGACTTATTTGCTGTTAGATGCATTATACTTTAGGAATGTTTCTATTGTGAAGTAAAAGGCCTCAGGGGGAAATGTAGATTAATATGATTAATAGATATTTTTGAAATGTTTTTATTATCTCTCATTCTCTCAGTTTCATGAAAGTGATTTGTATTTTCTGCACCTTTTTTTTTCTTAACAGGCTAATTATAAGGAGCAGTAATCACAAGGAATGAGACAGTTTCCTGTCTCATTAATGATTTTTTGAATTGAGATAAAACTCTGGTTCCTTTTTAGCAGCATTTACAGTAAGCTAAAGATCTATTTTAAAGACCTACAAAGATGGAAGGAATAAAAATAAATCAGTGATAAACTTGCATGTTCCTGGACATGAATAAGACACAGTGAAGTATGATTTACATCCAGGGTGTTAATGACTTCAGAAGAGAAGCTTTTGAATTATTTTATAGTGCCATCTATTGTTATCATTTGTCAGACTCTACAAATGTTGGACTAGTCCAATATCCGTTATCTGTCAGGTAGCTTTTTTATTAGCTTGTATTAACATAGATGCCTTTTCTAAGAACATGACACTAATTTTAACCATTACCCAAGACTCTTAAGTTACCCAAAATTTTTACTACATGGACTAGGCCACACCTTCTGATGGATTTTGAAAGAATTTCAGTTCTTAAGCTAGAAAGATAAATATATAAAATTCCTCATGATGGGGAAATGATATTTTCTATCTTCTGAATATTTATTTTTTAAATTAACATTTGACAGTCAGTTAAAAGATGTAACCATAAACTACCTAGGAAGTCAATGACATTCCCTTTCAGGAGGCTTCTGAGGGCAGGTCACAATAATCATCTAAAGGACTTGATTAAGATCGTTCCAGTGCTTTTCTGCTGGGAGAGAGAAATGAACTAGAAGCTATTTGGGTCTTTTAGCACAATTTTTCGTAATTCTATGATTGAACAGGGAATTTTCATCTGGGTTTTGGCAAAAAAGAAATTTTTATCAGTCCTTAGTAGTAAAAGTAGGGGTACTTTCTCTGCCATAATTTCTGAGTAAATACATCACTACCCTTTGAAATAATCAATACTTTGCCATGTACCTTAATTATTTTATTTGTATATAAATGGAACTTTTAAAATATGAAATATGTGTACTAATGGGAGGCAGCATAGTACAGTGGACTGACTCTGGACACAGAAGAGCCAGGTTTAATGACTATATCTGACACTTAGTATCTCTGTGATCTTGGGCAAATCACTTAATTTCCCTAAGCCTCAGTTTCTACATCTGTAAAAAGAAATTGGACTTAATGGCCTCTGAGATCTCTTCAGGCTTAAGAGCTATGATCTTATGATCCCACTCAAATACCATTGACACATTTATGAACATTTTTCTCTCCAGTGGATTTTTTAAAAAGAGAATTCTTTAGAAAGAACAATAAAACAAGAAGAAAAATGGTTTTGCCCTTTGGGTGAGCTGTGCTCAAATGATAGAAATAAAGTATTACTTTGTCACAATTTTATATCATTATCAGTCTAAGTATACTAAATGAAACCTAGCCATGGATGGTTCCACAGTGACAACAAAGATTGAAACAATATATCTCACTGGAATAAGGCAATTTGTTATATAGCAAGTTGGAGGATCTTAAATTGTACAGAGTCCTTAAAGTTGTAAATGTTGGAATGATTCATATTTCATGAAGAGAAACAAAGGAAAATGGAGTATTCTTTCTTTGAAATAAAATAAAAATAAATAAAATAAAACAAAGTTTGGCCTACAAGGTAAAAATTTGATTCCACTTTTATTTGCTTCATTGAGTAAAATGGAGTAAGCTTCATGGTCATATCAGTATGAATGAGGGACAGATGCTCCGAAATGATGGTATTCTTCCCAGCAGTAACCTCACATCAGAGGTGAAATAAATATGGTCTATCATTAGTTAAAGTTCCACAAACTCATAGGTCTTAAAAGTATAAAGTAGAAGGGACCTTAAAATATACTCATCTAACCCCATAATTTTACAGATGAAGAAACTGAAGCCCAGAGAGGTTTTAAGTAACTTGTTCAAGGTCACCCAGGTAGTAACTAGTAAAGGTAGGATTTAGATCCTAGGTCCTTTGACTTTAAAGCTATTTGATTTTTCTCCTGTACCATGTTTCCCTTTTGACAAGGTGAAGAAAGTGAAAGGACGGAAATGAATTGGGCTTATCCAAGGAAGCCCAAAGTGGTTTCAGAGCCTCTGAGTACAAACTAGGGGCTACTAGCAGAGGCCTAAATGGAGAAGGCGTGAGAGGAGTATGAAGTGGACAGTTATGGCAATGTAGCCCACAAAGGATGTGATGCAGGAGCATAGTATTGACAGGGCATCTTAATAATGTCAGATGAGCTCAACCATCTTCATCATTGTAAGAAGGTGTATGAGCACTTTTGCCATCCTCTTCTCTTAGTCCCAAGGCTTCCCTGGGCACTAAAAGAATTTAGTGCATAATTGGATGTTATCAGAAGTTCTAGATCCTTAGGTTGCAGAGCTAGGAGGGACCAATGACTCTGCCTCTCTCTCTGTCTCTCTGTCTCTCTCTCTTTCTCTCTCTTTCTCCCTCCCTCTCCTCCCTCTCTCTTTATATATATATATACACACACATAGAGAGAGATATATACACACATACATATATATCATATACTTATCACATTACTATGTTTATATAGCACTTAGGGTTTCAAAACACTTTCCTCACAAGAAGTGCATAAGATAGATATTGCAAGTATTGTTTTCTCATTTTTCAGTTGTGGAGGTGAGAGAGGATAGATTATTTTCTCATGGGCACACAAGTCACACACGGCAGCTAGGTGGCTCAGTGGATAGAGCATTGGGCTTGGAATCAGGAAGACTCATCTTTCTGAGGTCAAATCTGGCCTCAGACACTTACTGGCTTTATGACCCTGGGCAAGTCACTTAACCCTCTTTGCCTCAGTTCCTTATGTGTAAAAATGAGCTGGAGAAGGAAATGGCGAACCACTCCAGTATCTTTGTGAAGAAAACCCCAAATGGTGTCTCAAAGAGCTGGACATGACTGAACAAAAGCAACCCGAGTCACACACCTTGTAAGTAATAGAGCCAGAATATGAAAACAGCTTCCGTATTCTTTTTATTAAGTGCCTTCTCTATGCCAGGCACTGTGCTAAAGTAGGTGATACAAAGAAAAGTAAAAACCAGCCCCTGCTTTCAAGGGATTTACAGTCTAATGGAGAAACAATGTGAAAACAACCATGCACAAACAAGATATGTATAGGATAAATTGGGGGTGGCCTCAGAGGGAAGACATTAAGATTTGGGAGGACTCAGAAAGACTTTTTGCTGAAGGTGGCACTTTAGCTGGGGGTTGAAAGAAGCCGGGGAATCTAGGAGGTAGAGATGAGGTTGGAGAGGTCCAGGCATAACGGGCAGCCAGTGAAAACACTCAGATTCGAGAGATGGAACGTCTAGTGCAAGGAGCAGCCAGTAGGCCTGTGTAACTAGATTTTAATACACGTGAAAGGCAGAAAGGTATAAGAACAGTGGAAAAACAGGAAGGGGCCGGGTGATTAAGGACCTTAAAAAGCAAAGAGAAGCTTTTATATTTGATCTTGAAGGTATTCAGGAGCTACTGGAGTTTGTTGAATGGGGTGGGAGGGGCAGTCCCTCAGGTGTGAGGTGATAAGAGCCTGCACCAGAGTAGTAGCAGTGTCAGAAGAAAGAAGGGGGCGTCTCCCAGGTATGTTGTGAAGGGAGAAATGACAGGCTTTGACAACCGATTGGATATGGTGGGGAAGGGGAGGTGAGAGAATGAGGAGTTGAGGGTGACACCTAATTTGTGAGCCTGGGTGACTGGGAGGATGATGATACCCTCAACAGTAATAGGCAAGTTAGGAAGAAGGTTAGATTGGCAGGAAGAGGTAATAGTTCAGTTATGGACATGAGGAGTATAAAAGGTCAGTAAATCCATTTCTAAATGTCCAGTAGCCAGTTGGAGATGTGAGACTGGAGGTTGGGAGAGACATTAGAGCTGAATAAGTAAATATGAGTGTCTTCTGCAGAGATGATAATTGAATCCGTGGAAGCTAATGAGATTACTAAGTGAAGTAGTACAGGGGAAGAGGAGAAAAGGGCCTAGGACCGAATGAGACTCCGTGGTTAGCAAGTATAACCTGCAGGTAGATTCAACAGAAGAGACGGAGAAGGGTCAGTCAGACAAGTAGAAGGAAAAAAAAAGAGGAGAAAGAAGTGAGTTTCAGGGAGAAGAAGATGATCAACAGTGTCAAAATATGCAGAGAAGTCAAGAAGAATGAGGATTGAGAAAAAGCTATTAGTTTGGCCATTAAGAGATCATAGTGACTTTGAAGAGAGCCATTTCAGTTGAATGATGAGATGGAGAGCTAGCCTGTAAAGAATTAAGAGAGTGAGAGGAAAGGAGGTGGAGGGGCCTTTTCAAAGATTTTAGCCACAAAAGGGAGGAGAAATATAGGATGATAGTGGAGCTAGATGGATCAGAAAAGCGTTTTGTATTGTGGGGGAGACACTGTCGTGTTTATAAGCAATAGGGAAGCACTGAGTAGGTCAGGAGTGATGGAAGATTATGGAGAAGTCTAAAGGCTAAAGTCTAAAAGCAGGTAATTTCTTGAACGGTTAGAGGCTTGAAGAGGTGTCTGAATGGAGCCTATAGACTGGGATACATTCATTATCAGCTTCAAATGTTTATATATTGTTTATTGTGTGTAAGATACTCTTTTGGAAGATACAAAGAGCAAAAAACCTAATGTCTGTCTTCAAGGGGTTAGCATTTATTAAGAGGTATCAGTTAATTTGGAGCTATTTGTTATAGCACGGAATTCTCAGGGGAAGAGCCTTGAAGGATGGAAGAGGATAAAACCACATAAAGGGGCATGAGGCCTTAGTTGAATTTCATATTTACTAAATACCTAACTGTGTATAGAGCACCATGATCATTTTGTCCTAATCGAAAGCTTTGTTATTTGATCTATGTTCTACTGCATTGGTAGAGAATACACTAGACAGACAGAGCCTTTAGCTGTGTTTGCAGGGAGTGCTAAGAGTCAAGGTTTTTCAACAGCCTATAAACATCAGTTTAACTGGTGGTACCCCAAACATGAGGTATTTTTTGTTCAGTGACAGATTCATGAACATACTACAGGAGGAACTGAATCATTTCAACCCTGACATCCTCATTATAAATCAAACCTGAAAACAACTCAGATGCCACTACTCCAGGAATTGGATATCCCTGATGACTCAGTTTGTAATGACCTTCCTCCTCAGATCTTACATGGTTCTCTTTCTTTGGTACCTCCCTAAACATTCATCATGTAATCTTGTGTATTATAGTTAGCTATTAGTGCCCTGTTCTCATTCTAGAAGATAGGCACTTTGAGGGCAGCTACCGTGTCATTGTCTAGTGTCCAGCACAACATCCTGTTCAAAGAAGCTACTTAGTAAATGTCTGTTTTGTTGTGTTCTGTTTCTGAAGGGTAAATGCTTAATTATACATTTTCAGTTTTCTGAAGTAGTGAACATATCCATATTCTCAAATGGACCTGTAGTCTCATTGTTGCAGTATTCCTTCCACTTTTGCAAATCAGCCTACCCATTCCTGCCCAAATTATGCATTTTTGTCAAATATCCTCTCATAAATTTGCCATGGAACATCTATCTTCTGTGCTTGAGGGCTTCCTCACATTCTTTTGATGTTATGAGGAGGCTGTGACTGCTAATGGAGCATATGGGTTCTCCGTCAGTCATTCATCCTCACCTACTGACTGGTCCATCTCCTTGTTTGTTCATACGTTCCTTTGATGACATTACCGCTACAGAATCCCTCATTGGTAAAGTATATGAGCATACATCACAACTCACATTCGTAGAATGCTCTAACATTTGCATCCCTGTTAGTTTTTATTTAACCCAGGAGAAATAGGGAGACATAAAGAGATCAGATATGTCTTTGACAAGTCGGCAACTGAAAGTTCTAAAGCCCTAGATGTGAGTTTATGTTGTTGATATTTGGGGAGGTAAAGATTCTGATTAGAGCTTATTTCCGTCTTGGTCTAAACCCATGTAGAGGTGGGTTCTAGATCTATAAAGGATCAGAGGCTTTGGAGTGAGAAGGGACCTTAGCAATCACTTCCTAGCCCGTCCTTCTTATTTTATAGATGCGGAAACTGAGCCTTAGGAAGGTTAAGGAGCTCAACCAATGTCACACAGGTAGCACGGTCGGAATTCGAACCCAGATCTATAGTAGTGCTTCCTCTACTACAAAACACTTGCCTTGGATAAGAGCTACATTGTGTGGAGCCTTAAGGATTAGACTGATTGTACTGTTATATGGTTCCCTGACAAGATATCAGGAGACAGTGGTACTACAGACATAGTTTCATTTTACATTTTGTGTTTTCTCTGAAAGCCCTCTTAATAGTTACTTAAAATGAGAAAGATGTCTATTTCTGCCTAATTTAATGCGACCATTTTCCTCTGCACTGACTCTCCTTCCTTAGCCTCACCTGGGGTCATCCTTTGACCTTTGGGCAGATTGGTTGTTTACATATTTTAGGTTCCTGCTATTTGCTCAGTGTGCAGTGTATACTATATCCACATTCTGAGGATAAGATACATGTACCAAAGTTATAAAGGATAAAGAAGACCTTTTAAAAAATATGCTTCATAAGATGTTGATGAGATAGAAGTTTTCTCTCAATATCTTGGTCTTTTTAATGCAATTGTGTGGTGCTTTAGGTAAGAGTTCTGGGCCTGAAGTCAGGAAGATTTGAGTTCAAATCCAGCCACAGCTATTTATTTGCTGTGTGACCCTGGGCAAGTCATTTAACCTTCTCTGCCTCAGTTTTTTCAACTATAAAATGGAGTTGATAATATCTACCTCACAGAGTTGGTGAGCATCAAATGAGATAATATTTGTAAAGTGCTTAGCGTCTGTCTTGTATAGGCTATATATATACATACATACATATAGCTAGATAGATAGAGAGAGAGTATATCTATCATCTGTCACATATAGGTGCTTAATAAATGCTTATTCCCTTCCCCATCTTGATTGACCTAAAGTGACAAAGTACCAAAGGAACAATAAGTTTTTTTAAAAAAAAAATTTTCCATAATAGTCTCAGATTTTTTTTCCTGAATATATAAAGAAAAAAGATTGCTGAAACATTGAGATTGTGATGATGATAATAAGATACTCATTTCAACCATCAAAACTTGCAAAAAATCAATATTTTCAATAATTTGTGCACAGACATAATTAAGAATGATTTTATGGTATAATTTGGCATCCAATCCATAAATGATATTACTTTAAAAATCAAACTCAATGTGAGCATACATAACACAAATGTTGTGACATTTAATAACATAATTGTATTCAATTTATATCATTATCCTAGTTGAATAAATTTCTTAATATAATGATCCACATATTTCTAATGAATCTTCAGTGAATGTGCTTAACCCAGGGACTTGAACCAAATCTTACTGTAAACCCATTTTTTTTCTGTTGAACCATGCATCAAAAGCAGTCACTCTCAAAGTCCCGAGGGAGTCAATATGAACAATAATTGAACTTATAAAGTTAGATCTGAAAGTTATTGAAACAGAACCTTTAAATTAGCTCAAGTCCAACATTTCATTCAGTTCAAATCACTAACTTCAACATTAATTTTAATGAATGCAAATATGAATGCAATCAGGTTTGATCATCGTTGTATAAGTGTACAACTGTTCATTTTCATTCTAATGTGTTCAAAACCCATGCCTTGCCTTGCTTTGGGAGTTTATTATTTGCCTCTTGGGGACAAAGATAGAAGAAGTTATTTCTTAAACTCTTAGACACAGAATAATGTATTAAGATTATAGAACAATTCCTCCACTGAAATCTTCCCTCATTGGCTTATTACTCTTTGGAGGTAACTCCAGGTCCTCCCAGGCTAAGGCCTAGGGAGTCCACCCAAACTGGAATGGTTTGAAATAAGGACCTGGAAATGGAATGTATATCTGTTGTCCAAAGGACCTTATCATTAGCTATAAGCATTTATTAATCACTGTTTGCTAGGAACTGTGATAAGCATAAGGGATACAAAGAAAGGCAAAAACATGGTCCCAGCCTCTAGGAGCTCACATTCTACTGGGAGAGATAACATGAAAATTATTTACATACAAGACCTGTACAGTATGAATTGGAGGTAATCTCAGAAAAAAGGCACCAACAGTGACATTTTAAGAGGTAGGTATAGAGAGGATGGAAAAGGCCTCTTGTAGAAGCTGGGATTTGAGTTGAGTCTTAAAGGAAGCCAGGAAAACCAGGAAGGGGATATGAGGAAGGAGAGTTTAGTTAAATACAGAAATTCTTAACAATAAAGGATTGGTCACTCTTAGATGAATTTTTTCATCCATAGCAATTCATAAAACTTTCTACCAAGGCATAAAGTGGGGTACAGTCTCCAATGGTGTACCTACCTTGATGTGAAGTCATATGTCCCTGTAATTTTGAAGCAGATTTATAAAATAAGGACTCATAATTATATTTTTTTGATATCAATATTATAGTGACTACTCAAGGGTGGTATGTCATTATTTTTAAAGGATAAGAACAAATATAATGAATGGTAGTATTAGTTATATCTGTTAACAATTTTCCAAAAAAACTTTCCAAGAGACCCTTAAGCTTTATGAAACAAAAACAATTGAAATGCATATCATATTGCTTTAAGTAGGAAACTGTATGAAAATACTAGCACAGTTCAAGATCAAAGAATATTTTGAACCTGTTGTGTTCAAGTCTAGTGTGTATATATATATATGTATGTATGTATGTGTATACATATATATATAATATACATACATATAGTTAACAATTCAGACTGGTTGACTAGCTATTTTTTATTTGAGGAAAAAAATTGACAGGCAATTTCATGCAATGGACTTAAATTTTCTCTTGGAAAAAAATCAATATAGCAAATAAATATATTTTGATTCTGTTTTGTGGCGTATGTGTCATAACATTATATTGTTACAATAGCATTAATGGCTATCCCAAGTTAGAGGTAATCACTCTTTGAACATGTATATACTTGACTAGGCAGTGAGGTACAGTAGATTACTAGTGCTGGATCCAGGAAAATCTGGGTTTAAGCCTCACCTCTTGACATATAGAGATTGCATGACCCTGGGCAAGCGCTCTTAGTGCTCTGGGCGTGCTCTAAGGTTATATGTTGCAGAGAAGGTGCTGACCCGAACTAGTAGAGGGGTCTTCTGAGTATGGGAATTCCCTATATCATTGACATCACAGGTCTAGCCCCTAACATTCTATACTTGAGTACAGTAGTAAAGATGTCAAGAAGAGCAAAAAGGAGGTAGTAAAAATGGTCCAATCAACAGGCATCATTGTGTACTAGTCCTTATGCTAAGCAGTGGAAATATACTCGACCAGGAGTCAGGGAGACCTGAGTTCAAATCCAGCCTCAGACACTTAATAGCTGTGTGACCTTGAGCAAGTCACTCAATCTCTGCCTACTTCAGTTTCCTCTTGTGTAAAATGGTATGAATAATAAAAGCACCTGTGTTCCCTGGTGGCTGTAATATTTGTGAAGCACTTTGCCAACCGTGAATTTCTAGCCATATAAATGTTAGCTTTTTGTTATTGTTACTACTACTACTACCACCACCACCACCACCACCACTGTTGTTGTTGCAGCTGTTACAAGTAAAAAGAAAAACTGTCCTTGCCCTCAAGGAACTTAAATTCCTTGTAAGGGGAAGACAGTGCATGAAAGGAAGCTGAAAAGGAGGTGGGAAAGAAGGAACCCATGCAGAGAGAAAATAGAGAATGGTAGAGAGAGTCTGGAGAATGTGGAGTGGAGAGCCCAAGATGTAAAGATGGAGCTGTGAGCTGGACCAACTCTTTCCTTAAAACGGGGGTTCTGGGAGGAGCTAGCCAGCCAGAAGAAGGGACTGCAGGGCTGACTTGTTCTCTCCGTGTGAATAGTCCAGGGGCTGTGTGAGCTTCCAGAGTGGGGAGGTTGCAGAGGCATGGGACAAAAAGTGACCCCTGGGGAGAAATGAAAAGAAAGAGCAGAGCTGAAAATACATGCAGAGAAAGGAAAAGAGAGCACAGGAAAAAGGGAGAAGGTAGAAGAAAGAAAGAAGGGGAAAATTGGCCTTTAACCTTTGCATGGGATGGTCTGTCACCTCACCATCCTAGCTTTAAGCAGTAAGTACCAACCAGAAGCTTTGTTTTCCTTTAGTCTGCAGTCCCAGCTGTCCAGCAGGATCTCTACAGCATGCTTCTGGTCACTCCTTGCCAACATAACAAGAGGGTTCAACCGTTCAGATATATGGTTGGAGGGAAAACATCAAGATCAGCATTATACTTCTTGTTCAAGCAATCCTTCGACTCTAGATATATAGAATTATCGCCTTGAAATGTTAGAGATGATCAAATCTGCCCTTCTGATTTACAGATGAGAAAAACCAAGAGAGGCTGGGTGACTTGCTGAATGTCAGCAGGTAGTCATTTAATGGCAGAACTGAGATTAGCATCTAGGTCTCCTGACTCCCAATCTTCTTTCGTATTTTAATTCAGTTGCTCCACACAACAACCCAGTGAGGTAGGTGCTGTTATTTTACAGATGAAGAAACTGAGGCTAAGAAATTAAATGACTCATGCGGAGTCACACAGCCAATAAATGTCTGAGGCAGGATTTGAACCCAAGTCTTCCTGAACCCAAGTGAAGCACTAAATCCACTGCACTATCTAGCAGCTCCAATCTTCTTTCTTTAAAAAGCATCTACATTAAGTTACTGCCTCTTTCAATGACATAATTTTTTTTTTGGCAGGATGATTGGAGTTAAGTGACTTGCCCTAGGTCACACAGCTAGTACATGTGTCAAGTGTCTGAGGCCAGATTTGAACTCAGGTCCTCCTGACTCCAGGGCTGGTGCTCTACTCACTGCACCAGCTAGCTGCCCCTTCAATGACATGATTTTTGATCATTACCACAATTATATATAAATTACTTTAACAATTAAATTTTGTTAGGTTATGGAAGAGGTTATGGAACTTTTTCTCTAAATTTTTTTTTGGTTTTGCAGTTCATTTAAAACTAGATGTACATCACATTCAGGTCATGTATGATTGAACAAATTTGTATCATTGATTCACGCCAATTTAGGGATCATGAAAGCTCTTGATTTTAAGCAGTGATGTTGCTTTGTCTTCTCTCTTTAATGAATGAAAAAACCTGTAGAGTGTACATTATCCAATGTTGAAAAATACAACTAATTCTATTCTTGAGGGAGAGAGGATGGTGAGCATAAATAGTTATTATTCATAAGTGATACCATATTTTAACTCAGATACTCAAAAGAATCTCTGATCTCATCAGGTCAGGAGTTCCCTTCAGCGATGCAATAACAGACCATTCGTATCTGCCTAATCTGTGCAGTTCTTCCTTGTGTCGTTCTGAAAGGTCTCTACGGTGGGTTTAACCAACCATTACCTTCCTTGATTTCTTTTTTTCAAATTAATAAGCATTTATTTTCCCCTCCTCTCCCTCTTCATTAAATTTTTTTTAAAAAAACCTTTGTAACAAATATGCATAGATAAACAAACACATTTCCACAGTGGCCCTGTACAAAAATGTACATCCCATTCTGCATCCTGAGTCCATCACTTCTATTAGGAAGTGGGTAACATGCTTCATCCTTGATTTTCTAGAATTGTGGTTGGTTATGCATTGATCAGAGTTCTTAAGTCCTTCAAAGTTGTTTGCTTTTATGCTGTTGTTGCTATTGAATAAATTATTTTTTTACTTTATTCTGCAATGGTCCATACAAGTCTTCACAGATTTATCTGAGACCACCTTGCAATCAATCAGTTAGTATTTATTATGCACCTCCTATGTGCCAGGCACTATGTTAAGCACTGGGGATACAAAAAGAGACAAAAGATAGTCTCTGCCTGAGCTTACCATCTGATGAGGGAAACAATTTGCAAACAAATATATACAAAGCAAGCTATATGCAGGACAATAGGAAATAATAAATGAAGAGGAGGCACTAGAATTAAGAAAGATTGAGAAAGGTGGAAACCATTATAAAAGCTTCTGTAAAAGATGGAATTTTAGTTGGGACTTAAAGGAAGCTAAGGAAGTCAGTATGCACAGTTGAGGAGGGAGGAGATTGCTGGTATGGGAGATAGCCAGAGAAATGCCTGGAGCCAAGAGTTTCTTGTTCATGGAACAATGAAGAAGTCAGTGTCACTGGATCAAGGAGTACGTAATGAAGAGTAAAGCGTAAGAAACTGGAAAGGTGGGAGGGGGTTAGATTCTGAAAGACTTTGAATGCCAAACAAAGAATTTTGTATTTGATCCTAGAGGTCTTCATTTCATAGGCATCATTTCTTATGGTGCAGAGCACTCACCACATGATCAGTCCATCTTCTCTTTTTGTCCTTCTGTTCCTTGATGACATCTTTTATTCCTATTTTTCATAGGAGTTTTTCCATTTTTGCAGCCTGTCCATAACCAGATTGCACCTTTCCATTGCCTTCTATGTGAAACTTGTCTTGAGTTCTTTAGAGATATTGGTGTTCCAGGTCTTGCTGCCATACAGCAACACTGGGAAAATATTTGTATTGAAAAGATACTCTATTGCTGTTATGGAAACTATTAATTTAAATTACTCCTCCCCCCAGATCCTGTGCAGTATTCTATAATAATTGCATTAATAAGGAGCTCACCTTAAGGGAGGGTTAATAGGAGGAAGGTAGTAAAAGTAGGAATGAATTAATGGAAAGAACCAAACATCTGACTACATCAGACCATCTTAGTAATTTAGATGAAGTTGTAGACAGATGTAAAATCTGTGAGCAAAATTTCATTCTGTTATTGCTGAACTGCCTGGTATTTCACTTTACTGGGAGTGTTTTCTTTTGAACCACTAGGACATAACTTTGGTACTGAGCACTCATCTCTGAAATAAAAAGTTTCCATTCACTTCCTTCTCAATTAACACCATGTATATGTAATTACTTAGTAATAACTATACACATAATTAAGAATTGATCATTTTTAATCATTTTTGGTCAAATTGCACATGTGTGGGATTTTTTCCCCTTCTGGTTAAATTAACAAAAAACTATCATTAGATATACTAAGTAATCATAACTGTAAGTGTTCACCCATAAGAAGGAGATAGAGAGCTGAATCCAACAATACTATATGTTTACAAGAAACACACTTGAAGCAGGAAGACGTACAAAGAATTAAAATAAAGACTGGAATAGAATCTGTTATGCTTCAGTTGAAGTGAAAAAAAAAACAGGGTTAGCAATCATGATCACAGACGAAGCAAAAGCAAAAATAAGGCTGATTAAAAGAGGTAAACAGGAAAAGTACATTTTCCTAAAAGCACCATAGATAATGAAGTAATATCAACACTACACACATATGCACCAAATGGCATAGCATCCAAATTCTTAAAGGAAAAGTTAACTATGTCACAGAGGAAAATAGTAAAACTCTTCTGGTAGGGGACCTCAACTTTACTCTCTCAGAGCTAGATAAATCTAACCATAAAATAAATAAGAAAGAAGTTAAAGAGATGAATAGAATTTTAGAAGAGTTAGATAGGATAGCCCTCTGAAGAAAATTGAATGGGTACATTTTTTTCCTCAGATGTAGATGGTACCTTCACAAAAATTGACCTTGTATTAGGGCATAAAAACCTGACAAACAGAGAAGCAGAAATATTAAATTTATCCTTCTCAGACCATAGTACAACAAAAATTATATTCAATAAGGGGCCATGGAAAATAGGTTAAAAATTAATTGAAAACTAAATCTAATTCTAAAGAATAGATCATAAAAACAATCAATAATTTAATTAAAAAGAATGACAACAGTGAGACAACATACCATATTTTATGGGATGCAGCCAAAGCACTACTTAAGGGAAAATTTATGTCTCTAAACACATAATGTCAATAAAAGAGAGAAAGAGCAGATCAATGAATTGGACATTCAACTAAAAAAAAACTAGAAAAAAAAACAAATTAAAAATCTCCAATTAAATGCCAAGTTGGAAATCCTGAAAATCAAAGAAGAGATGAATAAAACTGAAAGTAAAAAAAATGAACTAATAAAACTAGAAGCTGACTTAAAAACAGCAATAAAATAGATAAACCTCTGGTTAATTTGATTTTATAAAAGGAAGGAAACCAAAATGCCAGTATCAAAAAATGAAAAGGTGAAGAAGAAAGCAAAGCTATCTATAGTCACATTAAGAATTAAGAGAAATGCAAAGTAAAACAACTCTGAGCTACCACCTCACACCTATCACATTGGCTAAAATAGCAGAAAAGAAAATTTATAAATGCTGGTGGGGGTGTGGAAAAATATGTACACTAATGCACTGTTGGTTGAATTGGGAAAGTTTTGGAACCAACCTGAAGAACAATTTGGATCCATGGCCAAAAGAGCTATAAAACTGTGCATACAGTTTGACTGAACAATATTATTCCTAGGTGTATATCCCACAAAGATTAAAAAAAAGGGGGAAAGGACCTATATTTACAAAAATATATCTAGCAGTTCTTGTAACGATAAAGAATTGGTAATTGTGGGGTTGGCTATTGATTAGGGAATGATGGAATAGGTTGTGGTATATGATTGTGATAGAGAACTATTGTGTTATAAGAAATAATGAAGTGGATGTTTTCAGAAAAATGTGGGAAGAATTTTATGAACTGATGCACAGTGAAGTGAACAGATCCAGTAGAACACTGTACACAGTAGCAGCAATATTGTAATCATGATCAACTGTGAAAGACTTAGGTACTCCAATCAAGACAATGATCCAAAGGACCTATGATGAAAAATGCTATCCACCTCCAGAGAGAACTGATGAAGTCTGCAGACTGAAGCATACATTTTTACTTTTCTTTATGTTTCTTGTTTTTTATTATTATTTTTTTTGCAACATGGCTAATATGGAAATACATTTTGCATGACCTCATGTATAATTGCTACCACACTGCTTGCCTTCTCAATGGGTAGGAGAGGGCAGAAGGGATGGAGAGAATTTGTAACTCAAATTTTAAAAAAACCCAAATGTTAAAAATAAGTAAATAATAACTTTTTTTGCAGGGGCGGGGGCAACCTATCACTAGATATTTATTTTAATGGAATATGGCTAGGTACTGATCCTGTGATTTCATTGGTAGAGGAGACTTGCAAATTAGGAAATTCCCCCTACCAAAGCAGATTGGCACCTTCTATGCAGCTTGAATTCTTAAAGCCTAAATTCTAAAGAGCTAAAGTTTTTAGAGCTTAAAGCCTAAAGCCCTGCAAGTGACTTGTCCAGAATCATACAGCCAGCATGTGTCAGAGATTGGACTTGAATACAGGTCTTTTTGACTTCAGGCTAGCTCTCCATGCTGTTCTGCCTTTCCATTAGTGAAATGTTAAGCAATATTAGAGATGTATGCCCATATGCCTCTTCCTTTTTGTCACTTGATAGAGAGAAACGCTTCACAGAAGTATCTTAATAGTTATAGAATCACTGGGTGTAGAGCTGGAAGGGATTGTAGGGTATTTTTCCTCTAAGGCTTGTCCAGGAAGGAGATTTACTCATGTTTACAAAGTAGTAGTAGAATTTGGATTCAAACTCAGATCATCTCATCTGATCAGTGCCCTTTCCACTGTGCCCTATCACTGAAAAGATAAGCTTATTTCCCACTAATTAATAAAGATATTAAAAATGACAGATCTCTATAAATCTCTCTGCCTTTAAGGACAAGGAAGTGAGTTTGGCAGGCTAATGTGATATTGTCACTGATTTCCAGGATATAATTATCCATAGGAGTAGGAGTGATTTGGTCTGATTCTGAGTCAGGGTGAATAAACACATTAGATGACTGCTTTATACCTGGAAGCTAGTTTACTCATGCTGGGTCATGCTCCTAAAAAGCCCATCCTTTTTATTAGTATGGTATGTTTTATAAATCAGATATCCTAGGATCATAGATTTAGAGTTCAATAGGACATTAAAAATCCCCTACTTCAAACTTCCCATTTTACATATGGGGAAACCAAGTCTTTAAAAGGTTAGTTCCCAAGGTAACCAAAGACCTATTTGTCAAGTTCATTTCTTAAATTTATTTTCATAGTGTTTTTATATTAAGAGAATCTCTTATGGGGGCATTTTAATAACAATCATCAGTAGACTCTGTTATTAGGTAAGGGAGGTGGTTCAGCAACTGGTCTTGAAATTTTTGTGTCCCTGTTTATTTCTAAACCATTTGAAGGGGACAGTTGTCCAAGTATCATTTTCTTAGGATAAGCCGAAATATCCAGGTCTATGCTTGTCATTGTCAAGCCTCTTAGGAAAAAATGGTATAAATTTCATTGAAAGAAATAATTTCTCAGTAGCTTCCTATTTACAGAGTATTTTTAATTCTTGTTTTATAGATAATAAAACTGAGCAAGGAAAACTGAATTATCCAAGGTAACATGGCTAGTAGGTGGGAGAGCCTGGACTTTAAATTAGATATTTGGACACATATGGCCATAGCTTTTTCCACCCCTACTGTGCTGCCTTTAAGGGAACATTTAACATACATCTTAGAAATTGACTTTTAGGTATTTGCACTTAGATTAGATTTGTACTTCCTTTTAATTGAGTCAAAGGGAGTACATTGTCTAGGAGTATACTATGTGGTTGGCAGGTTTTGTATCTTGACGTATTGTCTGTCATTTCAAAAACCAAAGCATTACTTAAGGCACTTAAAACTTTGGGCTTATCTGTATATACTTGAGGATTTTTAATCAACAATTATATTCATTTAAGTTAGAATTTTCTACAACTTTGTACAAGTGTGAGCATTCGTAATTAGGAGTCAGGCAAGTGTTAAATCTATATTATTATGTCATGTAATTATAGGTTTCTTTCTTACTTTTTGCCCCCAGTAACATAAACAGATGTAGGGTAACTGATGTTCATATCACTTATGTGAATTAATAATGATTTGTTTGGTGAGAGAGAGGCTGGTAGTTTTCTCACTTCTCATCTTCTTCCTCTCCCTCCTATCTCAGTTGTTGTTTGGGAATACAGGAAAACAGGCAAGTTCAGCCTGTAAAGTCTGTTGTGTGTTTTTAGGGAATAATCTCTTCATGTTAATAGTTGCAAGTAAGGGATATGAACTTTGTGTAACTTGTACTATACCATAAATCCTGGATATATTTGTATGGACTCTTTAAGGATTTTCTTACTGGCATCAGATGCTGATTCTGACCTTAGCCTTGATTTTGGAATTATTCTTTAGGGAAAATAGACTAAATCATTTGTAGAGTTTCTTTTTGGCTTTTAGTTCTCAGACTTGGGAGGACTTAATAGAGGAAGAAAGGGGGAAATTCAGATTTTTTTTTTGAATCTTCTAAACTCTAAGCCAAAGGATTGATTCTGGGAAAATTTTTGCATTTTTGCAATCTTAAAGGACTGGTTAGTGAACAGATAGAAAAGGAAATTATAACAAAGAGGCAGTGTAACTTCAACAAGCATTGAACAACTCATTGCCACACTCACCTTATTTCTTTTGTTGATAGGGTTACTGGTCAGGTAGATCAGGGAATGCAGTCAAAATAGTTTCCTTTAATTTTCACGAAGTATTTGATAAAGTCTCTCACAGTTTTCTTGTGGAAAAGGTGGTGAGATGTTTGCTAGATCATCATACAATTGTGGGTTTGAAACTCGTTGAATGACTTGACCAGAAGAGTAGTGGTTTGATACAAACTTGAAAGTAAAGTCATTACTAGAATATTCCCTAGTTTCTGTAGTTGACCCTTTCTTGTTTAACATTTTATCACTGAAATGAATAAGGACACAGCTAGCAGGCTTATCAAATGTGCCACTGACAGAAAGTTAGGGGATAAATGTCCCATTTTAGTTAAGATTCAAAAAGGTGTTGACAAGTGGCAACATTGGACCAAATCTAATGTGATGGAACTTAATAGGGATGAACGTAAAGTCTTATCCTTGAATTTAAGAGCTCAACTTCATAAGTGAAAGATGGAGGAGCAATGGCTAGAAAGCAGTTTGCAGAGAAAGAGATTAGGGGTTTTTAACCAATCTAGTCAACAGTGTAAAATGGCACCCAGGAAAGAGAAGGTGATCTTAGGCTGTAATGAGAGAGGCATAGTGTCCAGAAATAAGGGGTTGGTAGTTCCACTGTCCTGTGCTGTACTCACCATTCAGAGTACAGGGAAGAGGCCTACGAAATAGTATACTTACATTAAGGAAAAACCATATTGTGTTTAGTTCAAGGCACCACATTTTTAGAATCTTATAAATAAAGCTGGAGGAAGCAGATCAGAGGGTGATGGTCCTCAAGTTCATGCCATAGCGGGATCAGTTGAAGAGACTGGGATTGTTTAACTTGGATAAGAAAATACTTGAAAAGGAACATGATAGCTAGCAGTCCTCAAGGGTTTAAAGGACCATCAGATGGAAGAGCTAATAGAATTGTTCTTTGTGGACCTAGAAAACAGAACTGGGGACAATGAGGAGAAACCGTAAAGAAGTAACTTTAATCTTGATGTAAGGAAAAGCTTCCTGACAATTAGAGCTATCCTACCTAGTATCTAATATCTTGTATCCAATAGGAAACCAAGTATCTTTCCCCTTTAAAGGGAACTATTTCTACCCCAGATGATCAAAACATCTAAAATGAATCAATCAGTCAAAAATAAACCAGGTGTGAATAAGTCCTTAATCAATTTGATAGGATTTTAGGGGCTTTGAGTCATTGGATAAAAGCAGAGTTGCCACACCGGAAGTATCTTGTGATTATTAACTCTCGAAGGACTGAAATTTAAGAATGTCTCAAAGATGCAAACTGTCACTTTGATAGAGTACATTTACACATGTTGTTGTTCACTTGTTCTCAGTCATGTCCAACTCTTCATGACCCCTTTTGGGGTTTTCTTGGCAAAGATACTAGTATTGTTTGCCATTTCCTTCTCCAGTTTATTTTACCAATGAGGAAACTGAGGCAAACAGGATCAAGTGACTTGGCAAGGGTCACACAGCTAGTAAGTATCTGAGACCAGATTTGAACTCAGAGAAAGGTGTCTTCCTGACTCCAGGCCTGGCATTCTATCCGCTGTGCCATCTAGCTGCCCTACATTTACACATACTAGAGATTACAAGATTTTTATTTCAAGTAAAATTATGATCTTTGCTTGTAATTATTTATATTTAAAGTACATTTTCACAGATAGGAGAAATTATAGTAAAATATTTTTTAAATGTTTGTATCAATAATTGATGTAATTGAATGTGCCTGTTCCTTGGTATCCCTATGGGTCTATTATATAAAAACAGCAAGCTACTTTAGATTTTGTCAGTCAGGTGGTTGTAAAATTCAATGGTGAAGGAAGGACTCCTTAGAAAGGATGGGGTGAAGTAGGAGAAGGGAGAGCGTCTTCTTTCTCCTTTGCCCTCCTTTTGATTAGGTTATTACCTTGTGAACTTGAGAAAGGTTGGAGGATCTGCAGCTCCTATGTAATGTCCACCAGAGGGGCAGTGGCTAATGGCAGCAGAGCAGAGAGACACTCTGAGGACAAACTAAATGGACAGAGGAAAGGCAGCTTCAGGATCCCATGAGGCCACCAATCCTCAGGGACCAACCAGCAGAGAGTGTCTCCTCAATGAGATTGTGTTGTTTAAGAATAGGGATGATGTTATGCTTCTTGGTATGATATTCTTCACTTAGTTCTCTGTATGTAGTAGGTACTTAATAAATATTTGTTGATTCAGTATCACAGACCATCTACTTAAAACTATTTTGTTGCCAAAGATCAGATGCTTATGCAGAGAGTCCATGCATAACCTTTGTAAGCTAGAAGCAGCTGTGGGGGGCAGTGGATAGAGTGTTGGATCTGGAGTCAGGAAGAACTGAGTTCAAATCCAGCCTTAGACATTTACAAGTTGTATGACCCTGGGAAAGTCACTTAATGTCTGTCTGCCTCTGTTTCCTTAATTGTGAAATTGCGATAATAATGGCATCTACCCCCTATGGTTGTTGTGAGAATTAAATGAGATAATATTTGTAAAGCACTTAGCACAGTGTCTGGAACATAATAGGTTCTTAATAAATGCAGTAAGTAGAAGCTCCTTCTTTGTTTCCTTCCTTCCTTCCTTTTTTTTTCTTCCATCCCCATATCTTGTGACGTTATAGGGACCACAGGCACTATTGTTTTCAGGAACTAGTTTCTCATTCCAACTTGGTTATTAAATAACAAATTAGGATTTCAATTTCAGTAAGAAGAACTCAGTGTGTATGAATAACCCATAGTATAAATATAATTGCAACTCTTATAAGAACAATATTCAAAGAAGTTTAGAACAAAAATATTTCTTGGGTAAAGCTATCATAATTTAAGTTTTAATATCTCTTATGGTCGCGTCTCCCTCCTTCTTCGTGGTTATTCAGGCTGGTTTTTAATTGAACATCAAAGGTTTGTTTCTTCTTACAAAGATAAACACTAAAAAAGAAAGGAAACTATGTTGTCCAGCCCTGCATTAGGTTCACCCTTCTGTAGAAACATTATATCTGTGAAAATGAAAACACAGGAACGTGTGAAAATTATTATGTTTCACTTTCAAGAAATTGAGTTTGTTGCCTTTTTAATAATATAGTGAGGTAATATTCTACCACTGACATCTGCTTGGTAGCATGAATATGGAAAAACTTCCTTTCTCAGAAATGGCTTAGTGATTAATTCTTCAATGTAATAAGCTCTTCCCAAGATGGAGGTTTAAAAAAAATTGGAAATGGGTTTAGATGAGAAATCATTGATTTAAAGGTTTGAATTAGCTTGATCTAAATTATGGTTAAAAAAACTGTCCATTTATACAGTAGTTATGACTGTATGGGTTCTTCTGATCCAATAGTGATGTAATAATCTTGCCTATTTTTTCAAAATGCATTTGCATCTGTAGAGAGTATGTTTTAAAGTATGCCCACTCAAGCTAAGACTTTGCTAAGGAAGTTTGGAATAACTAGAAAACTTCTATGGTGGCATATTCCACATCTTTAAGAAAAGCAGCTAAGCATAGTGCATGGAGTGTTGGACTTTCAATCATGAAAACCTGAGTTCAGATCCAGGCTTGCATACTTACTAGCTGTGTGACCCTGGGCAAATCACTTAATCCTGTCTACCTCAGTTTCCTCATTGGTAAAATGGGTTTTGAGGATCAAATGAAATAGTAAGGCACTATATATATGTTATTAATAAGTAGCTAAAAGAGGTGAAACTGGCAAAGCCCTGAAGTTGAGTCAAAAAGAAGGAGGTTTAAATTTCAACTCTGTTCTTTATTCTCTAAATCCTAGCATAGCTCTAAATCCTATGATCTTAGGTGCTAGGTAGTAGTTCCCATTCATCTTTACTTTGCTTAATTTCTACATAGGATTTGCTTTTTGAATAGCAACACTGATCATTAACCAAGAAGTTGTTTTTGAGTCAATAACATGATCCATATTATATTAGGTACTGGGGCAGCAAAAGAAATATTGAATGAAGCCCTCGGCCTGAGGGAGTTTACAGACGAATTCTTGAAACAAGACTATGATAAATAGCAGTAGATACTGGATAATTATGTAGTGTGGTACAGAGTATAAGAACTCTAGAGGAAGGGGAGACAGTGCATGCTTCATGGAAAAAGTAGGATCTTGTGCCGGACCTCAAAGTGTAGGTAGTATTTGGTTCAGTTGAGGGGCAGCTCAGCTCAGGGAAGCTGCATAAGCAGTGAGTGGATTGGTGAACTTTTGAGCTGGAGGTGTGCTTAGGGATCATTTAGTCCATTTCATGCTATCTCAGACTCTACTGCAGACTGATAAAATATCTAAATTTCGCTACCTTGAACTGCTGTGCCAGAGGCCAAGGCTTTGCCCTTCAAGAGCTCAGGAGACCAGCCCTTGTGCTGTGGAAAAGATAGAAGCTAAAGATACAAGGAACAGGAAGGAGGGATCATTTTGTTAAATTTATAAGTTTTAAAAAGTAAAAACTTTTGATAGCAAAAATTTATTGGGTCAGGGGTTTGCAAGACATTCTTATGAAATTCCCTCATTTTACAGATGAGAATACTGAGGTTGAGAGCCCTGGTCACAGCTAGTTAATGGAGACTGAGAATTAGGATTTCAACTTCCTGATTCTTAGTCTAACATTCTTTCTAAGACCTACAAGTTAGACCTCACTGGGAGACTTGGGCCCATGTGCTTCTAGAACTGAAAAAATGAAGGGAACATATCAGACTTACTAGAAAGTGAAGCAACTTGGGTTGTAAGTAAGCACCTTTTGTTCTTTGCTGAGATCTTAAGCATAGGAAAATTTGTATTTGAAAGACAAATGGTGGTTGTTGTTCCATCCCTTTGCCGGCTACATTACTCATCTCCACAGGACTTTCTATAACATACCTTGGAAACCTTTTACCTTGGAGGCTTCTTCCACCCCAGGACTAGTTCTCACATTGGAGTGTTTAGGGTGTTCAGTGAAGACTAGCACCTCTGGTGAGAGTGCTGAGTTCTTTTCAGGGCTGCTCACCCACCTATCACCCAACTCCCATCTGTGGCTCCAGGAAGCTATAGCATGCATAGTGGCCACACCCTGGTAAAAACCATCTCAGCAGATGGGCTAAACCAGGTTGAGAGTAGACTACAGGCTTTAAACCTGTCGGTGAGTTAGGGAGATCCTTACCCCAAGCATGTGAAGACTTCTCCCAGTGGAATAGGTGGACGATAACAATTTGTTCCAATGGCCATGAAAGTGGCCAAAGCAGGCACAGTAGAATGCTATTAAAATTCCACTATTAAAGCTTCATCAGACATGGAAGATGCCAAGATGCACCCTGAGCTGTCACTAGTCATCTTGACTTTTGTCTTGCCACTAGATTTAGATGACTCTATAATAATGAAGCTGATGATTTCACAACTCTGCCTCACTTAAATCCAATTCAGGGACAAGTCAAGACATCACTCATTCTGATGTTATTGGTCTTCTTTAAAAGAAGGACAAACAACACAACTCCTCAAATTAGAAGTACCCTCCACCCCTGTGACCTCATTTTTTGATCGGGTGGTTCCTTCTAGAACCTCCAGTTTAAGAAGGAGGCCCAGGCTGAAGAGGTCCTTATGCCTCTCCAGGCTTTTCAGTTCTCTTTTATACATCTTCTTCCCCATTAGCTCCTTGAGGGCAGGAACTGTCTTTCTGCTTCTATTTGTAATACTAGACTGTTTAGCACAATGCCTAGCATATAAGGGTTCTTAATAAATGCTTGTTGATTGACTGACTGAGCCAAAGGTTGAAGAAACAGGTCTTCCTTTGGCTTTCCTTTCATCTTTTAATCTTGAGAAGCTGTACTTTCACAATATTTTTAATGTTTTAATAATATATTTATTCAGTATTTTCATTTTTCTCAATTACATGTGAAAACAAAACTTAACATTTAAAAATTTTTTTTGAGTTCTAAATTCTCTCTCTTCCCACTCCCCTCCTCCCTCATTAAGAAGGCAAGCAATTTGATATAGGTTATACATGTGCAATCATGCAAAACATATTTCCATATTAGTCATGTTGTGAAAAAAAACACAAACCCTAAAAAAACCACACTACCACCAACTAGAAAAATAAAGTTTTTAAAAAGTAAGTTTTGATCTGCATTCAAACTCCATCAGCTGTCTCTGGAGATAGCCTCTTTCATCATAAGTTCTTCAGTTATCTTGGGTCATTGTATTGCTGAGAATAGCTAAGTCATTCACAGTTGATCATTGTGTCATATTGCTGTTATTATATACAATGTTCTCTTGGATCATCTTATTTCACTTTCCAGGTTTTTCTGAGAGCATCCTGCTCATCATTTTTTATACAAAAGTATTCCATCTTCTGTCACAATCATATACCACAACTTGTTTAGCCATTGCCCAGTTGATGGGCATCCCCTCAATTTCCAATTCTTTGCCACCAGAAAAGAGCTGCTATAAATGTTTTTTGTGTATGTAGGTCTTTTTACTTTTCTTTTTCTAATCTCTTTGGGATACAGAGCTACTAGTGGTATTTCTAGGTCAAAGGGTATGCATAGTTTTATAGCCCTTTGGGCATAGTTCTAAATTGCTTTGTTGAATTAGTTCACAACTCTGTCTTCAGTGCGCATTAATATCTCACTTTTCCTACATCTCGTGAACATTTGTCATCTTCCTTTTTCTGTAATGTTAGCCAATCTGAGAGGTGTGGGGTGATACCTCAGAGTTTTTTTAATTTGCATTTCTCTAATCAATAGTGATCTAGACCATTTTTTTCATATGATTATAGATAGCTTTGATTACCTCATCTGAAAACTGCCTGTTCACATCCCTTGAGCATTTGTCGATTGGAGAATGGTTCTTACTTTTAGAAATCTGAGTCAGTTCTCCGTATAGTTGAGAAATGAGGCCTAGAGAAATTTGCTGTAATATTTTTTCATAGTTATGATTACTGTGTATTTCTCTCCAGCCTATTCCCCCACACCCTCTTTAGCCAACTCTCTTTCTCCTTTCACACTGTATATCCTCAAAAGTGTTTTTCCCTTCTATCAGCCTCACCCCTTCTCTAATCTCCCTCCCCTCATGCTTTCTTGTAGGTTAAGATAGATTTCTATATCCAACTGACTGTGTATATTATTCCTTCTTTGAACCAATTTCATTGAAAGTAAGGTCTAAGCATTTCTCCTTCCACCTTCCCAATCTTCCCCTCCACTGTAAAAACTCTCTTATGCCTCTTTTATGTGAGATAATTTACCCCATTCTAACTCTCCCCTTTTCCTTCTTCCAATTCATTTCTCTTTCTCACCCCTTGATTTTATTTTTTGGACATCCCATCATATTCAACTTGCACTGGTGCCCTTTGTCTATGTATACGTATATATACTCCTTCTAACTACCCCAATGATGATAGCATTCTTAGGAGTTACAAGTATCATTTTCCCAAGTATGAATGTAAATAGTTTAAACTCATTTGAATCCCTTATAATTTCTCTTTCCTGTTTCCCTTCTTTGAGTCTTTTATTTGAAAGTCAAATTTTCTATTCAGCTCTGGACTTTTCATTAGAAATGCTTGAAAATCTTCATTTTATTCAATATCCATTTTTTCTTCTGACAGATTATACTCAGTTTTGCTGGATAGGTGATTCTTAGTTGTAATCCTAGCTTCTTTGCCCTCTGGAATATCATATTCTAAGCCCTCTGATCCTTTATTGTAGAAGCTTCTATATCTTGTGTTATCCTGATTGTGGCTCCATGATATTTGAATTGTTTCTTTCTGGATGCTTGCAATATTTTTTCCTTGACCTGGGAACTTTGGAATTTGGCTATAATATTCCTGGGGGTTTTCATTTTGGGATCTCTTTCAGGAGGTGATCAATGGAGTCTTTCAGTTTCTGCCTTACCCTCCGGTTCTAGAATGTCAGGGCAGTTTTCCTCGATAATTTCTTGAAAGATGACACCTGGGTTCTTTTTTGGTTATGTCCTTCAAGTAGTCCAATAATTCTTAAAGTATCTGTCGAACTATTTTCCATGACAGTTGTTTTTCCAATGAGATATTTCACATTTTCTTCTATTTTTCGTTCTTTTGATTTTGTTTTATTTTAGCTTCTGCTTTCTCAATTCTAATTTTTACGGAATTATTTTCTTTAGTGAGCTTTTGTACCTCCTTTGGCCAATTCTACTTTTTAAAGAGTTCTTTTCTTTAGTGAATTTTTGTACATCTTTTTCCATGTGGCCAAATCTGCTGTTTAAGGATTTCTTCTCTTTAGTGGATTTTTGTGCTGCCTTTACCATTTGGCTTATTTTTTAAAGTGTTATTTTTTTTCAGTATTTTTGTGTGTCTCCCTTATCAAGCTGTTGACTCTTTGTTCATTATTTTCTTGCATCACTCTCATTTCCCAGTTTTTCCTCTACCTCTGTTAATTGATTTTTAAAATGCTTTTGGAGCTTTTCCAGGAATTCTTTTTGGGCCTGAGACCAATTTACATTTTTTCTTTGAGGCTTTGGATGTAGCAGTTTTGACTTTGTCTTCTGAGTTTGTGTTTTGATCTTCCTGTGAACATAGTAACTTTCTATGGTCAAGGTTTTTTGTTGTTGTTGACATTTGCTCATTTTTCCAGCCTCTTTCTTGACTTTTAACTTGATGTTAAAGTTGGGCTCTGTTCCTAGGGTGGAGGGGACATTGTCCCAGGCTTTAGCTTTTTTGTTCAGCTGTTTTAAGAGCTAGTTCTGAGGGGTCTATAAATTTTTGAGCTTTTCCAAGGTGGTGTGATCTAAGGAGAGCTGTATTTACTATTCTTCTGGCCTGTGTTCTGGTCTTTGAGTGACCACAAGCACTCTTTTTCTGCCCCAGTGCTGTGACCAGAGACCCTACTCCCCAAGATCTGGTATGCTAGTGATCTAGTGCTTCTCCTTCCCCTGGATCTGTGACCCAGGAATCTGACCTGGATCCGTGTAGGACAATGCATCAGAGTCCTGTATTCAGTGCCAGCAAAGGGACCCCTGTAATCTTGTCTGCCCCCTTACCGTCTATGGGCTGAGAGCTCTGGAAGCCGCACACCACAGCCGATGACTCAATCACTCTCAGGGCTTGCTGCTGGTTTGCTGAGGCATGGCCTGTACTGGACAGTGCAACAGACCTTTCCTACCAACCTTCTAAGTTTTCTTGGGCTAGAAAATTGTTTTACCCTGTCCTTTTGTGGGTTCTGCCACTGCAGATTCATTTTGAGACATTATTTAAAGATGTTTGGAGGGGAATTTGGGAGAATTTAGGCAAGACCCTGCCTTTTCTCTACCATCTTGGCTCTGCCCTGGCCACAATATCTTTAAGTACTGAGTCCTTAAGTTAACATGGACCATTTTTTTGCCCCCTTTATAGAAAATCCTTATTCTTTTTACTTATGGTGACACTTTCCTTGTCACTAATGCCCTCCTTCCATGAGTCATTATGGCAAAGGGATAACCTAGAGTCCCCGAAAGTTAAGCCAGGGGAGTATAAGCTTTGGCAGGTCTGACCAAGCAGGAAAGGGTTGGTGGCACTTTTTCTCCTGAAGACCTCTAGAAAAAGTTATCACCAGATATTTGATCACCTGATAATGATTTTTTTTAGACCACACGAAGGTATAGATGAGTTGAATCTGTATCGATGGAGGGAATATCTATACTAATGAAATCACAGCTCTTTTGAAGACTTTTTTTATTAGAAAATCATTTCTTGACTTATGAAAGTATTGTTAGATTTGATGATGTAATCTGAATTGCCCAGTATATAGGAAGATGTAGTCTTCTTACTTTTTAAGCCTGCGCAAGGTACTGTTATTATTATTATTATTATTATTATTATTTTGCTTGTTTGTAATTGTTTTGTAGTATAATATTGAAATGTGCTAAATTCCTTTTTAAAAGCTTTAATTTGCTACATGGTTCTTTTCTCAGACTTTTCCCATGCTACTTAAGGGGTTACAGAACAATTTGAAAGTAGGAAGTACAACTGAAAATGTCACATCCCAACTGCTGTCTTTTCTTCTCACCTGTTCAGTTTCTTTCCACCCAAAACTTGAATTTTGGCTTTCATTGAGGTTCTGCCTATTCTCCCAGCACCTTTTACGTACTTTAAGAAAGGGAGTAGATAAATGTTAATGTGACCTATTCATTTTTCTAAAAAAAATTTTTTAAAATTTATTTATATAGCTAAAGGTATAAATTATCTTTTTGTTTTTACTCAATCAAGTGAATACAGGGAAAACTCTATCATCACATCTGAATGTATTTGGCACAAATGAGAAGATTAATGAGATGAAAACACTGAGAGGAATTGATTCATCTTTGTTTGGACCGTATTGGTTCTCGATAGTTATATAGGCTCCAATTAAAAAACCGCAATGAGGATTTGTGTGCGATATCACACTTGTGCTATAGGTACCAAAATGAAACCTCATTATTTGGATACTATAATAAGTGGTCTATGGGCTTTTGCATAATTGCCACTTCGGAAACTCAAGAGACTGGCCAATTACTGATGGCAGTCAAGTAGTTGTGGCTGTCTATAATAAATTCAATTGGGCCAATTGAAGAGTAAAAGTTCAGTGCAAAGAGAATCCTACATAATAGCTTTGTGAAGGTGGAGAGAACATAGTTTCTCCTACTGTATGCAATTATCTTTAATGAAGTCTATCCCTCTTACTTTGTTCTCAAGCTATCACATAACTACAATTATTTTTATTATCTAGCATCAAATAAGACAGCAAGATCATCATAGTTTAAAGACAATAAGGAACAATTTAATTTCAAATTGTTCCCAGGCTAAAACACTAATGCTCTGGGCAATAGAAGTGGGAAAATTATTACTATATAAAACATTCATTATGTTTATTTAAAATAAGGTCACAACAGGATAAAAGAGTTAGGTACTTCATTATTTGGGTTAAATGTTCTTAAGGGAATTTATGGTAGACATTCTCTTTTAATCTTTTAGCTGTTATTGGCAATGTTGCAAGAATAGGAGGTGAAAATTTAGATTCTACTGACATACAGGATTAAAATTGGTGGTTTAATAATTTAATCAGTATATTTTTCTGTTGGTTTTACTCATTACAAAATTGTGTTAACATAGAGTTTGTGAACCAGTTTTCTTTGATAATGATAGGTGACTATGTTTTGTTCTATGATTAAATAAAATTTACCAAGGGATGAGAAAGCTAACAGAGTTTCATATTGATTAAATTTACCTTATACCTTTAAGAAAAGTTTCCTTAAAGTTCATTACTTATGGAAAGCTCTGCATTTACACTTTTAATTTTTTACTATAGGCTCTCAAAGATCATCACAGACTTATTAAATGTCAAACTTTGGTCTGGAAGTTAGGTAGCAGTTTAACAATCTCCCTCTTACCAATAGCTAATTAGTGCCACAGAAACTATGACTTGTGCAAAGTTCTACAGAGAGTCATTGTTGGATTTAGGTTTATAACTAAGATGATATGCCTAATTTAATTATTCCTCACTACTTCTCATTTTTATCTCCTTTTTCACCATTTTATTAAATTAATACACAAATAAAGGATTTGTTATTTATCAAGATCATATGTTGGATCAACAGCTGGGTTAAAATGCAAAGTTTTGAGTTTTTAATTCTTAGTAAGGATTGAATACACTAACTGCCCTATGCACACTTTCTATTACGCAGCCTCTTAAGATACTGTATATACATCATTTTAATATAATGGATCATCCAGAAAGTTTCCACTGTAAATAATGGTGCTTCTAGATTTCAGAGATATGCCATGGACATTGGGAAAATGGATTTTGATTTAAACTCTAGGTGGATAGAGTGGTTCCAAGATGAAGTATAATAGCTAGCAATAGACTAGGTGATTATAACTACTAAACTCTCTATATGCATCAGGTTTTGTACAGTTTTTTTTTTAGCCTCTAATTGGAGCCCAGTACTCGATAGCTGTAACCTAAGAGCATGGAAGCAAAATCTCAATGTTCCATTGTCTATATGATCAAGGCAGATATCACTTCCAAGATTAGGAGTGAAAGGGAAGGGAATAAGTATTTATCCTATGTGTCAGGCACTGTACTAAGCACTTTACAAATATTATCAACAACATCGTGAGGTAGGCACTATTATGTACTCCATCCACTATGCCACCTAGCTTCCTAGCCTAAGGCATTATGTAATTAAGTAGGATTAGATTTAATGCATTTCAGTATAGGATTACTTAAGGAAGTCTGCAGTGAAGTATGCTGAAATAAAGGAACTATATGGTAAAAAGGGAATTGAGACTCAAAATATCTTTTAGAAATTAGTAGCATTAACAGTTGCCCTTATTTTAAAAGCTATATAACCACATTGCCTTTTTTCTCTCCTCAGTTGGAAAGGCAATTAACGATGCAAAATGAAATGAGAGAAAGGCAGATGGCCATGCAAATTGCTGGGACAAGAGAATTGCTGAAATATTTTGGGGCATTTTTTGGCATTGCTGCTGTTGGTCTCACAGCTGGGTATGTTATTTGCTATTTACCTAGAAATGTTTATTTTTGGTCAGAAAAAGGTGACTAACATCCAGTGTTTTCTTCTCCCTCCCCCTTTGTCATTACTGTGCTTCAGATATTCAGAAGACCTCCAGTTTTAGCATTGTAGGTACTCCCTCCACCAGTGTGCATTGTAACACCTCCACAACTTGGTATACAGGTTCGAGAGTGGCTGTGGCCGAAAATCATTTGATGGCCAACATTTGAGTGATACACACTCAAGTAGGCTGTTTCTGGGATGATAGAAACACTGTCTAGTATAGGGCCAATATTAGAAGCATTTTCAGCTTAGTAGGACTTCCTTTCAGGAGCTCAGGATCACTTCTACACAGGGATGAGTTAGTGATAAAAAAAAAAGGGAGATGGAGGCTTACTATCGCATTGTCAAAAAAAAAAATGGTTAAAGTGGAATTTAATTGCAAAGAGTGAATATGGAGCCAAAGCAGCCCCTTATAGGACATTCCTTTGTATGTGATCTATATGGAGGACAGTGTAGTCAAGTGAAAAGAACATTGTTAAGTCAGAGGAACTGGGCAGAAATTGTGCTTGTGATACTTAACACCTGTGTAACCTTGGTCAATCACTTCCCTCCTTGGGCCTCAGTTTCCTCATGTGGAAAATGAGAAGATTGAACTAGAAGGAACTTTAGGATCCTTCCAGCCCTAAATCTATGGTTCTGCCTGTCCTTTCCCTTTCCTTTATTAGTGTCGATTTACTAACAACATTCTAGAACCAGGGTAGTCACATCACTAGGGTTGGCTTTCATTATTCTCTAACTCATGAGTTAGAGATGGTGGTGACTTAAAATCAAGAACGAAAGATCTCTGAAGACGTGCTGGGAGTGGGAGAAAACTCTTATTCCTGTCCAGAAATGGAAGAATTCTTATTAGACATTTTCATTATTGCCACAAGTTGTATAGCAGGAGCCACATGCACCCAGTAGCCCTCTACAGGCGTGACAATTGAGTCATCCCAGAATTCATCACATCACTCTTTTGCACAGCTCTCAGAAACAGAGAAAAGTGAGGCAGAAATGATGTTGATTTTCAGGGCAGAGACAGGCTTTTTTCCTTAGGAGAGACTCTGGGAAGGGTCATGGGAAAAACTTTTTTTCTCTTTAGAAGACACACACATATCTATCACAAAGGCAGTGTATTTAAGGGATCAGGCTCATCGCTAATATATTAAATGTGTAAGTTTTCTTAATTATAGTGATGCCAGAGATAAAAGGAACCTTTTAGTCAAAAATTAAGGCTGAATTTGAAAGTCCTTGTTATTATTACAATAATTACTTATCCTTCAAAAGATCTACGGTCTCATTTGAAATACAGAACTTTCTAACAACCAGACGAATCTTTTGGGAGAGGCTAGAGATAATTGTTCCTCTTAAAAGAATGGTTTTTAATATTTGTTTTTCTTTGAACAGAGCAATTAAAAGAAAGCAACCAGGCCTCTTCCTCCCTGTTATCCCATTAAGCTTTATCCTTGCTTATCAATATGATATGGGCTATGGAACCCTTCTGCAGAGGATGAAAGGTATGTACATCCCCGACAAATGAATGCTTATATAGCAACATATCCTTTTTAGTACAGGCAGCCCTCTACTTAAGAACCCATGATTTGGGAACAACCTGTTTGTAAGAAGGCCAGATTCTCCTCCTTCCTTAGGAGTGCTACCTCCTCTTCAGAAAGCCGCATTACTGCTTCCACTTCAGGAGCTGGAATTGCTACCAAAAGTGATAATGACCTTGACTCTCTTCAACCTACCTCAGCCCCTTGGCATACAATGGCCGCTGCCTCAATCTGATCCCCTCACCTGTTCCCTTAGCTAGGGATGGTTAGAGGCTAGAGGTAATTTATTAATTAAGCTTTGGTGTGCTGGCCTGGGAAGCTAACCAGCCTTTATAACACTGAGCCTTTGAGAAAATGGCCAAGTTCCAGACAATGGATTTTCATACTTTTGAAACACAGTCTGTTCATAATTTGGGCACTATCTGTATGAGCAATGGAGTGTGTATTTTAAAATGACTGTACTCATGTTAAACCCATTTCCATTACCAACTCAGTTTCATGTTGCTCATCTCCTTGAGATTTCATGAGTCTAAGATTAAACTGTCTCATTTATATGTAGGTTTGAACGCAGACTGTATCGTAAAAATAATGCATTATCTAAAAGAATGTCAAATTAATTTTACCACATTAATTGAACTTTATGAGTAATGAAGGAGGAGTTTATTTTCTATGAACAAGGTTGGATATGGATATTTTTAAAGTAATTTATTATAGACATATTTTAAAGAATAAAAATTTTTAACCTTGAAAAAATGAAATCCTGGCGAGTCACAGTAAATTAAATACAATTTTTGCATTTACTAAATTAATGTCTGTCAGGAAAACGAGTTTTCTGGGAAATTTAGGACATAGTAGTATGTATATATGTGTGTGTGTACACTATAATAAGTCACACTGAATCATGGCCTTAAGTGGTCATGACTTAGATGTGTAATTTTTTAAAATATCCTCTTTAACATTTGAATTGAAATCAGTAAAAAAACATTTTTAGGTGGAGCATTTCTGAAATGTTCCAATACCAGTCTTATTATTTGGAAATGATAGCATTGCCCTGTAGAGTTTTTAATGGAAGATAACAAACTGCTATCTTGAGAAGCAACATAGCATCTTAGAGCTGGTAGGAACTGTAGAAATCATTCTAGTCCAGTCCTGTCATTCTACTGAAAAGGAAACTGGGAACAAGACAGACAGAGTGGAGGAGACAACCAAGCAGTAGGCCCGCAGTCAGAAAACCTGGACTCAGATCCCAGCTCTGCCGATTTATTAGCTCCATCACTACAAACCCTCCTGGGCTCCTGTTTATTCATCTGTGAAATGAAGGATTGGGCAGCCAGGTGATACAGTAGATAGAGCACCATGTTGGAAGTCAGGAGGACTCACCTTCAAATCTGGCCTCAGACATTTACTAGCTGTGAGACCGGGGGCAAGTCACTTAACCCTGTTTGCCTCAGTTTCCTCGTCTGTAAAATGACTAGAGACAGAAATGGCAAACCACTCGAGTGTCTTTGTAAGAAAACCCCAAATGGGACCATGAAGAGTCAAACATGATCGAAACAACTCAACCACAACAGCAAAACATGAAGAATTGACTAAATGACTTTTAAGTGCCTTTCCAGTTCTAAATCTTAATTAGCCTGAGTGACTCAAGATCACACTAGTGAGACAAAAATCCAGGCAAGAAACCTGTTAACGTTGCTTCTTGTTCAGTGGTCCTTCTTCTGGATCACACTTCCTTTATCCTCAAAGTAATTTTAGGAGAGAAAGAATGACAATGTGGACTTTCTGACTATTATGTTATTTCATTTTATTGTAGCCAATTGGTCTGGGCCTTTGGTGCAAGGCTCAAGGGACCAAAAAGGTCATTTCCAAAAGCTATTCCTTTTTTTGGATAGTACATATTATAGAGCATTTCATTTTGTTTTGAGGTAAAGCCTTTAATGTGCCAAAGGCCTGCATCAACCTCCTCTTCTTCTGGAGAATTGGTTTTCAATGTGATGGCTGAATCCAGCTACACTGGAGTGGCTTCAGGCATCAGACGTCAGAACTGTGTCTAAGGACCTCCCACCTAAGCTCGTAGAGGCTTATCACCAAGCTGGCTTTGGAGCTGGTTTGACCTTTGAGATTATCTAGTCTACTCCCTTCATTTTATGAATGAGGGAAATTGAGGCCCAGAGAGTTGAAATGACATTTTGTTTCTGCAACTCAAACCAGAAACTCTGGCCATCAAGTCCTTCTCCCAGAATGTCATTGAGATCTTTCCCTTGCTTTATTTTAGGTGAAGCAGAGAACATACTGGATACGGAAGACAACAAGCTGCAACTGCCAAGAGGAATGATCACTTTTGAAACCGTGGAACAGTCCAGAAAAGCTCGGAGCAAATTCTTTGTAGAAAAATGAAGGTGGCTTCACTAGACTGTACTCAAAGCACAAAATAACTTGGTTGAATCATGGGGTTTTTTATTTAATTTTTAATGCTACCAATATTTTGGATATAATGTGGTTTGTAAAAAAAATAGAACTTATCATGTCTAAAATATATTCTGCATTTTACTTCATGGACAATATCTCTGTTTTTCACATTTTTTGGATATGTGTGCTGAAACCTCTGATAATACTTAATGTGGCTCACAACTTTCCCAGTTGCCAACTGGGTCTTAATAAACTAGTGGCTTCAAAACTGTTTTGATTGTGTACTTGTCATTAAAAAGATTTGAACATGCACTCTCAATATACATATATGTACGTATACACATACTTACATATTTACAAAGCTTATACATGTGCTCCTATACCAAAATATTATATACATTGTAAAACATATCTAAAGTAGAAATGTAAAAAAGATGAGATAAATATTTTTAAAATGATGTTTATTTTATTTATTAAACCCTGACAAAACTTTTTGCTTGAGCTAAAATACTGTTCAGGGGAATTGTTATTAATAATATTTTAGCAATCGCAGTATGATTCTTATTTTTTAAAATTTGATCGAACCCTTTGTGATCTGGTCACACGAAAGTCTGGTTCTTAGCTCTTTTTGACAGTTGGTTTTGATGAGTGTCTTCAATGGCTGAAAAAAGATACTTTGTAATGATGCGTAGATCCAAATGGAGGAAGTATATTCTAGCGTATCATATATCTCTCATTAAATCACAACGCTCATTCTGTTAGCTGGCACACGTTCGTCTTCTCTGATGTCAGTCTATGGTTCTTGCAAATTAATTGAAAGTTGTTGCAGATATTTTTGACAATGGCTTCAGAATCCGCTGAAACTCATTTTTAAACAGGTTAGAAAAATCCGTTCCCAAGCTGCTGCTTTTTTAAACTGTGCAAAGATAATAATAAATAATGATGATGATGGTGATGATGACGACTACCATTTATGTAGTACTTTAAAGTCTGAAAATTTCTTTACAAATATCATCTCACTTGATCCTCACAAAACTCTAGGAGTAGGTGCTGTTATTATCCTCATTTTATAGAGGGCAGGCAGAGGTTAAGTGACAGGCCCAGGGTCACACAACTGGCAAAAATCTGAGGCAGGATTTGAACTCGGGTCTTCCCAATTGATAGGGTTCAGCATTCTGTCCCCTGAGAGTTTTATAGGTGACACACATCATTTTCAGAAACAAAAACTTAGTTTTTAAATGTCTTACTAATCATGACATCATCGTAATGTCATCAGTATCTCAAGGCACAATATAGACTTAAGTTGAGATTCATAATCAAAGTGGATACGAGAACATTTTTCAAATAATCTTAATAATTCCCTTTTCTGGGCCAAGTGTTTTTGTCCAATCTAATTAGATCCTCACTGTTTTTAACCTCAGAACGTGGCCAACAGAGAACTCCCACCACGAGTACAAGGCTCAGCATTGCCAGTTTTCTGCCAGTATTAGCATAATTTTCAATCTGCAGTTTTTTTGCAGGAATATTTTCAAGTCCTTCATTCATTTAGTTAGAACTCAATAAAATAAATGATCTAGAAATCTGTTCTGCTGAACACATGTGACTACAATAGGTTTCACTACACTAAAAATGAATGAACATGTGAGGAAGATGTTCCTCTGCATTGGAAGTGCCTCCTCTTTTCCCAGAATACCTTGGGAACCATATGTAACATCTAACTGTCTGACATAGGAAACAAATGTGAATTCTTTTGCCAATCTTTATGTTAAATATTAACTAAGCTTAATTTATTTCCTTTTTAAAAGGATTAGAAATAGAAGTTCTCATTTCTTCTTCCTGAAGCATAATGGATCATTTTTTTTAATCAATATGGAGACCACTGTTTTAAGTAAATCATCATGTTGTCTGCAGATAGGGATAGCTTGAGGTCCTCTTGCTCTCGAGTAATATACTTTGTATGTATGGTTATTTACGTGTTGTCTTCCTAAGTAGAATGTAAGCTCCTTGAGGGCAGAGACAATTTTAAGAACATTTTCCTTATATCTCTAGTTTCCACCATAGGCTCTGGCACATGGTAGGTGCTTAATAGCTAAATGTTTGTTGACTGATTGAACATAGTAGGTGCAGAATAAATAAATGTTGACTACCACTCAGAATCTAGAAATAGTGCCCATTCCACTTCATAAGAATGAAAATAATCTAGAATTATGGAAAAGTGGCCATTCAAATCACAGTAGAAACTATGTCTTTTATTTATTTTTGTGTCATTGTTCTCACCCACTAAAAACTAAAAAACACTGAAAATGTCATGAAAATGTCAACCCATGCTTCTGTTTACTCATTCCAAAAGCAATTTGAAAGGGGCAGGACAGTCCTGGATCTTGGGGAACAGAAATTCAGCTCCCTCCCTGCCACCACCCTGCCCCACTCCTGCCCCCCACAGACAGGGTTTATTATTATACAAACCACTGGGCAACACTCAACCACATTGAACAGATACAGAGATACTTTCCTGCTTTACTACCATGACTGGATCCCAGTTCTGGTCTAAAACTCATGAAAATGAAATTGCACATATAACTGCAATCCTGATCATTGCTTCTGTTCAAACTATACCAGGGTTGGGGAACTTGTAGCCTCAAGGCCCTCTAGGTGACCCTCTAGGTCCTCAAGTGTGGCTGTGAATCCAAAATATAAAGTTTGGATTCAGTCAAAGGGTCGCACCCAAGGACCTAGAAGGCCACAGGTTCCCCAGCCCTGCATATAGACCAATTCAGAGTAGCCCAGTATTCAAATGATTGCTTTTCTTTAAAAAAAAAAAAGACCTTTTAAATCTTCCGTGTCTGTAGGTGTAACAACAATTCAGCTAGCAGCTGTTGTGGGGGTGAAAGACCAACCCAAGCCCAACAACAAGAATGCTGCCGGTGCAGGTTATTTTGATCTGCTTTACTAAGGAAAATAACATTAGGGGGTTAACAATCTTAATTCAATCCAACATATAAATGTCATTCACTTAGTTCAAGGGAAAAAACCAGCACCCTGAACTTCAGAGCAAGTAACAAACAAGTTACAAACATACACAATATAAACAGACCAAATACAATTCATAGTCACCAAGAAACCATCAACATCTGGGTTGATGAGCCAGGAGGCTCTTAGAGTGGCTGCCTAGAGTCACACCAACACTCCTCCAGGAGTGAGAGCCTCAAGCAAATAGCTCTGTTCTCTCTCTTTATACTGTCATTGTACGTCATCAAACATTATCTGAGCCACCAGAACTTAGCTGCATAGTATTGACTTTGGTCTTAGCAACTCCCCTTAGGGCTCTTGAGGGCTTCAAGCCCACATGGGTTTAGTATGTAGTAAATGGGGATTTGGGCCTGGGGCTTTGTACCTAGTAAGGCTCAATCAAAGACAATTAATTTAGCATTCTAAAACAGTAAAAAAAAGTCCCAACTTAATTAATATTACAATAGGACAACACGGAGCACCATGATCTCAGAAGAAATCAAGAATCACTGCTGGGGCAGTCGCCCATAGGTCAAAGGTGGATGGTAGGCCTGAGTAGACTGCATAAGAAAAATGCCACAAATGGCATTATCGAAGATATGTACAACTGGAAAAGGAGAAGGGTTAATCATATAATGAGAATGAGGCAGAGAAGACAAGTCCACCACGGGTACATCGTCAAACACGAAATACTAAAAGAACTGAGGGAGGGTCTCTTTGGAGGACTTACAGATCTCTGAGATATGGACAAGAGTTACCAAGACTAACAAGGTGTAAATGAATTCTGAACTACATCAATGGAAGAAGTGCTCAGCCGTCGGGCCATGGAGGCATCATCTTTCTTCACAGTACTTGAGACTATTAAATTCACGTATTTGTTAGCTGCTATTCAACTTCAATTTTCGTTTTTTGTGTTTGATATAGCAGCCAGGCAAATGTGGAAATTCAAAACTTAACAACATGGTACGCTGTAAAGAGTACTGGGCACGGAGTCTGGGTTTGGAATCTAGGCTTCTAGCCTCATTAGTTGTATGACCCTGAGCAAATTACTTCATCTCTCCAAGCCTCAGTTTCCTTATCTGTAAAATGGGTGTGATACTTGCACTACCTACATCACAGGGTTGTGTTAAGGAAAATGATTTGTGAACATTAAATTGTCATAGAAATGTGAATTATTAGCAAATAGCAGCTATGCAAAATCTAAGCAAATGGTACTAAAATGCAGGCAGCAAGCAATTAGGTAAACACACACACATACACACACACACACACACACATGTCTGTCTTAATTTACAAAAGAGTTTGTCTTCCAAAAGTTCATTTGTAAGGAAAGTAACCTCTTTTTTTTTTTTTAGTTGTGAGCAGAGACGCTTACCCATTCCCCACAAATAAGTGTCTTCCCTGCTTGCTCTGTTATCATCTGAAATTCCTATAACCGGAAATAAAGTCTTTCGTTTTATGATTAGGAAAAAAAAAACAAAACTTAAAAATGCAAGTATCTGAGAGAGAGTAAACATTAGTGCCGATCTTGTGTTCTTAATCTTTTTGCGTTATGGATACCTTTGGTGGTCTGGTAAAGCATGGGAACTCTTCCAAATAACTTTTTTAAATGAACAAAATAAAATTCATAGCATTACAAAGGAAATCAAATCCATTGAAATATAGTTGTCAACATATTAAAAAAACTCACCAATATCAGGTTAAGAACTCCCTAAAATGTTAGTTAAAATGTGAGCTAGGCCTGGTCCTCTTTTATTTTGGTGGGTAGAGCTGAGCAAGTAGAATGGTACTAGGTAGGGGAGGCAATAAATTGAAGGGGACCGAGGGTGCCTTTAGACAACAAAGACAAATTGCCAACTTCAAAGTTTTGCCAAGAGAAGACTGATTTAGATTCTTCTGCCTATAGAACAGTCTTAATGTGGATTAAAGAGGCTTTTGAGGACTTTGGGAGTTTATGTCACTTGCAAACATAGTTCCTGCTAAGACAATATCCAAGACTTTTAAATTCATGCAATTTATAGCCTACATATAATCAGTAGTCCATAGAGTGAGATGTATCTTAGCAGGAACTATGTTTACAAGTGACATAAATCCCCAAAGCCCTCAGAAACCTCTTTAATCCATAATGTACCATAGATGAACTATGGTACTACCCCATCCTTGGGGGGTTCAGACAGTTTCTGGTACTTGTTGCTCCTGCCGGGATCCGGCAGGAAATTGAGAAGATTTTGTCTGGGCCTGAAGCTCTAAGGGACTCCCAGCCATGGAGCTCAGAAAGAAACCTTGTTTTACTTACCTATGGATTCCCATTTGCAAGGAATTCTGAATTCTACAAAGTAGTCCTTTCACAATGACCCTGGGAGGTAAGCAAGCCAAGTACAATTCCCATTTTGCAGACGACTTCTTAGAAACATATTCACCTTTACAATACTGATAACCTGAGTCAGATTATCTTGGTCAGACATTCACCCATTCACTCAACATTCATTGGGCTTTGTGGGGAAGTGACTTAAGGCACTTTTTTCATCACAAAACTGTGGTCCCTGATTTGATCTTAATATAGCTAAGTCTTGGCTATATCAAGGAAACAGGAATTCGTGAGGCTATTTCACAATAGCTGCATCTCTGGATTATGGGGCTACTCTATCCATATGTAACTGGGGCCTAGCCAATTAAACTCAATTCTCAGAGCGTATATAATGTGCTCTGCCTAATGCCAGCCCATATGGAAGAAGCTAGGGAGACTGATTCCAGGAAGACATACTAGAATTTAATGAAAGCACCCCCACCCCCACTCTCCAATTTGGAGTTTGTGCAGACATTCTGTTACTTCTTCTGCTCTGTTAACCATGGGTTGAAGAGATTGATTGTTGATTGGTTGCTTAGCTGGAACTGGGGTACAGTTAAGAGGCACTAACCAACCAAAGCAAGAGTCTTACTCTTCCTCATGCCTGCCTAGCTGCTGTTTGGATTAGAGACATAGTTCTATAAGCTTCTGAGTGGAGACTTGTCTCAGGCCCTCCTCATCTGAGATGGCCCATGGATATGGGCCTCTCTTTGCCTTTTTCCATTTTTTTACTTTCCCACTTTTAGTATTCAAAATAACTACCTCCTAAGGAGCTTAGACAGGGCAAAATGGCAAGGCACAGGAAGTTTAGGAGCAGGATCCATGCCAGGATTTGCTGGATACTGAGGATCAAAGATAGACTCCTACTTGACCCAACCCAACAGTAGCAAAGGGGAGTTATGCTGCCCTGGGAAGTGAACTTTGGTGAGGTGGGGGAAAAACAGGGATCAACAGCTATGTAGAAATTAAGTTGTAGCTGAGCCCACTCTCCCTAGGGATTGAAGTAGTATTTGGGAGAGTGTACCCCCAAGTATTGGGGGAAATGTTTGTAACTTCTGTCCCTGCATCATCTTCTCAGTAAATATCTCTTTGTTAAAGCTAATGGATGTTAATTGGTTAGATGAAATTGAGATTCCAGGGTGAAGTTAGGATGATAGAGTCCTATTCTCCCATACCCCCCACAACTCTTCCTCCAAATAGATTTAGAAAACACACTAGACTGAGTCTTGATTAGGTAATTCAAGGAAAAAATCATAGTGAAATTATAAATCTCATAATGAAGATTTTTTAGTAAGATTATAAATTAAAAATCATTGGGAGACAAAGAGAAAGGTCCGCAGACACTAGGAATGGGATCTAGCCAGAAATGGCCAGCCTTTCAACACAGGGAAAGGCTATGTACCAGGCTAAGATGAGGTCTTGCACATAGAGCCTACATGTATCTAGGGTGCAGAAATAGAAGCAAACTAGCAGCTCTGTTGTTTACTACCCAGTGCTTACTATGTGCCAGGCACTGTATTAATCACTTTACAAATATCATCTTATTTGATCCTCGAAGCGGCCCTAGGAGGTAGGTGCTATTATTATCCCCATTTTACACTTGAGGAAATTCAGGTAGACAAGGGTCAAGTGACTTGCCCATGGTCACACAGATAGACCTGCTTGAGTCTGGATTTGAACATAGTTCTTCCTAACTTCAGGTCCAGTACTCTTGCTCCTCCTGTCTGTTCCTGGAGAGGGGCTGGACTTGTCATTCCACTGATATATAGAACTCCCAAATAAGGAAAATCCCTCTACCAAAGTATCTAGGAAGAAAGAACTCAAATACCACGGAGCCATAGTCAGGATCACACAGGGTTTAGCAGCCACCACTATGAAGGAGCTGAGAGCTTGGAGTGCAATATTTCAGAAGACTAAGGATATAGGCTTACAATCTAGAATAATTGACCTAGAGAAAGTATAATCCTACAGCAGAAAAACTGTATCATTGATGAAATAGAGGACTTCCAAGCATTTCTTATGAAAAGATCAGTATTGCATAGAAACTGTGAAGCACAAACACAGCAATCAAGAGAAATACAGGTAAACATGAGGGAACAATCATAAGTGACTAAATGAGGACAAATTGTTTCCAATCCAATATTGAGAGATGATACATGTATCACCTTAAAACTCTATCATCATGAGAGGTCATAAATGGAGTCTAATTAGACAGAGGGTCTGAGAGCAGTTCCATTATGTCTTAATGATCTTAAAAGAAGAACAGAGAAAGAGAGGAAAGAGGAATACACTAGAGGAGGTAAGAGAGAGAAAGATAAGGGGAAATCTACAGAAGAAGTCTACACAAACAAGGAGTTAAGAGGGGTGAGAGTGGGTAACACAAACCTCACTCATCTGAACTAGTCAAAAGATGGAAGAAAACATACAAACACATATATTTGGGTACAGAAGTACATTTCACTCAATAGGGAAACAGGAGGGAAAGAAGAGACGAGGGATTAAAAGAAGCAATTTAAGCAACACAAACTCTGAAGAGGTACAAAAATATTTGTAACTCTTTTTGTGGTGGTAAAGAATTGGAAACTAAGGGCATGCACTTCAATTGGGCAATGGTTGAACAAATTATGACATTTTAAATGTGATAGAAAACTATTTTTGTGTAAGAAATCATAAAGGAGATGGTTCCAGAGAAATCTGGGAAGACTTGTATGAAAAATGCAGAGTGAAGTGGGTATAAGCAGGATAATTTATACAATGTCAACAATATTGTAGAGACAACTTTCAAGAAGCCAGGGCCAGGCTTCTTCTATTACACTTTTGGTTATTCTTTCTTTTTTTCCTTCCTTGTCCATTTCCTAGTGCCTTGAAGTGGGTATTCAGTATTCTGCCCTTGGCACTCCTCTCTATAATCTTTCCCTTGATAATCTTACTTGCATGAGTTCATGGCTTCATTTAGCACCTCTGTGTAGTTACCTCTCAAATCTACAAGCCCTAACCTCTCTCCTGAGCTCTAGAACCGTGTTTCTGGTCACCTTCAGGATCTTCCCCTTTGCATGTTCCACTAGTACTTTAAACTTAACATATAGAAAATTCAGCCTTATGATCTTTGCTCCAAAACCTGCCCTGCTTTCTAATTTTATATTATTTCTGTCATTGGTGCCATCATTTCCTCAGACTCCCATATTTTAAAACATTGATTTCTTTAAACACTTCTTTCTCCCTTTTTCTTCTTATTGAATTGTTACTGAATCTCATTAGTTTCCACTCCAGTATTACTAAGTATTGAATTCCCTTCCCACTGCCACTATCGTAGCTAGCACAAAGCCTCATTACTACCTTGCCTGAACTATTGGAATAGCTTCTTACTGGCTCCATCTCTCTATTGTTTCTCCTGTTGATTCTTCATTAGTAATACCATCAGATTAATTTTATTTATTGTCATGCCATCCTTTGCTAAAAACCCTTCAATGGTTCCCTGTTGCTTACTGAGTAGTTTTAATTCTTTATCCTGGCATTCAAAACTTTCCACATTCTTAGATCATTCTACCTAGCCAGTTCCTCTTGTTCTCTCCCTTATGTATATACTTTATGACCCAACCAAAGTAGACTATTCACTGCCATTGCTAAATACCCATATTTTACAAGCCTCTATATCCTTGTTCATGCTGATCCTTATGCCTGCAATTACTATTTACTATTAAACTCTTCCTATCTTTTAAAGTCCAGCATTAAAGTTGTTTATTCTGCGTTCCTTTAAGTCACTAATGACCTTTTCCCTTTTGAATCTCTTTACTTGTGTCTTTTGTGGACTTACATATTATGCTTACATGCATATGTGTCTTTCCCCTGACTTAAGTTCCATTAGATTAGAAAGAATTCAAATCAATTTAGGTATTTATTGAATGCCTACTATGCGCCAGGCACTATGCAGTTCCTCTGACTCCAGATTCTGAGCTCACCCCAACATATCACTTAAAAAAAGTTTTTTGTTGATAACTTTTGTTTCTTCTGTGATTATAGTTATCCCAAGTATCCTTCCCCACCCTGTCCCAGACAGTACTTCCATATAATATATAGTTGTTTTTTTTTGAGAGGGAGAAAAATCAGCATTACTGATCAGTGCATTGAAATAGCCAGAAAACATGTGTGATGTGTAACCACCTGTGGTCTTCCCACTTCCACAAAGGGGGGATGGGTTGGGGAATGTCCTCTCATATCTCTTCAATTGAGTCTTGCTTGATCTTTATAATTTGGTTACCTTTACTTTTGATTTTTTTGGTATATAGTTTTTTTTATTTTACATTGTTGCAATTATTATGTTATGTTCTTGATTCTGCTTAATTCACTCTGCATCAATTCCTATAGATCTTTCCATGCTCTGATCTGGCTATGCTGTTCAAATGCAGAACATATACTTGCCCAAAAGGGCAAGTACTACACAGAGGTCAGAAGATGTGATACAAGGACACTCTCAAGGTCTCTGTTAAGAACTTTAGAATTGGTTGTGTGACATGGGAGACACTGGTAAAGGACCACTCAGCATGGTGTGCCCATATCAGCGAAGGAGCTGTGCTCTATGAGCAAAGCAGAATTGAAATAACTCAAAAGAAATGTAAGATGTGCAGATTTAGAGATTCCACCCCAGCTGTTCACATGGACTATTTGTGCCCAACCTGTGGTAGAGTATTCTAAGCTCATATTGGTCTGATCAGACACAGTTAGATACACTCAAACCTGACTCTAGGATAGTGATGTCATTTTAGTCCTCCTTGAGAACGAAAGACAACAACCAGTAATCAGTATTTTACAATACAGTAATATTCTGTTACATTCAGTACCGTAATTTGTTTAGTTCCCCAATTGGTGGGTATCTATTTTGTTTCTAATTCCAATTCACAAAAATTGTTACTGTAAATATTTTGGTGTATATAGGGACTTTCTTGTCAGTGAATTCTTTGGACTAATGGGACTCTCAAAGAGTATAGACATTTTAGTTACTTTGTTGGCATTATTCCAAATTGCTTCCCAAAATGGTTGTACTGTTTCATAGCTCCACAAAAAATGAATGTGTACCTATTATTGTATAACCCTACTACCATTGACTATTGCCATTTTTTACAATTTTTGCCAGTTTTCAGGATCTGAGCTGAAACTTCAGGGAGTTTTTGATTTACATTTCACTTAGTATTAGTGATTTGGAGCATTCTTTCATGTGATTGTGAATACTTTGCAATTCTTTTAAAAACTGTTCATATCCTTTGGCCACTTAGCCTATTGGAAAATGGCTATTTGTCACGTATCTAGATATTTATTAATTATTTATATATCTTGTATGCCAAACATTATCAGAGAAATTTGATACAAAGATTTTTTTTCATTCAACCACTTTCCTTTATTAATGTACATTGCTTTTGCCTGTGCAGAAGCTTTTCAGTTTCATGTCATCGGAGTTGTCTTTTGTAATTGCTTCTATATCTTGTTTGGTTAAGAGTATATGTCCTACCAACAGCTGTGAGAGGTAGATGATCTGTTTGTCTTCTAATTTTTTTCATAGTCTGATCTTTAATATTAAGGTCACATATCCATCTAGATAGAATGTGTTGCAGAATGTGTTGTAAGGTATTGGTCTAAGACTACTTTCTGCCAGACTGCTTTCCAATTTTCCTAGCAATTTTTATCAAATAAGGAGTTTTTTCCTAGGTGATTTATGTTTTCTACTTTATCAAACACTGAGTTATTGAGTGCTATCGTTACTAATTCTCCCATGCCTAGTCTGTTCTATTGATCTGTCTATTATTTAACTAGTAGCAGATAGTTTTGAGCTCGAAGTCTAGGAGTGCCAAGAAATATGTATATTCTTTTGCTGTTCCATTTAGAAGATTTTATAAGTCTTTTAACTCTAAGTTCTCCAGGAATTTGTTTAGTTCCATATTTTCTCTTTTATTTATCTTTCTGTTAGACTCAGAAATATCTGCACAATGAGAAAAAGCAGCTACCTAAAATCATCGGCAAGCATTATCTGTAATTTGGATAAGATAGAAGTTTTCCAGTAAGTTTTGGAGTGAAACAAGGATGCCCAATATCATCAACATCATTCAATATTGTACTAGAAATACTGGCAATAGCAGTAAGAGAAGAAAAAAGAAATTGAAGGAATCAGAACAAACAACAAAAGCTATCTCTTTAGGCAGACAAGAAGATGGTATAGTTGGAAGATCCTAATGATTCAACTAAAAAATTAGTTAAAACAATAAATAATTTAAATAAAGCAGCAGGATGTAAAATAAACCCATGTAAATAATCAACATTTCTATAGATCACCAAGAAAGCCCTGCAAGAAGAGATAGTAGGAGATATTTCATTTCAAATAACCACAGACAATATAAAATACCTTGGAGTATACTTGCCAAGACAAACCCAGGAACTATATGAACATAATTATAAAATGTTTTTTATATAAATGAAGTCAGATTTAAATAATTGGAGAAATATTAGTTGTTCCCTGGTGGGTCAAGCCAATATAATAACAATGGCAATTCTTTTTTTTTTTTTAAATGCAATTTATTTATTTAACATATTTTTTTTTCAGCATTGATTTTCACAACATTTTGAATTACAAATTTTCTCCCCATTTCTACCCTCCCCCCCACTCCAAGATGGCTTATATTCTGGTTGCCCTGTTCCCCAGTCAGCCCTCCCCTCTATCACCCCCCTCCCCTCTCATCCCCTTTTCCCTTCCTTTCTTGTAGGGCAAGATAAATTTCTACACCCCATTGCCTGTGTATCTTATTTTTTAGTTGCATACAAAAACTTTTTTTGTTTTTGAACATCTGATTTTAAAACTTTGAGTTCCAAATTCCCTTCCCTCTTCCCTTCCCACCCACCCTCCCTATGAAGTTGAGCAATTCAACCTAGGCCACACATGTATTATTATGTATAACCCTTCCACAATACTCATGTTGTGAAAGGCTAACTACATTTTGCTCCTTCCCAACCCATCCCGCTTTATTGAATTTTCTCCCTTGACCCTGTCCCCTTTCCAAAGTGTTTGTTTTGATTACCTCCACCCCCATCTGCCCTCCCCTCCATCATCCCCCTACCTTTTATTTTTTTTTATCTTCCTCCCTCTTCTTTCCTGTGGGGTAAGATACCCAACTGAGTATGTATGGTATTCCCCCTCAGGCCAAATCTGATGAGAGCAAGGTTCACTCATTCCCCCCTCACCTGCTCTCTCCCCTCCTCCCACAGAACTGCTTCCTCTTGCCACCTTTATTTGAGATAATCCACCCCATTCTATCTCTCCCTATCTCCCTCTCTCAGTATGTTACTCTCTCATCCCTTAATTTCATTTTATTTCTTTTAGATATCTTCCCTTCATCTTCAACTCACCCTGTGTCTGCTCTCTCTCTTTTACATATATATATACATATATACATACATAAACACATATATATATACACATACATACATATACACATAGATATATACATACATACACATTCACTTATATATATACATTAACATATATATACATATATATATACATATATATGGATATTCCCTTCAACTACCCTAATACTGAGGTCTCATGAATCATACTCATCATCTTTCCATGTAGGAATGTAAACAAAACAGTTCAACTTTAGTAAGTCCCTTGCAATTTCCGTTTCTTGATTACCTTTTCATGCTTTTCTTGATTCTTCTGTTTGAAAGTCAAATTTTCTATTCAGTTCTGGTCTTTTCACTGAGAAAGCTTGAAAGTCCTCTATTTTATTGAAACTCCATATTTTGCCTTGGAACATGATACTCAGTTTTGCTGGGTAGGTGATTCTAGGTTTTAATCCTAGCTCCATTGACCTCCGGAATATTGCATTCCAAGCCCTTCGATCTCTTAATGTAGAAGCTGACAGATCCTGGGTTATTCTGATTGGGTTTCCACAATACTCAAATTGTTTCTTTCTGGCTGCTTGCAGTATTTTCTCCTTGATCTGGGAGCTCTGGAATTTGGCAACAATATTCCTAGGAGATTTCTTTTTGGGATCTATTTGAGGAGGCGATCGATGGATTCTTTCAATTTCTATTTTGCCCTGTGCCTCTAGAATATCAGGGCAGTTCTCCTTGATAATTTCCTGAAAGATGGTATCTAGGCTCTTTTTTTGATCATGGCTTTCAGGTAGTCCAATAATTTTTAAATTATCTCTCCTGGATCTATTTTCCAGGTCAGTGGTTTTTCCAAGGAGATATTTCACATTGTCTTCCATTTTTTCATTCCTCTGGTTCTGTTTTATAATATCCTGGTTTCTCATAAAGTCACTAGCTTCCACTTGCTCCAATCTAATTTTTAAAGTAGTATTTTCTTCAGTGGTCTTTTGGACCTCCTTTTCCATTTGGCTAATTCTGCCTTTCAAGGCATTCTTCTCCTCATTGGCTTTTTGGAGCTCTTTTGCCATTTGAGTTAGTCTGTTTTTTAAGGTGCTGTTTTCTTCAGTGTATTTTTCAGTATTTTTTTGGGTCTCCTTTAGCAAGTCATTGACTTGTTTTTCATGGTTTTCTCGCATTCTTCTCATTTCTCTTCCCAATTTTTCCTCTACTTCTCTAACTTGCTTTTCCAAATCCTTTTTGAGTTCTTCTATGGCCTGGGGCCAGTTCATGTTTTTCTTGGAGGCTTTGGTTGTAGGCTCTATGACTTTATTGTCTTCTTTAGGCTGTATGTTTTGGTCTTCTTTGTCACCAAAGAAAGAATCCAAAGTCTGAGACTGAGTCTGGGTGCGTTTTCGCTGCCTGGCCATATTCCCAACCCACTAACTTGACCCTTGAGTTTTTCAGTGGGGTATGACTGCTTGTAGACTTACGAGTTCTATGTTCTACGTTTGGGGGGGAGGTGCCAGCTCTGTCAGAGCCGCACTCCTCCTTCCCCAAGGACCCCCAGTCCAGACTGGACTTAGATCTTCAGCAGGCTGTTGCACTCCTGCTCTGATCCGCCACTTAATTCCTCCCACCAGGTGGGCCTGGAGCCGGAAGTAACAACAGCTGTAGCTGCCCCACCTCCGCTGCCCCCGGGGCTGGAAGCAGAACCGCGAACTCCTTCCACTCCCGCAGCTTTTCCCACTAACCTTCTCCGCAACAATGGCAATTCTACCTAAACTAATCTACTTATTCAGTGCCATCCCAATTAAACTACCAAAAAGTTATTCTAATATCCTTTAATAAATCCCTTTTGGACTGTAAAAAATATTCTATTGAGCTAGAAAAAATAATAATTCATTTGGAAGAACAAAAAGTCAAGAATATCAAAGGAATTTAATGAAAAAAATGTGAAGGAAGGAGGTCTACCAGTACCAGATCTTAAATTGTATTATAAGGTGGTAATTATCAAAATTATCTGGTACTTGCTAAGAAATGGAATGATGGATAAGAATTAAACAGGTATATAGTACACAGTAGCAAATGAGTATAATCACCTCATGTTTGATTAATGCAAAGATCTAAGCTTTTGGGATCAAACTCAGCAAAAGTTGCTGGGAAAACTGGAAAGCAGTCTGACAGAAACTAGGTATAGACCAATATCTTACACAATTTACCAAGATAAGGTCAAAATGGACACATGACCTAGACACAAAGACAGATATCATAAGTAAATAAAAGGAGTATGAAACATTGCATATCAGATTTACAAATAAGGAGGATTTATAAATAAATAAGAGATAAAGAGCATTGTGGGATATAAAATTGATTACATTAAATTAAAAAGGTTTTATACAAATAAAACCAATGTAGTCAAGATTAGAAGGAAAGCAGAAAACTGAGGGATAAAAATTTTATAGCAGGTTTCTTAGAAACTTAGAAGCTTCATATCTCAAATATATAGAGAGCTGAGTTAATTTTATAAAAATATAATGCATTCCCCTACTGATAGATAAATAATCAAAAGATATGAACAGGTAGGTTTCAGAAGAAGAAATCAAAGCTATGTATAGTCATATAAAATGCTCTAAATCATTATTGATTAGAGAATTATAAATTAAAACAACTCTGGGGTATTGCCATCTCACACCTATCAGATTAGCTACAAAGGGGAAAATGACAATTGTTAGAAAGTTATAAAACTTTGTATACCCTTCCACCCAGCAATACCTCTATTAGGTCAGTTTCCCAAATTGATCAGGGGAAAAAAAGAAAAAAACCCTACCTGTTCTAAAATATTGATGACAGCTCTCTTTGTGGTAGCAAAGAGCTGAAAATTGAGGTTTTGCTCATCAGTTGGAGAATGGCTGAATAAGTTGTGGCCTATGATCATGATGGAATACTACTGTGCTATAAGAAATGACAAGCAGGTTGATTTTAGAAAAGCATGGAAAGGCTTGCATGAAATAATGGAAGATTCATTTTATAGACTGGGATTCATAACAGGACAGTGACTTACCTAAGGTTACAGAGATATTAAGTAGCATTAAGACAGACCACTCAAACTGAGTGGTCTTTTCGTCGAGATTACATTATGGCATCTCACCCACCTCCTTTTATATCTGGTGGCAATATTTATGATTCCATTATTAGGAAACACACACAAATAGGGGAGGGATCTGTGATTTTTGTCAGCATGGGGAACTCCCTTTGTAGGAACCCATGTGACGATTTAGAGCTGGAAGGACCTCAGAAGCCATCTAGTTCAACCCCATTTATAGACAAGGTAACTCGCTTAAAATCAATAAGTAGTAAGTACCATAGGCGAGAGTTGCTTGAAGTACATTAGAGACAGCCTGGACAGGTAGGTGGTGTAATAGCCAGAAAGCTGGTTCTGGAATCAGGAAGATCTGAATTCAAGTCCAGCCTCAGACACTGAGTAGCTGTGTGACAGGAAGCAAGTCACTTAACCTCCACCTGCCTTAGTTTCCTTAACTGTAAAATAAGGCTAATAGTAGCACCTCCCCCCTAGGGTTGTTGTGAGGATGTTTGTAAAGCGCTTCATGAACATTAAAGCACCATATAAATGCTAGCTATTATTATTATTATTATTATTAGAGGTTAAGTACCTGTGCTGAGGGTCACATGACTAAGAAACATCCCAGGTGGATTTGAACTCAGGCCTTCTTGAATCCAAGCTCAACACTCTAGCAATGCTGCCTCTACCTATATTTCCACTGGGAAACACAAACTGACCAGCAAGGTTGTTTCCTACCACAAGGCTCATAGTGTCCAATGACAAGATGTTACGGTATTTCTTCTGGTGTTTTCTTCGGAGGCCTTCATATGTGGTTTGCTGTGTCCTGAGAACATATTTTACTCAATCTAGTTATGGGGTAGGGCAGATAGTCTGACCCCTAACTTTATAATTTGTCTCATCTTTTTGTGTGGTGTTATGAGAACAAAGGGCTGGGTGTATCAGCAGGAAGCCATGGTATAGGGAGGACCATCAATGGAGGAGTGTGGTCATTTAGTAAAGGCTCCAGAATGGCCATGAAGAAATAGAACCATCAGAGAGCATGGGTATCTGAATGAATGAATAAATGAACAAATGAATGAATGAATGAATTTATTAAGCATTTACTATGTGCCGAACACTGTGTTAAGCCCTAGGGATACAAATACGAAAGCAAAATCTGTTCCCTCAGGGGTTGACATTTTAATGGAGGGAGGCCATGCATATAGAGGAATGGTGGCCAGGGAGGGATATTTCGGATGGAAAATTCTCATGAAGGTTAAAAGGAACCCTCAGGGAATATGCTGACTGCCATTTTTAGAAGCAATGGCAGAATTTAGTTAATTCCACAGTTGGAAAGGGTATAGGAGATAAGAGTCCTCTTGTCCAAGTAATTGGGGGGGGGGGCGGCGGGGCTAGTAGCTGAAGCCAAGACTAGATGTAGTGGGTGCTGGAGGCAACCACTAATGGGAGGTAGTGGGAGGGAATGGGTCAGGGCAGGAGTTTCTGGCATGAAAGGATTAAGTCCTCTAGGGCTTGGTTTCTTAAACTTATGGAATGGAGATTTCTGGGAGTCTGAAAATGAGTTAAAGATACAAGAACAGCAATAAGTTTGAAACTGTATCCTTCAGGAAATATAGGCAAAAGGCTTTCCTGCTTTCACTAAAATAGCAATTTGACAAACATTTATTAAGCACCTACATATGCCAGGCAGGTAGCCAGGTAGTAGCTAGTAACACAGTGGATAGAGTGGGGGCCTGGAGTCAGGAAGACTCATCATCCTGAGTGCAATTCCAGGCTCAGATACTTACTAGCTGTGTGACCTCGGATAAGTCACTTAATCCTGTTTGCCTCGGTTTCCTCATCTGTCAAATGAGCTGGAGAAGGAAATGGCAAACCACTCCACTGCTGCTGCCAAGAAAACCCCAAATGGGGCCATGAACATCTGGACACAGCTGAAAACCACCAAACAACAATAATAAAAAATGTGCCAGGCACTGTACTAAGCACTGAAGGTACAGACAAAAAAACCCAAAATAGTCCTTGCCTACCTTCTCCTGGGGGAGACAAACATGTACTCGATTAATTATGTACAATACAGATTCAAAATAAATACAGGAGGGATGAAACATTAACAATTAGGAGCAATCAGAAAGGCCTCTTGGAGAAGGTGACACTCACTAGCCTTCAAGGGATTTGGAGATTCCAAGAGGGAGCATGAGAAAGCCATGCATTCCAGCCACAGGGTATACACATACACATTCATACTTTTACTGCTGTTAAGCTTGAACTCCTCCAGTGGTCTGAAGAAGATCTCCCTCCATCAAACATACCCAGATAGGTCTTGATACCATCAGAGTCTTCTAAGGTACTATAGCTTCTGGATAGAAAACTAGACAATGCTTTCTCCAGCTTCTGTGCACTGCTTTGAGCTAGCTCTCATACCTAGAATGCCCTTCTTCTCCTACAGGGTCATCTTTCAGAATCCTTCTCTTCCTACAAGGCTCAGTTCAGGGGCTCCCTCCCCCATGACACCTTCCTTCCTTAATTCCCTCTCTCCCCCAAATGTTCACTCCCTTATCAAATTGTCTGGTGTCGCCTTTGTGTGTTATAAACATTGCCCATTGGGCAGTGGAATCGTGGCTTGAACCACCCAAGGAGCAAAAAGGGCCAGCTACAAAGTGTTCCCTTGTTGCCACTCTCAATGCAGATAGCAACATTGGCTCATATTCTTACAGTCCTTTAACATTTACAAAGCACTTCTCTCACTATAATCCTGTATAAGGTGGGTAGGACAAATATTATCCTCATAGATGAGGAAAAAGTATAGGAATCAGGACTCGAACCCAGTTCTCATTCAATTATTCCCCATGCGTTTATCAAGCACCTCATATCTGCCAGGCACAGTACCAGAAGCCAGGAATGCAGAGACAAAAATGAAACAGTCTCTGACCTCAAGAAGCTTAAATTCTACTCAGAGGGGAGTATCTGTTGTTGTTCAGTTGTTTTCAGTCATGTCTGACTCTTCATGACCCCTTTTGGGGTTTTCTTGGCAGAGACACTGGAATGGTTTGCCATTTCCTTCTCCAGCTCATATTACAGATGAGGAAACTGAGGCAAACAGGGTTAAATGATTTGCCCAGGATCACATAGCTAGTAAGTGTCTAAGGCTAGATATGAACTCAGGAAGATGAGTCTTCCTGACTCCAGGCCTGGCGTTCTATCTACTGTGTCACCTACCTGCCCCAAGGGAATATATAGAAAACTGAAGATAAAATACAAGCAAGGCAATTTCAAAAAAGACAGTACAAGCAGAGGAAACTAAGAGAGGCTTCCTGAAGGAGGTGGCACCCAGAGATGAACAAATTTTATTTTATTTTGTCTGGACCTGTGATTTTCTTGGTGTAGGGGGACTTCTAGCAAGAAAACCTCCTCCTCAGAAACAGATCTGCAGCTGGGCTGCAATTTACCATTTTAGAGAGTTGCCTAGGAAAGGTCCAGGCACTTGAAGGGCCTTTCCTCAAGATCACAGTCAGAATATATCAGAGGCATGACTTGGACTTTTTCAAGGTCTTTTAGACTCCAAAGGCAAACGTCTATCTGCTACACCATGCTGTCTCTCTATACCTGTCACCTTCAGGCAGCTATGGGGCACAGTGGATAGAGCACTGGGCCTGGAATCAGGAAGACCTGAATTCAAATGTGACCTCAGATACTTACTAGCTGTGTGACCCTGAGCAAGTCACTTCACCGTGTTTGCCTCAGTTTCCTCATCTGTCAAATGAGCTGGAGCAGGACATGTCAAGCCGTGCTAGTATTTTTGCCAAGAAAGTCCCAAAAGGCCTCACAAAGAGTTAGATACAATTGAAAAGACTAAACAACAACAAAAGCCACCAGAAGGGGCCTCAACTCTGCTTGGGGGTGGTGGGTGGATTATGTTATGATCCCACCCACACACAACCAAAAGAGATTAAATTTAATTGGAAATTTAAATTTTTGCTAAGCCAAACTTAAAGTAGCATCTTTTAGGCACATCCCATAACCTGTAGCCATAACATCCTATGTTCCCAGAGTTTAAGCCTACCATCATTTTATTCGATTGTTTCCTGGATAATCGTAAGGCTGCAGTATGAACTGATTACTTTGATTTGGTCATTTAAAGTAGGAGTCCAATTATCGCAATTTTTCTTTATCTTTATTCAAGACTAATTTCCTTCCCCTTCCAGTTGTGATAAACAGCTCCCAGCTGTTTTTGAAACATTTTAACTCTCAGCCCAGACTAAATAAACGGTGGATTACTAAAAGATGGCCCGTCAGGCCTGCACATAAAAGGTTGATTTAAAAGTTATTTGACTTATATAACAATTTTCTTTATTATCCAGCCTTCAAAGAGTCACAAAGCTTCTGTTTCTATGCACTTTGGAGATGATGCAAAAGTAATGATATTAAAATGTGGCAGGAAGCAAAGGACCGGGCAATAAAAAAAGGTATTGGGCTTTTTTTAATACAATCCAGTGAGAAAGTGTATCTGTCAACCTTGCAGTGTGGCCAGCTCTTCCCAATATAAATAGTTTAATTTCAAAATTTCTTTGTTTTCTGTCTCTGATCACAGTTTAATGACACTATACAAATGGGGGCTAAAAGAAGACCCCTGATCTTAGAGCCACTCTGAGAAGCTTTTGCCTCAATTACTTTTAGGATGTTTATATTTTCATATATTTTATTATAATTGCATGTGTTTTAATATATTTGCATATATTTATACTTTTAGCATGTTTATGCTCTTCACATGCTCTTCAATCCAGCTTTGAGTTGGTTAGGCTTTTTCCTATAACAAATTATACTTCTACTATAGCTGTAGGTCATTAAAAAAATTCATTCACTTGTTTATATGTTCTTTTTAACTCATTACCCAACTGTTCCCTATATGACTCTCTGAACCCCAATTTCTCCCCCTGCTAAATGAAGAGGCTGAAGTAAAATTCTGTCCAGATCTTAATGCTATGATTCTAATATCCTCTAAGTCTCAAATCATATTTTGATGGAGCATTCATTGTAAACATGAAGAATCTAATTTTTCTATTAGGACTAGGGGGGAGCTGTGATTTCATTAGTATACGGAACTTCCAGGTAAGAAAATGGTGCCAAACACACAACACTCTTGCATGAAGCCTAAAACATATTAAAATGTAATTGGGAAATATTCAATAAAATAAGTAAAAAATACAATACAATATAGATAACATTATATTTAAAACTAAATTAATATGTGATCACAGGGATCCTTACATAAGGATTAGTGGTCTCTTTTCTATTGGAGTTTGACACCACTGGCCAAGCTCTCTAAGGAGTTGAATGATTTGCCCAGGATCACCCAGATCCTCCTGGTTTCACAGTCAGATCTCTATCCACTAGGTCACAGTGCCTGATTTTCCTGTTAGTGGTACTTATATCACACAAGAGCTAAAATATGCTGCCATTTAAATGTGGTGGTTTGAGCATAATTTAAGTAGGTATAACTGGGCATGGTGGCACATGCCTATAATTCCTGCTGTTGCCGGAGGCTAAGGCTGGAGGATCTCTTGACCTTAGGAGTTCTGAGCTACAGAGGGTTAGATCGATTGGGTGTCCTCTAATGGAGGAGACAATATGAACATCAAGAGATCTGTACAAGAGACATACAGAGTAGATCAAAGATAAACTTAGAAGGGAAGGGAAGAAGCATTCATTAGGCATTTACAATACACCAGGCACTGTGCTAAAGTGTCTTGGAGATATTTTCTCATTTGACCTTCCTGATAACCTCAGGAGGTAGATATCATTACTATTTATGGTTGAAAAATTCAGGCAAACAGAGGTTAAGTGACTTGCTTAGAGTCACACAGCTAAAGTATCTGCGGTCAAATATGAATTCATTAGTCTAGGGAACTTCCAGGTAAGAAAAGGGTGTCAAACCCCAAATCTAGGCCAGGGCTCTATCTACTGCACCACCTAGCTGCCTCCAAAGAAGGCACTAGTGGCTTTGGAAACTGGGAAAAGCCAGCTGTATAGTGTGGCACCCGAGAGCCACATTTAAGGAAGGACATTCATAATCTCTAGAGTATCCACAGGAAGGCAACCAGAATGATGAACTGGTTGAAGGAATTGGGGATGTTTAGTTCAGAGGAAATGTGATCATTGTATTAAAGTATTTAAATGGCTATGTGGAAGAGAGAATATACTTGTTTTTTTCTTGGTCTTGGAAGGCAGCACTAAGAACGTTGGCTAGAAATTACAAAAAGTCAGATTTAGACTTGATGCCAAACAATTCGAGCTATCCAAGACTAGAATGGGTTGTTTGGAGTGTGAAGTAGGGTGGTTTACCCCATAACATAAATCATCAAAGACTGTTTGACCACTTGCTGGAAATGTGGTACAGAGAAATCTTGTTCAGTTGGACTAGATGACCAATCCCCTTCTAACTTGGAGGTTCAGCTTATCAACATGTATGTTGTATCCCCTTGATTAGAATTCAGTAGCCTTCTCACCCTGGAGATGCCTCCACCCTATGGTTCTCTGTTCTGACTGGTGAGTCCCTGACCTCCATTGCATGAGGTTCCCCGGCCATGTTCACTTAACTCTTACATCCATTCCTCACCATCTGGCCTTTTCCACTTCCTCCCCAGAAGGCTTGCTCCCTTCCCCTTTTTGTTTTGCCTTCCCCTGGAAGCAATTGCTTTTTCTGCCTCTGTTCCTATCCCCAGTGCTTAGCATAATGTCTGACACAAAGTAAGCACTTAACAAATGCTTTATCTATCTAGAAGGTAAGCTCCCTGAAGGCAAGGATTATTTTATTTTTTCTTTGCAGGCTTGCACCTAGCAAATTGCTGGACACAAGGTAGGTGCTTAATAAATGTTTACAAAACTGAACGTTGAATTCAGTGGCTCTGAAAACTACCAACATAGATGTTATCTTCATGGGTGAGATTGCAATTCAGTTATATATTTCCATGTTTCCTTTTTCCCCACTTAATAGTACAGGGTGTTCCTAAAGTCTGAATACATAGGCAAAAATGTGTATTTTCAACAAATGAAATGAATGAAATTTTCAACCACATTTTATTTAATTGGAATATTAACAAATAACATCTTCAATATGATTTCCATCATTTGTGACGCAAAGGTTGATGTGCTTTGCAAGATTCACGTGAACTCGATGCAATAACTCCACATTGCCATCAAGTTTCTTATGTGTCCAGATTTTAGGGACACCCTGTATTTTATTTTTTCCAATTACCTGTAATGATAGTTTTTAACATTCACTTTTATAAGATTTTGAGTTCTAAGTTTTTTTCTACCTCCATCCCCTTCCTCCTCCAGAAGATGGCATGCAATCTGACATGGGTTATACACATTTTATCATATTAAACATATTTCCACATTAGTCATGTTGTGAAAGAAGAATCAGAACAAAAGGGGAAAACCACAAGAAAGAAAAAAACAAAAAAAGAGAGAATAATATGCTTCGATCTGCATTCAGTATGTCTTTTCATCTTATGTGACTTTGTGACCTACCTATATCTTCCTCTTTCTCTCTCTCTGTCTCTCTCTCATATTACATAAATATATACATATATGTACATATTTCAGGTATTACATACGTAAGCATGTATATTTACCTTTGGTTTTCTTTTCAATATTTTATGGATATCAGTGCATTTTAAAAATCATAATCAATCAACCAAGAAGCATTTATTAAATGTATATTATGTCCTAGGTACCATACTAGACACTGGCAACATAATGACAAAAAGGAGAGAGCTTCTTAATTTAAGGAGCTTATATTAAAGAAAACAATATGCACAAAAGTAAGTAAATACAAAATATATAAAGCTCATGCAAGATACTTTTAAAACTTCAAGTTAATTAATAATTTCAAAGAATTATGGGAAGTCTGATGAAAATTTTCTAACTATAGACCAATCATATTTGGGGAATTTTCACAGGAAAGATTCATTAAGTCAATCCTTAGAGAAAAAAGAACCAACCACATAAATGGATCATTTCTCAGCCTTGTTCCCTTTCTGCTTGTTCCTTCAATTTGGGCTTGAGCACCTGGGCACTAGGCCTGTCTCTTCTGGTGAGGCCTGAGGTCCTGGATTTTCACCTCATCTTGGCTTCTAGATTCATAATTATACCCACCTGCTCCCCTATTCCCTTTTTGTATGTTAACTGACTTACCTTCCCCTTCCTCCCTCCCATACCCACCCAGGTTGGAACCTGATTGCACCATACATTTCACTGCCTGTCATAACCCACCAGCCTTCTGGCCTCCTCTAATAACACTTGTCTCATTGTTACTCAAAACCTGGCCCTAACAAATGAATAGTAGGCTAGAGACCTCTCCCTGGGTGTGTTTTAGTTCAGGCATGTCTGACTCTTCATGACCCCATTTGGGGTTTTCTTGGCAAAGATACTGGAGTAGTTTGCCATTTACTTCTCTAGCTCATTTTACAGTTGAGGAAACTAAGGCATACAGAGTTAAGTGACTTGCCCAGGGTCACACACCTGCCCAGGCCCAGCTAGTAAGTTTCTGAGACCAGATCTGAACTCAGGTCCTCTGACTCCAGGCCAGCACTCTTATCCATTCTCCCACCTCACCTCTGTCTCCCCAGATCTACACAAGGCCAGAAAATTTGTCTCATCATTTATCATCCAACCTCCTAGCCTCTTCCTAGCTTCCTATTTCTCTGCAGGACACCACAATCCTTCCAGTTGCCTGGGTTTGTAAAGTTCAAAGCATCCTCCAGTCACTTCACTCCCTATATCGGATCAATTATAAAGCCCTGTCAGTTCTCTGACAGAAAATTGTTAATAGAATTGTTGATATGACAGAAAACTGTTCATACCACATGCTACTTGCCTCTCCCTGAACGATCCCAGTAATGCCAGAATTTCAGTAATGTCTTTACATTCCTACTCTTGAGATATTTTATGCTTAATTAGGTTGACCTGAACCATACCTTAAATTCCCCCACCCAGGATTTTACATTGTAAAGGAACCTAGCTTAAGCTGGATCTCAGCCTCTAATGTCCTTGCCCCCTTCCACTGGGATTCGTGGTTTGAAGGGCAAAATAGGCAGAATGAAGTTGTTTTCCTTGCCCGGATTGCCAAGGGCTGCTGGGGTCTCATGACCCCATGACTTGGTATCTCACACTACCCCCTTCCCCTCTCCTCCTCTTTTCATGGGTCTCTTGGTTGGGGATTCTACTGTACTCTGTACACATGAGGGGCAGGTTTGATACCTTGTTATCTCCATTAAAGATGCTTTGCTCCTCAACTTGTGGCTTTGATTTATATCAGGACTTGACATCTTCCACAGTAGATTTCATATGGATCATCTCCCCAGCTACCACATTAGCACCTCTCACCTGGTTTATTTTAATAACTTCCTTATTGATCTCACTGCTTCAGATGTCTCTCTTCTCCAATCCATTCTCTATAGCTGCCAAACTGCTCTTCTTAAGGCACAGGATTCCATTTCTCCTGGACACTCCTCCTAGGATAAACCCAAATACTGCTCTCTGGCCTTTAAACCTCTTCACAATGTGTCTCCATCTTAATCTTCCACATTACTCTCCTTTACAAGCTCAATGTTGCGATCACACTGACTTCCTTTCTAGCTCCTATTCCCATACCTTTGTACAGATTGGCCATATACTTGGAGTGCACTGCTTCCCTCCCTTCCCCCACCTCCAGCCACCTTCAAAATTCAACTCAAACACCACTTCCTAAACAAGAAGATTCCCCTGCTCCCCAGTTGCAAATGCCCCTCTGAAAATTATTTGGCTTATATTTTGATATTTAATATTCTGTATACTGTTGGGTGTTGGGGTGCTAGGAACCCCAAAATCCAAGGGTACAGGGTAGGGGCCTGCCATGAAAGAATTTGACCACTCAAGCCCTCTTTGAGTTTATTAAGACCCTCTTTGAGGTGGGTGAGATTCCTAGTGAGTCTGCACTATATGTAATGCCAATACAAGGGGGCAGAACTCTTAAGAAATCTGCCCATTTGATGAGGGCAAAATTGATATTCCATACAGAAAGACTGTGGGAAGATCTGGATAGGGTTAAGAAGAGGGCAAGTATCCTAGGGTGGGCCACGTGTAGACAATTGAGAGAGTTAAGTGGCTGGAGAGCCACAGTGGAAAGGCAGTCCAAAGGATTATTGGCTGAGATGGGTAGGGTGTCTCAGGTGGAATGCCAGATATCTGGGTTCGGGAGCTTTAGGGTCCAGGTCCTAAGACATGATCCTTTCCTTTTAGGCATCCAGATCCCATCCCCATCGTATATGTGTTGTCTTTTTTTTTCTCAATAGAATATAAGTCCCTTGAATGCGTTGGCTGCCATTTTTGCTTTTGTATCATCAGTGCCTACTGCCTTTGCCTGGCAGGTAGTAGGTGCTTTACAAAGCTTGTTGCTGTGGGTGGGGGTGGGGTGAGGATGGAGGGAGGGTGTTGTTAGGACACCAGAAAGGCTGACCTAGTGGAGGAAAAGTGTGTTCCCATTATGGATCTAAGGACACAGTTGAGTACAATAATACTGTATGGTATCTGGGGCATATATTCATAATAGCTCATAAATCTGGATCTATAAATTAATAGTACAAAGATCTTGTTACAAGTGTTTGAGGAACTGGACCACCACAATGAACAGTGATTCTAGGATATCCTACCACAATAACTTAAGGATAGAGTAATCAGCCTGATTTCTAAAATGTTGCAATGCAAAGAAATCATTTGCTTTTGAAAAGAATATTCTTCAAAGATAAACAGATTCTGGGCAGTTAGGTGGCCCAATGGATAGAGCACCAGCCTAGAGTCAGGAAGAGACATCTGTTCAAAGCTGGCCTCAGATACTTAGTAGCTGTGTGACCTTGGGCAAATCACTTAACCATTTTTGCCTCCCCCGCCCTCCCCTCAAAAAGATAAACAGATTCAATTAATGATAACCAGAATTTTCCATGTTAAAGACCTTTCTGGAAATCTAAAATATATGCGCTACAATTTCAAAAATGAAAATTGTATAGTCCCTGCAAAGGAAAAATGTCAACTTCTTTTGTTTTCATTGGCAAAAGGGCTACACAAGGCATTCTTAATCTTAGCTACATCTTGGATCCCTTTAGCAACCTGGTAAAGCCTTGGACAGCTAGGGGTGCATTGGGTAGAGTACCAGGCCTAGAGTCAGGAAGACTCATCTTCCTGAGTTCCAATGTGTCCTCAGACACTTACTAGCTGTAGCTGTGTGACCCAGGGTAAGTCATTTAACCCAGTTTGCCTCAGTTTCCTTATCTGTAAAATGAGCTGGACAATAAATGGCAAACCAATCCAGGATCTTTGCCAAGAAAACCCCAAATGGGGTTAGGAAGAGTCGGTCATGACTGAAAAAACTCACCAACAGCAATAAAACCTATAAACTGCTCAGAAGAATATTTTTTAAATGCCTAAAATACATAGAATTGCCAAAGAAACTAATTATATTGAAAAACAGTTACAAAGATCTTTAAAAAAAAAAACCACGTTCATGGCCTGCAGGTCTAGAACCACTGGCCAACACTCAGCATTCTGTCACTATTCCTTATGGAGGAATATGGTAAGTGGGAAAAGAACTGGAATGATCAAAGAACATGGGTTTGGATCTTGACTTTACCACTTGACTTTATGAACCTTGGTTTCCTCATTTGTAAGGAAGTTGGTTTAAGTAATCTGTAATCTCTAGCTCTAAACCACATACCATTCTTCCAAGACAGGCCTGGGACTTGGGCTGGAGTCAAAAGAAGTCAAGTGTCTTAGAACGATATCGGGCAGAAAGAAAGAAAAGTGTAGTGGTAGCAGAAGCAAGAGGAGAAGAAGATTGATGGTGGGAAGAGCCAGATAGTGGCAGCCTCAGAAGAGGCACAGATGTAATGGAGGAAGGTGGTATTTCTCAAAAAATTAAATCTATCTGGTTTAGAAGTGTAAACTGATAGGTGCTCATAGTAAAGTCAATAAACATTGTATCATGTGCCAGGCACTGTACTAAGCACTGGGGATACAAATATGGAAAAAATAGACTAACCCCTGCCCTCAAGAAGCTCACACTCTAATGGTGGAGGACAACTCACAAAAGGAAGCTAAAAAGTGGGAGTGGGAGGGTGTAGGGAAGGTAATGTGTGCAGGGAGCCTAATGGAGAGGTCCAAGGGGGGCACCCAGTGGGGAAACAGAGATGATAAAGGACATGTGAGCAGAGAATAAATGATGATGGGGCCAAGGTCATGGCTGCAGGCAGAAATTGGCCAGTTGGCTTTCCTGTGTTCAATAATCACAAACTAGAGCCCTAATACCAGCCATCTTCCAAATGTTTGCCGTTATACTGATCTTTTGTATGATAGGAGAGATTGCGGATAGATCAGAACAAGCCCATCATCATTCATCTATACACAAAATAAAGCTCAATGTAGACAGGTTCGTAGGGGTTAGAACTAGAGGGACCTTTGAGGGTATCTAACCCCATAATCTAATCATTCAATCCTCTAACTATCTAGTTAATACTGCGCCCTTTGGTGTTACTCAGTAATTTTTCAGGCTGTCTGACTCTTTGTGACCCCGTTCGGGGTTTTCTTGGCAAAGATACTGGAGTAGTTTGCCATTTCCTTCTCCAGCTCGTTTTACAGATGAGGAAACTGAGGCAAACAGACTTAAGTGACTTACCCAGGGTCACAGATCTAGTAAGTTTCTGAGGCCAGATCTGAACTCAGGTCCTCTGACTCTAGGCCAGCACTCTTATCCATTCTGCCACCTCACCTCTGTCTCCCCAGATCTACACAAGGCCAGAAAATTTGTCTCATTATTTACCCTCCAACCTCCTAGCCTCTTCCTAGCTTCCTATTTCTCTGCAGGACACCACCATCCTTCCAACTGCTTGGGTTTGTAAAGTTCAAAGCATCCTCCAGTCACTTCGTTCCCTATATCGGATCAATTATCAAGCCTGGTCAGTTCTCTGACAGAAAATTGTTAATAGAATTGTCAATATGACAGAAAATTGTTCACACCACATGCTACTTGCCTCTCCCTGAACGATCCCAGTAATGCCAGAATTTCAGTAATGTTTTTACATTCCTGCTCTTGAGATATGTTATACTTGATTAGGTTCACCTGAACCATACCTTAAATTCCCCCACCCAGGATTTTACATTGTAAAGGAACCTAGCTTAAGCTGGATCTCAGCCTCTAATGTCCTTGCCCCCTTCCACTGGGATTCGTGGTTTGAAGGGCAAAATAGGCAGAATGAAGTTGTTTTCCTTGCCCGGATTGCCAAGGGCTGCTGGGGTCTCATAACCCCATGACTTGGTATCTCACACTACCACCTTCCCCTCTCCTCCTCTTTTCATGGGTCTCTTGGCTGGGAAATGCACTGTACTCTGTACACATGGGACATCTTATAGGGGGGCAGGTTTGCTGCCTTGTTATCTCCCTTAAAGATGCTTTGTTCCTCGACTCATGGCTTTAATTTATTTCAGGACTTGACATCTTCCACAGTAGATTCCATATGGATCATCTCCCCAGCTACCACATTAGCAACTCTCACCTGGTTTATTTTAATAACTTCCTTATTGATCTCACTGCTTCAGATGTCTCTCTTCTCCAATCCATTCTCTATAGCTGCCAAACTGTTCTTCCTAAAGCACAGGATTCCACTCCTCCTAGGATAAACCCAAGCACTGCTCTCTGGCCTTTAAACCTCTTCACAATGTGTCTCCATCCTAGTCTTCCACATTACTCTCCTTTACAAGCTCAATGTTGTGATCATATTGACTTCCTTTCTAGGTCCTATTCCCATGCCCTTGTACAGATTGGCCCCATGCCTTCCTTGAGTGCACTCATTCCCTCCCTCCCTTCCTTCCCTCCCTACCTCTATCTTCCTTCAAAGTTCAAGTCAAACACCACTTCCTAAAGAAGAAGACTCCCCTACTCCCCAGTTCCAAATGCCCCTCTGGAAATTATTCTGTGTATATTTTAATATTTAATTTCCTATATGCACACTGTTTTTTTTTTCAATAGAATATAATTCCCTTGGATGCATTGGCTGCCATTTTTGCTTTTGTATCGTCAGCGCCTACTGCCTTTGCTGGGCATATAGTAGGTACTTCACAAAGCTTGCTGCTCTGGATGGGGGTGTGGGTGGGGATGGAGGGACGGTGTTGTTAGGGGACCAGAAAGGCTGACCTAGTGGAGGAAGCATGTGTTCCCATTTTGGGTCTAAAGGATACAGTGAGTACAATAATATTGAATGGTATCTGGGGCATACATTCATTATAGCTCATAAATCCAGATCTATAAATTTTTATTTTTTTAATTTATTTTTTTTATTTTTAGTATACAACATTCGGTTCTATATAATTTTGAGTTCCAGATTTTCTTCCCTCCCTCCTCCACTCCCTCCCCAAGACCGCATGGAGTCCCATATAGCTTCCACATATAACTTCACATTGAATTAATTTACACACTAGTCAAGTTACAGAGAAGAACGGTGATCAATGAAATGAATCATGCGCAAGAAGAAGCAGGACCAAAAAACAAAACAACCCAAAAACAAAAACAAAAGAGATAAAAAGAAAAAAAAGGGGGGGCGGGAAAGGCTAGCATGAAGTGTGCCTCAATCTGCATTCATCCTTCATAGTTCTTTCTCTGGATGTAGATAGCATTCTCCGTTGTGAGTCCTTTGGAGTTGTCTTTGTACCTTGTGTTGCTGAGAAGAGCAAAGTCTGTCAGGGTTGGTCCTCACAGAATCCATATATCTGTGGTTGTGTATAATGTTCTCCTGGCTCTGCTCCGCTCACTCAGCATTATGTCGTGTAGGTTTTTCCAGGTTGTTATGAAGTCTGTATCATCCCCATTTCTTATAGCACTATAGTATTCCATTACATTCATATACCATAGCTTGTTCAGCCATTCCCCAAATGATGGGCATCCCTTTGATTTCCAATTCTTAGCTACCACAAAAAGAGCCGCTATAAATATTTTTGTACATATGGGTCCTTTTCCCACTTGTGTGATTTCTCTGGGATACAACCCTAGAAGTGGTATTGCTGGGTCAAAGGGTATGAACGTTTTTATAGCCCTTTGAGCATAGTTCCAAATTGTTCTCCAAAATGGCTGGATCAGCTCACAACTCCACCAGCAATGTAACAATGTTCCAATTTTCCCACATCCTCTCCAGCATTTATCATTTTCCTGTTTTGTTATTTTAGCCAATCTTACAGGAGAGATGTGGTATCTAAGAGTTGTTTTGATTTGTATTTCTCTAATCAGTAGTGATTTAGAGCATTTTTTCATATGCCTATAGATATCTTTAATTTCTTCCTCTGAAAACTGCCTGTTCATATCCTTTGACCATTTCTCAACTGGGGAATGACTTGTATTCTTATATATTTGGCTCAGTCCCCCATATGTTTTAGAAATGAGGCCTTTACCATAGACACTAGTTGTAAAGATTTTCTCCCAATTTTCTGCTTCCCTCCTAATTTTTGTTGCATTGGCTTTTTTGTACAAAAACATTTCAATTTGACATAATCAAAATTATCCATTTTGCATTTTGTAATTCTCTCTATCTCTTGTTGGGTCATGAATTCTTTTCTTTTCCATAAATATGATAAGTAAACTATTCCTTGCTCTCCCAAATTACTTATAGTATCAGTCTTTACTCCTAAATCATGAACCCATTTTGACTTTATTTTGGTATGTGGTGTAAGATATTGGTTTCTGCCTTACCATTTTCCAATTTTCCCAGCAGTTTTTGTGAAATAGTGAATTCTTAGCCCAGAAGCTGGCCTCTTTGGGTTAATCAAAGAGTGGATTGTTATAGTTGCTGACTTCTCCATCTTGTGTACTTATCCTATTCCACTGATCCACAACTCTGTTTCTTAGCCAGTACCAGGTAGATTTGTTGACTGCTGCTCTATAATACAGTTTCATATCTTGTAAGGCCCAAGCTACCTTCTCTAGCATTTCTTTTAATTAATACCCTAGATATTCTAGACCTCTTGTTCTTCCAGATGAATTTTGTTATTATTTTATCCAGCTCTGTAAAATAATTTTTGGTAGTTCAATTGGTATGGCACTGAATAGATAGATTAATTTAGGTAAAATTGTCATTTTTATTATATTAGCTCGGCCTAACCATGAGCAACTGATATTTTTTCCATTTATTTAGGTCTGACTTTATTCGTGTGAAAATTGTTTCATAATTATGTTCATATAGGCCCTGGGTTTGTCTTGGCAGATAGACTCCCAGATCTATAAATTAGTAGTCATGACTGAAACAACTTGCCAATAACAGTAAAGTCTATGAACTTCTCAGAATAATGTTTTTAAATGCCTAAAACACATAGACTTGCCAAAGAAACTAATTATATTGAAAAACAGTTAATGAGATATTTTAAAAAAAACCAAGTTCATGGACTGCAGGTGTAGAACCTCTGGCCGACACTCAGCATTCTGCCACTATTCCTTATGGAGGAATATGGTGAGTGGGAAAAGAACTGGAATGATCAGAGAACGTGGATTTGGATCTTGACTTTACCACATTAGCCATGCAAACTTAGGAAACGACCTCTTTTATGAACGTTGGTTTCTTCATTTGTAAGGAAGTTGGCTTAAGTAATCAGTAATCTCTAGCTCTAAACCACATACCATTCTTCCAAGACAGGCCTCGGACTGGGGCTGGAGTCAAAAGAAGTCAAGTGCGTTAGAACAATACCAGGCAAAAAGAAAGAAAAGTGTAGTGGTAGCAGCAGCAAGAGGAGAAGAAGATTGATGGTGGGAAGAGCCAGACAGTGGCAGCCTCAGGAGAGGCACAGCTGTAATGGAGGAAGGTGGTATTTCTCAAAAAATTAAATCTATCTAGTTTAGAAGTGTAAATTGATACAGGTGCTCATGGTAAAGTCAATAAACATTGTATCATGCGCCAGGCACTGTACTAAGCACTGGGGATACAAATATGGAAAAAATAGACTAACCCCTGCCCTCAAGAAGCTCACACTCTAATGGTGGAGGACAACTCACAAAAGGAAGCTAAAAAGTGGGAGTGGGAGGGTGTAGGGGAGGTAATGTGTGCAGGGAGCCTAATGGAGAGGTCCAAGGGGGGCACCCAGTGGGGATAAAAGGACATGTGAGCAGAGAATAAATGATGATGGGGCCAAGGTCATGGCTGCAGGCAGAAATTGGCCAATTGGCTTTCCTGTGTTCAATAATCACAAACTAGAGCCCTAATCCCAGCCATCTTCCAAATGTTTGCTATCATACTGATCTTTCGTATGATAGGAGAGATTGTGTGTAGTTCAGAACAAAGTCATCATCATTCATCTATACGCAATATAAAGCTCAATGTAGACAGGTTCGTAGGGATTAGAACTAGAGGGACCTTTGAGGGTATCTAACCCCATAAACCATCTAGTCAATACTGCACCCTTTTTCATTATTCAGTCATTTTTCAGTCTGTCTGACGGAGACCCCATTTAGGGTTTTCTTGGCAAAGATACTGGAGTAGTTTGCCATTTCCTTCTCCAGCTCGTTTTACAGATGAGGAAACTGAGGCAAACAGACTTAAGTGACTTACTCAGGGTCACAGAGCTAGTAAGTTTCTGAGGCCAGATCTGAACTCAGGTCCTCTGACTCCAGGCCAGCACTCTTATCCATTCTGCCACCTCACCTCTGTCTCCCCAGATCTACACAAGGCCAGAAAATTTGTCTCATTATTTACCCTCCAACCTCCTACCCTCTTCCTAGCTTCCTATTTCTCTGCAGGACACCACCATCCTTCCAGTTGCCTGGGTTTGTAAACTTCAAAGCATCCTCCAGTCACTTCACTCCCTAAATCTGATCAATTATCAAGCCTGGTCAGTTCTCTGACAGAAAATTGTAAGTAGAATTGTTGATATGACAGAAAATTGTTCACACCACATGCTACTCGCCTCTCCCTGAACGATCCCAGTAATGCCAGAATTTCAGTAATGTCTTTACATTCCTACTCTTGAGATATTTTATGCTTAATTAGGTTGACCTGAACCATACCTTAAATTCCCCCACCCAGGATTTTACCTTGTAAAGGAACCTAGCTTAAGCTGGATCTCAGCTTCTAATGTCCTTGCCCCCTTCCACTGGGATTCGTGGTTTGAAGGGCAAAATAGGCAGAATGAAGTTGTTTTCCTTGCCTGGATTGCCAAGGGCTGCTGGGGTCTCATGACCCCATGACTTGGTATCTCACACTACCCCCTTCCCCTCTCCTCCTCTTTTCATAGGTCTCTTGGCTGGGAAATGCACTGTACTCTGTACACATGGGACATCTTATAGGGGGGCAGGTTTGCTGCCTTGTTATCTCCCTTAAAGATGCTTTGTTCCTCGACTCATGGCTTTAATTTATTTCAGGACTTGACATCTTCCACAGTAGATTCCATATGGATCATCTCCCCAGCAACTACATTAGCACCTCTCACCTGGTTTATTTTAATAACTTCCTTATTGATCTCACTGCTTCAGATGTCTCTCTTCTCCAATCCATTCTCTATAGCTGCCAAACTGTTCTTCCTAAAGCACAGGATTCCACTCCTCCTAGGATAAACCCAAGCACTGCTCTCTGGCCTTTAAACCTCTTCACAATGTGTCTCCATCCTAGTCTTCCACATTACTCTCCTTTACAAGCTCAATGTTGTGATCACATTGACTTCCTTTCTAGGTCCTATTCCCATGCCCTTGTACAGATTGGCCCCATGCCTTCCTTGAGTGCACTCATTCCCTCCCTCCCTTCCTTCCCTCCCTACCTCTATCTTCCTTCAAAGTTCAAGTCAAACACCACTTCCTAAAGAAGAAGACTCCCCTACTCCCCAGTTCCAAATGCCCCTCTGGAAATTATTCTGTGTATATTTTAATATTTAATTTCCTATATGCGCACTGTTTTTTTTTTTCAATAGAATATAAGTCCCTTGGATGCATTGGCTGCCATTTTTGCTTTTGTATCGTCAGCGCCTACTGCCTTTGCTGGGCATATAGTAGGTACTTCACAAAGCTTGCTGCTCTAGATGGGGGTGGGGGTGGGGATGGAGGGACGGTGTTGTTAGGGGACCAGAAAGGCTGACCTAGTGGAGGAAGCATGTGTTCCCATTTTGGGTCTAAAGGATACAGTGAGTACAATAATATTGAGTGGTATCTGGGGCATACATTCATTATAGCTCATAAATCCAGATCTATAAATTTTTATTTTTTTAATTTATTTTTTTATTTTTTATTTTTGGTATACAACATTCGGTTCTATATAATTTTGAGTTCCAGATTTTCTTCCCTCCCTCCTCCACTCCCTCCCCAAGACCGCATGGAGTCCCATACAGCTTCCACATATAACTTCACATTGAATTAATTTACACACTAGTCAAGTTACAGAGAAGAATGGTGATCAATGAAATGAATCATGCGCAAGAAGAAGCAGGACCAAAAAACAAAACAACCCAAAAACAAAAACAAAAGAGATAAAAAGAAAAAAAGGGGGGAGGGGTGGGAAAGGCTAGCATGAAGTGTGCCTCAATCTGCATTCATCCTTCATAGTTCTTTCTTTGGATGTAGATAGCATTCTCCGTTGTGAGTCCTTTGGAGTTGTCTTTGTACCTTGTGTTGCTGAGAAGAGCAAAGTCTGTCAGGGTTGGTCCTCACAGAATCCATATATCTGTGGTTGTGTATAATGTTCTCCTGGCTCTGCTCCGCACACTCAGCATTATGTCGTGTAGGTTTTTCCAGGTTGTTATGAAGTCTGTATCATCCCCATTTCTTATAGCGCAATAGTATTCCATTACATTCATATACCATAGCTTGTTCAGCCATTCCCCAATTGATGGGCATCCCTTTGATTTCCAATTCTTAGCTACCACAAAAAGAGCCACTATAAATATTTTTGTACATATGGGTCCTTTTCCCACTTGTGTGATTTCTCTGGGATACAACCCTAGAAGTGGTATTGCTGGGTCAAAGGGTATGAACGTTTTTATAGCCCTTTGAGCATAGTTCCAAATTGTTCTCCAGAATGGCTGGATCAGCTCACAACTCCACCAGCAATGTAACAATGTTCCAATTTTCCCACATCCTCTCCAGCATTTATCATTTTCCTGTTTTGTTATTTTAGCCAATCTTACAGGAGAGATGTGGTATCTAAGAGTTGTTTTGATTTGTATTTCTCTAATCAGTAGTGATTTAGAGCATTTTTTCATATGCCTATAGATATCTTTAATTTCTTCCTCTGAAAACTGCCTGTTCATATCCTTTGACCATTTCTCAACTGGGGAATGACTTGTATTCTTATATATTTGGCTCAGTCCCCCATATGTTTTAGAAATGAGGCCTTTACCAGAGACACTAGTTGTAAAGATTTTCTCCCAATTTTCTGCTTCCCTCCTAATTTTTGTTGCATTGGCTTTTTTGTACAAAAACATTTCAATTTAACATAATCAAAATTATCCATTTTGCATTTTGTAATGCACTCTATCTCTTGTTGGGTCATGAATTCTTTTCTTTTCCATAAATATGATAAGTAAACTATTCCTTGCTCTCCCAAATTACTTATAGTATCAGTCTTTACTCCTAAATCATGAACCCATTTTGACTTTATTTTGGTATGTGGTGTAAGATATTGGTTTCTGCCCTACCATTTTCCAATTTTCCCAGCAGTTTTTGTGAAATAGTGAATTCTTAGCCCAGAAGCTGGCCTCTTTGGGTTTATCAAAGAGTAGATTGCTATAGTCGTTGACTTCTCCATGTTGTGTACTTATCCTATTCCACTGATCCACAACTCTGTTTCTTAGCCAGTACCAGGTAGATTTGTTGACTGCTGCTCTATAATACAGTTTCATATCTTGTATGGCTAGGCCACCTTCTCTAGCATTTCTTTTAATTAATACCCTAGATATTCTAGACCTCTTGTTCTTCCAGATGAATTTTGTTATTATTTTATCCAGCTCTGTAAAATAATTTTTGGTAGTTCAATTGGTATGGCACTGAATAGATAGATTAATTTAGGTAAAATTGTCATTTTTATTATATTAGCTCGGCCTAACCATGAGCAACTGATATTTTTTCCATTTATTTAGGTCTGACTTTATTCGTGTGAAAATTGTTTCATAATTATGTTCATATAGGCCCTGGGTTTGTCTTGGCAGATAGACTCCCAGATCTATAAATTAGTAGTCATGACTGAAACAACTTGCCAATAACAGTAAAGTCTATGAACTTCTCAGAATAATGTTTTTAAATGCCTAAAACACATAGACTTGCCAAAGAAACTAATTATATTGAAAAACAGTTAATGAGATATTTTAAAAAAAACCAAGTTCATGGACTGCAGGTGTAGAACCTCTGGCCGACACTCAGCATTCTGCCACTATTCCTTATGGAGGAATATGGTGAGTGGGAAAAGAACTGGAATGATCAGAGAACGTGGATTTGGATCTTGACTTTACCACATTAGCCATGCAAACTTAGGAAACGACCTCTTTTATGAACGTTGGTTTCTTCATTTGTAAGGAAGTTGGCTTAAGTAATCAGTAATCTCTAGCTCTAAACCACATACCATTCTTCCAAGACAGGCCTCGGACTGGGGCTGGAGTCAAAAGAAGTCAAGTGCGTTAGAACAATACCAGGCAAAAAGAAAGAAAAGTGTAGTGGTAGCAGCAGCAAGAGGAGAAGAAGATTGATGGTGGGAAGAGCCAGACAGTGGCAGCCTCAGGAGAGGCACAGCTGTAACGGAGGAAGGTGGTATTTCTCAAAATTTAAATCTATCTACTTTAGAAGTGTAAATTGATACAGGTGCTCATGATAAAGTCAATAAACATTGTATCATGTGCCAGGCACTGTACTAAGCACTGGGGATACAAATAGGGAAAAGAAAGATTAATCCCTGCCCTCAAGAAGCTCACACTCTAATGGTGGAGGACAACTCACAAAAGGAAGCTAAAAAGTGGGAGTGGGAGGGTGTAGGGGAGGTAATGTGTGCAGGGAGCCTAATGGAGAGGTCCAAGGGGGGCACCCAGTGGGGAAACAGAGATGATAAAGGACATGTGAGCAGAGAATAAATGATGATGGCGCCAAGGTCATGGCTGCAGGCAGAAATTGGCCAGTTGGCTTTCCTGTGTTCAATAATCACAAACTAGAGCCCTAATCCCAGCCATCTTCCAAATGTTTGCTATCATACTGATCTTTCGTATGATAGGAGAGATTGTGTGTAGTTCAGAACAAAGTCATCATCATTCATCTATACGCAATATAAAGCTCAATGTAGACAGGTTCGTAGGGATTAGAACTAGAGGGACCTTTGAGGGTATCTAACCCCATAAACCATCTAGTTAATACTGCACCCTTTTTCATTATTCAGTCATTTTTCAGTCTGTCTGACTGGGACCCCATTTGGGGTTTTCTTGGCAAAGATACTGGAGTAGTTTGCCGTTTCCTTCTCCAGCTCGTTTTACAGATGAGGAAACTGAGGCAAACAGACTTAAGTGACTTACTCAGGGTCACAGAGCTAGTAAGTTTCTGAGGCCAGATCTGAACTCAGGTCCTCTGACTCCAGGCCAGCACTCTTATCCATTCTGCCACCTCACTTCTGTCTCCCCAGATCTACACAAGGCCAGAAAATTTGTCTCATTATTTACCCTCCAACCTCCTACCCTCTTCCTAGCTTCCTATTTCTCTGCAGGACACCACAATCCTTCCAGTTGCCTGGGTTTGTAAACTTCAAAGCATCCTCCAGTCACTTCACTCCCTATATCTGATCAATTATCAAGCCTGGTCAGTTCTCTGACAGAAAATTGTAAATAGAATTGTTGATATGACAGAAAATTGTTCATACCAAATGCTACTCGCCTCTCCCTTAATCATCCTAGTAATGCCAGAATTTCAGTAATATCTTTACATTCCTACTCTTGAGATATTTTATGCTTGATTAGGTTGACCTGAATCATACCTTAAATTCCCCCACCCACCCACCCATCCAGGATTTTATCTTGTAAAGGAACCTAGCTTAAGCTGGATCTCAGCCTCTAATGTCCTTGCCCCCTTCCACTGGGATTCTTGGCTTGAAGGGCAAAATAGGTAGAATGAAGTTGTTTTCCTTGCCTGGATTGCCAAGAGCTGCTGGGGTCTCATGACCCCATGACTTGGTATCTCACACTACCCCCTTCCCCTCTCCTCCTCTTTTCATGGGTCTCTTGGTTGGGAAATCCACTGTACTCTGTACACATGGGACATCTTATGGGGGGCAGGTTTGCTACCTTGTTATCTCCATTAAAGTTGCTTTATTCCTCAATTCATGGCTCTGATTTATTTCAAGACTTGACATCTCCTTCCTCTATATATTCCATGCGCATCATCTCTCCAACTGCCACATTTCAGGCCCTTAACCACCTTTCTAGGTGACCCCATTTGGAGTTTTCTTGGCAATGATACTGGAGTGGTAAGCTATTTCTGTCTCCAGCTCATTTTACTTATGTGGAAACTGAAGCAAACAGGCTTAAGTGACTTGCTCAGGGTCACATAGCTAGTGTCTAAGCCAGATTTGAACTCAAGAAGACAAGTCTTCCTGACTCAGCAGTCTTTCCATTGTGCCACATAGTTATAACTAATATGGTGACATGGAATTCCTCAGGAATCTACCTTCACTACAACCTGAGTAAGGATGAGGTCCACACCTTCTAGGGGATGGACCATACCTTTCTAATATGACCTCACCTGTGGTGAAACTATTCTCTGCCCTATAGAGAATGCTTCCAAGCCCCACCCTCCTCCCCCACCCATACACACAAAATACCCTCTACTGCTCAACAGAATTTAGCCCTATGCTAAGGCTAATTATATCTCTGTCCTTTCATTAAAAAAGTTAATGTAGATCTGTGCTTGAGACAGTTCATGCCAGCTCACCTTGATAAAGCTGATTGTTAAATTTTCTGTATTAATATTTATACCTTGGAAATAGGTAAATGCTATGAATTGGGGCTTGATTTATTGTTTTGTTGATTATCTAGACTCAAAGTGATAAAGAAAATGTTAATAATGTAGGTTAAACTGAAAAGTACATGTGTATATTTTCCCCCAAGAGAATTGGTTGTTAAACATTTACAGAGCATTGCTGTCCAAATCACAAAGGAAATAATATATAGAACTCTTTGTAAACCTTAAATAAGCACTTAAATAAATGTCCACTATTATCACCATGATTATTTTTCAGATGGGGAAACTGAGACTTGGGGAGACTAAGTGACATGCCTAAAATCATACAAATGATAAGCAGCAAAGACAGAATTCAACCCCATTTAGACAGATTGGACATGTGACAAAGAATCTAATTCTCCCGTGCTGTGATCTTTTTCTTTCCTGTATAGAAGTGAGTTTAGAGAATGAAAGTTTATTACTTTTCTACACTAGGGCAGCACCAACACCTAGCATAATGCCTTGGGCATAGTAATTACTTCATATTTAATTCAGTTGAATTCTGCTGCCAAAGCCAATGCTCTCTCTCCGTGGGATGGCAGCCCCATGGAAGCTTTACATTAGACTACCTGGCTTGCACATGTTCTATTGATCTTAGTGGGCAACTGGCGTCATCTTTCTTTAAGGAGAGTTCGACTCCGTTAGGGATTCATAAAACATGACAGAATGCTTTAGATAAACTGTTCTCTAAGCCCTTTATTATCTGAAGACATCTCACTCAGTGGTTGCACAGATAAGGCTATTGATGACAACCACATAGAATCCAAATGACACACAGTCATTGCAGAAAACTCGGCTTATTGCCAGGCACAGAGAAATCATCTCTGCTTACGCATCGCACCCTATGCTTTCTGCCGATGTCCTTGCAGAGCCACTGTGTCAGGGACATTATTAACCTTGTCTGCCAGCACTGTTCTGATTAAACAGCACAGCACAGTCAGTACACAGGCTTACCGCATTATACTTCATTACTTCACACACACCCCTTTTTTTGGATAAGGAATGTTGTCTGATCCACTGAGCCCCATTGTCTTTTGACATACTGAGTGGACAGGCCACAAAGAACCTAAATTAATTCTTCCGTACGATTGCTTCCTATAGCAGAAGAGAGTGAAGACAGTAAAGTTTATTACCTCTACTGCCCTCAGTGGAAAGGAACAATTGCTATAAAATTAAACCCCAGTGCTCTTGTAAAAGACACATTTCACAAGACTCCAAATAAAGTCTTTTAATTTTATCTATAAGGTAGTTATGTCCCACTAGAGGAAAATCAATGAGTATTTAAAATGCTTCATTGACCCTTTGGCCAATATAGACCAAGGTTCTACATACCTAGGGTATCATATCTCTCTCTTTTCACTTTTCTTTAAAGCTCAACTCAAATATTATCTTCTCCCCCTCCACAACACCTTCCTTAATCTTCAACCTTCTTGTCCCAAGCAGTTTTGACCTTGTACTTCATGTCACCGATAGAACTTTACTCTGTACCCTAATATACTTATAATTGTTTAAAAATTATTTATAAAAAGTTAATACTGAAGGATACAATTAATTAAGCTTGCTAAGTAACTATATTTAAATCAATTAATTTCAATGTGTAAAATGGTCTAAGAACTCTTCTGTGGGTCTACTCTATATCTCCACCAAAATTCTTATTTATCCATTGTTCCCCATTCATTTTCCTTTTTATTCACTGTTTGGAGTTAGGGTGTATATTCTTCTGGTTTTGCTTTTTTCAGTTTGCATTATTTCATAAAGAACTTTTCCTGATTCCTTTATGCTCCTAATTGTTGGTCTTAATTGCCCATTAGTATGGCATTGCGTTTTTTAATGCACTTCTCATGTAATGTTTTATACTTTAGTTATCCATATAAATTTTTCCCAGTCTGTGAGCTCCCTGAAGGCAGAAGTTATTTCTTATTCAGACCAATGTTTTACACAAACAAGGCATTTACATACTGTTTTATAAATGAATGAAATACATTAATATATAAAATTATTGATTCCTTTTATCTTTTAGTTGAATTTTTAAATGTCATTCTGACATTCAAAAAAAAGAAATATTTAATACTTGCATTTTTTTAGGTTGAGAAGCAAGAAAAAAATGGTTCTCTCAATTGAAAGGTAAAAATGTAAAAAGGAATTTCTGGCTCTCAAGATCAAAACCTGTGCCTGTGCCATGCCATGCCATGCCATGCCATGCCATGCAATCTTAGCTTTTTTTCTCTAGTTGCTTGGAATACTTTTTATTTGACCTGGGAACTTTGTTTTTGTCATGAAGTTCCTGTGAATTTTCATTTTGGGTTCTTCCAGGAGTTCCCTAGGGGATTCTTTCTGTTCTTTACTTTGCTCTCTGATTCTAGTAGATCTGGACAATTTGCCCTCATAATTCCTTGAAATATGATATCTGGGCTCTTTTTTGGGATGGTAGAGGGTAGCTCATGGCTTTCAGGTGGACCAGTGATTCTAAAATTATCTTTTCTTAATCCGTTTTCCAAGTTAGTCGTTGTTGTTGGGTTGTTTGTGAGGTTTTTTTGTACCATTGTGGAACGATGGACCATAGCACTCCAGGCCTTTCCATCCTCCACTGTCTCTTGAAGTTTGTCCAAGCTCATGTTCATTGTTTCCATGACACCATCTATCCATCTCATCCTCTGCCGCCGTCCCCTTTTCTTTTTGTCTTCAGTCTTTCCCAACATCAGTATCTTTTCCAATGAGTCCCGTCTCATTAGGTGGCCAAAGTATTTAAGCTTTAGTTTCAGTATTTGACTTTCCAGTGGATAGTCTGAATTAGTTTCTTTAAGCATCGATGGGTTTGATCTCCTTATTGTCCAAAGGACTGTCAAAAGTTTTCTCTAGTGCCACAATTCGAACATGTCAGTTCTGTGGTACTCAGCTTTCCTTATAGTCAACTCTCACAGGTATATGTTGCTACTGGAAAACCCATAGCTTTAACTATGCGACCTTTGTTGGCAAGGTGATCATGCCATCTTATCTTTAAATTTTTACTTATTTCTAGGCCAAAGGTGATAAAAGTCCCTGAGGGAAAGTGAAGAATTTAGACACACCCCCTCCAGGAGGGTCCTAGGAAGGGAGCTCTCACCAAGAGCAGGAAACTCTGAAATGGTACTCCATGTACACTGGAATACAGAGCTGGGATCCTTTTCCTTCTATTACTCTGCTCGCAGTGTGGAGAATTGAAGCAACCAGTGGCTCTATTGGCTCTGGACTTGCTGAATGAGATGTAGTTGTTGCATTTGCTAGATTGCCTCAGTGTGGGACTTCCATGAGTTAAAACAGGGCAGCAGGATCTGGGGGTTATAGCCAGAGACTCAATAGCTGTTGGAGACCAGTCTGCACAGGCATTAAGATTCTGGAGCAGAGGAAGTGGCGAGAGCTGGGGTCAAGAAGCCAGTTTGGAATTAAACAGCTAAGTACCTTTTCTTGAAGTCCTGCCTCAAGGCAGGGCAGGGGAATAGCTTAGATGGTTGTAGACTGAGCACCCTCTGGTGACAAAAGAGGATAATGTAGCCTTTGATGGAGGCAGTCTCTACGTCAGTCATCTATTTAGAGAAGACTAACCTCAGAATGGATGCTTTTGAATTGTAGTGCCAGAGGGGACTTTCGAAAGTCCTTTGAAAAGCAAGGAGGTCAAATCAGTCAATACTTAAAGAAGTTAATTTAGACTATCCATCGGAAGGACAAATGCTGAAGCTTACTTAAATACATTGGCCATGCAATGAGAAGTTAGGACTCGGTGGACTTTGGAAAGATTGAAGGCAAAAGCAAAAGGGGATAGCAGAGGTTGAGATGCATAGATAGTGTCATGGAAGCAAGGTACATGAGCTTGGACGGACTTTGACAGATAATGGGGGATAGGAGGGCTTGGCTTGCTATGATCCACGGGGTCATGAAGAGTTGGACAGACTGAATAATGATTCTCTCAAAGGGTACACCTCCTAGTGGACAACTCAGATATTACACTGCTTGGCTGGATAATTAATGAAGGCAAGAGGCTGATTTGGATTGCTGCCACTAACACCAGTTTTAAGTGTTATATGGGAAACACATAGGGGTCACAGGATGTTTGGAACCACGTGGTTTTTTCTTTATAATAAAGATTTAATTTACTTTAGTACCCTTTCTCTTATGTGAATACTATATCTTTCCCACTCAAATTTACTCATTCTCTCAGTTATTCTCTTCATATTGGAGAGGGAATATCGATTTCTTTAGTTATATAACAAAAAGATATCAGTGTTTTTTTAATTATCACCTTTTATTAATTAGAGGCCATTTACTATATTTACAGCAGAGCACACCCTTAAAAAGAGGTTTTGAAAATCAATTACCTTTTCCCCAAATATTCTCCAAGTTTTATAAGCTAAAATATTTGCTTGCCCAGCCTTTCAGATCTACCTTAATTTTCTCAGGGTCTCTTCTTATGGGAACCCAGATAATTTATACACACACACACACACACACACATACATATATACACATATATACATATACATATTATATATATACATACAGTTGCTAAAAGTTTATAACTGAAAGGAACCTAGAAATCATCTTGTCTGATTCCTTGCTTTAGAGATGTCCTCATCTATGGATTATAGAGAAGAAATTACTTTCCCAAGATTACACACAGAAAAGTTAAAAAAAAAAAGTAGTGCTGGAATGCAAACCCATGTCCTCAGACTCCAAATTCCAGGTATTTTCCACCTCACCAATCTGAGAAAATGCTTGAGTAAGAGTTCTAACAATAAAAAAATATGTATATACTTTAGCTGCCTGGGAGGTTGTGGTGGGCAGATCCTAATTAAACTTAAGGAGAAATCCATTTCACATATGAAGTTTATTTTATGAAAGTACAACATCTGACCCTCCAGGAATTTGCGTATACATTTAGATGAAAATTAATATATTCTGTATTTAGGGATAATGGACACTTTTAAAAATTAGCAATCAATTAGACATTCCATACATTAGTATATGGAATCCCAGGCGAGAACTCTGTACAATTTATAATCTTAGAGAGTTGCTTAGAGCACTGAGAAATGAGGTGACTTGTTAAGGGTCACCCCCAACAGAGGTGCTCCTTGAAACCAGATCTTTCTGGCTTTGAGGCTAGTTCTGTACTCATAACACCAAGCTATCCCTCATATATACATATACATATATATATATACACACATATATACATGTGTGCGTGTGTATGTATATGTATATATACCCATATGTACACACATACTATTAGTACATACTGTATAGACACCCTATACATAGACACATACACAGTATATTTATGAACCAATATAGTAACAAACGTAATATGTACTATATACACATACATACATATGCACATATACATATATATGTGCATGAAGATTTTGGGAACACCATGTGTGAAAGAGAGAGAGAGACAGAGAGACAGAGAAGCAGACAGATAGACCGAGACGTGTAACTAAGTACGTAGGACAAAACAAATCTTCTCAGGAAGACATTAAGAAAGATACTCAATAAAGAAAACTTCACATCCTCTTCTGCCCGAGATTCTAGGGATCCCACTCACTTCTCAGCACTCCCTATGTATCTGCACAAATACAAAATCCCCTTAGTATGCCCTGAAACTGTCCACATAAATTAGTTGACAAGCTGGGGAGCCCCAAGGCAGCTTTTCTAAGACAGTAGTGGAGTGAGTATCCACATCAGAAGTTTCCTACGCTAAAGAAATCACAGCTCTGAACCCCGCCCCCCAAAAAAGGATGAAGAATGGAAGGAAAATAAGAAGTAAGAAGCAATCATTTTTCTACATTCATCACCGGACTTCACTAAAGTCACTCTTTTCCCTTCCCATTCTTCCAAAGAACAGTCACTGAGCCTCCCAAACCAAGGCACTTAGCTGGAGGTTTGCAATGGGAACTAAAGTTATCTTTGTATACGGCAAGAACGCTGGTTCTGGGGTCCGAGAACTTGGGTTCGAAGGCTGCCTCTAGCGGCCTCATTTCCCCCCCTCTGTAAAAATGAGGGGGATAGTTGGATAATCTTGAAGTTGTCTTCTAGTTCTAAACTGTGTGTGTGTGTGTGTGTGTGTGCGTGTGTGTGTGTCCTTTTGAGACACGAGCGTCCACCTAGAAGGGTAAAGATATGTAAAGAGCAAGGAAGTTCGAGAGGTCTGGCCTGGGAGGGAAGGGCTGGGGAACAGGGGTGTGGGCTGAAGGGAGGAGAAAGGGGAGGGGAGAGGAAGAGGGGAAAGGGGGAGGGGGAGAGAGACCTGTTGATTGCGGAGTTGAGTGGCAGTGGGCTGGCTATAAAAAGTGGAAGCAGAGAGTCCAGAGCAGCGAGAAGGCAGGGACAGGTAGCCGGAGAAAGCTGATTGACAAACTGACGGAGCGCAGCCTTGCCAGAAGCTCAGAAGACCGCGAGGAAGGGACGACTGACGGCCAGAGCCGATTCTAACAAGAGGACCAGGCAGCAGGACACAGCTGGGAGCGTGCCACCGGCCAACGCAGAGATGCTACCACGTCTGATCTTTTTCCACCTGTTGGGGGCCTGGCTGCTGCTGAGTTTCTTCCCCGGAGAGCTCAGAGCCCAGGGGATAGACGACAGACCGATGAAGCTGTGCGGCCGCGAGTTCGTCCGGGCGGTGATCTTCGTCTGCGGAGAGTCCCGCTGGAGGAGGTTTCCCATGGTACAGATGCCCCTACCGCAGGAGCAGGAGCCGGAGCAGATGTTTGTCTCTCAGGACAACGGTGAGTGCCCAGGCCCGGGTTGCGGGGATTATGATCTGGAAGGGATCTTAGGGAGAGTGATTCCTATCCTGCTCTCTTCATCATGTTGCATTTTGGGGAGATCATAGATCTAGAGCTGGCATTGATTTCAGGGGCCATTTTACAGACGAGGAAACTAAGCCCCAGAAAACCTAAATGACAGGTAGAAAGTGTTCAGAGATGTGATTCGAAGGCAGGTCCTCTGAGTTCAAATCCATTGCTTGATCCCCTGTACCGTATTGGGGAGAGAATCATCCACGTTCACAACGAATGTAGTAGAGCTGGGATTCCAGCTAAGCCTTTTGACTTAGAGGACTCCATAAGGGAAAGCCAAAATAACTTCTCCCCCAGCCTGCCCCCTTACTTTTCCTTCACATAGGTTAGTAGGACAAATACTACGTTAGCAAGGCTATGGAGTATAGTTACCATTAACACCTGTCCTCCAGCTAAATCTTTCCTCTAATTCACAGAGTGGGAAGGAGTCACCTTCTATAGCTGAAAATAATTGTAGAGGCCAGGACTTCTTAAACTTTTTCCACTCTGTGACTCCTATCAGCACTTCTTAAACTGTAGGTCTTGACCTTGACTCTTAACCATTTTTGATTCTTGGGCAGCTTTGTCTGTCTGGGGAAACCAATGGGCCCCTTCTCAGACTAATGGTTTTAAACATTAATGCATAGGATTACAAAGGAAACCATTATATGTATATATATATGTATATATGATATATGTACATATATTATATGAATACACACACTCATATATAATAATACATTATAACTGCACCAGGGAGATGCAAACAAAAAAAAACTTTGGGGATGAGGAGAGTCCTTATCCATTAGAAGGCTTGGGAAAGTGTATTTTGGATTTTCTACAATGCTTCACTTAAAATTGGGCATCACTGGGGAAATGATACTTTCCACTTACAACTAATTGGTTGGAACTCATCCTTTCTGACTATCAAGAGACACCGATAGGGACAGGACTGTACTCGTGATATCACTGGTATGAAGGGATAGCTGTACAGTCTCTCTGTCTCTGTCTGTCTCTCTTGTCTGTCTCTGTCTCTCTCTTGTGTTTTGTCTCTGTTTCTCTGTGTCTCCCTTTATCTCAATTTCTGTCTCTGTCTCTTTCCCTTTGCCTCTTTCTCTGTCTCTCTCCCTACCCTCACTCCTGATGTGTCAGCAGTCTGGAAACTGGAAGGAGAGATCTGACAAGATGTGCTGCAGTGGGACCTTTGTAGCTGTGCTTAGCCCTTTCTAACCTCAGGAAAAGCCCCTTGATAAGGGCAGGAGTTTGAGGAATGGCTAGGTCTTTGTATGGGGAGAGCCTTGTGAGGAGGGGATGAGACTTTCCAACTCAGATAAACTTGTAAAAAGTTTTCCTGCCTCCATTTACCAGTATTACCATAAACCCCTTCCCCCAGTGTAGGACAGAGGAGACAGCTTCAAAAAAGCTTAACTTTTGAGATGGATGAGAAGCCCAAGAGACAGTTTCTGGGTAATTAATAATCAATTTATTGGTTAGGCTAGCTGAGAGGCAATAAATTGATGATCAGTGGTCTCTCTCAGTAACCAAAGACATCCAGTGGAGACACTGAATGCCTTACTATGCTTTTGGAAAAGAGGGTGCCTCGACATGTGAAAAATCAATTCTGATTGGTGAATAATTAATGAGGGGGTAAACTTTCAAATGAGGAGGTGGGCTAAAAGTTCTCAGCCCCTCCTGCTGAGAATGTGGCTTGATCATGAGACTCAGTCATCTCCAGCAACCTAGATAAAGAAATCTATCTCTACCCAGACCACTCTAGTTGGTTTTCCCTTTCATGATCTGGGTCACCCTAAATGCCATCAGGGAGGGGGCTGTACAATGGCATAGATTTACTGCTTTAGGGAAGAAATGTACCTAGATTGTTTACCCTCTAAACCGTTCCCAGAGAATTTGGGCAATCTCATCTGTCAACAATGTCCTTCAGAGACTGATGGACTTACAGGGTCTGTTCCATAAATGATGAAATAGAAAAATCCTTAATCCTAATTTAATAATTAGTTATTAATATCATAGTCTAATATCAATGCTAATATCATTAATATCATATTATAGGAAATAACTTCTCTCACTTTCATCATTTTGAAATTATCTCACTTGATCCTCACAATAATCCTGTGATGTAGGTGGTAGTCTCCATTTTACAGATGAGAAAACTGAGAGAGTGACCTTCCAGAGTCAGGGTTTGAGGCAACATTTGAACTCGGGTCTTCCTGAATCCAGGTCCAGCACTCTATCCATTGAACTACCTAGGTACTCCTGTGATTCCTATCCTAAGATACTTAAAGAACCCATCAGCTTTTAAAGATAATTATCATTCCTGAAATTTTCAAGAAGCCTGTGTAGTTATATAAAAACAGGAAAAGGAGGGACCCTGGAAAGAAAGTCCTGTTAGTTTTATTTCCATATGCAATTAATGTTAATCATAAAAATAAGTTTTCTAATGCTTAGAAGATGCTGGAAGGAAGCAAAACTTTGTAAGAACATCTTTACAGGTTGATATTAATATATGCAAATTAATGTAATATGTACTGAATATTTAAGTACTGAGTAGATAAACACAATTTATTTTTAGAAGATTTACTAAGGAGATGAATTTTGAACCAAGTTGTGAAACAATGAGATTTTGAGTCAATGAATCACCAAAGGAACAAGGGGAAGGGAACGAGCATTTAAATGCTTACTATGTACTATGTATACTATGTTAAAGTGCTGGGCAGTAAAAAAAAAAATGAAAGTGAAGCAGTCCTTGCCATAAACATTTATATTGAGTATATGCTTAAAATAACCTGAGGTAATTTTGGACGTGCATGTACTAACAGCTGGCAGAGGGAGGGGGTGGAAAAAAGCCAGGTGGATAAAGTCAGGAAAGTCTTTATCTATACATATGTATACAATAAGCTCAGGCTAAGTCTTGAAAGAAAATAGGGATTCCAAGAAGTAGAAGTGGAATAGAAGTACATTCCAGGAATGAGGGACAGCCCATGCAAAAGCATGAAGATTGGAGATGAAACATTATATGCAAAGAGCAGCAAGTACGCCAGTAGGGCTGAATCACAGAGTGTGTGGAGGGAAGTAATATGTTAAGAAGATAGCAATAGCAGGAAGAGGTCAGGTTGGGAAGAGATTTAAATGCTAAACAGAGAAGTTTCTATTTGATCCTACAGGTACATAGGGAGACAATGGAGTTTATTGAGTGAGGGGGTGGTGATAAAGTTGGACCTGTAGTGTCAGAAATTCACTTTGGTGGCTTTGTGGAAGATATATTAGATTGGGGATATGCCTAAGGTAGGGACACCAAATAGGAAGCTATGGTTATAGTCTAGGTGAGAGTGAATGAGCACCTGAACTAAAGTGGTGACAATGTGGATGGTGAGGAGGGAAGGTGTGTGAGATGTAGAGATGAAAGTAGAATTGACAAGATTTGGCAACTGATCAGAAATGTTGGGTGAGTAAGGGGAAAGAATTGGAGATGACCTGCCATTTTGAAAGGGGGTAAGATGCATAAATTGACTGAAAGGGCTGGAGAGAGCTTATCAAGCAGAGGGGATGGTATGAGCAAAAGCATCCAGGCGGGAGTAAGCAAATTTGCAAAGAGATTTGCTTAGCAGGAGGGTGAACTAGGTAGCTGTAAGTTATTGAAGACCCTTAAATGTTGGACTACAGAGTTATGATTTGAATTGATAGGTTATAAGTGGTAAATTCTGGAGAAGGGGAACACTATGATGAAAATGGGGTAGGAGAAAGATTATTATAGAAATTGTGTAGGTTTGATTATCAGAGAATATATTGCAGCAAGGATATAAGCTAGGAAGCCATTGGGGGCAATGTAGGCAGTGGCATCACCAGTCCAATGCCCATAGAAGTATACTTAGCACAGAGATTAGTGGTGTAAGGCACTGCCCTCCCTCTCAGGGTCCCAGATGTTTGAACATAATTGGGTAGGGACCCAAAGGATTTTTTTTTTACCAGAGGAGTAGTGTGTAGACTTTTGTATAAGTAATATTTGGCATGTAGTTCTATGAAAGATGGCTTGAAAGTGGGGAGAGAATGGCAGCAGGAAGATATTTTATGAGCCTATTGCAATATCCAGAGAAATTTTAATGGGGGCCTGTACTAGGATGGGCACTTTGAAAAGAGAAGTGGGAAAGATGCAAGAGATGTTGTAGAGATTGAATCAATAGCCTTGCTTAACTAATGGGCCTTAATTTCTGGGGTCATTGAGGGAACTTTGAAATTTCCTCCAAAGGCAATCCAACCTGCTGTCTTCCACTTCTTTAATTCTGTGCCCTAAACAGGCAGACAAAACGCTATTAAGTAAGACAGGCACAAAACTGGAAGAGGTGAGCATAGCTGTCTCTAGGAGAGGACAAGTTATGTACAATTACTGGTGAGGTATACATGCATGCAAACACAATTTAAAGCTGCTTAGTTGATCTTTGTAGGAAAATTGAACAGTTAAAATGAAGTGCTGTGGCTTTTTTTTTCTTTAAAGAAAAGTCACATTCTTACTTCATTATAAAAAAAATTGGCAGGGATCTCCAAATGTAAGCTTCACAATTTGAGTATATGAAACATTAAACAGAAATGCTTCAGAAATCCCTATCTTGTTTGGTTGTGCCTCCTGGACTAGGCATTGAAATGTCATTCTGGTGAAGAACAGGACATTTCCCAGAAACTTTAAAAAAGTTTTTAAATGTTCAAATGGCCCTTGTTGCCAAAGTTATAAATATTAGAGTCCATAGGGCTCCAGGGATTCTTTAAGAGCAAGTGCCCATTTTAAAGGGCTCAGGGACTCTTCGGATTGATCTGCTTGCTGGACAGTTTTTGTGGAGCTGCATGGAGAGATTTCACTTTATCTCAAAGTTCAGTAAGAATCTCTATCTTTTGTTCGAGAATAGCTTCAAGCTGTGTAGCATATAAATCCACACCATAGTCCACTTCTCCAGTCATTTCTAGGAGGGCTTTTTCATCTCCTGACCATTGAATAGATTCCTGGAAGACTGCCCAGTGACCTTCTACAACTTGCTCTTCCATTTCTACCATAGGAGAGACAGCTTCATGAAAAGTGAATAACTGTGGAGAGACTTCTTCTTAATTTTGTTCACAAGGGAGCTTTAGGTCATCTCTGAGGTGAACTCCCTACACCCCACAGTTTCTCTAAATCATTGATTTGATTTGGAGGATGATGCATTATTGGATGGATATCACCAGCAGCAGCTGGATCTACAGTCAATTCTTTTACCCTATTTGAGTATCTTAATGTATTAAGAGCATTTTCACAAGATGGCATCCCTGGAGAGATGGTAGCAATCATGCATGTGTGGGAGTTTTCTTCTGTGAATGAATCTGTCAGCACCTGAGTGAGTTTATTTACTGTGAAGGGAATATGAGGTTTATTTCTACTCGAGGCTCTGATGTATTCCTTAAGTGCTAAAAGTCTTTTTATTAATTTTAGCACCTTCAAGCCAAGTTTGCCTATCTGCACTAGAAGTGTCTGCTTCTCTTTCATTTCCAGCCAAATCAATGAGGGAAAATTTGCCATGTAATTTTCCTTTCTCTCTGATGATAATTTGAAAGACTGCATGGCTCTGAGATGAATGTGCATTTGCAGATGTTTGACCAGAGGTTCTGCAACTGTTGCCTATTTCAGTGAACTTCAGGACATCTTCCATGCTTTTAACCTCTGGCTCCTGTAATCCCACAACTTGAACTTGCTGCTTACCATCCTCTAACAATATCAATTTGGTCTTCCTATTAAGCAAGTCAAATACCTTTCCACTATAAATTTAAAAAAAAAGGTTGTTTATATTTGAAGTTCTAACTTCTTACAGTTTGGTTTCTTTAGCATTAAAAAGACATCTAGAGCTGCTAGCACATATATCTCTTTAGATTAGAACAATCTTGGTCCTTTCCTGAAAAGTCATCACCCATATTGTGATTTTTTCCACTGCCTGTTTGACCATAAGTAAAACATGTGGCCATTCCCCTTTCAAATGTGGTTTCTACTAATGGTCTAGTTGTAAACCTATAAACCATTTCATTAGGAGCTGAATCATCGAAGGCATGAGGTTTTCTGGGTACCTCATTATGTCCACTTTTTGTTTTGGTTCACGTACCATCACAACATCTCTACTAGGGATTGTGATCACATCAAAGTCTTTCATTACTTTTTTAGTGAGTGGTTGTTGCCTTACACAAACACATATTCTGTGTTCATCAGTAGGATCTGCTGTTGTCTAAAGTCTTTGGTTATATACATAATTTCCTAATTTGGGTTTGTAGCATCAACAGTCCTGGGCTCTTTCTTCTCTATGTTCTTCTTGCCGTAGCTTCCTTTTCTCATGTTTTTCTTGTAATTTCTCTACTTCCTTCACACCACTGGATTTTCTTTATGCATTCTGTTGTGTAGAGGAAGACCATTCAGAAAATTGACTGGGCTGTGAATGGGCAGAACCAGCCACCTTGTTGTCATTCTTAATAGGTGCCTCAGTCCAGTGATTCCTCACAATTTTGTTTACTTTGGCTGAAGGGGTAGGAGGTGGAGGTGTTTCTGGGCTAGCTTCAGTTTCTTCATTAGGTGCAAGGACAGGGGTGAGTGAAAAGATGCTCCCTAAGGTGATCTCTTTACCTTTTGTGTTTTCTATTCATTGAACAATTACAGTTTCATTATCTTCATTTAATGATGTTACCATAGTTTCATGTATTCGACCTTCCTTTTGTCTTTGTATCCTTAGTGCCTAGCATACATAAGGAACTTAATAAATGCTTCTGGTTGATCAAAGTCAACAAGCACCAAAGTATATTGTGATTGTGATCGTTTGGAGGTTCTTGTAAGATTCTGTCTGTCTCTGTCTCTGTCTCTGTCTCTGAGTTTTTGTCTCTGTCTCTGTGTGTGTCTCTCTCTGTCTCTCTCTCTCTCTGTTTCTGTGTGTGTGTGTGTGTGTGTGTGTGTGTGTGTGTGTGTGTGTGCGCGCGTGTGTGCGTGTGTGTGTCTGTCTCTGTGCTGTCTCCATCGCCACACTCGATCTCCACGTAAATCTCCGTATCGATCTTACCAAAGCTGGTCCTCGGGAGAGGACGACGAGGACACGGGCGGCTGCAGTTAGGCTGGGGAGGGAGAGAGAGGAAGGGGCTCTGGCAGATGAGGACAGAGGGAGGATGGGGAGCGAGGGACGCCGAAGGAGAGCTAAGGAGGCAGCCCCGGGCTACAGCCCCGGGGCTGAGGCAGGAGGCTGAGGTGGAGCTGCGCGGGTTGCTAATGGGGAAGGGCGGATCAGCCAGCATCTTCTGGGATAAAATGGTTATTAAGTTTTAATAAAAATTAGAAGGAGAAAGTATGCTCAAATGTGAGTGAAGGCCAGAAACCAGCCTGGGAGAAGCAGGTTAGAAATTTAAGGCAAATACAGATTTCCTGGAGGTGTAAGGAGGGTAGGATCTATACTGGGCTAGAGGCTGTACTCAGATAACTAACCACAGGAAGCCATTCAGACTGAAAGTGAGGCATATGTAAATAAGCTAAAAAAGAAAGCTGGAATCTTTAGCCACTCAGTGTACCTGGATATCTTACCTGTGCACAGTTTATAGACCTATGATATCATTGGTATAAGGAACTCTCAGAGGAGGAAACTCTATCAGATGCGAGTCTGCACCTTCTGAGCAAGACCTTCTGCCTAGAGCCCTGGTCATACCGCCAATATGTCAGAGGTAGGACTTGAAACCAAGTCTTCCTAGCTTCCAGGTCCACTCTCTGTCTTCTACAATACTCTGAATCTGGTGCAGTTTATATATGCCTTCATAAATCCCTACTACTTGTAAGGAAGTACATTTTTTGTACTCAACAGAATTCACCTGAGAATGTGTTGCTATCAACACTTTATTCAAGGTGGGATAGGAGAGATGAGGTACTTCTTTGTTCTTCCAACTATAGCAAAAGGTAAATTTCCAAAGGCATGAAAGTGATTGTAATACAAGTTGAATTATTACAAAGCTATTGCGTTAGACATTTGAGGTACACCCTTCTTTGCTGCTAATCTCACACAGAGTACAAAAAATACCTAGTTGCATTACTGAATTAAAGCCTGGCCTATATTCTCCCTTCTCACGAGGCCTTTGTCAGCCTCTCCAAGCCTAAGTGATTCTTCTTTCCTCTCTGCTCCTATTACACCTTCTTTTATATTTGTTATTTTGTGGTTAGCATGTGCTACCAGGCAGGGGTGTGGAATCTGCAGCCCTGAAGGCACATGTGGCCCTCTATGTCCTCAAGTACGGCCCTTTGACTGAACCCAAACTTCACAGAACAAATCCCTTTAATGAAAGGGTTTGTTCTGTAAAACTTGGATTCTGTCAAAAGGCTGTGCCCAAGGACCTAGAAGGCCACATGTGGCCTCGAAGCCACAGGTTCCCCATCCCTGCTACTTATATTGTTACAGACAATGGAAGGCAAGAAGGATATGTCTTATACCTCCTCCTGTCCGCAGCATAATCTCTTGAACACAGGTGCTCAATTAATATTTATCATTGGTGTTTATGATACTAATGGAATGTAAGCATGAGAGTTTGGCCAATTTTTAGTTGATTAATCAATACAGTCTCATTGATTACTATAGTCTAGACCAGGGGTAGGGAACCTGTGGCCTCAAGGCCATATGGAGCCTTCTAGGTCCTAAGGTACGGCCTTTTGACAGAGTCCAAGTTTTACAGAACAAATCCTTTTATTAAGGGGATTTGTTCTGTGAAGTTTGGATTCAGTCAAAGGGCTTCACTTGAGGACCTAGAGGGCCCCACCCCTGGTCTAGGCACTGTACTAATGGCTGGGGATACAGACAATTGTGGTCCCTGCCCTCAAGAAGCGTACACTTTAACTGGAGGGACTAGTGACTTTAAGACAGAGTGATTGTATACTGAAGGGACAAATAAGCATATTGAATATGATTGTGTAAATATATGGTATAAGTATACAGTGGATGGGGGCGGGGGTGAAGGTGGTGTATGTCCCCCCTGCATGGGCTCCTTTTAAGAGGGAGAGGCAAGGTTAGAAAAGCTACTGAAGATGCAATCCCTGCCAAAGCCACCAGATGGCACTCAGAGTCCGAGCTGCTCCAACAGCCTTCTGCACAGGCCTGACCAGGATTTAACCCTAGCCAAACCCGAAGTCTCTGCTGATAGTGCCGTGGCCCGCATTTCTCCCTAGTCTAAGGGTCTGAATACCTCTCAGCCTATAATCTATAATTTAATTCATGCTCAGCTGCTGTCTCATTGGGATTCTAATCTTCCCAATTTATAGGTGCATAGACACAAAAGCTAGAAAATCCCTCAGAAACTATCTTGTTCCAGTCTCTCATTTTACAGAGGAGACTGCTGGGAAGATTAAATGGGTCACCCCAGGTCACATAGGTAGTAAGGGCCAGAACCAAGATTTGAACCCAGATCCTTTGACTCCTGAGTCAGTATTCTTTACACTACCACTTCTGCCCTTATGTCTCTTTGATGGTCAATTAAAAATGAAAGGGAAAGTAAAGGGCTACCCTAATTAGATGTTACAGTAGGATTTTAAACTCGAAACATGAATAGATGGATACAATAAAGTGTCTCTAATTCAAATTAATTGGGGGAGAAAAGCCCAGTCTGAATTAGTAAAGTGTGTTGAATTATAAAGCATTACAAATAAAATATAATTTCAGTAAGTTAAAGGACAGTTAAACTACTCTAATAAAATGTTGCCTAGAAAAGTTAGCCTTAAGGGGCTAACTTTAATGACTAGATAAAAATGTTTCTAATTAGCCCAACTTTCAAAGTGCTTAAAACAGCTTTTCTTAGGCAGTTTATATGCATTTTACAGTATTAATTTGCTGGGGAACTTTTTAAAATAGAAAGTAGAGGTGCAAATGGGAAGCTCGGTGGCACTGTGGAGTGCTAGGCCTGGAGTCAAGAAGACTCATCTTCCTGAGTTCAAATCTGGCCTTAGACACTTACTAGCTATGTGACCTTGGGCAAGTCACTTAACTCTCTTTGCCTCAGTTTCTTCATCTGTAAAAATGAGCTGGAGAAGGAAATGGAAAATCACTCCAGTATCTTGGCCAAGAAAACCCTACATGGGGTCATGAAGAGTTGGACATGACTGATCAAAGAAGTACACACTTTGGTGTAATTACTGAGTCTTGCACATTTCAAATTAGTGGATTTCAAATTAATGAGGTTTTATTGTGGTAAAAACATTTTAAAAATTTTTTTACGAGATGATTCTTTGAATTCATGACCAGATAGAACTCTGCTGGAATATTTTGTTCTCTTGCAGAAACCAGAATTTATGTGGGATGTTCTTGGAGTGGGCTCAAAAGAAAACAATGGATATGATGAAAGAGTGGGAAAAGAAAGCCTTACAAGTAAAAGCTTCAGAAATTAAAATCATTTGACTTGGAGCAAAGTTGTATGGGAGGTTATTCAATTAGCCTTAAGTATATTATGAAGGGTGAAAGATGGTTATGTTTTGTCTTTGTTAGGTAGGAACCGGAGATAATGAGCTAAAGCTTCAGCATGACAAATTTGGGTTAGATTTAAGGAAGAATTTTATGACAATGAAAGCTGAACATTAGAAAGGGTTACTGAGGAGAACTGGGGAATCTCCCTTTAGAAGACTAATAAGAATCAGTATAGATTTGCATTTGTCAGGAATGGTTTAAGATTTGGGGTCTGAGGCAGCAAACTAAGGCATTTCTCTCTCATCCCTAAAAACCCCATCCTTCTATGCCTTACCATCAGCCACTTTGGATTTTGGTTGGAGAAGAAGAAGGTGGCTATGGAGGACAGCCATAAAACTCCTTGGAAACTGGACCAGCCACCATGCTGTCTGCGTGGGGTGCTTCAGTCTCTCCTCTGTGTAGCAGATAGCCTTCTGGGCCTAAATCAAATCAACAAGTGTTTATCAACCATTTACTATTCTCCAAGAAATGGGGATACAAAAAAAGGCAAAACCAATCCCTGCCCTCAAGGAGCTTCCAGTTTAAAGGTAGAAGCAACATGCAAACAGCTGTGTTTTATATGTATTCACATAAAATTTGAAGCGACTATCAATCACATAGTAGCAATTACATGAGAAGAGATTTAAGGGAAATAGGACTTTCCATCTGAATGAACTTCCTGTGTGAGGTCATAGTAACCCAAGTAGTATTCAGAATCCAATGTTTTAGAAGGAAAACCCAGTGCAGCTAATTCCTGTTGGGGGCATTATTCAATATGTGGATCGACTGTCATCCATTTTACTTTTTCTCTTGGGAGTTTCTCTCTGACTGCCAAGCAAATTTGGCACCTTTCATTGCTCCATAGATACTCTGTGATCAGCAAATGTGAATGCATTAAAAGAAAAACAAACAAACAAACCCAAATTACATTCATAACTTATGAATGTAACACTGGAACAAAATGTGAGGTCTTTGAGGACAGAGACTACTTCTTACAGATTTCTGTGTCTTCCACAGCACCTAATGTAATGCCTAAACCAGAGATTGCCAAACTGTGATCCATGGCGCCCTCACAAGGGCACTGTTGGATATTCAAAATTCTCAACCTAACTACTTAGTAAACAGACTGTTAGGTATTTGTTTTGGCCTAATGGGGTCATGAAAAAACTACTGAGACACTAAATGCACCTTGAACAGAGAAAGTGTAGGGTCCTTTGGAGACGCCCAGCAAATGTTTGCCAAATGATTGAATAAATATCAAAATACATAACCCATTCCAAAAATATAAAGGATTTGGGGACCAACATTCCACATTATCTTTACTATCAATACCCTCCGTAAACACGGATAATGGAATTATCTACACATTTCTAGGGTTCATCTTGTGTTATTATTACTCCTTAAAAAAACAAAAGGACAAATTCTGTACGGGCTGTTCCTGACTTTTAAAAAGCACTCATTTAGAAGGCTAAATGAAACATAGCATGAGGCAGCTGGGAGGGTCAAGGAGGAGGCAGGAGGAGATGGAAAGGGAGATGAATTGTACCAAGGGCATTACTATTTACAGTGCCTTAAGGAGCCTAACTTAAAAGGAGGCAAAATGTGGCTTATCTTGTTTTACTGTTTTGTTATTCTGGCTAACAAAAATGCTTCTTTATCCCCTCCCCCACTCCATCCCATGTAGGTTTTTAAAAACTTTGACTGATTTGCTGTTGTTAAGGTGTTTTTCACTTATGTCCTACTCTGTCATTTGGGGTTTTCTTGGCAGACATACTAAAGTGATTTGCCATTTCTTTCTCAAGCTCACTTTACAGTGGAGGAACTGAGGCAAACAGGGTTAAGTGACTTGCCCACGGTCACACAGCTAGGAAGTGTCTGAGCCAGATTTGAACTCAGGAAGATGAGTCTCTGGTTCCAATCCCACTGTGCTATCCACTGTACCACCTAGCTGCCCCTTGACTGATTTAGGTTGATTTCAAAATGTTTCCCACTGCATGACTTTTTTCTCTCTGACCTAACAGAATCTTTCTCATTCTTTATTCACACAGATGTGGAAAATGGAAAGTTGGATCCAGAGGTCATTCCTGGTCGGAAGGAGGAGCAGATTCCTCTGTCGAAACGAGGCTGGGATTTGCTAAAGAATATGCTTAATCCACATGGTCACACTGAAGACTCCGCCCACAGAATGGAAGAGTTCATAATAGGTTCTGATGAATCCAAGGAAGCTGTTGAGAAAAACAAAAGTGAAATCAAAGCCACCAGTCCTTTGGAACAATATGACTTCATGTTGGGGACACATCTTCGGAAAAAGAGAGACAGGTCCACTTCAATCGCGGATCGTTGTTGTCACGAGTCTTGTACCAGAAAAGACATTGCTAGATTGTGCTGAGAGGAAGAAATTGAATATCTCTACTTTAAACGTATCCTCAGTGTAAACTTCACTGGTGCTCCAGGCAAGCACAACATATTGGATTAACATGAAAAGTAACTTTAATTATTTTGCTTTTTCCCCCCTGTGGTCTGCAAGAATATGGTAATTTGTATGACTGAGACTTTTAAAAAAAATTGCTATTTGTTAATAGCTTAAGGTAAACTATCCTCTCTCTTCTGCTACCAGTACAGCTACATGAATTGTTTTTTTTATTTATTACTAATATTTTGTGGTAGTAAATAAAGTATTTGTCATTTCAACCAAGCTTGTTCACTCATTCTACATAGAACCTAATCTCGTGCCACGTACTTATAAACAATAAATGGTTTTTAGTGTCATAATCTCTCTTAGGTCATATCTAGATAGAATAAGTCAACTTGAGATTTTTTCAGTTCATTCTGTGTTCTTGACTGCTGTTATTAAGTATTTCTGGGCAGTCCATCTCATTGGTTATGGAGATGATCCAGTTTAGGCATTAGATAGGCCCAAACACAGGTTCAGTTTCTCAGATAAAGGTCTCATATCTCAAATATATTAGGAACTTTGTCAAATTGCTAAGAATATGAGCCATTTCCCAACTGATAAATGGTCAAAGGATAGGACTAGGAAGTTTTCCAATGAAGAAATCAAAACAATTTATAGTTACATGAAAAAATACTCTAAATCATTATTAGTTAGAAAATGCAAATTAAAACAACCTTGAGATATCATTTTACACCTACCAGATTGGCTAAAATGATCCAAGATTAAAGCAACAGATGTTGGAGGAGATGTGGAACAATTGGGACACAAATTCATTAGTTCATCAATTTTTCAAACCTGTGTCCTTCATCTTATAAAATCAGGGACATACGAATGGGCCAAAAAAAACCCCAAACATACAGAGACTTGACCAAGCATGAGCATGTGAATTTAATACAGCCGAACCAGAACTCATTATCTTTCCCTCTAAATCTACACAAACTTCTTTATTTTTGTACCAGGCATCATCATCCTTCCATTCTTTCTGCTCCACAACTTTGGAATCAACCTCAATGCTTCAGTCTCTCCCTTAACACCTCCCCACCTCCCACCCCCCGCCATGTCCAATCGGTATCCATCTCTTATCTGTGCTGATGTTCAGTCAGAAGCCATGTCTAATCTGTGTTCATTTCACTCCCTCCAATCATTCACTCCCTCCAACCCACCTCAGGCTTTCAGGATCTTTCATTTGGATTATTGTGATAGCCTCCAAATTGAACTCCCCTCTCTCAACCATTCTTCATACAGCTGCCAAAATAATCTTCCTATAATACAGGTCTGACTTTGTCACTCCCCTGCTCCAGAACTTTCAGGTGTTCCTTATTATCTCTAGGGTAAAATATGAACTGCTCATCTTGGTGTTTAAAACCAGTTAACAATCTGGCTCCAGCTTTCCTTTCTGGACTTTTTTTTTTTACTCCATTCACTCTGTTCCCCAAACTCAGGGTGACCTTTCCTCCCTTTTCCCAGGCTATCCCTCCGTGCCTAGAGTGCACTTCTGTCTCCTCCAAATGGTACCCTGGAGGACACACATATAGTGGTTATAGGAAAAGAGAAGCACCCTTGGGAGGTGACATCCTCTGATGTTTTCGGACTCTGGAAAATGGGTTCAGTTCTGAGTGACACACATTAGGATGGATGTTGGTAATCTGTAATTTATCTGGAAGAGGGCAATGAAGATGGTGAGGAGCCTTGGGTTTGTGTCTCATGAGGATTAGTTGAAGGGACTGGTTGTATTTGGCAAGGAGAGGAGAGAATTTAGCCTGCAGAATAGCTGCATGCTGCCATCTTCCAATATTTGGAGGGCAGACCTAGGAGGTAATGAATGGGAGTTTCAAAGAAGCAAATTTCTATTTGGTGTAGGAGAAAACTTCCTAACAATCTGAGCTGTCCAAATGTAGCCCGAAAGGCTTTGGGACGTGTGCTGCCCTTCATCAGAGAGCTACAGATAAAGGTTGAAAGACCATTTGGCAGATATATTGCCAAGGAACAGTCACACTAGACAGCTGGCCACTGAGGAGCCTTCCAAATCTGGGATTTAAAAAAAAAGGGGGGGGAATGATAGAAGGGAGGGCAGATAGGGGGAGGAGGTAATCAAAAGCAAACAACTTTGAAAAGGGATGGGGTCAAGGGAGAAAATTGAATAAAGGGGGACAGGATAGGATGGAAGGAGATATCCTTAGCCTTTCACAGCATGAGCATTGTGGAAGTGTTTTGCATAATGATACATGTGTGATCTATGTTGAATTGCTTGCCTCCCCAGGGAGGACGGGTGGGAAGGGAAGAAGGGAGAGTTTTTGGAACTGAAAGTTTTAAAAGCAGATGCTTAAAAAAAAGTTGTTTTTTTCGAAGTCTGGGATTCTATGAACTATATAGTTGTGTCCCACTATAAGAAAACCCAGCCAAAAAAAAAAGAAATAGTTATTACATAGCTAAGAAATGGTTCCTTGCCTTGCAAATTGACAATACAGAATTAATTTAAATAGAAATCTTCTTCTTGTGCTAAAAGATTATTTGATTTATATAAGCATAATTTATATACACCTTTTCAGGAAAAGCAAGTATCAACTGGTGAAATGAATTTTTTCTTTTTCTTACTGGACCTGTGATTTCTTTTGTGTGGAGGGTGATTGCTGTGAGGAGCTCCCTCTACCCTGATTAGTTCCCTCTCTGCAATTTAGAGTCTTAAGGAGTTGCTTGGGCACAGAGAGGTTAAAGAATTTGTCCAGGTCTCACAGCCAAAAGGCGTTTGAGATGAGACTCCAATCCCCTCCTCTTCCTGACTCTAAGGCCATATGTCTATCCATGGTCTCTATCACACTGTAGCTAATTCTTGTAACTATCCTATGAAACAAGAAAACTTCCAGAGAACTGTAGACTCAGAAGTGATTTCAGAGATCGGCTAGCCCAGCTTATGTCTGAACAAGAATTCTCCCTATCATTATCCTCCAGTGTTCATCTAATCACATAACTTTTGCTTGAGAACCTCTAGTCACAAGCAATCCACAGTCTTCAAAGGCAGCAGCCCATTTCCCTTTGGGGCCGCTGGTAAGAGGCTTTTCCTTAAACCCAGCTGAATTTGGTATCTTTACAATTTCCACCCTTGTTTCCAGTTCTGTTCTCTGGGTCCAAGCAAAAGCAACCCTTCACACTAGAGGGGGAAAATTTTGAAGTCTGACATTTATAGTACTGATAGTACTGAATGTTCCTGTTCCATATCTCTCCCAGTTTTCCTTCCCAGATATCAATCAATCAACAAGCATTTATTAAGTACCAACTATATTGTTGGTATATATTGTATAAGTCAATTCAATTGTTAAAAAGAAGGCAGATAAAATATTGGGTGGGGAGACCCATTAGATTTGGAATCAGAGGACCTGAGTTTTAATCTTGGCTCTGCTATTGGATAGCAAGAAGGTCACATTGGTCAATATTTAAAGAAATTAATTCAAGCTATTCACTTTAAGGTCAAATACTGAAGCTGAAGCTTAAATACTTTGGGCACATAATGAGAAGATGGGATTCGTTGGAAAAGACCTTGTTATTGGGAAAGATTGAAGGCAAAAGGAAAAGAGGATGGCAGAGGATAAGATGGATGATGTCATGGAAGCAGTGAAGATGAACTTGAATTTGGACAGACTTTGAGAGATAGTGGAGGATAGAAGGGTCTGGAGTGCTATGGTCCATGGGGTCATGAAGAGTCAAATAACAACTATTATCTGCACTTATAGGACCTTAGGTAAGTCCTCATGTCTTGGGGCCTCAGTTTCCTCACATATAAAATGAAGACATTGGATTAGGTGATCTTCTAAAGTTCCTTCCGGTTCTAAATCTATGATTTTCTCATCCCTCTAATTGTTAGTGCTTTTTTTGTGGGCAGTTAGGTTTTCATTTCATGTAGGAACTCCTACAATAATTACATATTTGTTTTTTGGTCCCGACCCATTATTTCATTGGTGTTACCATTCTCCAATGGCAATTGTGTCATGTACAGTCTTAGAGATGCCTTGGGGCACTAAGAGGTTAAGTGACTTGCCCAGGGTCACAGTATAGGCCAACTCCACCCACTACTCTTATTGCTGCCTCCACATGGTAGGTCCTTAACAAATATTTATAAGACTGAATTGGAACTAAATGACTAAATGCCATATTAAAATTCTATATCCAAACAAAGTTCTAAGTGCATACTGTAGGTTGGTAAGAGACTGAAGTAGGACAAGGCACTTGTGCCCTTCAGCCAAAGTTTAAAAATTGTGCCTCCCCCCACTCCCAATATTAACAATTACGTGGGATGTCCCTTATACTTTGGTCATTTGCTCCATGACTACCTAAGCAAATGACTTCAGTGCAATCTTATTATTATGGATTTATAATAGAAAAATACTTCATTCAATAGCAGTAATAGCTTGGTTTCCTTCATTGGCAATATGAGAATCATTCTCTCAAGTAGAAGATAAATCCATAAACAATGCACAGGATTATCAAGTAGCATGGAGACCCCTAGAATGAAAGTTGAACAATTTTAAGCTTTTAGCCTTCTCCTTGAATGTTAAATTGAATTAGTCTATTGTTGTTTTGTTTTTCAATCTGAAAAGAGAGTATACAAGGAAAGCCAAGTTGACCAACTGTCATACCCTAGAGGCAGAATGGTGTATTAGACCATATTTATCAAGTTGGCAAAAGGGAATCCCTTAGTCTCTTGATTATCCATCATTCTCATTTGGAATGATATCATTGTTTCAAATTTGTTTCACCTAAAAATGAGAGCATTGACATCACGTGCCTACAATATAGAGAGGCATTAAGCAGCGTAGTGGAAGAAATCTTTCGGTACAACCCTGGGCAAGAGATTTCATGAGACTTGATTGGCTTGGATATTTTCTTTGAAGTTGATAAACTATCATAAGTATTGATAGGCTGTTGTGATTGATTTTGCTTGTAGAAATCCTTTGTGAATTCTAAAATGATTAGTAAGACACAACTTCCCTAACCAGAACGAGGACTAGGGGCTTGGCAGGTTATATAACCTTCTACAGTACGTGTGTGTGTGTGTGTGTGTGTGTGTGTGTGTGTGTGAGAGAGAGAGAGAGAGAGAGAGAGAGAGAGAGAGAGAGAGAAATTTGAGGAGGACAACGAAGGGCACTTTAAAGTATTTTTAAACAAATACTTATTATCTTTCCATCTCCTAAATTTTCCTTCCCTCCCTTCTACTTCCCCCACATATCTAATCAAGAAAAACAAATATAAAAATATCTCAAATATAAATATATAACAAAAAAAAACAAATAGAAAAATATCTCAACTCGTACACTGTTTCTCTCATCTCTTCATTGGGAGGTGAGTAGCATGTTTCATCAAGAGCCCCACAGAATTGTGGCTGGTCATTGTATTGACTAGAATTCTTAAGTCTTTCAAGGTTTTTGTTTTCATAATGTTGTTATTATTCTCCTGGTTCTGCGTACTTCTTTCTGCATCAGTTCATGCTAGTCTTTGCAGGTTTCTTTGAAACCTTCTCCTTCACCATTTCTTACAGCACAATAGTATTCCATCACATTCATTTACCATAACTTGTTAGGCCATTCCTTAGCTCCTAAGTACCCACTGAATTTCCAGTTCTTTGCTACTGCAAAAGAGTTGCTATTAATATTTTTGTACAAATGGGTCCTCTTCATCTTTCTTTGGTCTCCTTGTGTTATGTTCTATACCTAATTTTTTTTTCCAGATTGCATTCTCTCCAGTTTACCTGAAAGTATTTTTTTAATCAAACAGTGAGTCCTTACTTGGGAGGGGGGGAGGAGGCAAGAGCTAAATATTGGATATATTGTCAGACACAGGTGATGTATTGATTAATTTTGCTAAATAATTTAATTTATTATTATTTATTATATTATAAAAATGATTATTTATTATATGTTATTATTTAATGGGATGGCTAACTAATTAGATGAGTAGGGGTGACAGCAAAGTCAAAAATCAAAGTGATGTAAAAAAAGATATCAATAAAAATTGTAAAAGTCAAAAAAGAAACAAATCATCAAATTTGAATACCTTTATTTTACAGAGGAGGAAATTGAAATCTGGAGTTAAGCGACTTGCCCAAGATTATGCAGGTGATAATAAACAGTACAGCTGGAATTCAAATCCAGCTCCTCAAATTCCAAAGTCTATGCTCTTTTTCAGCGTACAATGCTACTTCTAGTAAGCATAAAAATATTTTAAATGCTTTTTAAAGATACATGCTAATAATAGGACCAAATTACAGAGTTGACTTTTTTCTCCCACACTTACCGCAGCCCCTCACTCCATAGTTAATGGAATGATGATAAATAAATCTTATACTGACAAAACCACATTAGTCCCTCTGTGTTCCCTTTCCTTGTAGGGGTGAATTAGTTTTTTTCTCTATCTCAATCTCTAAAGGAAATGGTTTTCCACTGGAAAGTAGTCACAGGATCATGGGATTTAAGAGTGAAAGTGACCTTAGAGTTCAATTCATCCAATCCCCTTATTCTACAGATGAAGAAAACGATGCTCAGACGGGGGAGGTGACTTTCTCAGTGTCAGTAAAATTGAAATTTGAACCCAAGTCTTATGAATCTGAGTGGTGAAGATTTTGTTACCACTGTACTCTGTATTACCATCAGACAAAAAACCTTTCCAGAGAACCCCTTAATTCTCGTGCCTCTTGACTCTTGTTTATTACTAATTAATCCAGTGTACAGCCTGTTTGTGCATAACTGTTTGCATGTTGGCTCCCTCATCAGACTGTGAGCTCCTGGAGAACAGCGACAATCCTTTGACTCTATTTCTATCCCCAAACCTAGTGCAGTACCTGGAACATAGTAGGCACTTAATAAATACTTATTGACTAACTGACTGACTGACAGAAGCAGTAATAATAAAAGCTCACATTCATGTAGCCCTTGAAGATTTGCAAAGGGCTTTATGTACATTATCTCATTTGGTCTTCACAAGAACCTGGGAGGTTGGTGCTTTTATAATCCTCATTTCACAAATGAGGAAGTAAATTGAGGCTCAGAGAAATTGATTTGGACTCTGTCAGACACGTGGTATCTGAAGCAGGATCTGAACTCAGATCTCTTTTATTCCAAGTCCAGGGATCTCTATACTAAACTCTCTATGCTGCTTTGAGCAGTTGAGAAATTATTGTAGTTTCTCAGCACAGGCTGTTTCATAAAATATGAAATGATTTGTCCCCAAACACCAACAATCCTATTTCAGTCCGATTTTATTAGATTTGTAGCATATTTCAATTTATTGTATGGTATCTTCGGAAATCTTAAAAAATGAAATCAGAAGGAGTCTTGGTTTTAAAATTTAGCTCTGATTTCACTGACCCAGCAGTTAACAGGGTGGTTGTGGGTGCCCACTTCCTACATTGAATGGTAATGTAAGAATCGAAGCCCAGAGAGAACAGTACACTAGAATAGAGTGACTCTCATCGGTGACTTTATAATGCCTTCTAATCCCTGCAAAGCATTAGGTTTTATAAGGCAATGAAAGTTAGCTATGGGAAAGTCAATTCTTTGGTTTTCCCCATAGCTAACTTTAATTGGCTTATAAAGTCAAATGTCTTGCTGGGATTAGGAGGTAATACAAGGTTACTGAGAGATTCTCATTCTACTATCAAGAGTTTGTAGTCACCCTGAACTGAGAAACTCTTTTTAAAAAATTATTTAATATTTTATTTTTCCCCAATTACACGTAAAAACAATTTCTAACATTTGTTTTTTAAAATTTTAAGTTCCAAATTCTTTATCTTTCTCTCCCCCTTTCTCATTGAGAAGGTGAGCAATTTGATATAGGTTATACGTGTACAGTCATGCAAAACACATTTCCATGATATTCGCGTTGTGAAAGAAAACACAGACAGAAAAAGAAAACTTAAGTAAAAATGCTTGCATCTGCATTCAGACTCCGTCAGTTCTTTCTCTGGAGATGGATAGCATTTTTCATCATAAGTCCTTCAGAGCTGTCTTGGATAGTTGTTTTGCTGAGAATAGCCAAGTCATTCATAATTGATCATTGTACAATGTTGTTGCTATGTATAATGTTCTCCCGGTTCTGCTCATTTCGCTTTGTGTCAGTTCACGTAAGTCTTTCTAGGTTTTTCTGAGAGCATGCTGCTTGTCACTTCTTAGTGCACAACAGTATTCCATCACAATCATATGCCACAACTTCTTCAGCCATTCGCTAATTGATGGGCATCCCTCAATTTCCAGTTCTTTGCCACCAGAAAAGAGCTGCTATTAATATATTTGAACATGCAAGTTCTTTTCCTTTTTCATCTCTTTGGAATACAGACCTAGTAGTGGTATTGTTAGGTCAAAGGGTAGGCATGGTTTTATACCCCTTTGGACATAGTTCTAAATTGCTCTCCAGAATTGCTGAATCAGTTCACAACTCTACCAACAGTTCATTAGTGTCTCAATTTTTCCTCATCCTCTCCAATATTTGTCATTTTCCTTCTGTGTCATATAAACCAATTTGATAGGTGTAAGGTGGTACCCTGAAATTGTTTTAGTTTGCATTTCTTTAATCAATAGTGATTTAGAGTGTTTTTTCATATGGCTATAAATAGCTTTGATTACTTTGCTTAAGAAACTCTTAAAGCACAACGAAGAGGTATGGATGAGCAGACCTGAAGTGGGGTAAGTGACAATGTGAGAGGAGAGCAGGGGCTAAGAGGCAGTTCTGCAACCCAGAGGCCAGCAAGGTCTAGTGGGAGGAATGTAATAGAATACTTTATAAACAAGGAATTCCAAAGGAAAAGTTGGGTGAAGGACTGTCACCAAAGGAATGTATGTTTTAAAAAAGAATGGCGATCACATGGTAAGAGTAAAGGCTAATGGGAAGACAGCCTCCATCCTCCATTAGGAATGGAAAGAACTCAAGAAAGGCCCCTATCACATTGAATGGATACCTATGGGGAACGTATGCAAGGACATGAGCAACATGACAGGCAGCCGCAGAAGGGTCCACATGATCTTCGATATTGGAGGGAAGACCACAATACATATTCATTTTATTGGAACCTTTCTTGTGTTTGGTCAATGTTCCTTTCCTGAAAATTCAATTTCTTTTGAGGCTTTCTGGGAGTGTTGCTAGTTTTGAAAGGACCTGAGGACTTACCCGTTTTCTCTCCCTCTCCTATCTTACCAGAACTCCTCCATTCACATTTTTTAAAATTAAACTCTATTTTAAAATTTATTCCAGCTCCACATTAGCACCAAATTATTTATTTTGTCATTATCCTTTTGGCTCAAAGAATAGAAACTTTTCCCACCACCCTTTCCATTCCTAATCCACTACCTTCTAAATATGCCACAAGTCTACATAACACCAATAACTAATTCTTTCTTTTTCTTTTCAGAGAGATAAGCACCAATCAGTATTATCTCAGTTTCTGCTCCAGAAAAAGATGGACCAACTATTAGTCACTGACCTGCTATCATTATGCCATAGAGTACCGCTCTATCCATCGCTTTATAGGATCATGATAGATTAGAGAACCAATTGCCTCCTTTTACGGATGAGGAAACAGAATTAAGAGTTCAGAGATGTTGAGAGACTTGCTTAAGGTCACACTGGTAGTAATTAGCAGAACCTGATCCAGGGCCTCTGACTACATATCTAATGTGCTCTCCAGCATACTTTACTATCTCTACTTGAAGGCTAATACATTTTTACCCATCTCCTGAGGGAGATTCATGAGGCGAGGCTAGAGGAATGTGGCTAGAACACCTAGCCTGGAGTCGTGAAGACCTGATTTCTAATCTGGCTTCAGACACTTATTAGTCATGTGACCTTGGGCAAGTCCCTTAACTTCTGTTTGCCTCAGTTTCCCTATCTGTAAAATGGGGATAATAGCACCTACCTCCAAGGATTTTTGTGAGCATCAAATGAGATAATCATTATGAAGTACTTAGCACAGTGTCTGGCACCTAGTACGTGTAATATAAAATGTTAGCTATTATCCTCCTATTTTTATTTAGTCCGCCTTTCAGCATGTTATCACTCTGATGGCTGGCACCTTAGTTCAGAAAATTATTTTCTACAGATGGACTGTAATGCCTATTTTTCTTTATTTTTCTTCTAAGTTCTATTGATGTATTTTGTTTCCTCATTACAAACATTTCCAGATTGCTCCTATCCCATGAGAACACTCTTGTAACAAAGGAACATGATTAAGCAACACTAACCATATAGTGACTTCATCTGAAAATACTAGCAAGAGTCCGTACCTGTGGTCTCCTATCTCTCTATTTTTTTGTGCGTAAACATTTTTATTTGACATTGATATTTGACTATTATCATTCAGCAGTAAATCACATTGTGTACAAAACATTCATTGAAAATCATCTTTATTGATTCTGAGGACAGAGTTGCATGCTGGTTCATCTGGCTCTTGTCAGACTCTCTAGTAGGCAGGCCCACTGCTCTTACCATTGTCCCTTCTGAATGAAAGAGGCCAAGTGCTAGCATCCACAGCAGAAAGCTGATGGACTCTTTTCTTAGAAAAAATAAGGGACTATGTATTCCTACCACAAAAGGATTTGAGCAGTTTTGCTTAAAGTTGTTGTTTGCGTGTCATTGCTCATGGTGTCATAAGTCGCCATCGCATATGGCGATGACCGTGGACGATGAGGAAATAATAAGTCTAGTCTCCATGGGGAAGAAACTTGAACAACTTTCCAATACAGCAGGCCTGTGATCTGAGATGGGTTTCAGTGACAACATGATCCTAGCCTGTATTTGCTTGAGTATTCACTCATTAAGATACTGTTGAAATGAGTTCCTTGGAAACTGATAGAGCTTTACATTTATGGGCTAAAACTGTTCCTTGTAGTTAGGAGTGTGACAAGAAGTTCCCTCTCCCATCCCTTCCCTTTGGCCTTTTTTGTTTCTATTCATTTTTTTCTACGCAGAATTCAGGTACTAGTCTGTGATTTGATTCTTTTGAGCTGAAACCCTAATAGGGAAATGGATATCCAAGTTAAAAAGCTAGATTTGGGCAAGAAATGATCAAAGTTAGTAGGATGGTCCCTTGATATAATTTCCCCTCCGCCCTTTGGTAACATTTCCCAATACTCTGTCTTCTTGCCAATGACTTGGAGAATTAATTCTGATTTAATTTTCTGTTTGTCAGCTGTGTCTGACTTTGTGACCCCATTTTGGAGTTTTCTTGGCAGAGATACTGGAGCGGCTTGCCATTTTCTTCTCTAGCTCATTTTACAAATGAGGAAACTGAGGCAAACAGGGTTAAGTGACTTGCCCAGGGTGACACAGCTGGTAAAGTGTCTGAGGCCAGATTTGAACTCAGGAAGATGAGTCTTCCTGACTAGGCTCGGGACTCTATGGGCACCTAGCTGGCCATTCTGATTTAATACTTTAGGTCATTAAATTTTGCCCCATTTTTCATGGATAGTAATGAGAATGGTAATGATAGTAATGAACACTCATCAGTGATTGAAAAAGAATAAAATAATAGGTTTTTTGAAGAAGCATAGAGTAAATTACAAAGTTTTGCTCTTAAGACCTTGTAACATAAGTCCAATGTGATAAGTGGGCAGCAGACAACAGTAATGTCCTTTGGTGGAGGGTTGGGGGTAGGACCTGAAAGTTTCCTGAGGAACTTAATAGCAGTTTCAAAGGGAGGACTGTTGTTGGGAGGAGGAGAAGGGTTTGGTGAAATTGACTGTGAATATTCAGATCTGAATTTTAGAAAGGACTAATCCAAATTTGGGTTTTAAATAAATTAATTGATTTTGATAATATTAATTAGCCATAAATTTTTTTCTTCATTTAAAAAAATTAGAATGTTATATCCTAAATTTCATGAAAAGAATTATTTAAAAAAAAACTAGCCCCCTTCCACTTCATGGCATGTAACTATTCTAATCCAGATGTGCTCTTCCTGTTTTTCAGTCATAAGCAGATTAAGTAAGGCAGGGGTGGATTTTGAAATGTCATTTTCTGGGTTCATCTTTGGTGCCCATGGTCCAGATGAGTGGATGGTCTGTTTCCACAGTCACAACTCCAGAGCCATCATAGATATTTGAAGTGCCGACTAGGGTTCCAAACATGAGCACGTTATCGATGAGGTTCCATTTTCGGCCAGTTGTGGTGACTTGCTCACAATGGTGTCCAACAGGAACAGGGCCACCCCAATCACCTTCAAGTCCCATGTCAACATGCAGTTTGTGCTTTCCCGGCTGAAGCAGGCAAATGAGGTAATATGCTTATATGATGGCAACAGGCACTGGAGTGATGGTAGTTGCATGAAAAAGGGTCTCCACAGAAGTCATGATCTGGTCAAACCATTCTGCGAGTCCACCCAAAGCCACAATCAGATCAACCTGGAGGTCCTTTTCCACTATCTTCTTCTGGAGCACTTGAAGGCATTTAGCAAAATCAATGCAGTCTTGATCAGGAGTTGAGACAGTTCACATCCCTTCATTTGTCTTTGACTTCAGGGCTAATAGAATCAAAGTCTCCACTGATGTACTCAGGTAAGAAACTCTCCCGCTCTCCCTCAGTGACATCGTACAAATGGTTAGCACCTCAATCAGCACTGGCTTTTAGAAGAGCTTTGCTCCACAGATGATGAAAATGACTTCTGTCCAAAGGTTGAGTAAGGATCAATAGACAATACTTCAAATTCCCAGTGGGAATCAGGCATTCCAGCGGGGTAAGGATATGCTCCATGTCAGATTATTAGCTTCTGCACAGCTGCTCAAAGAGCCACCATCTCTCTATTTTTTAGAGTTTAATAGTCCCATGAATCTCTCCTCTACCCCCTACCCCACTGAAATAAAAGAGAAAAGAAAAACAAATTCCTTGTAATATGACATGCATAGTCAAAGAAAACAAAACTATTCTGGAAAACAATTTGGAATTATATGGGGGAAAAAGGCTTCACGTTGATGGTGGCAGCTGAGTTGAGTTTTGAAGGACAATAGGGATTCTCTAAGGTGGAAATGAGGAGGCTGCGCACTACAGGCATGGGGGATGGCCCGAGAAAGGATGAGGAGATGGAGGATGGGTACTTTGTATGAGGAACAGTAAGAACAATCTGGTCAGATGTGTATACGGCATGTGAAGGGGATCAATGAGCAATAAAGCTACATTATGTTGTATTATATTGTGTTATGTTATATTTTCTATTATATTAATAGCCAATTATGAAATTAACGTTAAGTTTTTTCCCCTTATTTCCTCCTTTAGGGACCAGCCCCTATAGGCCAGTCAGTCACTCTCTGAAGGACATTGCCTATAGATGAGATTGCCCCAAATCCTCCAGGAACATGCTCCACAATCTTAGGCAGGACCCCACTCAACTAGGAGACCTTACAAACAGAAACTAATCAAGGTGAATTCTTGCCCTTAGAAAATAAGCCCATGTCATTTTACCCCTCCAGAGTTTAGGGTAACCCAGCTAATGAAGGAGAAAACCAACCAGAGTGGTCTGGTTAGACATAGATTCCTTTGATCAGCTTGCTGGAGGTGGCTGAGTCTCATGATCAAGTCACATTCTCAGCAGGAGGAACTGAAGACTTTTAGCTCACCTCCTCATTAATATACCCACCTCATTAATTGTTCACCAGGCAGGGTTGATTTTCACCTATCAGGGGCACCTCCTTTTCCTAAGGTATTTAAGTATTCAGGCATCTTTTTGGTTTTGTCTTTGGTTACCGAGAGAAACCACTGACCATCAATTTATTCATTTATCATCTAGCCTAATTAATAAATTGACTATTAATTACCCAGAAACTGTCTCTTGGCCTTTTCATTTGTCTCACTGGAAAGGCAGTTTGAGGCCAGATTGTTAAAGATTTTCAGAGAAATTTATATCTGATCCTATAGATAAGAGGGAGGCATTGGAGTTTATTGAGTAGGGGAGTGACATATTTAGAGCTGTGCTTTAGGAAAACCAATTTGGCAATTTTGTGGAGGATGGATTGGAGCGGTGAACCAATTAGGAGGCTAAGTGGTCAAGGCAAGAAGGGTTGAGCATAGAAGCTTTCTAAGTAGAATGGATGCAATCATATAACCCAGAATGGCAGTGAAGTTAGAGTAGAAAGAATTAGGAATTAGGAGACGAGTGGATTCAAATTCCACCCGCTTAAACTTGTTAGCTCTATGTCTCTGAACTTCATCTGAAAATGGGGACAATAATACCTGGACCCCCACCCCCAACCAGCATAGCATAGTTTGGAAGACAAAGTGAAAATGGATGCAAAACCATGGCATATCTTTAAATACTATACAAGTGTCTCCCTAAAGTCTGGACACATAGGCAATGTGGAGTTATTGCATCAAGTTCATGTGAATTTTGCAAAGTGCATCAACCTTCGCATCACAAATGATGGAAATCATATTGAAGATGTTATTTGTTAGTATTCCAATTAAATACAATATTTTCATTTCTTGAAAATATGCATTTTTTCCTATGTGTCCAGACTTTAGGAACACCCTGTATAAACATTCATTTTGATTATTCTTCCCAAAGACCATTTCTTTTTCCCTCCCACGTTGGATTGTGTCTATACTGTCCCACCTCCCCTCTCCCTACACCATCTTTTCCTCCTAGCTACTAGCCGTCATGTTATCTCAAGTGATCTCTTCCTTACAAATGTAAAAAAAAAAATCCCATCCTTCTTCCTCTTTTCTCTTTATCAGTTGACTCTGATCTCATTTTGGAAAGGAAAAGAACTTATTTCCTTGCTCCTTCTCTTTCATTTATGCACCACAAAATGACCCAAACTATGACTGATTAATATAAGAATAATGTTAAGGATATATCCATGTAAAGGAAAGAATGTCCTGTATTTTTAAATCAAGTTTGATCATAGTCAAGGGAAGTTCAATGACACAATCCAGAACCAGTACCAGTTTTAGGGACATCTAGGTGATTCAGTGGATAGAATGGTGACCTGAATTCAAATCCAGCCTCAGACACTTACTAGCAGTGTGATCCTGGGCAAGTCATTTTATCGCTGTCTGCCTCAGTTTCCTCATTTGTAAAATAGGGATTGCTTCCTATCTCCCAGGATTGTTGTAAAGCACTTCACAAACTTTAAAGTGCCAGCCACTGGGCTAAGCCCTGGGAATACGGAGAAATGTTAAAAAATAAACTCCCAGACTTCAGGGAGCATGAATGTATTACCGGTCTCAAAAGCCCCTTTTGGACTACCTTTCCAAGTGTCTATTTGCCTTATCCATCTCTAATTAAGTCTACTTTCTCCTCAATTTCCAGTTTAAGAAATAAGAAAAAGATTACTTCATTTTTGATTTATTGAATTATTGCTGTTTAGTTGTGCCCAACTCTTTGGTGATGCCATTTGGGGTTTTCTTGGCAAAGATACTGGAGTGGTTTGCCATTTCCTTCTCCAGCTCATTTTACAGTTGAGGAAACTGAGGCAAACAGAGTTAAGTGACTTTCCCAGAGTCAAACAGCTGGTAAGTATCTGAGGCTGGATTTGAACTCAGGTCTTCCTGACTCCTGACCTAGCTGTCCTTTTATTTAATTATTAGCATTGCGCTAATTATTTTCTATTATTTTTTTTTCCTGCAGAAATACAGTTATTTTGGCTACAACAGGAATTAAATAGACTTTGATGGGCTAGTCTGAGGAACTCGTCATTTGTAAAACTGTTTCTCTGGATCTGTACTTCAATAATAACCAACACCTTGGAATCTTCCTTCCATTTCCCCACCTCCAGCCCCTTCACGTTTCTAATTCTGTATATTTCTCTCTTTTACTTTCTATAGCTGGTCGTCTATCTCTCTCCTTTTTCTCTCTCCATTTCCTCCTTTTTCTTCCTTGACTTCCTTCCCTTTACTAGCTATAGTACAGGATTGAAGAATATTTTAAGCATTTATCTAATTATAGCTAATAAGGAGAATGTAGGCATTTTTGATAATCTGGAGTTTCAAGTAAGCTTAATAAAGAAGTGTGGAGAAAGTCAAGGAAGAAAGATCAAGAAGACAGTTATTTGAAAAAAGCCTGACCTGTTTTCCCTCTAGTGGAAGCAGTTGGGGAGCTCGAGGCCAGCAGGCAAATGTCAAGGCAATCGCGTGACATAAGTGAGACAGCAGGAGTGCAGAGTCGAGAAGCCTGCCTCTGCCCCAACCAGGCTCCCAATCCTGCCCCCAAAGTGGCCAGAAGAGGACCTGGGCAGAACCAGAGGGGCCCTTAGAGACCAGCTGCCCCAACCCTCCCTTGACACAGACAAGGATACTGAGTCCTAGAGAAGGGGAGAGCATTGCTGGGGTCCCTGAGGAAGTAGCCCTGTGTAGATTCTGATCCAGGTCTGTATGGGCTTCTAGATACTTTGTCTAGATGATAAGTCAGTCATCTTTGGTCAAACCAAAATGATTCTACATTTAGGCCAATTACATCTCCAGGGAAATGATTAGCTGTTCATGTTAATTTTACCATTTACAAAGTTATGTACATATTTCAGTAGCTCCATAAATACAACAATAATTTAGCCTTTAAACATTCTTTGAACTCTTTTCCCATGTGATGATTGGGTTAAATAAACATCAAAGTTGGATTTTTTAAAATGACAGTGCTTTTTTTTTTTCAGGGGGTAGGGAATAAAAAACAAAACCTATGTAATCCCGCAGATGTAGAAATATGATATCCAGATCTAGATATATGACCTTATAATGTAATGTTAAAATTATAGCTTTCTAAGTTGCAGAGGTACTAAACTACATTAGTAGTGGAATTTCCTCAGAAATCTCTATCTGAATGAAATAACAAGAAAAAGATGAAATATAGCATAATGGAATGGGATCTAGATCTGTGATTTCATTGATGTGAAGAGCTCCCTTGTAGAGATTCCCTTCACCCATGCAGATCATTTATTTACAGTCTTGGGTTGCTGCCTGGATGTACTGACAGGGTTTAAGAGACCTGCTCAGGGTCATACAGCTAATATGTTATCAGAGGGAATATTTGAACCCCAGTTTTCCTGCCTCCAAAGCTGCCTTTCAATAATTTAAAAGGGATGCTTTATTCATACAACTTAAAATTTTACAAATAAGTCACAGTCAGAATTGTGTATAAGGCACATGTAGTGCACTCTTTTGCCCTCTTTGACATGTATCTACATGGGTCTGTCTAGATGTGGCTAGTAGGAAAGCAATAATAGGTATCTCTAGAAACTCCATCTCTCAGGAGAAGACTCTTCACCAAAGTAGAATGATTTCTGCTAGGAGGGGGAAGCAAGAGGTTGGGGCCAGATATTTGTTATTTTGGTCTCTTCAGAGGGAGGGGGTACCAGGCTAGAATTATATCCACTTGGTCTCTTAAATGCTATCAGTCTAGGAAAAATAATTTTTTAGGTTCAAGCTGCACTTGATCTAAACTCCTGATTTCGACCCATTAATGGGGAAAGAATATCCCAAGTTATCTAACCATGACCTAGCCCCTTTTCCTACCAAATACCAGTTGCACAATGAACACATATAGCCAATAACAAATAAATCCATTATCCAAACCGATAGCAAATAGAAATCAGAGAAAGCATACTTAGGAGAATATATGTCAAACAATACACAGTGAATGAGTTCCCTCATTGGGAGTGAGATAACAGCTCAACCAGGACAGAAAGAATCCCAGTTCTAATCTATGGGGAAATTCCCTAAAGATCCCAGTGTTGCAGGCTGGATGTAAGAACTTAATGAAGGTACCGGCTCCTCTACATGTCAGTTTCTTCCCAGATTCTGTCTCTCCCTGCAGGGATCTGAAGCGGATCCAAATCCAGAATGGTATGTCTTCTCTTTCAAAGCTTGAAGCCAAAAGACCAGGATCTCTCATCTCTCCAGTTCTTAGCAACTTTACCCCTTATCCATGAAGCACTCAATAATCAATCTTCACCAATGAGGAAAGTTTTATACATATAGCCTTTAAGTCACTGGTTACAGTTTTATCTATTTAACAAGGACTCCTTTCTACAAATTGGACAAAAGTGGAAAGAAAACCTTATTTGGAATCAGAAGACTTGGGTTCAAATCCCAGCTCTGCCAATTACTACCTAGGTGGTTTTTGGGCAAATTCTTTAAACCTGTAGGCTTCGTTTGTTTGTAAAATGAGGATATTGGATGAGATTGGACTTGAAGCTCTTCTTAAGCTCTTCTAGCTCTACAGTTATGATACTTAACAATATGTGTACTTATAGAAATGGGTATTTAAGCATGATTTAAATAAACTTGCTTTTAATAAAATCTTTCCTATTTTAGAATCTACAGTCTTTGTATTTTTTTTTGTTTTCTTCATCACTAGTTTTCAAATTTAATTCTTTGACTATTTAAAGAGAGCTTAATTATCCAAATGATATTGGAGGTAAGAAGAGTAGAAGCCAGAGAGGAGGATCTTGCAAAGGATCTAAATTAAGAAATATAAATAATTACTTGTAAACTGTTATAATTACAAAATGCTTTTTATAAATACATATACTTGGTTTCACAACAAACTTTTATTAAACATCTACTACCTAATAGTCACTCTGCTCTGTGCTGAGTGCACAAGGATGAACAATGTCACAATCTTAACCTGAGGGAGTTTCTAATTTGGGAGGAAGTATGATATGAGGTAAAAATGTGGTAGGGACAAAACAAAGTTCCTAAATGGCCTAGCAAAATTTGAGCAGGCACAGGTCACTTTAAGTTGGAGACATTGAGGGAGGGTGAGCTGGACCTTGAAAGAAGAAAAGGATTTTTCTCTTTCAGAAGTTATTGATGACTAGGTTTCTATAAAATCCTAATTAATGGATTTCAAATAGCTTAGCCATATTTTGTTTTAAATTTCAAGATAGCTTTGTTTAAGCGTCTTTCAAAAAAGAACAACCCAAAAGTATGCACTGCCATTTTTTGCTCTAAATTTCTGCAAAATGATAGTGTTTTTCTTTCCTTAATAGGTCCTTGTCAGTAAGATGAATTTTAGTGTAAGGTGGATTTTAGTGTGTGTAAGGTGGATTTTTGTTATTATCTCTTAGGGTTCAGTTTCCCAAGATCCATAGCCATAACAATCTCTGTTTCCCAGGTATTAACTATGAGTTCTTAGGCTCATGGTTCAAAACATCTCCACCACATCTGAGCAGCATTATATAATGATGAATAATCTAAACATGTGTGCTGAAATTGTAAACATCCGCTGCTACTGTTCAGTGAGATATAGGGATGAGGTGATGTAAACTTGTGAGGCTATTGCTGGCAATATGCCTTCTTTGTCTGATGTCCTAAACAGGTGGGCATTGGTTAGTGAATTGGGGAACCTTTATGGTTGAAGGCACAAGCTGGAATGCTGTGTGCCTTGATGGGCCCCCATCGAGGCCGGGGGTGGGAAATCTGTGTTTGCCTCAACTGGCCCCCACTGAGACTTGAGGGGATTTAGGGGATGCTCAAGTTGTGCCTGTCTCGATTGACCCCATCGAGACCTAGGGGTAGTTGCCCCCTGCTTCTTGCCAGCCCCTGCGAGAAGGGTGATTAGGGAATGTTGTAGGAGTTTGTGGTGCCTTCATTATCAGCAATACTGTGTTAGAGAAAACTAGACTAGAGTAAAGCTTATTATTAACCCCTTTGAAGCTGTTTTCCTGTCTGACCAGATCAAGAGTAAACCTGTTAGAGGCTGGAGTCCAGACCTCCAGTACCTCCTGTGTGTTTTCTAACAATCCTCTTTAAATCTCCAGAAGCAGAGAATTTAAAATTACTATCAGAGTTGGTTTCCAAGGGAAATGTTACCTATTATGCAATAATCGATAAACCAATCAATAAGCATTTCTTAAGTGCTTATGTGCTAGACACTGTGGTAAGCACTGGGGATACAAAAAGAAATTGAAAGAAGACGGTTCCAGTCCTCAAGAAGATTATATTCTAAAGGGAGGAAAGTGACATTAAAAGAGAGTACAAAAGCGTGGAAAAAATGTGGAGTACATGAGGAGCCAACCTGTAGGGATGAGGTGGAGAGGCATAAATGTGAAAAAGGGGCCACAGAGGCAGAGGGGGAAGGCAGCTAAGCCATGGAGGCAAAGTCTAGAGAATAAATGATAGCTGGTTTGGGTCCTCTCAATCACTGAAGGATTTCTTTAGCTTCTATGATGACTATGAGTAATATGATTCCATATAAAAAGGATTAAGGGGGCATATATATGAGACCCCAGAAGATGATCAGAAGAATAAGGGTGAAATAGAAGCTATTGGCCATTGGGAGTCAAACGCCTTTCCTTGGGTGTAGGACAACAGAGGAATACTGAAAAACTGAATGGTTTCATCAGCTCAATGTTGTACAGTGGTGTGTACCAGAGCTGAGCTCTCAATGTTGCGATTAGTTTTTAAAAAAATTCTTCAGCATTGTGATGTTTCCTCCCACGAAGGGAAAAATAAAAGAAACATTTTAATCACTATTTCTTTCCTTGAGATATAAAAATTGGATCTTTGCATTTACTTGCTTAGGCTATAGTACCTATGCTAATAAGCAGCAGGTGGGAAAAACCCTAGAGTGAAATTCCTCTTTATGGACCTCTATTATGGACCCGCATTACTGAATTCCCTAGAAATAAATTAAAATTTCAGTTGCTGAGTTTGAAGACAGCTGAAAACATTAGAGAGTTGCTTGAATATTCTGGAAAAACAACAAATATAGCCTTTATTTAGCATTACCTATTAATTACTTTCCTTTATTCAGTTTGAATAAATATGGGGCTGATTTTTAAATAATTGTATAGCAACATGATTTGCCTTTTAAAAGGGTTTGAATACTGAAAAGAACTTTCTTATTACATCCTTATGACCAAGAACAAAAATATATAATATGTTAAATAAATATCATTAAAATTCCTTATATTGAAATAAGTGGTATTTTTTTGAGAGGAGGTGGTTATAGCCTTATGAATACTTATGAATATGATTATTGGAAATAGTGATATTTAGGCTGTTATGAAAACTGGTAAAGACATAAAAATAATGATGCATCTCAACTTTTAAAAATCTCCCATTAAAAAGGCACATTCAATTGTACCAAGATTCAGTTGCTGTTATAATGATTGCATAGTTCATCTAATCATTACTTTTAGCATTCAAATATACTATTCAGAATTTTTGTTGAAAAACATTGTGTTACACTGGGAAAGGCATTTTGTTCTTGGTTAGTTGTTTTAGTCATGTCCAACTCTTTATGATCCCTTTTTAGGGTTTTCTTGGCAGAGATACTGGAGTAGTTTGCCATTTCCTTCTCCAGCTCATTTTACAGATGAGGAAACTGAGGCAAACAGGTTAAGTGACTTGCCCAGGGTAACACAGTTAGTACATGTCTGAGACTGGACTTGAATTTGGGTCTTCCTGATTATAGACCTGGCATTCTAATCCCACTGTGCCACCTAGCTGCCCTTGAGAAAGGTATTTACCCTTTAAAAAATTATTTGATTTCTGGGTCAATGATTGGTTGTTCTGTGATGATTTGGGCATACTCTAGCTAATAAAATAGTATCAGAATCAAATTAATCTCCTAAGAGGTCTTCATATTCAGGATTGTCTATGACGACAACAATAAGATTTAATAGTTTATCAACTATTCTAGCCTCAATTCTCCAGAGGACGATTAGCTCCATCTCCCTTTCAAGGTTCTGGGTATATGTGTAGGTAATCCTAAGGGGCTGAAGTGTCTTTTCTCTTAGGTTAACAGCTTAAGACTTCATTCTAGTGTGGTACCTCCCATTGCTAGCCACCAGTAACTAGCATCTCACTTCACTCAATAAATATCAATTATCTTTTATAAAGAGATATTTGCTTCAAAGACATAGCTGAACAGAATTATGTGTTACCTCCATTCCTTTGGGGTCACAGTCTCCCTTACACCCTCCCCTCCCCAACTTCTACTCTCCTTGGGGAGAATGGGCTCAGACTTAGTGAAGTACAGCTTAATTGAGGGATAGATTGTATTGGGGAGGGTCTGGAGGGAAGGAGATCCATTAGAAACTACTGCAGTAGTTTCTAAGGTGATGAGAGCTTGAACTAGGGCAACATGAAAAGAAAAAAGACCCATAGAAGACATATTGCAAAGGTAGAAATTATAAAATAGGCAACAGATTGGATCTGTGGGATGTATAAGAATGAAGGTTTGAGGATGGCATTGAGACTGTGAACCTGGGAGGATGGCGGTACCCTTGATAGAAATATGAAAATTTCAAAGAAAAGTTTGAGAAAAAATGATGAGATCTGTTTTGGACATGTAGAATTGGGGATACCTGTGGGACAAGTTAGAAATGTCTAAACAAGCAATTGAGATATATAATTAAATATGAGAAACACCTGGAAAAAAAGAGAAAAAAAAGAAAAAGATGATAAGCTCATTGAAGTCGATGAGATCACAAAGTGAGAGTGTAGTGAGAAAAGGGAAGAATGACAGATCTTTGGGGGACACCTACAGTTAGTGGTCATGATATTGATGAAGAACCAGCAGAGGAGACTGAGGAATGGACATATAGCCAGGAGAACAAAGAAAGTGGAGTCACGAAAACTCGGAGAAGAGAGAAGTAGGAAAAGGTGGTGATAAATTGGAATTTAATGAACCTAAAAGTTGGTGATGGCGCTGGGTAAAGAAGGTAAAGGCAGAGTCTAGAAGTGGTAATGAGAAGTAAAGAGTATTCCAACTCCACCATGACCAACAAGTCAGGGGTATTAATGGATGAAAAAGTAACCAGTACTGGAAAGAGTGGTAAGGAAAGCAGCACCTTCAGGAAAAAGTCAGGTGTTTGCACCAAACGATGCGAGGAGATTTTAAGATGATAAATTAATTATGGAGCAGGTGTTCTAGAGGGCGCAGTAAAAGAGATGGGGGACATTTGGCATAGGACATGGGTGGGGGTGGTGAGGTTGATCTAGATAGGAATGAGTAGATAGCTGTGGTTGAGCATGGGAGCTATTTTGCAGCCAGGGATAGGAGAGTGTGATAACCACTGGTAAATGAATCTAGGAAGAATAACAGGAGGTGTGATGATGAATGGTTCAAGGTCTGTGGTTTATCAAAACAGCCTTCAACTTCTGTTGCTATGTAGTAGAGCAAGTCTGGTGATGTCATGACCCCATTTCTAGTTGGGATGTCTATTGAGAAGAGACACTGGAAAGTGGTTTGGCCCAGTCTGGACTGCAGCACCCTTCCCCCTCCCCAGCCCAGCTGTGTCCCAGTCTGGAAGCCCACAGGGAGTAGGACCTGGCTGAGTAGTAGTTTTCCAGTTCAGAAGTCTAGTCTGCCTCTCCTACTCAAGGATAAGGACACAGGGGTTGGGAATGATTCAGAACTGAACATTTTTTCCCCTTTCTTTTATTTCCTGTCTTCAAATTTTTTATTTTATTTTTAACTTATGAAATAAAACAAGCATTTCTATAATAAAATATATTGTATATATAAAATATAATTCTATAATAAAATACAAAAGATGATTGCACATGAAATTACAAATCTATTATGTACAGCTTGCTATTCCTTTTAGATATATAAAATTTATCATGTAAATTTTTCCCCCTTTTCCCTTCCCTTCCATCACACTAGAAATGGCCATCATCAGACACAAATATGTGTGTGTATATACACACAAATATACACTTACATAAGTATATATACATGTGTGCGTGTATATAAAATCATTCTATATATACTTCTTTTTATCAGTTTTTTCTCTGGATGCTGATATCTTCATATGCTCTCTGTAGTTAATTTGTGTATTTATAATAGTCAAAATTACTTCATTGCTCAAAGTTTTTCTTAAAACAATATTGCTATTACTGTATACAAAATCCTTTTGGTTCTGCTTATTTCACCCTTCCTTATTTCGTGCAAGCGTATCCTTGTTTTTCTAAAATCAAGGAGCCCATCATTTCTTACAGTACAGTAGCCTTCCATCACAATCATATACCACAGCTTGTTCAGCCATTCCTCAATTGATGGGCATCCCTACAATGTCCAGTTCTTTGCCACCACAAGGAGAGCTGCTATAAATATTTCAGAATGTATAGGGTTTTTTTTTCTCTTTTTCTCTAATCATCTGTGGCAACAGACCTAGTGGTAGTGTTGCTGGACCAAAGGATATAGGCAGTTTAATAACTTTTGGGGCATAATTCTAGATTGCTCTGCAAGATGGTGGGATCAGTTCAGTTCCAACAACAGTGAATTAGTGTCCCAGTTTTTCCACATCCCCTCCAACATTTGTTACTTTCCCCTTCAATTGTTTTAGCCAGATAGGTGCAAAATGATACCTCAATGTTTAGTTTGCATTTCTTTAATGAATGATTTAGAACCCTTTTTTAATGACTAAAATTGTTTTGATTTCTTCATCAGAAATTTTATCATTTCCTAAGTTATTATACCATTAGCATCTGCTCCCTTGGTCCTTACAGAGGCTATCTAGGATATTTTTGTTTCCAAGTTGTTAAGACTCATCTTATTCTGTTGGCTTATGTTCTTTATCCTCAAACTTGAGAACAGCACGTCAATCCTTGCCAAGGTGTAGTGGGAAGTAGCTGCTTTGGTACAGCCACTTCCCGTTACTTCCCCAATGCAATTAGAAAGCAAATGTGACTTTGGCTGCCATTTCAGTATTAAGAGAATTGCAGATATAGACTGAAGGAATAAGATGTGGATAAAGAAAAGTTGCATTAAAAATTTTTTTTTCTATAAAACTAAAAACTCCCTCTTACCCAAATTAGGATATATGTTCACTCAACTTTTCCTTGTAGCCATAATTGCATGCAGTTTTTTTTAACCACATCAAAGAATCATAAACATAGGCTATGCATAAAAATAGGTTCTACTCCTAAAATTGTTGTCTGTCCTTCATTTTGGAAGAAGACCAATGACATCATTGGGTGATGTCTTGCCTTGCAAATGAATGGGATTTAAGTGAGGCAGAGACGCGCACAGTTGTAAGCCTCATTCTCTCTTCTAGAGTCATCTAAATCTAGCAATAAGACAAAAGTCAGGATGACTGGTGATGGCCCAGGATCCAGTGGATGTCTTTGGCATCTTTGATGTCTGAGCAAGCTCTAAGTGCTCCACAATGCCCGCTTCAGTTACTTTCATGGCCATTGAAACTAATTGTTCTCGATCTCCCATTCTGCTGGCGGAAGTCTTCATATGTTTGGAGTAGACATGACCCTAATTCACCAACAGGTTTGAGGTCTATTACCCTCAACCTGGGTTAGCCCATCTGCTGAGATGGGGGAGCATGGCTGCTGTGTATGCTACAATTTCTTGGAACCATGGTTGAGAGCTGGGTGACTTGGACTTGGTTGGACACACACACACACACACACACACACACACCACTGAAAAGTACTTAATCTTCACCACTACCCCATTTTAGTGACAGAAAATACTGGATCCCAAAACTTTTTAACAGGCTGATGAAGCTAGCACACATCGCTCATTGGCCCTCTGTCCCAGTACTCTATTTTCTCACTCCATTCCTAGAGCAGCACCTCAGCTTGGAAACACTACTGTTCCATGGAATCCACCCTGCCTCACTGTTGGGCTGACTTGATTTCTGTCACACTGAACTTCATGAAGCTAACTATGCAGCTCTAAGCTGGTATCATCTATCTAAAAGGGAAGAGGGAATCAAAGCACCAGCGTGTGGCAAATGGAGAACTCATCAGGATAACTTTTCTTTTTTACCACCCTCCCAATGGTTCTCTCCAGGTTGCAAAGGACACAGGGAGAGTTAATTGGCTTTGCAGTGAAGAGTTTATTAATGACAGAACTCAAACGAAAGGGTTCTAGAGGGTAATATTTGTGTGACTCTGGGCAAATCTGCCTTAGTTTCCTCATCTATAAAATGGAGATGATTAACACCTCCTTTTTCCAGGGTTGTTGTTTCAGATGAGATATTTTAAAGCACACAGCACAATGACTGGCATACATAGTGCTACATAAATATCAGCTGCTATAATTATAATTGTCATTACTCTAGAAGGTATAGACCAATGACAATAGAGACTAAGAAACATAAGGAATGAATTCCAAAGGTCTGAGCATGTAAAAATGGAAGGGGGCAGGGGAGGGCTTGTCTCTAAAGACAATAAATACCTGGTCATTTTAGCTAACTGTAACCATGGGCATCCTGCTTATCATCTAATTCTCTTCCTTTTACATATACTCTAATACAGAGCAATATTTACAGGATCATAGAATTTTAGAGTTTGAAAGGGAAGAGTTCTTCACCTTTTTTTGTGCCATGGATCTTTTGGTAATCTAAAGCCAGAATATATTTTTTAAAAAAATAATAATTGAAGGCAATGTCAAATTTCGGTTGGAGGTAAGTGAAATAAAGATTCAATTTTTTTCCCCACCCAAGTTATGGATTCTCTGACACCTACTTGTGCAGTCTGCAGACCTGACGTCAAGTTACCCTGTTTTAGAGCCTCTAATTCATTGCTCTCATTTAAAAAAAAAAAGATTTGTTGCAATAATGCTCAAAATGGATTTTCTAACACTTTGCTCTGATAGGCCTTTTAAAACACAAGAATACCTTGTTAACAATCCTCACAATTTTAGCGAAGCCCTTTGGTGTGGCTAAATGAGCCCTTGATTTGGAGTCTTCTAGAGCATTCTCATTTGAACTTCAGTTCTGCTACTTTCTACCTGGATGACATCTGATGAGACATTTAGCCTCTCTAGCTCTGAGTTTCCTCATCTGTAAAATGGGAGTGTTAGATGAGGTAATCTTTAGCGTCCCGTTGAGTTTTAAGTCTGTTACCCTAATCAAGATTATTCAGTGATTAAAAAAAGAAGAAACCATAGTTTAAAAGTTATCCCCAGACACAGAGAGCCATCTGGTGCAAACTCAATAACTAATAAGCTTAATTACTCTAATAAGGCAAATGTGGATCAGAAGACCACAGATTTAGAGCAGAAGGAGGCCTTGGAGATTATGTAATTCAACCCCCTCCTTCTATGATGTGTGAAAAACAAGGTCTAGAGAGATTGAAGTGAATAGCTGAAGGTGAACCAAGCCCCAGAGTTCAGATGTGAATGCAGTTTTTGGACACCAGATCCAGAGTTCTTTGTGAAATTAGAAACATGGGTGTAAACAAAGACATATTTTAAGACTTAACACCTGATTTTTCATATTTATCATACATAAACACACTTATTTGGCAAAGGATATTCCAACACAATGAATTAAGGGTAATATGAGAATTTTATAAACCTACCCTGAAAAACAAGAGGAGGCCTTCATTTTAAAAAATCATTTTAATAGTTTGGACTAGGTTGGGTACAGCGATGCTCAGGAGGATAGTACAGTGATTGGCATCAGAGAGCTACGGAAGCATTTAATAGATATTGTGAACTATCTATACCTAAACCAGCAGGTGAGTTTCCCTTATTAATGACTATGATTTGCTAATACCTAAATCAATGAGTTTCCCCACTTTCATGCAGTGGAAACTTACATCTACATCACTTACTACATGAATGGTGGTTGCAGCTTTGGAGAATGTGTGGAAGATTAATTTTTGAGAAAACAAACTGCACTAATTAATAAACAGATTTCAAAATGGTACTTTATGGGGGGCACAAACATGCAATTATAGGGTTTTGTAATGAACAATGTATTATGAAAATGACTGTTTAAATAATTTTGGAGCATTAGAAAATCTGTAGCTGTGATAAAGGTTTCATGTAACTTCATAGCAGCTGGTCATGTACATGGAGGGAAAGTACACTTTTCTACAGCAAATCATAGTACTTTTGGTAGTATATATAATAACATGGAAAAAGTGACGCTCCCAAAGCAAATGGCAACTGAGGAAAGAAATTTTTTTCTCCATTAATGCAAAGACTGTAAAAAGCAAAGAAGTAAACTGGAGTATTTACAGAAATTTTGAAAATCCTAACAAGACCTCTGACCTTACTTCCTGAAGGGCCTTCATTTGAGGAGATTATGTTTGGCACGAACTAGAGCAGTGGTCACTTACCTGTTTCTTGTGTACAACCACTGAACAGTTAAATGTTTTGAGAAGTTGTAATTTCTATGCATGGTCAGAATAAAAAAAAATCCACCACAATACAAATCCTCAATAAAAAAACTTGGAGTTTTTCAGTAGGTTGGTTAATTATCTGTCTCTTAATACAATGAAGGATGTTTGCTTGCATTGCACTTCTTTATCTAATACTTAAAATTTAAACATTATAAAAGTTAAAAAAAACCTAGCTAATACCCTTAAAAAAAACAAAAGCATAAAACAAAATGTTATAGCTCTCCAAGAATCATCATCTCCTTTAGTACTTGAGTTGTAGTACCAGGTACAAAAACAAGCATACTGTATTAAAACAAATAAAGGCTTACCTTTCACTTGAAAACTAGCAGCATGGAAGATCTCATAATTGCATTATGATACAGACATCCCTGAGTTTTTTTTTTATTAAATAAACAGAAATTATATCCGGCTCTCTCTAAAATATACACTATAAATCTTAATACAAATGTACTATTCTGTCCTTTTATATTACTTCTGCTTTCAATAATCTAGCTAAAACTTTTTTTGAAGCTATGATGGTATCGTGTAATTAAAAAAAATGAATAGGAAAAAAAACTGTATAGGCTAATTCCTCTATAAATGAATTTTTAAAAAAAAAACACCATTTAAGTTTCTGATTTCAATCAGCTCCAAAGCAGTATTTAGAAAATGATAGTAGGACTTGGTTTGAAGAAAGGCGCATAGTTTTAAAAAAAAACCAACTTGTTCTACTAAGAATGTGCTATTATTTTGAGGCAAGATACGTGCTTTAAACTTTGTGCAAATGAGCCCAAAATATTATTAAAATTCAATATCTAAAATGCAGTGAAACTAAAAATTTCATCTAACTCAATACTCTAAGTACAGCAAGATATATGAATTATATTTTGAGATGTTTCATATTCAATGTATCACAATGAAAATATATATTCCTAATGTTCCTTGAATTCTGTATTGTTACTTGAAAATTAGGAATTGAAGTCACCTGCTTTCACTAGTTTCAACTTGCTCTTAAATTGGGTAAGATGAAGTATCTAACAGATAGGAAATTATCTTGGATTTTGGAAAAAGAAATTTTACTACCCCTTAAATATATTCTTCAAGAAATACAAATACATTTAGGAAATAAAAGGTTGACCAAGAATTGAACTTTTCTCAGTTATCTTCCTACCCATCCCACAACCTATGAGCAGGTTTATACAGTTTCAGAAATAGAAAGCTACTTATGTCTTTGTTTCCTTCACTCCTTCAGTCTAAGTGTGTCATGGTCCAAGGAGTGAGGGAAGATACTGAATCAAAGGAATACAACAATTCAGGAGATGAAAATATTAATATTCTTATTCTCAAAAAAGTCTTAAAATAAGACTACTATTCAGTGTGAAGAAGGTTCAAGTACACCTTTTTTGTTCATATCTTACCAAAAAAATACATGTAAAGGGAATTCTACTTAATAAATGCTTCTACCACAACTGCTGCAAGAAAACCAAGTAGAAAATACATTGTGCTCTATCTTTGTATGCTTGTTCCATTTCAAAATGTATTTGTAAGGGGGTGGGATGGGATCAGGGTTATCCTGTACAAGTAAAACTATATGCTTGTTCCCTTTGTCTTGAAAAACATTTACAGTACACGAAACAACATGCTAAAAGTGTACACCTGTTTATAATGCTGGCCAATGACAGAGCTGAACAGGCACACAGAGAAAGTTGCTTATTAAGAAGTCTAAACATCTTATCTTGGTTCTAATGTTCATGAAGCTAATATGTGTGGATCAACACTGGAAAAATTAGAAAACAATACCAATGACTGTAAACCTTTGTGCAAAATACTACACAAAAGGCCAAGTTCTTTATACATTCACTGTGGAAAAGACTGTACAAATATATTCTCTGCATCTTTGCAAAAAAAAAAAAGCATTAAATGTTTTCACCTCTCAAAAATTTAAGTGGGTCAAAAAAGAAGTCTTTTTCATTTTTTCCTTCCTTTTCTTTTTTGCTTTGCCAAGTAAGGCAAACAATGGTGATATCAACTGACCACACACAGGAATACCTTTACCATCTTGATACAAAAAAAATTCCCTATTAATGGGTTTCATTGGCATGTTTTCATGGGAGCAAATATATCCTTGTGGAGAAAACACACACTTGATGGAGTCTGCAAGTTTTGATGAGAGATTTGTGTCTGTAAGTTCTGAAGAGATATTTGCATTTCTGTTCTGTTCACCACCACAAACTGTGTGAGGATAGTCCTGAAGGGCAAAACTTAATTCTGTAGCACTAAAATGAAGTTCCATTCTTTCATCCACCCATGTCATCTCTTATCTGATCCACCCGAAGAGCAAGGTCCCTGAAGGCGGGGCGTAAGCTTACATTATTGTTCCAACACTCTGTCATGATAGAATAAATCTGGAGAAGAGAGAAGAAATCAGAGATCCACATATACACAGAAAAATGCCATCATTTAACTGGAATGAGAATTTAGGGAACTGAAGACATGCATTATTAAACGTAGTTTTGCCTCAGCTCCATAGTCATATAAGTAATTATGCCAACTTTTATCTGAAAGTTCAGCTAATTAAATTTTATTGATCTGAAATCCTTGGGCAAAAGGACATATGGAAATGTAGATTTTTATTACAAACTAATGATAATGCATAAAATACTGATAATTTAATTACCTCATCAGGACATCCATCTGGTCTTGGCAACCTTCCATTATTCTTCAAAAGCTCTATTAGATGGAATACAATCATCTGCCCTTGTTTGTCATTACCAATCATACGCATAAATTCCTGAAATGAAATGCCAATTTCACCGATGTAATATTGCTTTCCAGAGCTAATTTTACGTAAAATTGTATTGTTACTTTTATTTATAATGCCTTGGTACCATGACATATTAGAGAACAAGCAATGAACAAGCATGAGAGACACCTGTGTGCAATGAGTATTCCATGATACATTTTGTTAAGGATCAAAATTATCTATACATCGAAAAAATAAATGTTTCGGATAGAACTGTCAAATCTCTATGATAACATTTCTACATTTCTACAACTACAGACCAAGCAAACTGCCTAGAATAATAACAAAGTAACTTCCCAATCACCCAACATGGAAAAGTTTTGCTTCTGCAACATTTCCTACATGAAATGAGCTTCCCAAATGTGATACTTATAAAGAATAAAACCAATGCTTTATGAACTAGCTTTACTGCTATTTTTAAAAAGTAGATATAATGGGACCAAAGAGTAGAGAGCCATTTTGGGGATTCTCCAAAGGAAGATACTGGACATTATGGACATTAAATCAACTATTTTCAGTACAATTTTTTGGTTGCCTCTTTAGACAAAAAATAAGTAAAATGAATACCACACTAACCGCTGGTGGGCTTTTGCTTTTCTCAATATATGTGAAAAGTTCATATAGAACTACTCCAAAACTCCACACATCTGAGGCTACAGAAAACTTGCTCTCCGTGAGTGATTCTGGAGCATACCTAGATCACATAAAAAATCAGTTAAGACCAGAGATTAAGTAAGTTTATATGTTAACTCTTCATTATCCATGCCAATGGCTGGCCAAAGACAGCATAAAATAAATGTAATCCACATATAATTCAATGAAAACCTGTGTTAATCTGTTGCTATAAATTCCTTGCTCATGTGCAATTACCACATGTAAAACAGGCTGGCACAATCATATTCTTAACATTCTGGTCCTCTTCGTGCCCCTTTACCCCCCTGTGTTGGCAACCAAAAATGGGCTCCGTAGCACTTAGTCAACAAGTGGCCTTGACTAGTTTGGCTTTTCCCCCTGAACTGAATGCTGTTTGTATGTTGGACTGGAGTAAGCTTGTCGGCCCCTTCACCTTGCTTCCCTTGCTTAAGCAGATTGAAAGAACCTGTGCTTTCCCCGGCGTACCTTACACCCCCACAGAAGCCGGATGGTTAAAAGCAGCTTCCGTTGGAGCCAGAGGCTGCTATAGCTACAGCCACAGCCAAAGCCGAAGCAGGAGCTGCCAGTAGCAGAGCTGACCTACGGGAGGAAGCTGAACAAGGACTTGAAGCCAGTGGGTAATCTTTTTACCATAGAGGGGGAAGCATGATTTTGCTTTACGCAATCATGCTTCTCTGTAGCCTCCTGGTTACTCTTGTAAGGCGTACTTATTGGGCCTGGAAACTTTTCATTAATATGTCAAAATGGGGATGCTGGTTCATGGGTTGGTTACTGTGGAGCCTAAATATATGCTTTGATTCTTCTGCCTCCTACTTTGAGAGTTTCTTATATCCGGCGGTTCCGAACCTTTCAGACATGTATATGATCCTCTTTGAGATTATAAACTCTGCCCTCCTAATACACCCCCTCCCCCTAATCATGTGTATTAATCTGTTTATAAGGTAGGCTTACTGTACAGGATCTAAAAGACGCATGCACACACACACACATTCATCAAGAATCTAATGACATTAATACTCATTTTAACCAAGGTTTGCCTTTTATGATGGTAGATAGTTTAGATAATGCCTAATAGGAAATATGCATGTAGAGAGTTCAGATAATTTTCATGACACTTTACAGAACAAGCAAGGAATGTTTAGGAAAAAAGAAATAAGAACCTCCTTGCTCTCTGTAATGTGACAGAAGGGTATTTTCCAAAGTTATAGCACCTTTACACAGGCTAAAAAAACCAAACCAAAATAAAAACAGTTCAATACAGAATAATTTAAATACAGAGATGTTTTATTAAGAAACAGTCAGGAAGACATAGTTTAGTATAACTATATTAGCAAAGGTAATCTTCTTTGATACAAAGAAACTTGGAGGATTGCTAGAGAATTTCACTGGGGAGGAGTAGTGGGGGCCCAGATTTGTGATTGCAGGGGTCTCCCAGTGAGACCACCCCTCCACCACTGTAGATCAGCAGCTCTTTTTGGAGAGCCTTGGAGAGCTACCAGGGGCACTGAGAGGCACTGCTATGGTTACAGAACCAGGATGTCAGTGTTTGAAATAGGACTTGAACTTTCTGATTTTGAGACCATTTTCTCTCTACTCTGCCACATTGTTTCTCAGGCTTCTGTATAATTAATTTAATTCTCCCGTAGAACTGGAATCAGAAATAATGTTCTTGAATTTTGGCCCTGCTTCTTACTCAGTGTGACTCTGGATACTTCTCTCTGTGCTTCAGTTTCTCCAGCTATAAAATGAAGCACTTGGCTTGATCTCAAAGGTTCTAAGGTGTCTCTCAGCTTCAATATTCTGTAATTCTGTTGATATAACCTTGAGATCTTCTAAAACAAATGAATGACCACATCTACGTATGTCCTGATTTCTAGATTTCTCCACAGTGTAAATGAACATATATGAAAATAATGCTAGTAAGCCACTATTTTGAATAGCTTTCCATTAGTATAAACCAACTTTCATAACCTACTGATACTTGCTTTTACTTTACCTTATAACCAACAAAATTCAAATGGTTGGGATTAGAAATAGGATTTAAGACCATGAAACAAAAATGGTAACTTGCACATCTGGTATTTAAACTCTTTACTTGGAAGCTTGGTTATCATCATGCTGTTACCAACTGAACAGTGTGTAGGATCATTTTTTCCTCTATAAAGAATTTCAGAATACTTCATAAATCTGTGATAAATAGAAAGCTATGCTGTTTAGGCACAGGATTTTGTAACTTCTAGGCCAGATGCAAGCCCAGGTTAAAAGATTCAAGCTAACTTTGAAAATTAAACTCAGGCTTTTATTCTTAAACCAACAACTAAACTAGTAAGAAAATAAAAACTTAAAAAAATAAATTTAAGAAGGCGCATAACCCTCATGATAAGATATAAATGAATGAATGGAACAGAATTAAAATGTATTTGAGAAGTATCTAGAAGTATAGGGTTATTACCTTTCACTGTCAACAAATGGATTCATAAGAATAATATTCTGTCATGGCACAGCACAGTAGGAAAAAACAACAACAACAGAAAACATTGAGTGCCAGTTTTGAATGCTCTTTAAGGCCAAGAGCTTCAAGAATGGCAGTGGGCCTCAGACCACTAGCCATGCTTTGAGCCTGGCCCCTGCCAGCCATTATCCACAGGAGTAGCACCTGTAGAAAACCACCAACCCCACCCCTAACCCCCACGCCCACTGCCACTGACGGGTCAAGCGAGTCATCTAGGTAAAGGAGCAAGTTACCCTGAAAGAGAAAAAGGAAGTAGCATGTGCCAAGTGGGTCAAAACACTTCCAATACCACCTTTCCCAAGATGCTGGAGACACCCCAGGTCCTTGAGTCCAAGAATTCCAGAAATAGAAATGCCTCCTATGGCCTTGCTTCCAGCCTGACTCTTGTAGCCACCATTGAGATGGGAGTAACTTTTGTGGAAAACAGGTCTGATATCTCTGCTACCCTGAATAACAACTACCAAGTACAGACTACCATCTATGGACAGATAAGCCCAAGAGCCCTAGGAAGAGCAGTTCTTCTCAGACTACCAGGTCAGCTTCCATCCTGACCCATGCAGTCATCATCCAAAGAGAAGAAAACTCTTATGGAGATACAATCGAGAAACTTCTCCTACAGATGTTGCTGCCCTGGACTCCTCAGCAGTCATAGCTGCTAAAGACTGAGCAAAAAAATACAGAATGCACTCACTCCCTTCTCTTTGGTTAATTTGCAATCTCCTTGAAGACTTTCTCACCTAGCTATCCTCATCATAGATAAAGCTCTGGAGAATCATGTGCCCTGGTGATCTATTCTTCCAACTGATAATCACTTCTCCAGAAAAATATTTCAGGAAAAAATACTTCACATCATTCACTCCTCCTACCAACCCCCTCCCCAGGTCTGGAACCATGAACCAAATCAAATAAATTCTACCTCAGTTCCTGGAGAGGGGTGTCTATCTATTCTCTTCCACAAACCCATTTATCATCTCAGCAGCCTTTTAAACCAAGTCCCCTAGCTAGCCACCACTCCCTTAGATGGGGAGTTTCCCTCATTAAGATTTCAGTTCACTCCTTGACTGCCTTTGCTTTTGTATTTGTATCCTCAGAGCTTACTTAGCACAGTTCTTGGCATACATATTAAGAACTTAACAAATGCTTTTTCATTTCATTCATGGTCCTTGGCATCATAAACCTCAAAAATCAGTTTGGGGGGGGGTGCCAGAGCCAAGATGGAGGCTGGAAAGCAGGGACTTGCCTGAAGCTCTCTACCAGAACCCTCCAAACACCTACAAAAATGGCTCTGAGCCAGGAGAACATTGTACACAACCACAGACATATGGATTCCGTGAGGACCAACCCTGACAGACTTTGCTCTTCTCAGCAACACAGGGTGCAAGGACAACTCCAAAGGACTCACGATGGAGAATGCTATCTACATCCAGAGAAAGAACTATGAAGTTTGAATGCAGATTGAGGCACACTTCATGCTCGCCTTTTTTTCTTCTCTTTTGTTTTTGGTTTTTTTTTTTTTTTTGGTTCTGTTTCTTCTTTCTCATGATTCATTCTATTGGTCATAATTCTTCTCCACAACTTGACTAGTGTATAAATTAATTCAATGCGAAGTTATATGTGGTAGTTATATGAGATTCCATGCTGTCTTGGGGAGGGAGGGGAGAAAATCTGGAACTCAAAATTATGTAGAACCGTGTGTTGTAAACTAAAAATAAAAATAAAAAAAATGGCTCTGAACAAATTCTAGAACTACAGAACCCACAAAATAGCAGAGGGAAGCAGGGCTACAGCCCAGAACAGCCTGGATGGTCGTTGGGTAAGGTCTGTCGCACGAAGCTGGGAGCATAGCAGAGCCCAGCGTGGGCTGCGCCCGGACCAACCAGCCTGGAAGCCAGGCAGAACAGGCCACAGCACCCTGAATCAGTGAGCTGTGGCAGTTACCAGACTTCTCAACCCACTGTGGGAAAAACTGCGGAGACAGAGAAAAAGGTCTTCGTGGTCAGCCACTGCCCAACGGCCAGTGGAGGTGGTACAGCTCTGAGGCTGCTTACAGAGTTACAGCTACAGTTGCTTCCTGCCCCAGGCCCACCTGGTGGGAGGCAGTAAGTGGCGGGTCAGAGCAGGAGTGCAGAGCCTGCTTAGATATGAGTCATGGTCCGGGTTGGTGATTCTTGGGGGAGGAGGAGTGCTGGTGTGGCAGAGCTTGCTGTGTAGAAATAGCTCTGAAAACAACAGCACAGCCCCTCAAGCTTGGGACAAAGTACTGTCTACTCTACAAGCAATCATACCCCAACAAAAAACTCAAGGGTCAAGTAGTTGGCTGGGAACGTGGCCAGGCAGAGAAAATGGACTCAGATTCAGACTCTGGAATCTTTCTTTGGTGACAAAGGAGACCAAAACACACAGCCAGAAGAAGTCAACAAAGTCAAAGCCTATATCAAAAGCCTCCAGGAAAAACATGGCCTCAGGCCATGGAAGAGCTCAAAAAGGATTTGGAAAAGCAAGTTAGAGAAGTAGAGGAAAAATTGTGAAGAGAAATGAGAGTGATGTGAGAAAACCATGAAAAACAAGTCAATGACTTGCTAAAGAAGACCCAAAAAAATACTAAAGAAAATAACACCTTAAAAATAGACTAACTCAAATGGTAAAGAGCTCCAAAAAGCCAATGAGGAGAAGAATGTCTTGAAAGGCAGAATTAGCCAAATGGAAAAGGAGGTCCAAAAGACCACTGAAGAAACCACTACCTTAAAAATTAGACTGGAGCAAGTGGAAGCTAGTGACTTGATGAGAAATCAAGATATTATAAAACAGAACCAAAGGAATGAAAAAGTGGAAGACAATGTGAAATATTTCATTGGAAAAACCACTGACCTGCAAAACAGATCCAGGAGAGATAATTTAAAAATTATTGGACTACCTGAAAGCCATGATCAAAAAAAGAGCCTAGATATCATCTTTCAAGAAATTATCAAGGAGAACTGCTCTGATATTCTAGAGCCAGAGGGTAAAACAGAAATTGAAAGAATCCACGGATCACCTCCTGAAAAGGATCCTAAAAGGAAAACTCCTAGTAATATTGTTGCCAAATTCCAGAGCTCCCAGATCAAGGAGAAAATATTGCAAGCAGCCAAAAAGAAACAATTTGAGTATTGTGGAAACACAATCAGGATAACACCAGATCTAGCAGCTTCTACATTAAGGAATTGGAAGGCTTGGAATATGATATTCTGGAGGTCAATGGAGCTAGGATTAAAACCGAGAATCACCTACCCAGCAAAACTTAGTATCATGCTCCAAGGCAAAATGTGGACTTTCAATAAAATAGAGGACTTTCAAGCTTTCTCAGTGAAAAGACTCTGGCTGAATAGAAAATTTGACTTTCAAACACAAGAATCAAGAGAGGCATGAAAAGGTAAACAAGAAAGAGAAATCACAAGGGACTTACTAAAGTTGAACTGTTTTCTCTACATTCCTACATGGAAAGATAATGTGTATAATTCATGAGACCTAAGTATTAGGGTAGCTGAAGGGAATATACATATATACATACATACATACACACACACACACACAGAGGGCACAGGGTGAGTTGAATATGAAGGGAGGGATGATATCTAAAAAAATAAAATCAAATTAAGGGATAAGAGAGAAATATATTGAGAGAAGGAGAGATAGAATGGGGTAAATTATCTCACATAAAAGTGGCAAGAAAAAGCAGTTCCGTAGGAAGGGAAGAGGGGGCAGGTGAGGGGGAATGAGTGAATCTTGCTCTCATCGGATTTGACCTGAGGAGGGAATAACATACACACTCAATTTGGTATCTTACCCGACAGGAAAGGAGGAAGGAGATAAAAAAGGGGGGCATGATAGAAGGGAGTGCAGATAGGGGGAGGAGGTAATCAAAAGCAAACACTTTCGAAAACGGACAGGGTCAAGGGAAAAAACTGAGTAAAGGGGGATAGGATAGGAAGGAGCAAAATATAGTCTTTCACAACATGAGTATTGTGAAAGGGTTTTGCATAATGATACATATGTGGCCTATGTTGAATTGCTTGCCTTCTTAGGGAGTGTGGGTGGGGAGGGAAGAGGGGAAGAGAATTTGGAACTCAAAGTTTTAAAAGCAGATGTTCAAAAAAAAGTTTTTGCATGCAACTAGCAAATAAGGTATACAGGCAATGGGGCATAGAAATCTATCTTGCCCTACAAGAAACTAAGGGAAAAGGGGATTGGGGGGAGTGGGGTGACAGAAGGGAGAGCTGCCTGGGGAATGGGGCAATCAGAATATATGCCATCTTGGCATGGGGGGTAGTGTAGAAATAGGGAGAAAATGTGTAATTCAAACTCCTGTGGAAATCAATGCAGAAAACTAAAAACAATAAATAAATAAGTAATAATTTTTTAAAAAATCGCTTTGGTTTTACCACTGGAAATAGCATTAAAGAAGACACATTACCTTGTCTTGCTACTGAACCCGCAAAAACAACTGGGTCTTTCTGTCAGACAGTTGAAACTTCCTGTATATGTTGTCTCCCCAATAAGAATGTGAGGCTTCTGAGAAAAGGGTCTATTTTGTTTTTCTATTTGTACCCTCAGTGCTTGACACAGTGCTCTGAATATAATAAACACTGGACAAATGCTTTTTCGTTCATTCATCCACTCAAATAATTACTTTATTTTTAAAAGTTTTATCATTCCCTTCTGTTTTTTTTAATACCAGTCATTTCCCCCGAAATCCTTCCTCTCTGCTCTCTCATCCCACTACTGAAAGCTTTGTTGTAAAAAGAAAAATATTATAGCAAAACCAACTAAAATAGCAACTCTTATCAGACAATGCGCACACTACATGGTACCTATTGTGTTGCACATGCCCATCCCAATTCTCTCGAGAGAGGAGAGAACTCATATAATTATTTTTTAAAGGAAAAATATTTTTGCTTCAAAATGTGTTGAAATGTAAAATGTTTTACAAATAATTGAAATGACAAATTCTCAAAAGATGGAAGTTTGCACTCTTAAACATTAACTGCTCTGAAAAATATAACTTACCAGAATATGGGGCTTTCACCAGGTTCTTTCACTTTGTAGTATTCTTTGTCTTGTGGCAGGACTTTTGTCAATCCAAAATCTCCAATTTTAACTCTATTCTCATTTTCCACTAAAATATTTCTTGTGGCCAGATCCCTATGGATATATCTTTTTGTACCAAGATACTCCATTCCCTTTGGATAAAGAACATATGTCATTTAGCTAATTTAATGAAATGTAAACAAAATCGCTACTGATGACTTTGCCCCCTAAATCTTCCCCGTCTCAGGTTTCAAGAGTACTTCCTAGGAAGTACAGCAGTAATGTGATTCTACCATTAACAAATAAGCTGCTGCAGTTAGAGCAGCTAGGTGGTTCAGTGGATGGAGGGCACTGGGCATGAAGTGAGGAAGACCTGGGTTTAAATGTGGCCTCAGACACTTACTAGCTATGCTTACCCCTGGGCAAGTCACTTAATCCTGTTTGCTTCAGTTTCCTTATCTGTAAAATGAGCTGGAGAAGGAAATAGCAAACTACTCTAGTATCTTTGCCAAAAAAACCACCAAATGGGCTTACAAAGAGTTGGACATGACTGAAACAACTGAACAACAACAGCAGTTAATATATGGTCATCTCCATTCTATCTAACTCCATTACATTCCAAACCTGTTAATACAGGATCGGCAGAGTGGTACGATACAATGAATGCTGGGCTTAAAATCAGGTAAACAAGGTTCAAATCACTGCTTTACTACCTCTGTTCCTTCATCTAAAATGGAGATAATGTTTGTACTATCTTATCTTGTGAGGAAAGTACTTTGTACATCTTCCAAATACTACTGTGAGTAGTTGTTATAATATACAGGGGCATTGGGGGCCTGGTACATGCACAGAGTTACTGGGACTGTGTATCCTCTGGAGGGAAGATTGTTTCTGGGAGAGTCATGATGACATGGAAGCAAAGTACACTGGAGAAACTGTGAAGGATATGTAGATATTCTGTAACTTGTTCTGGTAAGCTAATCATATGGGGGAAACTCTTTGATTGGCTAAAGAGACATTCAGAAGGCCTTAGTTGGCTTCCACCATCTCATTAGTCTCAGTCCTTTCTGCTGCTCTGTTTTCTCTCATGGTATCCAGTGAGACACAACACTGTTAGGAGAGAGGCTTTGGTACTTTCTCTCTATCAAGGCCAGGAAAGCACTGACGCCCTGTGGAGCAAGGAGACCTTTTTAAGTCTCAGGACAGTGGAATCTGAGAAGACTCATCTGGCAGTCAGGAAACACATGGATGTGAATTTGGAGGAACCAATGTTATGGAAGGGACTGAACTAAGAGTGTATCTTCAAAGTGTTGGGGAAAATATTTGTTTTTTCTTGTTAAATTTCTAAGTAAATATCCCTTTGTTTTTTTTCTTTTATTATTATTATTATTTATTTTTAGTTTACAACACTCGGTTCTACATAATTTTGAGTTCCAGATTTTCTTCCCTCTCCCCGCCGCCCCCTCCCCAAGACGGCATGGAATCCCATATAACTTCCACGTATAACTTCGCATTGAATTAAGTAAATATCTCTTTGTAAAAGCTAATTACTGTTAAATGGGTAAAAGGAGCTGAGGTATGGTACTCACCTCGGGCACCTACTAGTAAGGAGAACAAAGCTGGTAGGGGCTCAAACTGATGGCAGTAGAGAGATACCCCCAAACTCACCAGAGTACACTAGCAGACTTGCTATTTGAGCACTTTTGCTATGCACACAACAGTAAATTTCAAGATTCCTACTCCTACCAAAGAAATATCATAAGGGATCATTTATAGTTATTTAAATAATTCTTTTCAGATTTGCAAGGCATTTTATATAAATTATTTAATTTGATCCTCAGAACCACCCTGGAAGTTAAGTGCTATTATTATCTACATAGTACATATGATGAAACTGAGGTTGCAAGGGGTCACATTACTTGCCCAGGGTAAGATGAGTAAGCTACTAAGTGTCTGATTTGAACTTAGTTTTTCCTAACTCAAGGCCCAGCACTCTATCTGCTATACCACTTAGCTACCTCACTTTCAGAAATAAAAGCTGAAAAAGGTATAGGTTTTCTGAAGAAGGACATTTATATAAGAGGTCAGTATTTGAAAAAAAAATGACAAATTCAGATATGATGAACGTATTAAAATGGTGAGCAGGATATTACCTTGCAGATCTGAGATGTGTATTGCAGAAGTTTCTTATGATCCAGCCTTTCCTTATGTTTCTGGAGATAGTCACGTAAACTTCCATAAGGTAAGTATTCCATAATTAATCTCAGGTTACGACGGCCTTGTAATTTACAAATAGAAAATTAAGGTTTTCATATATCTGAGACAAATTATAAAACAATTATAAATAATATTTACCATTGAGCATCTTCTATCCATTTGAATATTTCAAGTCCCAACTTTATTTGAAAATCTGAGAGTGTTGGTTCCAATTTCTATGCTATAACTAAACTACACATTCCAGCAGCAGGGGTAACTGCTGTAAGTCCTAAGTAGACATTCTATCTATCTATCTATCATCTAGCCATCCATCCATCTATATTATTAGATCTATACTTTCATGGTATAAGGGGCTCCTGTTGCAAAAACTCCCTCTACCAATGCAAGTGGCACATTCTCTATAGTTCATGGTCTCAGAGTATTGAAAGGTTAAGTAACCTACTCAGGAACACACGACCCATATGTGTTAGAAGTAGCCTCCCATTCCAGGGCTGGCTTTCTATTCACTACACCAACCTGCATTTTATATGAGCTTATCTCCTTTTTTGTCTTCTATTAAAAAAAGGAAGAATACTTGGCCAACATAAAAATTATTTCAGTAGTTGAATAGAGTACAAGAGGCACTCAGGATTCACAAAAGACAGGGTTCAGATTTCTCCTCAGGTGCCCAAAATAAAGATGGGAAGGGAGATGTTGTGAGGAACAATTACGTGAGAGAAGGAATGTGACCTATGCTGGCTTATCTCCTCTTTCTCTTCTTACCTCCTTCTCAAAATGGAAGCTTTTTTTTGAATTTCCATTCAAACAGAGCTGATCTAAGCTACATATTGAACACACTGATAAAAACTACAAATGGCCCTAGGAAGCTTAATCCTCTCGGGGAGGTACTGGCATTCCCAAAGACAAGCTTATCAACTCACAAAATATTGATAGAATAAATATGGAAGAAATGTTTGAACCTTCTGGTGCTCCTCATCTACTCCAGATGGCTCTCCCTTCCCATGTCACAACTAGTTGAACTAGTGAGCATTTTTAGGCACTTCATATATCCTACACAATGTGCTAGGTATTGGGGATACAAAAAGAAAATTCAAACAGTTCCTGCCCTCAAGGAGTTTCCATTCTATTGGAGGATATATGCATGTAACCAAGTCTAGTAGTCTTGCCAGGAAAGAAACTACAGGGAACCTGAAGTGTTCAATAGCATGTAGCTTTATATCATCCAGTATCCCTGCCTCACCTGTGTCAGTGTATCTGGCTCCATAAGGCTTAGTAAAAATAAAGAATTATCACTAGTAGAAAGACTGGTTTAGTACAGAGAATGTTTCAAACTTTAATGGAGAATCCTTAAATGTTGAAGGCCCCCCCCCATACTGTATTCAACTCATCTTTATTTAGTTTTTTGTTAAAAAAGAAATTAGTTTTATTCTGAATTAAACCAACACCAAAGAAAACGGGTGTGGAAATAGAGAGCAGAACAGAAAGGTCTCTCTCTTTGCCAGTCTCTTAACCGTCTCTGGTGCTTACTTACCAATTTACATTAATACCTTTCACTGACGAGTTATTAAAGAACAGAGACAGCAAAACCAATGGATTACAGGTGCACACCTATAATTTCTGCTACTTGGGAGGAAGAGGCTACTTGAGCTTGGGAGTTCTGAGCTGCAGAAGGGCTAAAGCTGATTATCTGCACTAAGTCTGGCACCAATGTGGAAATCCCCCTGGAAGGGAGGGGGCCACCAGACTGAAGAACAAGCAGGAACCAGTTCAGCTTAGAAAAAGGGCAGGTCAGATTTTGTCAGACTTAGCTCTTCTGAGCAATGCAATTATCTAAGACAATTCCAAAAGACTCATGATGGAAAATAATATTCACATCCAGAGAAAGAACTATGGAGTCTGAATGCAAATCGAAGCAGACTATTTTCTCTTTTGTTATTGTTGTTTTTTGTGTTTCCTTTCTCATGGTTTTTCCCTTTTGTTCTGATCCTTCATTCACAACATGACTAATGTGGATATATGTTTAATATGATCATACACGTATAGCCTATATCAGATTGCATGCTCCCTTAGGGAGGGAGAAGTGGAGGGAGGGGGAAAAATTTAGGACTCAAAATCTTATAAAAGCGAATGTTGAAAACTAAAAATAAACAAATTATTTAATTTTAAAAAAAGAAAAAAAGAGGGCACATCAAAACTACTGTGCTAATCAGCAGTAGGATTGTGCCCATGAGTGGTCACTGAACTTCCAGACTGGATGGGATAGGGAGACCCAATCTTAAGGGAAAGAACAAAGAACTGGGCAAAGACTTCCTATAGCTACCATTCACAATCTCAAATGTACACATAATCTTTCTTCCAGGTAATTCCTGAAGTTAATTCAGATCTGCTGTAGGTTTACTGAAGATATCAATCTACTACTGGAGCTACTGAAGACATACTTGAATTAGAAAATGAGTTTCCACATGCCCCATACCAGCACTGTAGCACACTCCCTTGTATTTAACAATGTTGTCATGTTGCAAAGATTTAAGAATTTCAATTTCTCTTTCAAAGTCTCTCAGGTGCTCTTCAGTACTGTGCTGTAACTTTTTCACAGCCACCACTTCACCAGTGTTGTCTTGTAGAGGGTCATATCGGCACATTTCCACACTCCCAAAATTACCCTAAACAATAAATAAAAGTGTTCTCATTAATATTTAACTTTTTCAGTTTTCCTTCAGGTCATTATAACATAAATAAACAACACCTGGCTAGTTTTAATTATATAGAGAATCTTGGAAAGGAACCATTGGGTTTAAAAACGAGAACTTTAGACCAATAAAAAAGTGCTACTTCAAATAGAATGAAAATTAATTTATAGGTATTACCCCAAAGGTATTGTGATTGAAAATTTTTTAAAAATTATTTTTACAATTTTTATTTAACTAAATTTTAAAAATTATTTAAAAAAAATTTTTTTTGGGATGACAAAACCACTCAGACTAGGGAAAATAAAAGCAAGGCCAGGAGGATAAACTACCGAACTTTTGAGACTGACTTCAAAGACAACCATGTATTTCTACAAGTTCCAGAGAGAATTCTGGGTCAGATCACAAGTTTGAGCTAATAAGTTTATTATTTAATGACAAAATAGAAATTTTTAACAGGTGAAAGTTTTTTTTCTTTCCCTAAGCCCAGGACAACTTCAGAGAAAGGTTTCCTCTTTTTAAATCAAGAATCCTCACATACATAACATTAGTAAGTTAGTATGTATTACATTTTCAACAAAAGTTTTGAGTTTTATTTATTCATCATCAATTTTATTGCATTCCTTAAGACAAACACAGTATTGAAGCTACACAAACTTAAACACCTAAATTTTTAACTGTATTTTAAAATTTTTTTGGTGAACTTTAAAGAGTAAAAACCAACCAAACAACCAATGCAGCTTACATAACAATCAAATTTTTAAAAACACCCTTGATACGAAGATAGTTTAAAAAAATTATCAGTCACTCCCTTCATGTCTTCTTTCACTATCATTATTTTTCCATCCTTTCATTCACTTGACAAATATTTATTAAGCACCTACTATGTGTAGGCACTGTGGTAGGTGATACAGATACAGAGACAAACTAATAAATAATAATAATAAAAATAAAACATGAACTGAAATAGTTTAAATTATATAGGGAAGAAAAAATCTTAAACACATGTAAATATGAAAGACATTCAGAGTTAATAAAGAGTAATTTGAGGGTGGAGAAAGGTACCAGGAATGGGGGATGATTAGTAAATGCCTTGTATATGAGGTGGCACTTGAGCTGGGCTCTGAAGTTAGGGAATCACAAAGGCAGAGGCAGGGAAGGATTTCATTCCAGACACCCAAGACAGCATAATAGTAATAACAATAATAATAATTTATATAGTGCTTACCTGTGCTAAGCACTTTACAATTATTATTTCATCAAATCTTCATGCCTACATAAAGACATGAAGATTAGAGAAAGACGGGAAACAGCAGTAGGCCAGTTTGGCATGTAATAAACCTTGCAAAGGGCTGGAGCCAGACTCTTGTGAGGGGCTACAGGTGCCAAGCAGAAGAGTTTGCATGCTATGATTTTGGCAGCTGTGTAGAATATGGAGGGGAGAGAGGAAAGATGAGGTGGGCAGATCAAGATGTTACAATCGTCCTGGCAAGAGATGATAATTATGTTGCAGCTTTCTAAATGGAGAGAAAGGGAAAGATTTAAGTGATGCTGTGGAGGTAGAAATAACACAATTTCGCAAATGACTAGATACAGTAGCTGAGGGAGATGGAAGAGTTGAAGATGACTTGGAGGTTGCAAACATGGAAAATTGATAGAAGAAATAAGGGAGATAGGAAGAGAATTGGGTTGGTGCAAGAGAACAATGATGAGTTGCTTTGGACATGTTAGATTTGAGATGTCTGTGGGACACCTGACTGGAAACGTCCAACAGACAGATGGTCAGTGGTATAGAATTAGAGCTTAAGAGAGAAAGTCTAGGGTTGGATAGACAGCCATGAGAGTCATCTGCACTGGGATGATCACTGAACCCTAGGATCTAATGAGATCACTAAGAAAAGGTAGCAAGGAAAAGGAAGAGGGCCCACAACACAATGCTGAGGAACACCTATGATTTGGGAGTGGGATATAGACGATATCCAGCAAAGGAGGTATAGAAGTAGTGGTCAGGTGAGCAAGAGGAAGACCAAGAGGGATCAGTAACTCTAAAATCCAGAAAAGAGAGGAGGGGGTGGTCAACAATGCAAAATGCTAGAGAAGAAAAAGAGGGATAATGTCTGCAAAAGTAAGATTTAGCAAGGAAAAGATTATTAGGGATTTTGGAAAGAACAGTGTCAGCTGAGCAGAAAGTTCAGAAGCCAGACTGCAATAGGTTGGAATCCTTTAGCTATATAACACATTTTCATTTGATAGTCACAGTCAATATCTGCTTTCTTCACTTAGTTTTATTTCATAAAAGTATTTTCATATTGTTTTGCATCTGTTACTCTTCTTTAATATTTCAATGTCAATACTTCAAAATGTGATTTTTGTCAGAGAAGACTAAGCCCTTTTTCTGACACATTGTAATCCCATTGTGATTTGGTAGACAGTCTTCTAGAACTGCTGTGGCTCAAAAATTTATCAGTGTGGCCAACACTGGAATGAAACTCTCTCAACACCTTGAATGACAAACACAATCCATATGGGTGGGCCCCATAAATGAAAGCCTTATGTTTAACTGGCATAATCTACAAGAACCCTGGGTCATTTCCATGCCATGATGGGCATCAGAAAAAGGATTTAGGGGAGGAACTACTGTTATAAATTGTAACATATAATTGCATGTTTGAAGTGAATTTTGGAAAATTTCAAATGTTGGGGAGTCCTTTACTGGGTATACCCTTCATCTAATTCTCTATATGCTAAATGATACCCTTCAAAAGAGTCAGATACCATAGGAGGTGTCATGACATTTGTGACTTGGCACTTTCAAAATGATTTTTGCCCAAAGTCATGTAATTTCTTGCCTTTCACTTTTATTTCACTGATTCTAGAGGGCAGGGACTATCTAATTTTTGTATTTGCCTCCCCAGGATCTAGCACAGTGCCTGGTACATAGCAGTGCCTTAATGCTTTTTCATTCATTCATTTATCCTCACAACCTCCCTTTTTAGACATAAAAGCGCAGAACATATGAAAAAAACACTGAGCTACAAGTTGGAATTAGGGTTAGGGTTATGTATGACCTTGGAGAAATAATTTAACTTCTTTTCATTTTTAAAATGAGGAAATTGAAATAGATGATCTTTAAGGTTCCTTTCAGATTTAAAACTAAATTATAATTCTTATTTGACAGATAAGGGAAACTGAGGCAAATCTTGACCAGTTCAGAAACTCAAGGAAGGGCTTAGATTATAATTCAAGATAAATACTTTTCCTACTGTATATACTACCTCACTTTTGATATTTATTGTGTGGGAAGCAAGGGCACTTATTGTGAAGCAACACAGTGTAGTGCAAAGGGCACTGGATTTAGAGTTAGGAGTCCTGGGTTCAAATTACAGTTCTAACAATTACGCACTATGTAACCACGATCTCTTTGAGTATCATTTTCCCTAGTCTGCAAAATTGGGACAAAAATGCTTACCTACAGGAAAACTGTGGAGCAGTAGAATGAGCACTGAATTTAAAGTCAGAAATAAAGGGATAAATCCTTAGCTGTATGACCATGGGTGTCCCTTCATCTCTCTAGATCTCAGTTTCTTCATCTGTATGACCTCTAACATTCCTCACTGCTCTAAATCCCATGACTCTGGCTTTATCCCCTTTTGTTCTAGAAAATATTCTTTGTTAAGTTATGGTCACTTTGTAAACCTCAACATTTTTTAGAACTGTAGTTTCTTTTAAATCTTTTTAAAAATCCAATCAAATAATGAAGATTATCAGCAACAATGTGAAAACATTAACATAAAACATTACTTTTTGTTGAGGAAATAAATGAAAAACATTTTATATATAAAAAATTCCCTAGACTATTTTCACTATTGAGCTAACTGAAAGGAATAACAATAAGGCAGTTAACAAACATTTATTACCCACTACCCATGAACCCATCATTGGGGATACAAAGGAAATTAAAAAATCTCTGTCGTCAAGGAGCTCACATTTTAATGGGAAGAAACCAAATATAAGTAACTGCATACATACAAAATACATTTAGAAAATAAGATGGAAGATAATCCCAAAGATTAGACATTAGCAGTTGGAGGGAGAGAGAAAGGCCTCCTGCAGAAAGTGGGAATTGACCTGAGTCTTGAAGGAGGCCAGGAAAACTCAGAAGTAGACGTGATGACAGAGAGCAAGCCAGGCATGGGGGAGAACCACTACAAGGGCACAGAAACAAGGAACACGTAACAGGTCAGTGAAGATGGACTGTAGAGTTTAAAGGCCTACATTACGAGGGCAAATCCACCGGTTCTTTTGTGAAATGCAATGAAGAAGCAAGATGATGGAGATGGGTATTTAATTGCATATGAAATTACATTTTCCAAGGGTACTAACTGGAACATCCCAACAAAGCAACAAAAATAAGCAGACTAGGCAAAGAGTATAGCCTTTGTCTTCAAGCATGAAGAATGGCAAATCAACTGGGCATTTCCACATTTAAGGAAGTCTGTTATTTAAAAAAAAAAACAACATTCTGCTTGTAATGCTTTGTTTTCTATCTTCTATAAACCAAACTACTAAAAAGTGTACTTAATTGTAAACATATTTAGAAAATGCTGTTCTTATAGTCTTCCCAATTTCCTCTGAATCTGTTTTACATTCAAAATTTGGCTGATCAATCAAATGTAAAAATAAGATTCCCCCACTGCACCCCACTCCAAAGGAGAATTATTGAATAGAAATTTGGAAAATGCCTTTCAATCCCCTGGTTCTGATAGGAGTGCTTGTCAGAGGCCAGACCTCCACACCACTTCCCCATTGTCTGCTCAATATGGCCCCTTACGCTCCAACCATTTTCATTCTACTGGAACCCTGGACCTCACTCCTGGATTCCCTTGGCTCTGAAAGGTGAACTTCCACCTTAACTTTCAGAGGCCCAAGACTCAATGTCACCTAATTTTAGTTTTCCTTACCCTGCTTCCCTGTGCGTACCCTTCCCATGCCCTTTCCACACTCCTTTATGTGTTGTCTTCCCCCATTAGAATGTAAGCTCATTGAGAAGAGGAATTCTCTTGTTTGCTTTTATCTGTATTTTATACACAGTACTTAGCACACAGTACTTAATCAATTTCCTTTTTTCCTTTTGCCCTCTCTGGGAATCTCATGGCAGCAGTGCTAAGGAAGCTGTGGGTACAAATAATAGAAATAATTTCTATTACTAAGGCTCTCTGGTATATAACTCTTGCCTCAACAAAGTTGTATTATTCTAGAGACTGCTGGAATATTTTATTGGTGTTTTGGGAAAGTAGCTTTCATTTTTGTGAAGAGTTCTGAGTTCATGATGGAACTATAGCATTTGAGGTCTAATTTTATCTGTACCAAAATCTGCCCTGAAAGAATCATCTAATAGTTTGCTCTCATAGGAATCTGCCACAATCACTGGATTGAGGCAGTCTAAACTTGCCTACTAAAGTATAATAACAAACAAAATATCAGGTCACATGGGTTTAAACCCCTAATCCATTTTAATTTTTAAAGAGACTAAGTCTCAGAATCTTTCTAAAGTCTTTTCTCTTGGAATGTAAACAGAGTGCCATGGGTTTCATAGGATTTGGGAGACTTTGTTAATTAATTACTTAGATGAAAGCTCTTTGAAATACAGCATTATCCATAAAAAACATGTGTCCCCCAAAAAAGGAAATTAAGTAATCAGACTTAAGTAACACTGAGACCTTCAATCAAGCATTTGTTGAACACTGAGTTATCCTGTGGTGTGTAGGGTATAGTGAAAGATAAAAAAAAGTTTAAGTTAAGGACATGGTTTGTCTGTCTTTAAGATGTTATATAAATTGAAGACAAAGTTTAACACACAGGAAACAACCACTAAGTAATATAAGTGTATGTAATTAAGTGCTACATTATGTAGCAATTCTATTACGTTGGAAAACTTGTTTATACTCTATGCCTCCGCTTCCTCTCCTCTCTTTTTCTAAACCCTCTGCAATTTGGCTTCCTGCATCACCATTCAACTGAAACTACTCTCTCTAAAGCTACCAATGATCTCTTAATCATCAAATCCAACAGCCTCTTTTTGATCCTTGTTCTTAACAAGTTTGAAACATCTGACGTTGCTGACCAATCTCCTCCTGGATATTCTCTCCTCACTGCTCTATCCTGGTTCTCCCCCTGCCTGTCTCACCTTTCCTTCTTTAAACTGGAAAGAGATCTAGTCTATCAAATCAAATACAGTTAGGCATCATATAAAAAGTACAATTAGGGATCAGAAGAATTCAGGCCCTGTGACTAAGCAGCTGTCTAATGTTAGCTAAGTCACTTAATTGGTGGGGGGATTCAATTTGTTCGTCTGCAAAATAATATGATGAGGGTGTTGGTCTAGATAAATATTACGATCTCTTTCCAGTTTAAAAATTTTATGACTCTATGAAAAAATTTCTCAACTTACCTTCCCAAGTTGCTGTAAGAATTTAAGGTGTCTCTCTTCAAACTGTGTGGGATCTCTGTCTTCAAAAGCACCAGAAAATCCTAGGGCACCAATTCTCATATTTGGCAACATGTCATTTTCTGTTAGTAGTTCATAGTCTGAGGAAATAAAGAATTAGGTAGAATTGCTGGTATTTTCCTAATTAACAAATAATAGAAATATAATCATGACCTGGAAGAAAGATTAAGCACAGTAAACAAGCTTGTGGAAGTTGAAAAATTAGCTGCAGAAGTTTAACAAAAATGGGCATTTTCAATTTTCCACACAAAGGATGGTAAAATCTCCCAGTGAAACAAATTCTGGAGGTAACAAATGCTTTTCTGGCACTGGGTAGTTTGGCACTCATTAGGAAAGGTTTTATATTAAATTTGGTCATGAATAGTGAGCACAAACTGGTACAGGAAATATCTGTTGCTAAATCATATGCAGGTGATCCCAGCACTTAGCATAGTGTTGGTCAAAGAGTAAAAACTTAACAAATGCTTTTTCATTCATTTATTCATCAATCATATTACAACTTAGTTAAGCATTCTAAAGGGGAGAGGAAAAATAAAGAAGCCTCCTATATTGAATAAAGAGTACAATGGCAAAATGTAGTCATTAGTTAGGAAAGAATGAAAATACCAGCTAAATGTGTACCACAGAGCAAAGAGTTCAGAAACTTTCAAAACTCTTTATATGACTACCTAGAAAAGAAGCTAATGTAGGGAAAACTTTTTTTTTTTTTACTTTTTAATAGAAAGACTACTTAATCTAGGTGAATAGGCAGGTAAGTTACAAATTAGAAACTGGGCTGGCCAAAAATAAATAAAAAATCCCTTTTTTAGAGACTTCAAAGTCAATAAGGAGTTCATTAAAACATCATTATCAGCAATAATCTAAAGAAATAATGAGACCAATTGGCCATTAACATACCTGGAGTGAGTAAGCTATTAAGGTCTCGTATGATGGCCCGGAAAGAAGGCCTGAAGTCTGGCTCATAATCCATGCAATTATTGATAAGATTTGCTAACTCCGTCCACTTTGGTGCAGGGAGCTGGTGTCTATCTTCATAGAATTGCAGTTTCTATATAATTAATGAACCAAACACTAAAGATGAATCATTGCGTGATGCCATAAAACCCTTATTAACTCTTATGATTGTTAAAAAACCAAGCTAATCATTTAAAAATGCAAAAGTCACAGATTAAACACCTCTAATTTATGAGTTCTATAAACTTACTCTTTGAGAATCTAATGCACTCAGAGGTTTGTCTCCTCCACTGCAGATTTCCCACAAAGTGGTACCAAAACTCCACTTATCCGCTGCCAAACTTAGGTTCTTAGGATTGTCAATGCATTCAGGTGGAACCCATGGTATCCTCTCCTGAAGAACTGTTAAACCATATAACAAAATATGGTGATAAGGTTAAATGAACTTTTCATTTAATATTTGTTCTGACATTCAAGTTATTTTAAAAATAATCAGAATCATTGAATTTTTTTTAGAGCCAGAAAGGCCCTGAATTTTTTTTTTTACTCCATGTCATCTCCATTATACTTACTAGAACTAGAGGGTGAGGGAAGGGGTAAGAAGAAGCATTTATATAGAGCCTACTATATGCCAGGCACTGTGTTAGGCACTTTTACAAATATCTCATTTGATCCTCACAAGCATTCTTTCAAGGTAGGTGCTATTACTATCCCCATTTTGGAGCTGAGGAAATTGAGGCAACATGGGTTAAGTGACTTGCTTAGGGTCATACAGCTAATAAGTGTCCGAGGCTAGATTTGAACTCAGGTCTTCCTGACTTTAGGCACAGCATTCTATCCACTATACCACCCAGTTGCCTCTAAACTATCTCTTGCATTAAAAAAACAAAAACAAATGAACATTTTCTAAGCAAATCAGACTCAAGTATTTTTATATATTTCTTTGCTTTTGTCACATAATCTGTTAATTGAGCTGTTCCAATGGTTCAACAGCAGTGTTAATTCTTTTCTTCAGGTTAACAGTACACACATTAGAGAGACAAACTACATGTATAAGAAAGACAATGTTAGCCCTAGAGCCTTAGAATACCAAAGAAGTGTTACTAATAGAGTTTGTTGTTTGCTCCCGTCAATGCTTCCTAGGCTAAGGTCCTGGGGCCTGTAGCTCCACCAGAATTGTGCTAAGTAAGAAGGAGGGTATAGGACTTTGTGTTCTCTCACATATACCCTGGTAGAATACAAACTTCCTGAGGACAAGGAATGTTTCATTTTTATCTTTGCATCCCCAACACCTAGTACAGTATCTGGAACATAGTAGATGCTTTAAAAATTTTTGTTGAATAGACTTGAATTTGCTGACTTCTTAAATTCAAAATTCTTAAATGCAGGAACAATATAGCATTTTACATACATTGTAAAAAAAACTTTTTTTACAAAATGGATAAGATGGTATCTCAGCTTTTGGCTAAAATATAAAGTAGTCTGTTTCAGCCTTATAGTTAATGGTTTAGAGTAGAAATAAAATGGTTCCTTTCCTATACACCAGATAATTACCCATCTCAGCCTTTTCGCCTAACTTTGAGGGTCAGGTCCCACATGGCATTTCTTGCCCTGTTCTCTTGACCAATTTGAGTATTACTGATAGTCACAAAAATCTCCAAATTTAACGACCCAGGGCTTTTATCTATAAAAGTTCCAAAATGGTGATTAATTTAGATAATCTAAACATTCAATTTAATTAAAGTAAAAACAACATAAAAATACTCAGGAGAATTATTTGGGTCAGATGGATAAAAAGTAATACTTATTTGATATTTTTACATTTCAATTAGTTGTGTTATATAGAAGTTGCCTATTCTTCCAAAAGACAAGAACGAAAAAGTGAGGAAAAATCCTAAAATCACAGGAAAAGACAACTGAAGACTGGTCAAGACCTCAGAGAAGTTGATATCCTGCATATTTTCTTAAATTTTTAATGAAAGCAGGAAAAAATACCTGAAACACCCTTGTCTAACCATAATAATATTGAGGAATTAAATAAAAAATGAATATGACTCTTGCTTATTATAAAAATTGTTAAAATATATGCAAGTCCTAAGAAAATCTGCATACAATTTTTACTTAATTCATATTTTACTATAAACATAAATTTAATCCAGATTTTACTACTAATCAAGATCACAATACAATGAGCAGTATTTTTTTTAAACCAATAAGCTATTTCAAGCTGTCTGAAAATGAAATGTATAGAAAGCCAAATGAGAACAATGGAAAACTTACTGTCTTTTGGCAAAACTGTAATACTAATGCCAGGATCACTGAGTTTGATGAAAGGAGGATTTCCTGTCTTTCGGTCCTCTTCTCTGATTAGTAAAATGTTCTTAGTACATACATTACCATGAGTGAGGCTTTTTTCTTCCTATTAAAGGAGCACACACATACATTAGGATTAATTTGCCTGTCTGATATATGAAGCACTATTAGATTTAACTGAGAAACATATATATGATAAAATATTTATTTGTAAAATTAAGGAAACTTAAGATATTATATATGCATCTCTGTTCCCCAAACTGTTACATAAAAACATAAAATTTTGTCATAAAATTTTAATAAGTATTCATTAATCCTCCTTAAGTCTGAATTAGCTGTCTCTAATGAAAATAATGTGTAAAATTATATTGTGTCCTTTAAAGATTTGAGAAAGTGATTTTCAGTAGAAATAATGTATTTTTAACCTGGTGGCTCCATTTTTTTTTTCCTCTCTGGAAATGGTGAATAATGGTGAATTTTACTTTGTCTTCCTACTTGCTTTTAAATATCGTATTTCAGTGATATTGTGAGAAATCACAGGATGTTTATTTTGTGTATTCTTCTTTCATTTTCATCTTTGCTATTAACAAAGAGAGCAACGTATAGTCTTGAAGAGATCAATTAAAAAGTTGGATTTTCTAGTCTTTTTTTGATGCGAATGCAGATTTTGATTCTTTTTTCCATCTTTTTTTCCTATCATAGATTCCAATGGTCTTTGTTTTCTCCATTGAGTTTCTACTCTGGTCTTTGAGGCCTTGTGCTTTAATTCTCATTTCCCCCAAAACTGTGGCTGATCCTTCCTCAGAAAGTAGGCCTGAGGTTGCTTTTTTCTGAAGAAGGTGAAGAAAACTGCTGTTCCAAGGAGTCTTAAGTTCTGAGATTGGAGTTTGAGCTTCATTCAACTGTTCCAGTAGAAAAGGTGATGGGATGAGCCCTCTAGACCTTTTTAGTTTTGTCTCTCACTATCTGGATCCTGATTTTTGCCAAAACAGAGATCACCCGTCTTTATTTTGTCTTTTATCAGTACTATCCTTTCAAGTTCTTTTGTTGCCTAGAGACTTTTCATCAAGCTTCAAAGTATTGAGCAAGGAACCTAAGTTCCACAAATTCAGGGTAACTAAAACCTTTCAACCAGTCTGGATTACTTAGTTCACATGATAAATAATTTGAACTTGGAGTTGAACTTCTGAAAAAATCTTTGATGGAACCCCTGTCATGCCTTAGGGCAAACTGTCTAGAAAAGGAGGATGGTGTGGCAATTTGGGAAGATATATTTGGTTAAACTTGAGCCCATGAAGTCAACAAGTAGGATAGATTCATGCTATACATATTGCTACCTTGGTGACTGTCACCACATCATCTGTCATATTAATCCAACTGATTAGTTTGAGAAGAGAACTGTATTTCCCTTCACCACCATCCTCAGAGCAGAGAAAAAGTGAGGATTCTTAATCATCTTTTTAATTGAGGCTGACACACTGAAAAAATATTATGGCTTACTTGAATGAGAATCTTGCCCATTCAACAGGCATTTGTCTTGTTGTCTGGACTTGCAGTACTCTGTAACTGGGTCAGTGGAACTCACTTGCTTTCTAATAATCAAGCTATTTTTCCTTCTACCTGCCTCAAGATACTGTGAAAAGTTTTTGTCATCACCAATTGTTATAGTAATGAAATGTGTTTAGTTAATTTATGCTTAAAGCCTCTAAAATGAAATGAATTCACAAGCTAGATATGGGACCTTGGATAAATCTCTCCCTGTCTTGAAGCCTTAGTCTTCATCTCCGAATGAAAATTTTAAACTAGATGTCAAAAGTGCTTCCCTATTCTAAAGTTTTATGAAAAATGAATAAGAAAAGGGTGGCAAAATACTACTACTGTAAATATCTGCATTTTTGGATTAAGATATACTTTGGGGGGGGGACACAGAGCCAAGATGGCAGCTGGAAAGCAAGGACTAGCGTGAGCTCCCCACCGAGTCCCTCCAAAAACCTATAAAAATGGCTCTGAACCAATTCTAGAACTGCAGAACCCACAAAATAGCAGAGGGAAGCAGGGCTCCAGCCCAGGACAGCCTGGATAGTCTGTGGGTAAGGTCTATCCCACATGGAGCTGGAAGCGGAGCAGAGCCCAGTGTGGGCGGCGCGGATCAACTAGACCAGGAGCTGGGTGGAGTGGTCCCTAGCGCCCTGAATCAGTGAGCTGCAGCAGTTACCAGACTTCTCAACCCACAAACACCAAAGACAACAGAGAAGGTTACTGGGAAAAGCTGGTGGGGACAGAGTGAAAGAAGGAGTTCATGGTTTGGCCACTGCCCCCGGGGCAGCAGAGGTGGGGCACCTATGGAACTACAGCTGCAGTTGCTTCTGGCCCCAGGCCCACCTGGTGGGAGGAATTAAGTGGCGGATAAGAGCAGGCGTGCACAGCCTGCTGAAGATCTAAGTCCAGTCCAGGTTGGGGGTTCTTGGGGAAGGAAGAGTGCTGGTGTGGTAGAGCTGGCGCATCCCCCCAAGCTTGGAACATAGTTCTCTTAACTCTACAAGCAGTCATACCCCGCTGAAAAACTCAAGGGTCAAGTTAGTTGGCTGGGAATATGGCCAGGCAGTGAAAATGCACCCAGATTCAGTCTCAGACTCTGGAATATTTCTTTGGTGACAAAGAAGACCAAAACATACAGCCAGAAGAAGTCAACAAAGTCAAAGAGCCTACAACAAAAGCCTCCAAGAAAAACAGGAACTGGTCCCAGGCCATGGAAGAGCTCAAAAAGGATTTGGAAAAGCAAGTTAGAGAAGTAGAGGAAAAGTGGGGAAGAGAAATGAGAAGGATGTGAGAAAACTATGAAAAACAAGTCAATGACTTGCTAAAGGAGACCCAAAAAAATACTGAAAAATATACTGAAGAAAACAATACTTTAAAAAATAGACTAACTCAAATGGCGAAAGAGCTCCAAAAAGCCAATGAGGAGAAGAATGCCTTGAAAGGCAGAATTAGCCAAATGGAAAAGGAGGTCCAAAAGACCACTGAAGAAAATACTACTTTAAAAATTGGACTGGAGCAAGTGGAAGCTAGTGACTTTATAAGAAATCAAGATATTATAAAACAGAACCAAAGGAATGAAAAAATGGAAGAGAATGTGAAATATCTCATTGGAAAAACCACTGACCTGGAAAATAGATCCAGGAGAGATAATTTAAAAATTACTGGACTACCTGAAAGCCATGATCAAAAAAAGGGCCTAGATATCACCTTTCAAGAAATTATCAAGGAGAACTGCCCTGATATTCTAGAGCCACAGGGCAAAATAGAAATTGAAAGAATCCATCAATCGCCTCCTCAAATAGATCCAAAAAAGAAGTCTCCTAGGAATATTGTTGCCAAATTCCAGAGCTCCCAGGTCAAGGAGAAAATACCGCAAGCAGCCAGAAAGAAACAATTTGAATAACCCAAGATCTAGCAACTTCTACATTAAGAGATTGAAGGGTTTGGAATACGATATTCTGGAGGTCAATGGAGCTAGGATTAAAACCTAGAATTACCTACCCAGCAAGACTGAGTATCATGCTCCAAAGCAAAATATGGATTTTCAACGAAATAGAGGACTTGCGTCAAGCTTTCTCAGTGAAAAGACCAGAGCTGAATAGAAAATTTGACTTTCAAACACAAGAATCAAGAGAAGCATGAAAAGGTAATGAAGAAAAAGAAATCGCAAGGGACTTATTAAAGTTGAACTGTTTTGTTTACATTCCTACATGGAAAGATGATGTGTATGATTCATGAGACCTCAGTATTAGGGTAGCTGCAGGGAATATGCATATATACATACATATATATACATATATATATGTTTATGTATATATATGTATATGTGAGTATGTATGTATATATGTATGTGTGTATATATATATATATATATATATATATAGAGAGAGAGAGAGAGAGAGAGAGAGAGAGAGAGAGAGAGAGAGCGGGCACAGGGTGAGTGGAAGATGAAGGGAAGATATCTAAAAGAAATAAAATCAAATTAAGGGATGAGAGAGGAATATATTGAGAGAGGGAGATAGGGAGAGATAGAATGGGTAAATTATCTCACATAAAAGTGGCAAGAAAAAGCAGTTCTGTAGGAAGAGAAGAGAAGGCAGGTGAAGGAGAATGAGTGAACCTTGCTCTCATCAGATTTGAACTGAGAAGGGAATACCATACACACTCAACTGGGTATCTTACCCCACAGGAAAAAAGGAGGAAGAAGATAAAGAAAGGGGGGATGATAGAAGGGAGGGCAGATGGGGGTGGAGGTAATCAAAAACAAACACTTTTGAAAGTGGACAGGGTCAATGGAGAAAATTCAATAAAGGGGGATAGGTTAGGAAGGAGCAAAATATAGTTAGTCTTTCACAACTATTGTGGAAGGGTTATACATAATGATATGCATGTGGCCTATGTTGAATTGCTTGACTTCTTAGGGAGGGTGGGTGGGATGGGAAGGGGGAGAGAATTTGGAACTCAAAGTGTTAAAAACAGATGTTCAAAAACAAAAAAAAAATTTTTTGCATGCAACTAGAAAATAAGATACACAGGCAATGGGGCGTAGAAATTTATCTTGCCCTACAAGAAAGGAAGGGAAAAGGGGGTGGGAGGGGAGTGGGGTGACAGAAGGGAGGGCTGACTGGGGAACAGGGCAACCAGAATATATGCCATCTTGGAGTGGGAGGGAGGGTAGAAATGGGAAGAAAATTTGTAATTCAAACTCTTGTGAAAATCAATGCTGAAAACTAACTATATTAAAGAAAAAAAAAAAGAATTGTACATGACTGAAATGACTGACCAAGAACAAAACTCCTTTGTTTCCATGACTTTCTTTTACCTTGCATGAGTTAATCTACTTAACTTAGAACCCTATTCTGGGGCAGATCTTGATTATTAAGTGAGTACAAACTCACTTTAGATAGACATACTATGTTTCATAACCATCCACCCTGGGTAACTTGGGATATGTTGCCATCTACTTTGCTCTAAAGCATATTCCTCAGTGCCTCTCTGGAAACAGTAAACAAATTAATTCTACCATTAAAAAGGGCATGACCAAGACTGCCCTATTACTCTATTTACCATTCCAGTGACTCACCAGCTGTTTAAAATGACAAAAAAAAAAAAGATATACTTCAAATTAGCCTATTAATGACAGAAGGTCGGTCTGATGAGTACTTGAACAATAACTTTTTTAGTCTATGAAATTGCATGAATATCCCCATAAATGTGCCTAGAATGAATATTTCTATCCTGTCTCAAAGTCTCTTTTGGATTCTGTGTTACATATTCAGAATTTTCTCGTCTCCTCTTTCTAGGCAAAGATACATCTACCATGCTATAAGACAAAAGGAGATTTTTACTTATTTACTTACAAGAAAATGCATGGCCCATGCCAACTGTTTGGCCACTTCAAGCTTCCATAATATATTTATAGAATTTTTGTTCTTTTTCAGGTATGTGTCCAATGATCCAAATTTCACATATTCTTGAACTAGAATATCTAAAAAGCAAAAATATACATGTGTGCTTGAAAAAAATACCATTTAGATATTTATAGACTATACTATACAAGAGTATTATACATAAAATTAGGACAAAATTAAGTTAATATAAGGGAAAAAATTAAACATGACCAATTTTTAAAATTTGTGCAAGAAAGCTTAAGTTATGACATATGCAATATGTTTATTTTATTATATAACAATTCCTAATGTTATTTACTACTGAAAAAGTGCTACATATTCAGTTCTGGTTGAAAATTTTTCACAATAGTTTAGTCTTCCTTTAACAGGATGAGCAGCTGAAGACACAAAAAAATTATGTAAATATATCTTTCTACAAAATAGACTGTAACTGTCATATTATAGATAAAAAGAAGTTCAAGTGTTTCAATTAATCATTTGTAGCTCCTATATAAAAATATATTTCTAGGAAATTAAAATATTAAGAACAGTTCTTTGTTCATTCACTCTGTCAGTCAAGCTACCAAATCTTTTTGGCAGAACAAAATATGTTTTCTTTCAAAAAGCTACAGGTTTGTCTTGAGAAGTGAAGTTCACATAAGCAATGTTAGTTACCAAAGTCACAAGGCTCAAATTGTTTCTAAATCAACATCTCATTAAACTTTACAGTTGCTACCTGGATCCGGGACTTATTTATAATAATCCAATGTTATTCTGAAATAAGACTAGGATTTTGAGTGTGATTGCAACATCTCTTGAATACTCTCCCTTATCTCTTCTGATACAGGCCTTCATCTCCTATTTCAGTCGGCCTTCCACAAATATCTCCCCACTTTAGTCCTTCCTTTATGCAGCTGCAAAAGTGATTTTCCTCAAGCAGAGACTTGACCATATTATCCCCTCCTCAACAAGCTCCATTGGCCCCCTATCACCTCCAGGATCAAACGCAAAATCCTCAGTTTGGCATCTATAGCCCTTTATGGCCTAGCTCCCCCTCCTTCCACCTTTCCCATTCTTCTTAAACCTTATACCTCCCCTGCCACATACTCTCTGATCCAGTGACACTGGCCTCTTTGAGGTTTGTCTGAACAAAACACTTCTCTTGGCTCCAAGCATTTTCTCTGTTTATCCCTTATGTTTAGAATGCTCTCCCTTCTTCATCTCTACCCCTTGGCTTCACTGGCTTCCCTCAAGTACCAGATAAAATCCTTCCTTCTACAGGAAGCCTTTTCCAATCCCTCTTAATTTTAGTGCCTTCCCCTCTGTGGATTATTTCCTATTTATCCTGTATATAGCTTATTTATAGATAATTTGTTTGCATGTTGTCTCCCCCATCAGACTGTGAGTTCCTCAAGTACAGGGACTGTCTTTTGCCTATTTTGTATCTCCTGCTCTTACCACAGTGCCTGGCACATAGTAGAAGCTTAATAAATGCTTTACTAGTTGTCACAATAGGCCCTAACTAAGTAACTACACTACCTATCATTCATTACATTTGCTAGATTAAACTTTTTGATCCCAGAACTCCTTTATACTTAAAAATTACTGAAGACCTCCTAAAGAGCTCGTGTTTATGTGGGTTACATCCATCTATGCTTATGGTATTAGAAAATAAAACATCTCAAACCTCTGAAAAGGGTTTTGGGGACCTCTCTGAGAGACTGAAAACTACTGTACTAGATTACAAACTCCTTGAGAGCTAGAATCATGTCTTATTTATATTTTCATATTAACTCGATGGTCTAATACAGTGAATCGCACACAATAAATATTTAATAAAATGTTAAATATTTGTTAAAATGCTGAAATAAAACATGAAAATGATAGAGCTTGTTCTACATAAAGACCACGTTTTAAAAAATGAAATATACTAGTTCACATCATAGCTTTGAACATTGTATAATGAATGAAAATAATAGTTTTAAAAACAATCTGAAATGGACTTGTTATTTGTATTTACATCATGCCAAACTTCAATATTTCAATGAAGCTATGATCTCACTGCTTTGTGCATCCCCCCACCCCCTGCAATCCAGTGACACTGGCCTCCTTGCTATTCCTCACCTGAGTCAATCTTCTTATTCCATGAATTTTACTCTCCCTCTTCATTTCTACCTCCTGGCTTGCCTGACCTCCTTCAGGTCCCAGCTAAAATCCCACATTTGCCAAGAAGCCTTTCCCAAAGCCTCTTAATGTTAGTGCCTTCTCTTAGAAGATTATCTCCAATTTATCTTATCTACATCTTCATTGTACATAGGTGTTTGAAAGATGTCTATCCCATTAGACTGCAATCTCCTAGAGAACAGGGACTATCTTTTGTTTATATTTGTATCCCCAGCACTTGGCACGATGCCTGGCACATAAGAGTCACTTAACAAATGCTTGTTGACTTGACTTGATAATAACCCATACACATCTTCTTGCCCTGAGTAATTCTTATTCAGGTTCCCCCACAGAAAATTCACAAAGGACCCACCTAACATACAGGAGGCCTTTCTCTATTTTGGTCTTTGTATATTTTGTTGGTATCAGTGGTTTTTTTGGGCTATCCATTCTTCATCACTTACCACTATATTTGTTATCAAGGGACCAATCTAGATGATGGCCTAATTTAGCCCTGGCAACCTGTCATACTGTGAATGAAAAAACTGATTCTGTTCATGTCTTCATTTTGAAAATCATTTAACACCTGCTTTTTTGTACTACAAAAGGGAGTTAAGGTGCAATTAATGTAGTAATACTGCATAATAAAAATATATTTATATTTGACTTTTGCAGGCTTGGTCTAGAATTCCTAATTATGTTTTGTTTATCCTAATACTAAAAATATTTAGCATGTACTGAGCATATATTGTCAGCAGGGGAAAGAAAATTAAAAGCATGTTGGATAAAATGGAAACAAACCTCAAGTTTAAAAGCTGCACATAGTCCACACGAAAATAATAAAGAGCAGAGTATATGAAGGTCCATCTGAATTTACTTTAGCTAGTCTAAGTGTCAAATAAAAAGATGTAAGAATTAGGATGGACACAAGCTAAATAAAAACAAGCAATATATTACTATTTTCAAGCATGAACATAATACTTGAACATACAAATGGTACTAATGAACGAAGAAATCATGAAATATACTCCCATAATATTCACTACTTCTCAAATCTCTATAAGAGTTTAATGCTATCACCAGCATAGGACCCTGTCAAATAACTGAGAAAGGGAAAATGTAAAGCTATAGGCCCTATGCAGTTGCTATGAAAAGTGACCTATGTATCCTGAAAAAAGTAATGAATAAAGGCTTTAAGTATGTAAAGAAACATTTTGCAGGTGGTAAGAATGACCATCTTTTGTATCTACTGAAAAAAATGAGCTTAAATTTTAATATAAAAGGCTTAGGCTACACATAAGACTTCCTGAACATAAGGCTTATAAGACTGAAATGTATTACTAAAGGATATTGTAGAATTCCTTTTCTGGGTCATATGCTTCATAAATTGTATGATTTTAAGGTCTAGATGAGTAATATGCCAAAATATCATATTTATTTAGTTTTGTTAACATACAATCATTTAAATGTTTTGTCTACTCAACCCAAAGAACTGATGATTGAACTAACTTTTTTTTGAAAGCTGAAATGTTAACAACTAAAGACCTGTAATCACAAGCAAAAGTTGACATTTTTGAATAGTACCCTAAGGTTCTAGTATTTTTAATGGGCTGCAAGAACAATTTTATTTGAATCTCTACAGAAACTTTGACTTTCCATTTGAAAGGCTGTACTGAAAATTCCTACATCTGCTGGGTTTTGACAAATTACAATTTCTATGAATTTAGCTACGCTTCTGAAAAACACCTTCCTGTGTCAGCAGAATGGACCTCCCTAATGGGAAGAACATGAAATTAAAACAAAATGACCAAACATTTTACTTACTCTCTTCTCCACAGACACAGACTCCATAATTTAAAACCAGATGCTTGTAAGAAAGCTGGCTCATCATGCTTGCTGCTTCAAAAAAAGACTAGAAGGAATAAAACAATAAAGTAAGAAATGGAAGGTTACTAGGTGACAAGTATGTGCTGTGATAACATATATAATTTGGTGTCTAGGATTTATTTATAGGCCAGAGGTTCTGACTGGAGGGTCCATAGCTATGACTCTACCAAGAGCCATAACAACAATTTACTGCTATTCTCAGAAGATCAAACAAGTCAGTCAGTCAGCTGACAAGTATTCACTATGTGCCAGGCGCTCTGAAGATAGATAGAAAGGCAAAAAGATCCTCTGCCTTCAAATAGCTCACATTCTAATGGAGGAGACAAAAGGTAAATAACAATATATTTTATATTTTTATATATACATACATGTATATACAAGTGTGTATATACACACATATACATATATATACACAATACTATGTATATGTATATATTATGCACACACAAGATATTTACATAGTAGATGGAAGGTAGTCTCAGCAACAAGGGGGATTGGGAAAAGTCTCCTGCAGAAGGTGGAATTTGAGCAGAGTTTTAAGGAAAACGGGAAATAAAGAGATGGAAGAGAAGAGGGAGAACATTCAAAGAACGGGGACAGGAGATGGTAGGTTGTGTGTAAGCAGGTTAGTAAGCTGGATCAAAGTTCACAGGAAGGGGTCAAGTGAGCAAAGACTGGAAAGATATGAAGGCATCAGATCATGAAGGGGTTTAAAGAAAAACCAAACTTTATATTTGATCCTGGAGAAAACAGGGAGCCACTGGAGTTTATTGAGAGTGGGGGGGAGGAGGCAGGGGATGTGAACTAATCAAAACTACACTTAGGAAAATCACTTTGGTAGCTGAGTGGAGGATGGCTTGAAACAGAAAGACTTGGGAAAGAGAGACCAATTAATTCAAAGGCTGTTGTAGTAGTCTAGGTAAGAGGTGATGAGGGTCTGAACTAGAGTGGTGGCTGTGTGAGTTGAGAGAAGAGGGCATATATTAGAGATTATGAGGAGGCAGAAATGGTAGCATCTGAAAACAGAACAGATATGTGGGGACAAGTGATGAGTCAAGGATAACACTAAAGTTGTAAGCTGATGAAAGGATGATGATCACCTCAACAATAACATGAAAGTTCAAAAGAGCAGAGGGTTTGAGGAAAAAGACGAGTTCTGTTTGAACATGTTGAGTTTTAGATGCCTAATGGCCATCTAGTTCAATATGTCCTAGACATGGATAATTAGATCACGATAATTATCATTTGCAGGGAGATAATAACCAAATCTACGGGAGCTGCTGAGATCACTGAGAGAATATAGAGGAAAAAGAGAAGGTCCAGGACAGAGTTTTGAGGGACACATAGAGTCAATGGATGACATGGATGAAGATGTGAGAATATTTTGCATAAATATGATTGCTGAACCCATGGGAGCTGATGAGATCACCAAGCAAGATGGAATGGAGGAAGAGTTCCTAATCTTTTTAAAACAATGGGTAAACCCCTTTGGCAATCTGGTGAACTTATAGAACTTGCTCAGAATTATGTATTTAAAATTTTAAAATTATGTATTTAAAAATAAAAAAACCTTAATTGTAAATTATGGAATTGTAAATAATGTTATAATTACTTATAAACTGTGAAGGAAATCAATTACATTGAAATAGTTATAAAAACATTTAAAAAAAAGTTCATGGACCCCTCCAAGTTAAGAACCCAGAGGAAGGAGGGAGAAGAAGGCCCAGGACAGTTTTGGAGGATGCCTATGGTTAGCGGGTAATTTATTAGGTTAGAAGTTTTGCCCCTTCTCCTGCTTCATGAAGCAAAGCCATAGATGAGCTTACCCTTAAGGAGAAGTTTTATTTTGGAGAAACTCCAAGGTTAGTCTGAGTTGTAGAGATAGCAGTAGGGGAGAGAGGAGGGGATAGGAGGCCCCCATTAGTGATTAAGAGTAAACAAGAAAGATTTATTCTGATACAACTGGAAAATTTGGTATGCCACTATTGGAAGTGACAACTTGGGTAGAGAAGGATGACTGTACCTTACTGATCCTGGACCTCTTGGGTTCCTGGCATTCTAATACTGGCCTAGCCTAGTAGTTCTGGCCTATGGAAGTCATCTGAAGTGTCACAACACTCAGAAGAAAAGGCTAACATTAATTAGTTTGAAAATACATTTCTTTTATAAAGCACATCCTTACTTCAATCTGATTATTAAAATGATGAGAAAAAGTTGTTTCAGGGATTTTTTTTATTAAAGAAGGGCAATGTTTGATGGAAATAGGGTCTCTGTGTGTACATACTTTAATCATTACCCTGTAAGAGGACCAATGCTGAAGAATGCTATCTATCTCTTGGCAGTGAGGAAATAAATTAATCTGCACAATGACACATTTTTGGATATGGCCAATTTTGGAACTTGTTTTACTTGACTATGTATGTTTGGGCAGCTAGGTGGCACAGTCGATAGAGTGTCAGGCCAAGGGTCAGGAAGATTCTTCTTCCTGAGTTCAAATGTGACTTGAGATACTTATTAGCTGTGTGACCTTGGGCAAGTCACTTAACCTTGTTTGCCCAACTGTAAAATGAGCTGGAGAAGGAAATGGCAAACCACTCCAGTATCTTTGCCAAGAAAGCCCTAAATAGGATCATAGAGTTGGGCATGACTGAACAACAACATGTATATTCATTATAAGCGCTTTGATTTTCTTTTTTTTGGGGGGGGGGAGGAGTGGGAGAAGAAAAAAATGTTCAAAAATGAAAAAACATTGTCAGGAAACAGCTGTAAATAAAGGATCATAATTACTACATAATTCCACAACAAAGTTAAATGAATTAAAAAAAATAAAATTTCCCTTTCAACCATATTAACTATTCAAAATAGGATACAAACCTCTGAATAATTTCTATGTGCTTTATCCAGAACTTTTAAAAGGACTTCTGTTTCATGGAGCTGGCCATAGTCTCCTATTTCTCTTCTTACACCTTTAAAAATCTTGGTAAAAGTGCCTTGCCCAAGGCTTTCATTCTTTCAAAAAAAAAAAAAAAGAAAGGTGAAATGTGGAAAGAAAAATGTTGGAAACCAATAAAAAAGTAGGTCAAATATGAAAGCAAGATATCCGCCCTTGCCAGCTAAACTGAGATTTAGGGGTCTATCAAGGGATTTTTCCATTCCTTAAATAATAATGTAAGACTGAAAACAAGGGCAATAACAGCACATGTGATGCTGACTAAAATATTTAAACGTTCTATAATCCAAGGAATTTATAATGGTCTCAACAGCTTAATATAGTAATATACTAAACAACACTATTATAATTAATTTAATATCCTGTCTCCAATTCTTTAATATAACAATTATTACAATTATACAAAAACATGAACACATTCCCAAGGTACTGGTAGTTTCATTTTGAAAATAACTAAGGAGGACTGTTCATTAGTTTCATTTAAAGTTAACCAACTGCTTTTAATTTGTGTCTAAATTCCACTACTTAAAAGTAAGAAAGACAGTTTATGTCAGATATGTTATATGACCATTCTTTTTATCCAACCTAACTTTTTCATCACTCACAATTTTTTTTTCTATTTCTAGATTGAGACATTGCAACCATGTGGAGATGAACACTACATTCCACCCTCTGAGAAAGGTTTTGAAAATTTGGACAGAAATCTGCCTTCTATAATTTAGTTTAGTTGTCTATTTCAGGGTCTTCAATGGTCAAAAATCATGGATCACAGGGAAGGCCCTTTTCATGGCAACTGGTAGGCTTTTGTTTGGGGGTCAAGATAAGGAAGGACAGTAGTATGCTGACTATGCAGGAGTACATTGTAACTAGTTGAATAACTATTAAGTTACTTTATATCTGAGATTAGTCAAGTTTCAGCTGATTTTACAAAACTCAGAGTGAATCAGTAGATGAGTGGTTGTCTCAGAGATTTCTATATCCAGTAAAAATCTTGGTTAAAATGCCAAAGGCAACCATTTTAAGGCTTTGCCAAGAAGTGAACTGATTCAGTATAGGAAAAAAGTGTGATATAGCAGGGTGAACCAAAATCTGAAGAGGCCCTGGGATTAGTCCTATTGTCCCAGAGTTCTAGGAAAGCCAAAACCTTTTGGAACCACTTCAATAAAAAACCCATCTGGCAGGCCAATCTTCTCCAGGCTAATCCTGAGCTGACCAAATCTAACTGCAACCAGACTAATCCTGAAAGCAATGCAACAACCATCTGACAGTACATCAATCAATCAACATTTATCAAACGCCTACTATGCACACCAGATATTGTGCTAAGCAGTGGGGACACACAAAAAAGCAAAGGACAGTCCCTGCCTTCCGGGAGCTTATAATCTAATGACACTTCTGTGAGTCTCTGGGCAACAATATGTCCTGATTATAAAACAGAAGAAAGGGGCAGCTAGGTGGCGCAGTGAGTACAGCACAGACCCTGGAGTCAGGAGGATCCAAGTTCAAATCCGGACTCAGACACTTGACACATGTACTAGCTGTGTGACCTTGGGCAAGTCACTTAACCCCAATTGCCCTGCCAAAATACAAAAAACCAAAAAAATAAAAAAATAAAACAGAAGAAAGAAAAGCAAGGATGCTAACACTTCAAGTCTTTATAAACTGGAAGGGAAAAAATGTCTCTGGGGGAAATTGTACCTCCTCTCTGCATTGGTCTGGAGAGTTCCAACTCAGACATGGCAAAGTATGAATCAATCAATGTGATCTATCGGTCAAAAAGCTCATGTGATCTTGGGTGAAATTAAACAAGGCACAGTTTCCAAAAAAGGGGTGGAAGATCCTCCTGTACTTTGTTTTGGATAGATCACACCTAGGGTATTGTGTTTAATTCTGGGTGCCATAACTTATGGACAATGACAGAGTGGAGAAGGCACAGAGGAAGGTAAGTAGGATAGCAAAGTGTAATATCAATTAAGTTCGGACTTTTTTACTGTTTTAGAATGATAAATTAATTAAGTGTCTTTGATTGAGCCTTACTAGGTGCAAAGCCCCAGGCCCAAACTCCTATCTACTAGGTGCTAAGCCTATGCGGGCATAAAGCCCTCAGGATCCTAAGGGGAGTTGCTAAGACCAGAGCCAATGGTAAGAGCCTAAGTTCTGGTCCCTCAGATGACGTTTGATGGCTAAAGAGTGTATAAAAAGGGAAGACAGAGCTATTTGCTTGGGGCTCTCACTCTTGGTGGTATGCTGATGTGGACACTCTGGGCAGCTGTAGTTAAGAGCCTTCCAGCTTGTAAACCCAGATGTTTGGACTTCGTTAAACTCTGGTAACTATGCATTGAGATTTGAATCAGTCAAGGTCTGTCTGTTGATGGTTGTAATTTGCCTGTATTTGCTCTGAAGTTCAGGGTGCTAGCTTTTCCCCCTGAACTGAATGAATGATGTTTGTATGCTGGATTAAAGTAAGATTGTTAACCCCTTAATGTTCCTTTCCTTAGTAAAGCAGATCAAAAGAACCTGGGCTTGCAGCATTCTGTGTGCTGGTTGTTGGTGGGTCTTACACCCCTACAGGAGCTACTAGCAGATTGCTGCAACACAAAGGGTTAAGTGAAGCAGTTAAGGGGAAGGAGACATGGCACAATAGTATAAGGAGATGGCAAGGTCAATGGGAAGTCCATTCCATAATGTCAGTTGAAAGAACTGTTGCTACTATTCAGCCTGGAGAAGACTAAGGGCATGCTGGATGACCACTTATCAAAGAATGTGTGAGTGGGGATTCCTTCTGGGGATGGGTTAGACAGATGGCAACTGAAATTCCTTTCAAATCTAAGTATCTATGATTTTTGTGATATGTCTGAGGAAGAAGGGATCTTTGACTTTATCTAGTCCACATCTCTCATACTTTATGGAAAAGTGAGCTGAGATTCACAGAAGTGTTACCTAGCTTATGTAAAGAGTGGCAGTGATAATATCAACCCACTCCAATGTTCCCAATCTAGTGTTCTTTCTATTACCCTATGACGCCTAGTATACAGGAGTAGATATTTTCATTGTAGGAGGAATTAAGAGGCTCCTTTTCAGGCCCAAAGGGGAAAGGGAATCTAATAACTTACACTTATTAATTTTTTAATGATTTCCCCAGTAAAACCCAAGTTTAATATCACAGTTTACTATTAAAACAACTAGTATATTTTTCTCATTCCTAATCCAAGTTTAACAATGTATTTGCTTCCATGTCTCTTCTATAACAGAAATAAAACAAATGATGAAGCAAGTTGAAAGAAGATATTATTTCAAACTACTAAATCCAAATTTTAAAATTTTAAATGGAAAATTGTCTGCACTGAATGACTTACAAATATTAAATCTTCATTTCTGATTTTATGAAACACCATTTGGTTGTGCCTCTGCAAGGTTGGTGATGTGGAAACGTCAGAAATACCATTACTCCTGAAGACTAAAAGATTTGATTTATCTAGAGAACATAGAATCAAAAGGAAAAGAACATGTATTTGCCAACAATGTAAATTAATTGGTAATCTAGTACAGTGCCTAATAAATAATCGAAGTAAATTACTGTTAATTCTAAAGAAGAACATAATTACATAATAGTCACTCAGGATGATTACTAATATTTCTTTAAAATATTATTATGTCTGAACCTTATTCATTAAATTTGATGCTCAAATACTTGAACTGAAGATATATTCCCAGGGAAATAAATAAAGCATGAGTAAAGAATCAAAATAGTTTTATCCAGAATATAAAGAGATATAATTTTTTTTCAATACAATCACTACCTATTTCTCAAAACATTTACTTCAGCAAATGACAAGCGTTTTTATTCCTTCAGAAGGAAAAAACTGGTAAATCTTGAATGTTTGTAATTATTCCTGAGGTTGTAACTGACTAGTACATCTTAAGTGCTGGAAACATGTTAAGAATCAGGAAGTGGCAAGATCAGCACCATAAGGCAGATGTAGAAAGTTTTCAAATTTTAATTCTTTGGTGCAATCCAACGTTGCTTTGGTAATATAGGAGTGAATGCTGTTTTATGGTAGAACAATAACTTCTCTTTTTAGGGCACTTCCTGTTTTTAAAAAATGATTTGGAACATTGTAAAGTCTCTATCTTATTGCTGTACCATTCTCCTTTAATGACAATGCTATATAATAGGTATTACAAGTTTTGATACCTAGTCATTATTACCTAGAGTAGCTAGGTGGTGCAGTGGCTAGAGGGCAAGGCCTGAAGTCAAGATTCATCTTCATGATTCAAATCCAGCCTTAGACATTGACTAGCTGTGTGACCCTGGGCAAGTCACTTAATCCTGTTTGCCCCAGTTTCATCATCTGTAAAATGAGCTGGAGAAGGAAATGGCAAACTACTCCAGTATCTTTGCCAAGGAAACCCCAAAGGGGGTCATGAAAAGTTAGACATGACTGAAAAACGACTGAACACACAGCACACATTATTATCTTCCCAGCAGTGGCTAGGTTTAAACTTCATTTCCTGTGGGAGTATTTATTTACTTCTAACGTTTACCTTGCTTTTGCTTTGGGAGACATATTAATGTTCCTACACATAGTTTGATGATTAATGGTTTCATGATTCCCAAATTGTACATACTTTCTATGACAAATACTTGGCTTGACCCTTTCTGACAGTAAAAACTAGATGATATTTCACTGTTCAACTGCATTAGAATCTGAAAGAACAGCCACCATTTTGAAAATTGTAATCCATCTTAATTACTGACTCCCTTCCCCTCCTCTCTGTCCTCTACCAGGCTCACTGATCTTTATTACATTTCTCTTCATTTCCTTGACTAATGGAGTTTTTACGCATTTTTGTTCTGGGCAGACATATATTACTTCATATTTTTTCTCATTTCAGAGCTACAAAAAGTGAGGCACTGAAAAATTAAATACAAATATCTTTACTTTTAAGTAATATACAAGTGTCTAGTAGTAATTTTTCCTAGCCCAGTATATACCTATCTGATATATTACAACTTATGCTTTAGAATGAAATACAGTAGGGGCAGCTAGGTGGCACAGGGAGCAAAGCACCGGCCCCGGAGTCAGGAAGACCTGAGTTCAAATCCAACATCATACACCTGACACACTTACTAGCTGTGTGACCTTGGGCAAGTCACTTAACCCCAACTGCTCTGCCTGAGAACACTTGCCATTCTAGAAGCTCACTATATTAGGGACTAATAAAAAATAAGATAAATAACAACCTGGCCTTGTCGAAAATGAGGATGGTTGCACATCAATATGAGAACAAGTCAATCCGTAACTCTTTTGATATCTTTTTTTTAAAATATGCATATGATATCTGTGTGACAGCAAATGAAAAATGACCAGAAAGTCTCCTTACCTTTGGGCTTTGGGGGGCAACACTTGGTAAACTGGAAAATAATGCTATCTGAGCGGACGGTTTCCATTTGATAGCAATTCAAGAGGTCCTTAAGGTTAGTGAAGTTCTTCTTAGTCCCACTGAGGTTGAACTCCCCGTTCTCATTTTTTGTAATCAAACAGTGCTTATAATCAGTGACATTTTCCCGCTGTATGAGTTTAATTATAAAGACAGAGGAAAAACACATCGAAATAACTATCACAATGGTTAAACTGGCAAGAGGAATATTGCAAAACAAACAAACAAACAAACAAACCCCCAAGCCCCCCCCAAACAAAAAACTCCACAAGAGCCTATTTGGAAATTTAAACTCTGATATCTAAAGCACCACCATTATGTATGTGGCCTTCTTGCCAAAGGGAATCATCTAATTATATCACAGTAGTGCCTTAGAAATGAGTCCCAACAACAAATAAACAACATAATAATATTTCTTTAAAACTGAAGCCACCCATTAAACAAAATAGCTATGAAAAGTATCCTAAATTTTACAGGTTCTCTTCCAACTTTTCTGTTTCCATTTTCTTTACTTGTTCCTTAATAAGTGGTTTAAGAGAATAGAATGGGGGAAATTCTGCCTGAGCCCACTAGTTTCTGTATATACTCTCTCAGTGGGCAAATCATAATTTCATAGCTATCACCCCTATGTAATAATGGTTAAATAGTGCTTTAAGATTTGCAAAGCACTTCACATGTCATTGTAGCAGGGCAACAGAGTGTAGCATTTTATTGCATCTTACCTTGTAATATTATCTTATTGTTTCATGTACTTAATCCTTGATTTCCCTAAAATATTTTAAGCTTCTTGAGGTTAGAGACTGTATCAGTTCTTTTGAAACTTTCAAAGCAACTAGTACTGTGCTAGGTATGTAATAGAAGCATTCCATGAATACTTTCTGGATTTGATAGAACTGAAACATAAGTGATTATTTTGGTAAAACGTAATTAATGCACTAAGAAAAAAAAATTAAGACCTACTCATTATTCCACATGTATCAATTTGTTGCTTGAGAAATGCTCACATGCTCTTGGGTTACCCTTCTCAGAATACTCAAGGGAATAGCATATTTCAACAAAATTTTAACCCCAAATGCTAAAATGAAAATGGTCAGATTTGTAAAGAAATTTTCTCATTTCAACTGGGAATCAAAAATGTTTTTTAAGACAAGAATAGTTATAATCGTAAAAAAGCAAGTTGTGTTCTATTATTTTATGAACTACATCTAAGCAACTGTAAATATTTGTCCCAGATAATAACACAGTTGACAAACAAAAATGTAGTATAGTGGATGGAGTGTTGGTCTCAGAGTGAAAAGACCTGACTTTGAATCCTACCTCTGACACATACTGGCTGTGTGACCCTGAGCAAGTCACTGAACTCTCTCAGGGACCTACAAGTAACTTAAAAAGACACTAAATTGCAGACAAGATGCCCATTTGCATTGGCAGAGGAAGTACCACACCAGAAGCTGTAAAATCACAGGGCCAATTTTTTAAAAAGTTGACGAATCCCTTTCATACCTCACTTAAACCACACATTATGAGGTAAGCTGGATAAGTATTATCATTCCTATTTTATGGATGAGAAAATAGAAATGAGAAGCTACTTACCCAAGCCCACATAGCTAAAATATGGCTTGGGGCGGGGGGTGGGGGACTATGATCCAGGTCTGTTGGTTCCCATTCCAGTCCTTGATTCTCAATTTGCTATTTCTTGAACAGTGCATGCCAGTAATCTATTTTCAGAATCTATGGGACTACCTTTTAGGCAATATCTCCTCATTGGTACTTCTGTTAACCAAATCCTTCCTTAGATAGGATCCAACACCAATCTATTTTATACCAAAATCTTCACTGTATTGAAGTTTTAGCAGTTTTATGCTTTAAAAGATGTAGACTGTAATTTACCAGAGCACCGAGTTTAATAGCTCAAAACTATTCCTTAGAAAGAGATTACACTGTTTAAAGACTATGAGAGACAAGGATGTGTGGTGGAAAGAGAAAGGGGTTTGAAGACAGGGGAGACCTAGGTTCAAGCACACTATACATACTAAAAGTTGTGCTATGGCTTAATTTCTCTGAGCTTCAGTTTTCGCATCTGTAAAATGGGGATAATAATATCTGCAATAAAATTTAATTCATAAGGGTCAAATGAGATCAAGGTCTATAAAGGGCACTTTGCAAACCTATGAAAATGTTAGCTATTATTATAGTGCTTTTATTTCCTTATGATCTTCTTATTTTTCTTTATGCCTTTACACAATTTAACAACAAATTAAATTACTTATGGGCTATTTTGTTCATCCTTGTTTGGTAAAGTTCTCCAAGTAAAATTAAATCTTAAAGCACTTGAGGGCTGGATTGGATTGGGCAAAATACTGCTTGACTGATAAGACAATGAGAATAGACAAACTGCAAGGTGAGATGATAAAAGAAATTCATTGTAGTTTATTTCTATGATTTTTTTCATTCATTATCCAAATGATGTGATGACTCATTACGGTATACTGATAAAATCTGTGCCAGGAGAAGGCAAATTATGGAGTACCCTATTAATCTGGAAAAATTTTGAATATGGGGCCAACAATGGATGGACTATGTATCTGTTGTCCAAGGAATGGCCTAGTCATGACTGGAGAGGTTCATCAACAGGGGGTTGACCATTAGATGTTGAACTTTTTCAGTGATATCAAATAACAAAGACTACCAACTAAAGTGCCAAATGGATTAAGAGTTAAAATAGGGGAGTAAGTACTCGCATGGACAAAATCACAGATCTTTTAGGTGTTTAAGTAAGACATAAAAGGAATATTGGAAGAATAAAAGTGTTCCCATTTCTTGCAGACTAAAAGTGGGAGTTCAAGTAATAATATGCAAGTTATTATACCCAAAGGATGGCTACAATTTTGACTGCAGACTAAGGAATAAAGTTAAATGTGCAAAAATATTTGGAACAGGTAAGCTCTGTCTTGTTCTGATAAGCAGGATACTATAGTTCATCAACATAGTCTACTCACCCCAACAACAAAAGTCAGGAAATATGTATTAAAGTCCTTAGGGCTACATCGAAGGACATAGAGGCCAGTCTGATTACCTGCTTTCTTCAGTTTACTTATGGCAAAATCCATCCTGAAGATAAAGAAGACATTGTCTGCTTATCAGGAAAATGATAGAGTACAATTAACTCTGCTGACAATGATCACTACTACTACTACACATATACATATATATATGTATATGTATGTATCTATATCTATATCTATATACTCACACACATTTCAAACCACATTTTTCCTTTGTTATATTTATATACTTCAAATAGAGGAATCATGATGGATAATAGGACCAAAATATTTATCATGAAAAAATTAAAAATAAAACTGAGAAAAACTGAAAAAAATTGAGAATCTTTATTCTTTAAGGTTGTAGGTAATTTTTCTCAGGAAAAAAACTATTAACTATTCATACTGGAATGCCTCTATTGCTTTGAAAACACACAAAAGGACACTGATGACTTTTGTGGTGGAAAAAGTCTAACGGAAACAACAACAATGATTTTATTTTCTTGAAGTCTTCTGCGTTCTCACAACCATTCCATATTTAAAATGAGCATTTTCTTTCATAATACCACATGTATTTTTGATTACCTCCCAAGTCAAGACGGCATAAAACTATTTGTGTTACTGATTCTAAGGCATATACTAAATGTAATCATATAGATGTATATAATATATATAGATGTGCATAATTGTAATACACATGTATATAATATAGATGTATATAATTGTAATAATTCAAATAGTATCAAAGTCTTAGGAAAGACCATATTCATATTCCCATTGACAATCTGAAGCAAGTTATAAGAAAAAAATCTGTTTTGAAAATTTACTTACATATGACATACAGGTTGGGCATCTTTAAAGATATTTAGATAGTTAACAAAATTTTATAAGCATACTGACTTGGGTTATTGTGTCATTATTTCTTCTGTACAAAGTATCCTGGTAGGCCTCCCTGACCCCATTTTAAAGTGTATATTACTTACGAAATTGGGCCATGACAGTTGCTTTGGATATTTTCAAGGACTGTTGGGGGTGCTACTTCTTTACAGAGGTAATGGTGTGCATCTGCAGTTAATCTATAGTATCCATCAATTAATGATACAAAAGATAGAGCTTCTCTCAGTGAGTGAAATTCAATTTCCTGAAGGCAATGAGGCAGAAAAGAGAATGAGTATCTACCAATACTGTTTCAGAATCATCTAATAAATGCCAGCTGTGTACTAGGTATTTTACACAAAGACAGTATGTCCTAATGATGATGCAATTTTCTTAAGTTGTGCACATTTACTTATTATAACACCAAATGTTAATAGAAGGCAAAAATACCTCAAAAAGTTACCTGCTTCTCAATACATATTGGTACTTATATTCCATTAGGTTTTATGTAACATTCCAGAAATATATTTCAAAGAAAATACTAAAGTCTTACTATGATAACTAACTAAAGTTCTTTTTTTCCTTTCATGTCAGTTCCTACAAGGTGGCTACCCTATATGGCTTAGAAAGACAACATTAAAAGTTTTCCTTTAACACTAATAATAGAGAGCATCACTGAATACAACTTTCTCATATTACAAACACTTTTACCCTCTTCTCTCCAAACTTTCAATTTTTTGGCTTTATGCATTTTTCGTAGACAAAGCACATTGTTCCACACATCTCTAATATACTTATCAGGTATTATTTACTCTTTAATATCTAATAATTTGTACACATTCTATTTCCCCCCTACTCAAAGTAAATTCCATGAAAGGACTTTATTTCATCTAAATTTTTCTCCTATAACCTAGAACAAAGCAGGCATTTATTTATTTATATTTTTTTAAATTTTATTTAATTTATTTAATATATTTAGTCTTCAGCATTGATTTTCAAAAGAGTTTGAATTACAAATTTTCTCCCCAATTCTACCCTCCCGCCCATTCTAACATGGCATATATTCTGGTTGCCCCATTTCCCAGTCAGCCTCCCTTCTGTCACCCCACTCCCCTCCCATCCCCTTTTCCCTTACTTTCTTGTAGGGCAAGATAAATTTCTATGCCCCATTGCCTGTGTATCTTATTTCCAAGTTGCATGAAAAAACTTTTTTTTTGAAAACTTTTTTTTTGAACATCTGTTTGTAAAACTTTGAGTTCCAAATTCTCTCCCCTCTTCCTTCCCCACCCACCCTCCCTAGGAAGGCAAGCAATTCAACATAGGCCACATGTGCATCATTAAGTTAAACCCCTCCACAATACTCATGTTATGAAAGACTAACGATATTTTGCTCCTTCCTAACCTATCCCCCTTTATTCAATTTTCTTCCTTGACCCTGTCCCTTTTTGAAAGTGTCTGCTTTTAATTACCTCCTGCCCCTATCTGCCCTCCCTTCCATCATTCCCCCTTTTTATCTTCTTCCTCCTTTCCTGTGGGGTGAGATTCCCAATTGAGGTCAAATCTGATGAGAGCAAGATTCACTTATTCCCTCTCACCAGCCCCTTCTTCCCTTCCTACAGAACTGCTTTTTCTTGACACTTTTATGTGAGATAATTTACCCCATTCTCTCTCTCCCTTTCTCCCTCTCTCAATATATTCCTCTCTCATCTCTTAATCTGATTTTATTTTTTTAGATATCATCCCTTCATATTCAACTCACTCTGTGCCCACTGTCTATATATGTGTGTGTATGTACATATGTATGTATATTCCCTTCGGATACCCTAATACTGAGGTCTTATGAATCATACACATCATCTTTCCATGTAGGAATGTAAACAAAACAGTTCAACTTTAGTAAGTCCCTTGTGATTTCTCTTTCTTGTTTACCTTTTCATGTTTCTCTTGATTCTTGTGTTTGAAAGTCAAATTTTCTATTCAGCTCTGGTCTTTTCACTGAGAAAGCTTGAAAGTCCTCTATTTTATTGAAAATCCATATTTTGCCTTGGAGCATGATACTCACTTTTGCTGGGTAGGTGATTCTTGGTTTTAATCCTAGCTCCATTAACCTCTGGAATATCGTATTCCAAGCCCTTCGATCTCTTAATGTAGAAGCTGTCAGATCTTGGGTTATTCTGACTGGGCTTCCACAATACTCAAATTGTTTCTTTCTGGCTGCTTGCAGTATTTTCTCCTTGATCTGGGAGCTCTGGAATTTGGCGACAATATTCCTAGGAGATTTCTTTTTGGGATCTATTTGAGGAGGTGATCAATGGATTCTTTCAATTTCTATTTTGCCCTGTGGCTCTAGAATATCAGGGCAGTTCTCCTTGATAATTTCTTGAAAGATGGTATCTAGGCTCTTTTTTTGATCATGGCTTTCAGGTAGTCCAATAATTTTAAAATTACCTCTCCTGGATCTATTTTCCAGGTCAGTGGTTTTTCCAGTGAGATATTTCACATTGTCTTCCATTTTTTCATTCCTTTGGTTCTGTTTTATAGTATCTTGATTTCTCATCAAGTCACTAGCTTCCACTTGCTCCAATCTAATTTTTAAGGTACTGTTTTTTTCAGTGGTCTTTTGGACCTCCTTTTCCATTTGGCTAATTCTGCCTTTCAAGGCATTCTTCTCCTCATTGGCTATTTGGAGCTTTTTTGCCATTTGAGTTAGTCTATTTTTTAAGGTGTTGTTTTCTTCAGTATTTTTTGGGTCTCCTTTAGCAAGTCATTGACTTGTTTTTCATAGTTTTCTCACATCCTTCTCATTTCTCTTTCCAATTTTTCCTCTACTTCTCTAACTTGATTTTCCAAATCCTTTTTGAGCTCTTCCATGGCCTGAGACCAGTTAATGTTCTTCTTGGAGGCTTTTGATGTAGGCTCTTTGACTTTGTTGACTTCTTCTGGTGGCACGTTTTGGTCTTCTTTGTCACCAAAGAAAGATTCCAGAGTCTGAGACTGAATCTGGGTGCGTTTTCACTGCCTGGCCACGTTCCCAGCCAACTACTTGACCCTTGAGTTTTTCATAGGGGTATGACTGCTTGTAGAGTAGAGAGTACTTTGTTCCAAGCTTGAGGGGATGCGCTGTTGTATTCAGAGGTATTTCTATACAGCCAGCTCTGCCACACCAGCGCTCCTCCTCTCCCAAGAACCGCCAACCCAGACCATGACTCAGATCTTAGGCAGGCTCTGCACTCCTGCTCTGATCCACCTCTTAATTCCTCCCACCAGGTGGGCCTAGGGCAGGAAGCAACTGCAGCTGTAGTTCTGTGGCTGCACCACCCCTGCTGCCCCGGGGCTGTTGCTAAACCACGAACTCCTTTCACTCCCCGCAGCTTTTCCCACTAACCTTCTCTGTTGTCTTTGGTGTTTGTGGGTTAAGAAGTCTGGTAACTGCCACAGCTCACTGATTCAGGGCGTTAGGGCCTGTTCCTCCTGGCTCCCGGCCTGGTTGGTTCGGGCGCAGCCCACGCTGGGCTCTGCTCCACTCCACTCCCAGCTCCATGCTATAGACCCTACCCAGTGACCATCCAGGCTGTCCTGGGCTGGAGCCCTGCTTCCCTCTGCTATTTCGTGGGTTCTGCAGTTCTTCTCTGTTGTCTTTCATGTTTGTGGGTTGAAAAGTCTGGTAACTGCCACAGCACACTGATACAGGACACTAGGGCCTGTTCCGCTGGGCTCCTGGGTCTGGTTGGTCCAGGCGCAGCTCACGCTGGGCTCTGCTCCACTCCGCTCCCAGCTCTGTGAGATAGACCTCACCCAGTGACCATCCAGGCTGTCCTGGGCTGTAGCCCTGCTTCCCTCTGCTATTTTGTGGGTTCTGCAGTTCTAGAATTTGTTCAGATCCATTTTTATAGGTTTTTGGAGGGACCTGCTTGGGGGAGCTCATGTCCCTGCTTTCCAGCTGCCATCTTGGCTCCACCCCCCAAAGTAGGTATTTGATAAATGTTCATTAAAATGAAGAAACTAAAATATTTTGGAATATCCTAATGTACCTGCAATTATGACCCTCTTCTAACACATACTGGCTGGATGACTTTGGGCAAGTGACTTAAATCTCTTAATACCACTAAGAAACTCTCCAAAGCTAAGGTACAAAGAAATGTTGATCTTCATTGGTAGAGAGAGTTCACTAGGCCAATGAAATTATTGAGGCAGATAAATGAATAAATAAAAAGTGTGTGTGTGTGTGTGTGTGTGTGTGAACTTGACAGCCATGGAGAATCATGCTTCAGTTACAAAGAATGATAGGGAAGAGGTTTGATTATTTATGTTAAAAGTAAAAAAAAAATCACACAAAATGTAATAAACAGAAACCACTGAAAACAAAAATTGCAAAACTGATGCTGATGGCAGCTGGTGCCACAGTGGATAGAATATCAGGCTCTAAGTCAGGGTTGCTATGAAGATCAAAAGGGATAAAAATGGTAAAGTGCTTAGCACAGTGCCTGGGCACATAGCAATTGCTATGTAATTGTTGTATATAATTTTATATTTATATACGCAAATATATAAATGCTAGCTTTTATTGTTAAAAGAATCACATTGTTCAATCTCTAACTTTTTAAAATAGAAATAATTATAGAAAAGCAAAGAATCTCACAGCTCACAAATACTTAGCTGCCAGAAGACCTTTGTTATGTCTGTTCTAAAAGAAAAATGTTCCTACTTCATTCTCATTACTCCCCAATGCATTTCACTTGTTCTGGTCAGGCTAAACTGCTTACCATCACTTGTTCATGATTTGCTTATTTTATTTACATAAAGTTCTCTCCAAGAAGCTTTCCCTTTCCTCCCCTCAAGCTATGTCCTCTGTCTCCTTTAAAAACTATCAACCTAAAAAAATTAACCCCACCAGACTCTGACCACTCCTCTTCTCTCCACTCTTTAGGCACTTAAGTTATTTCAGACATGTACATCACCAGAATTTCTTTTTATGCTCATAAGAACAGTATTTGCTATTTCTTTTGTAGGTTGTTACTTAATCTACAGGTTTATAATCTACCAATTCTACAAAGCTATTGTTTTATAAGTGCATGAATGAGCAGGAAAAAAATTGAGACATAAATGATCAAATCTCAAAGGTTTTTTACAGGTTGCACATAATAGTATTTCTGAGTCATATCTACCTACTACAATGGGGAAATCCCCTCAAGCTTCTAGTTTTTGTGAGAAGTAATAACTACATAGGTTCCTGACCATTTCAGGCTTTCATGATAGTCACATTAACCACAAAATGCTTAGTACGAGAGCAGTCATTATTGATAATGTATCAGAGCAGAAAAAGCATGGTGTGATTTCAGTTAAAATTCAGTATTTGAATGGTGTGTATGTGTGTGTATACATGTGTACGTGCATGCAGAGAGAAAGTGAGCAATGCATTAGATATTCTCAAGATACAAAACAAACTGAAGTATCAATTACTGCCCTCCAGAATCTAGCTGAGGAAAGAAAACATATTTTTTTTAGTGATGTTGGTACAAGAGTTCCTACTTCTCAAATGTTGTCTCTGCTATGTTCCCTAATGAGAATGGGGAAGTCCTAGTTTGCATGTAATTATGCTACTGTCATAAAAAGTAAAAACTATTTTCAAACTCTGTCATCATAGCTATATTTATGAAACTGAAAGCACATATTTTTATATGAGTGCCTGGTACACAGTAGATGCTAAATAAATGTTCGTTGACTGACTGATTCTATCACATTTGGCTTCAAGAAAACTAAGTGTAATTTTTAAAGAGCAGCAGAAAATTTAAGGCTTTAGGCGATTTATATTTTAAAAGTATAACTTCTTTTTAGTCTAGTCATTTATGCATTGTCATCATCATCATGAGAATCTCCTAAATGTCTATATAAAGAAATCTAAGCAAATACCTTGAAAGATATTCATTAAAGAGATTAAATAATCTAATTCACACATAATACATATACATACACACATATATGTCTTAAGAGGCTCTTGAAGGAGTTCTAAGAAGATCAACATATACTGACCCACACTCTCCCCTGAGTTTCAGTCCCATATCACCAATTACCTATTAGATACTTCAAACTGTATATCCCAGAGACATCTTAAACTCAACATGTCTAAAACTGAATTCATCATCTTTCTACTTAAATCCTCCCTTCTTCTAAACTTCCCCATTTCTGATGAAAGCACTACCATCCTTCCAGTGCCTCAGGTTTATAATCTTGGCATGATTCTCAATTTCTCTCTTTCATCCTATGTAACCAACTAGTTGCTAAATCTGGTTCTTTTTATCTTCACAACATCTCCTGCATCAGACCCTTTTTATTCACACAGGCAACATTTTAGTTCAGACCCTCATCACCTCTTACCTAGATTATCATAATAACCTTCTAATTGGTCTCCATGCTTCAAGTTATCTCTAGTCCACTCTAGTCTACCCTATACTCTGGTGCTCAAGTGATTTTCCTTAAGTACAGGTCTATGTGATTCCCTTATTTAACAGAGGCTTCCTATTAACTGTAGAATAAAATATAAATTCCTCTGTTTAGCGTTTAAATCCCTATACAACCTGGCCCCAACACAGTCTCATTAGACACTATGCTTCCTCCCCACTCAGCAATCCAGCCAAACTGGTCTTTCTGTTTTTCACTTCGAGTACTCCACATCTCCTATCTCAGCGTTTTTGCACTGGTGGTCTTCCAGATCTGAAATGCACTTCTTCTATACCTCCATGTCACTGACTCTCTCCCTCTAAGATGTAGCTTAGGGACCATCTTCTGCATGAAGCCTTTTCTGATTCCCTGCAACATCTAGTGCCCTAGCTCTCATACCACCTATTGAACTACTTTCAGAGTGTGTGTCTGTATGTATTCATTAATTTTATATATATATATATATATATAAAAATATATGTATGTGTATATATATATATATACACACATGCTGTATGTATTTTTATATGTATTTGCTGTCTCCCTCATTAGAATGAAATCTCAGTGCAAGTAGGGATTATTTCATTCTCTGTACCTGTATCCCTAGGGCCTAGCACAATGCCTGGCATATGATAAGTACTTAATGAATACTTTTTTTTAATGATTCCATAATATTTTTTAGTGATCTGCACTGATTTTTTTTAACTTTTCAGCCATCTAGAATCTTACAGCTGTTTCCAATGGCAAGATATTTCTCATTTTTATTTTTTAAAAAAAGGCATTATTCTTCCAGGTACATGGGCTGGAAGGAATTTTTTATAAAATTTTGTGCAGGGGACTGGAATTTCAAGTTAATGCCACTGGCTTCAACCAAGTAAAATTAAAAAGAATTCTATGAGATCCAGGTAAAGATAACATTCATCTTTCCTTTCCCAAGATACTGTAGCACTATAGAAGTTGAGTTATTCAGTATACAATTCTTGGCTGAATTAAAGACAATAAAGCTTGGCTTGGATTGAAGGCTAAAAAGAAATAAAGGACCCCTTTGAAATAGAAAAATAATGAACAGAATTGTTTTGTGTTTTAATCATATACTTTGGACCTAATTTTAAAAATTACCATTACACAATTACAAGACATTCCTACTACCAAATCTCTCTCTTTCTCTCTCTCTCTCTCTCTCTCTTTCTCTCTCTCTCTCTCTCTCTCTCTCTCTCTCTCACACACACACACACACACACACACATTTTTAAACTTCTCTTTATGTGTTGTCTTCTTTCATTAGAATGTAAACTCCTTGAGGGCACAGACTGTCTAGCTTGCTTGTAATATATTTGTATTTCCCATGTTTAACGTAGTATGTGGACCCACAGTAAGAGTTTAATAAATGCTTTATCTCTCAATCTACCCATAATTTTGTTACACACAGAAACTGAAGCAGATGCCAAAACAAAAATAATTCAGTCAGTCAACAAGCAATTATTAAGCTTTTATGAGCAAGGCATAAAGGCAAAATACAGTCCCTGTTTTTTTCTAATAATATTTATTTTCCTCCAATTACATGTAAAAACAATTTTTAATATTTTAAGTTTTGAGTTCCAAATTCTATTCCTTCCTCTCTTTCCCCTCCTCTCTGAGACAATAAGCAATCTGATATAAATTATACACGTGCAATCATGTAAAACCTTCCCATTTTTTTCTAACGTGATGTGTAAATATGTCAAGGAGACAAATTCTTACAAAAAATGTTTAAAGTAATCTCAGTTAACTACACATTAATTTCAAAGACATGGCTATTGCTGAAAATTTTTTTTGTATATTTTTGACAGTGGAAAAATCTCTTATCTCATATATTTTCAAGGCACACTTGCCTTTCATGAAGGTAGATGACAAAGTTGGATGATAGTATTTTGGAAAAGAAAATCATTTCACAGAAAGCACACCATGAGTAAAAGGGCAGTCATATCAGAGAAGCCAAATAATGGCTCAAGTTCCACATTTTTACATGAGGCAAAAGTCTCAAATATTTCAGAGCTCATTATCTGAAGTTTAGAAAACAACGATTCTAATGTAAAAGAAACAAACCAACAGTGCCTTTCTTATTTTGACTTTCAGGCTTTCTCCTATCTTGGGGGAGTATCAGAGTTTTTCCATCACAGAGTCTGACACTTTGTTTCCAGGTTCTATTGGAAGCGCTCTATTTCATCCCTTATTAGCATTTTCTTCTAAAACATTTTCTTTTGTCCAGCTTTCCTTGAAAGAGCAGCACATGTCATCTTTCTGATTTCCTGTTCATCACCCAAAATGTGTGGTACAATTTTTACACAAACTTCCTCACATTCAAATTGTCTTTCAGAATGAGTACATTTTCCTTTGTCTAAATTTAAGTAGTTAGCCCCTTTTCTTACAATTAGTCACACACATGGACAAAAAAAATTTCTAACCTCAATATTTTAATCAGTCACAACCAATTCATGCTCATCATGATGTACAACTTTCCTTCCTACCCTACACTCAAGTTTTTTTTTATCATGTCAAGCATCTCACCTGTAGATTTACTTAATATAAAATTAGTCAACTTTTCTTCTAAATGAGAGCTACTTATTTTTATACCCACATGCTTCTATTCACTAAAGCTGCCATTAGCATAAGATTGATTATCCACACTTAAAAGTGATGTTGTTTTAAGTTGAAACATTTTGTAACAGTTTTCTTTTTTGAATAAAAGTATGTCATCAGGCTTTCCATGATACCTTCCAAAGGACAAAAGGAGTAAAAAAGAAAATAAGGTGTTTTTACCAAATTTGGGGAAAGTAGTCAAAATGAAATGAAACTAATTCATTCAAAGTAGCCTTGTAAGCTCAGAGAACAGAAAAAAGCAAATACCTACAATAAGTGCTCAGAGGAAGAACTAAAAAAATACTTCTCAATGACAACAAAAAAAAGGGAGCTTTAAAATCACTTGTTTGCTGCCAAATTGGCTATACACATTCATCTCAATCTAGCCTTTCTAAGTTTAGAGAAAGAGTGGGAAGAATGTATGCTTTTCAAAAAAGGAAAACATTTATTTAAGAGGAATCAATTAAATCTTATGAAATACTTTTTTTTTTTTTTTTTACAAAAGCTGTAGCTATTTTGCTCAGGAAGGGTGAGTTGCTTTAATTGTATGACTACAATCTTCTGCCATTTGAGCATGACCTATCACTGATTTCACAGGAAAGTGTTAGAAAAAGGAAACCTGAAATTCTACACATCAGTAATGAGGGGGAAAACACCACCCACTCTACCACATGACTAAACTTATCTGGTTATGTTTTGTCGTAAAAGGTTCAGGAAATTAATGGTGGCTATGTAGTTATACCCACAAAATATTCTCATTTTCACACTCACGTGAAATTTGTTTACAACTACAAATTATATGCAATTATTTACTAGAATCATAGAATTTTGGAGTCAAAAATCTTTATCTTCCTTCAAGATTCAGTTCAGATGCCACATCCTCATGAAGCCTACCTTTATACTCCTCAATACTTAGTTGGGACAAAGGAAAAGACAGAGAAGAATGAGACATGATGATCTCTCTCCACAAAGAGCTTAAAATAGAAAAAGACACTTAAGTATACAAATACAGCTGGTATAGTCTCTGCAAAATTTTAGGACAAAAGATGAGACTTGAGGAGGAGCAGGAGGAGGCTTGGATTCATCTTGTACTGTGGGAATATTTGTATACATGTTGTATTCCCACAGTACAATATGAGTTCCGTGGTAGCATGGATCACTTCCTTTTGTCTTTGTCTCCCCAGTGCCTTGCACATAGTAAATCCTTTATAAATAGTTGCTGAATTTAGTTGAATTGCAAGGTGCTTTAGAGAGACCATCATGCTACATCCCTTGATTTTTGAGACAAGGAAACTCAGGGATACTTATTGTCATTATTATGAAACAATTGGCATTTACATAATACTTTCAAGTTTGCAAAGGATTTTCAAATGTTTGAATGCCTGCTCTGTCACACATAGCTCATACAAGCTTAAGCAAGTCCCCTCAACTCACTGGGCCTCAGTTCCTCAACTCAAAAATTATTTTCCCAAGTATCTTATCCATTCCTAGAAACTTACTAAGTTTTGTAAATTCTTTCAGAACATTAATCTCCAAAGCTTCTTTAATACCACATCCTTATCAGAAAAAATAAAATGGAATGTGCACCCCACGATCTGTGTATTTATTGATAAATTATATATGTGGATTATGTCACTTGTATAAATTGTAAGACATGGACAAAATGGACATTTTAGTGAAGTGAACTATATTTTAAACTAACACATTTTATTTAATAATGGTAAATACAAAATTTTGCATTCACTGAGAACAATGTGATTGGATTTGTGAGATGATGTCTTGGGACCCCAAACCTTCTAATTCTAAAATCCTATAATGTTAGGTAACACAGATACTTTCTAGTAGAACATGGACTAGAAACTATATCTCCTCTTGCCCAAGCCCAAGTGTTCTTTTTGTCCTAAAATTCTGCAAATACCATGAAAGCTATATTCCTATGCTTCTTCTATCATAAGCTCTTTCTGGGGAGAGACGATATCTCATTCTTCTCTGTATTCCCTTTTCTCCCAAGCTTGGAGGAAAAGTAGTAAAAATGTGTGTCAAATGAATGGATGCACAGAATTTAATCAAGAAATAAGTGGTATTTTTTTTGGGGGGGAGGGAGAGATATAGAAGGAGATAGATATCACCAGCTAGATAAATGCAACAGGTATAAGTACTGATATAACTAATTTCAACATCCTAACTTCTGGGGGCAGCTAGGTGCCACAATGGATAATACACCAGGCTTAGAACCAGGAAGACTCATCTTCCTGAGTTCAAATCTAGCTCCAGACACTTACTAGCTATATGACTCTGGGTAAGTCACTTAACCTTGTCTGCCTTAGTTCTTCATTTATAAAACGAGCTGGAGAAGGAAATGGCAAACCATTCCAGTATCTTTGCCAGGAAAACCCCAAATGAGGTCATAAATAGTCAAACATGACTGAAATGACTGAACAATAAATTTCTGGAATTAAGGTAAGTCCTTTCCCAAGCTTTTGATAACATCAATACAAAGCACTGTTTATAGACTAAAACAGTCATTAGTAATACCAATTATAAAAAAAATCTTAAGCTCCATGAAGTGATATGTGTTTTGTGTAGATTTTGTATCTTCCCATCATCTAGCAAAAGGCCTTGCACATCTCTGATAAAGGCCTCATTTCTAAAATACATATAGAACTGAGTCAAATTTATAAGAATACAACTCATTCCCCAATTGATAAATGGTCAAAGGATATGAACAGCCAGTTTTCAGAGGAAGAAATTAAAGCTATCTATAGTTATATGAAAAAATGCTCTAAATCTCTATTGGTTAGAGAAATGCAAATTAAAACAACTCTGAGGTACCACATCACACCTAACAGATTGGCTAATATGACAAAACAGGAAAATTATAAATACTGGAGATGTGGGAAAATTGGAACACTAATGCATTGTTGGTGGAGTTGTGAACTAATCCAACCATTCTGGCAAGCAATTTGCAACTATGTCCAAAGGGCTATAAAAATGTGCATATCGTTTGACCCAGCAATGCCACTTCTAAGTCTATATTCCAAAGAGATCATAAAAATGGGAAAAGGACCCACATGTACAAAAATATTTATAGCAGCTATTTTTGTGGTATCCAAGAACTGGAAATTGAGGGGATGCCCATTAATTGGGGAATGGCTTAATAAGTTGTGGTATATGAATATAATGGAATACTATGGTGCTATAAGAAATGACGAGCAGGTGGACTTCAGAAAAATCTGGAAAGTCTTATATGAACTGATGCTGAGTGAAATGAGCAGACACAAGAGAATACTATACACAGTAATAGCCACATTGTGGGATGACTAACTTTGATAGATTTAGCTCTTCTCAACAATGCAAGGATCTAATACAACTCCAAAAGACTCATGATAGAAAATGCTATCCACATACAAAGAAAGAACTACAGAGTCTGAATGCAGATTGAAGCATACTATTTGCTCTTTTGTTGTTTTTTTCTTCTTCACGGTTTCTTGCATTCATTCTAACTCTTCTTTACAACATTTCTAATGTGGAAATATGTTTAATAAGAATGTATATGTAGAGCCTTTATCAGATTGCATGCCATCTTGGGGAGGGAGGAGGGGAGGAAGGTGGAGAAAATTTAAAATTCAAAAGCTTATGGAAGTGAATGTTGAAAGGTAAAATTAAATAAATTAATTTGAAGAAAAAAAAGCCTTGCACACAAAGGGTACTTAAGTTTACTGAACTGAATGGCTGCTATGTCAAGGTATTAATAATAATAAATAATAATAAAAGTTAACATTTACAGCATTTACTGTACCAAAAACTGTGCTAAGTGTTTTACTACTATCTCATTTGACTCTCATAACAACCCTAGGAGGCAGGTGCTATTAATATCCCCATTTTACAGAAGAAGAAACTGAGGCAAACAGAGTTAAGTTACTTGTCCAGGGTCACACAGCTACTAAGTGTTGGAGGCTGGATTTAAACTTAGATTTTCCTGACTCCAGGCCTCATGCTCTATCAAGGTGTACTACTGACTTGCCCCACAAAGCTGCTCCTTGTTTAGGAATTTCTATACTACACTGGATTTATGATGTTGCTAATCTAGGCATTCTCTCCCCTGGCACAGTTCTCCTTACCTTCAGTACAAACGAAAGTCATCCATGCCTCCTCATCTTTTGTGTGATTCTTGTCTAAATTCTCTCATAGAAGATGTGCCTAATGTGTTTGGGGGCCTTCCTTTAAGTCTCCTTGCATTTTGAGGTGCATCATTTTGGTGATTACCCATCTGTTATTCCTAGCTTTCACCACATGACCAGCTCACAGCTTTTCTGACCATACATTTTCATGATAATCTAGCTCTTACACCATTCACTATATATAGATATTGACTGGAAATAAACTAGAGCCTACTCTGTCCCCATCACATACTTTTCCATTTCCCAGCAGATCAGCTGAATATAAGAAGGAAATAAATAGGTAGCCTGGTGTAGTGGAGAGTTTGCTGGGCTTAGAGTCTGGAAGACCTAGATTCAAATCTCATATCTGACACTTGGTAGCTGTGTGACTCTAGGCAAGTCAACTTAATTCCTTTGTGCTTCTGGAAAACTGTAAGGAATTATGCAAATAAAGTGACTATAATACTCTCTGACCCAGGGATTCCATTTCTAGGCAAAACCCCCAAGAAGATCACTGGCAAAAAAAGAAAGAATCCATATACACCAAAATGTTTATATCAGCACTTTTTGTAGTAGCAAAGAGATGGAACCAAAATGGATGCCCACTGTTTAGGGAACTGCTAAACAAATTATGGTATGTGAATGAAATGAAATATTCCTGTGTGCTGTAAGAAACAAACATGATGAATGGAAAGATTTGCATGCATTAATATAAAGTTAAGTAAGCAGAGCCAGGCAAATAATATACACAATTCCAACAATGCTGATGGGGGAAAAAAAAACAAAACTACCATTACACATGGTCAGACTAAATGTTGCAAAAGATAGAAGGTTGGTCTCAAAGAAGAGATATAAAAATACATCTTTAAGCTATTCCCTTGCAGGCATGGAATGTCAAATATAATGTTAGATTTTTTTCAATGTTGTTCAGTTTTGTTGATCATCATTTTTATATAGTATGGCTTAAACTCTATGGGCAAGAGTGTACTCCTTATCATTTTACCAAAGAAAAGGGAAAGGATGCCACTATTAGACATAATTGCTGTTATTTACATAGCAATTTATGGCTTGTAAAGAGTTTTACTAATATTATCTTAGTCTATCCTCAAAACAACCTTGGGAGGCAGAAGCTATTATTATCTCCACTTTACAGATGAGGAAACTTAGGCAAACAGAGGTTAAGTGCCTTACCTAGGGTCACAGAGCCAGTAAGTGTCTGAATTCACATCTGAACTCAGCTCTTCCTGACTCTAGGTCCAATGCCACCTACCTGCCTCACACCTAATCTATCAACAAGCATTATTTAAGTATCTACTACGTGCAATTAAATCCAGTTTTAAAAGACAATCATTTTCATTAATGAACATTTGTGAAGCAGCTACCATGTGTAGTGTTAGATAGTGGATAAACAAAGAGCCATCCTCAATGCCACTGTCCTAAGGGAGCTTACAATCTAGTTTCAATGACTTGGTAAATATAATATGCAAAAAACCAAATAATAACACAAAGAACCATATTCTAAGTGTCAGAGGGATTTATCTAGTTCTTTACAGCCAGTTAATGGTAATAAAAAAAACAGCCACTTAAGGAATTCAGGGGAGGTAGTAATCACCTAAGGCAGAAGGGGAAAGCTGTTCAGGCAGCAAGGAAGAGAGGAATTTCATTGCAGCAGGGGGCTCATAAAGAGGAATAGCGGGAAAGAAAGATAAACTGAAGATTTCTGAACAAAAGCAATGACAAAGCAATGTTTTGGGATGATAAACTTGGCACTCAAAAGACTGAATAAGGGAGGGACAGAGATAAGGAAACCAGTTAGGAGAACACTTGGATGGTCCAACTGTGAAGAAAGAAAGCCTTGGATTATAGTCTTGGCGGTGAAAATGAAAAGGACAGGGACAAATTTAAAAAATATCACCAAGAATCAATAATATTTAGTAACTGATTGAATGTTGCGAAAAGTGAAGAAATGAATGGAAAATGGCAGCACCACTGAAAGAAACAAAAACATCTCTAAGGAAGTTAGTCTGGGGAAAAACACTAAAGTTCCCCTTTAGAGGTTTCTAGTGTGAAGTTCAGGACATTCAGGTGGAACTATCCAGCAAGTATAGAGAGATTTAGGATTACAGCATAAAATATGTCAGTTTCAGTTTTAATGAATCACAATCCATGGCAACCTCATTAAAGAGTAAGAGAAAGACTATGTATAATATTAATATTGTTCCATGAGAATACTATGTACCTCTACTCCTGGATGATCACTGTGTATCATTCAGAAAAAAAAAGTGGCATAGGTCACAAAAAGGACAAGTGAGAAGGTCTAGATCAGAGCTGTCAAACTCTCCTGGAATTGGCCCATAAAGATTTAGCATATTCATGACAAGTAAACGCACACTTTATTACTACTCTGTTAAATTTTTATACACTAAAAAAACACTATCAGAAGTTCATAGTTTCACATATGATCCTCTTTTCTCTTCTTTGAATATTAAAAGGCCTATTTGTACTTGGTACTGAGCTAGGTGCCACAGAAATTGTTTGCCCTTTGTGTTCATATAACATGTGAAATGTTTTGTATTTCCATAAAGTAAGTATTACTGAGCTGGATACATCTTAGATTAACTCAGACCACAGAGCTATATTTCAAAAGAGCCTTAAATCATTACTTTTTTAGACTGTTTTTATTCTGTTAAGTGAATCAATTACATAATTAACAAATAATTATAAATATCAAAATAAAACTTACCAAATTCTTGCTATCTTGCTTATGGATAGTCACCACTCTGTTCTCATTTGAACCTTCTTGATTTGCTTGCTTAATGCTGACATCAATAATATCAGGAAAGTCACAGTACATCTGTAAATCCTGCAATTAATATTGATATTTTAAAAATTAAGTGAACTTTACTGAACTAGTTCAAAAATAAAACTTAGGAAGGTGAGGAAATTCTAAAAGATGTTAAATGAAATAACCTCAACATCAACTGAAATATTTTCTCTATCCTTGGCAATCTCAAAATTACAAAGGACTTTCTTGTTTAAGGAGAAAAACAGATTTGTGACTTTATTGTGCCAGAAATGCAACATTCTGATGCAAGCCACCATTACAGGTAGAACAAACAGATATCAATAGATAATTAGAAATTTAATTCCCATTCATATGTACATATGTTTATGTATATATATATGTATACATGAGTATGTATGTATATATATATATGTATGTGTATGTATATATATATAGAGAGAGAGAGAGCAGGCACAGGGTGAGTTAAAGATGAAGGGAAGATATCTAAAAGAAATAAAATCAAATTAAGGGATGAGAGAGGAATATATTGAGAGAGGGAGATAGGGAGAGACAGAATGGGATAAATCATCTCGCATAAAAGTGGCAAGAAAAAGCAGTTCTGTAGGAAGAGAAGAGAAGGCAGGTGAGGGGGAATGAGTGAATCTTGCTCTCATCAGATTGGACCTGAGGAGGGAATACCATACATACTCAATTGGGTAACTTACGCCACAGGAAAAAAGGAGGAAGAAGAAGATGAAAAAGGGGGGATGATAGAAGGGAGGGCAGATGGGGGGGGAGGTAATCAAAAACAAACACTCTCGAAAGGGGACAGGGTCAAGGGAGAAAATTCAATAAAGGGGGATAGGTTAGAAAGGAGCAAAATATAGTGAGCCTTTCACAACATGAGTATTGTGGAAGGGTTATACATAATGATACGCATGCGGCCTATGTTGAATTGCTTGACTTCTTAGGGAGGGTGGGTGGGAAGGGAAGAGGGGAGAAAATTTAGAACTCAAAGTTTTAAAAACAGATGTTCAAAAACAACAAAAAAAAGTTTTTGCATGCAACTAGAAAATAAGATACACAGGCAATGGGGCATAGAAATTTATCTTGCCCTACAAGAAAGGAAGGGAAAAGGGGATGGGACGGGAGTGGGATGACAGAAGGGAGGGTCTGACTGGGGAACGGGGCAACCAGAATATATGCCATCTTGGAGCGGGAGGGAGGGTAGAAATGGGGAGAAAATTTGTAATTCAAACTCTTGTGAAAATCAATGCTGAAAACTAAATATATTAAATTAAAAAAATGTGAAAAAAAGAAAGAAAACAAAAAAAAAAAAGAAATTTAATTCCCAAAGCATTAAGATAAGAAATTAAAGTATTATCTCTTTTCTAACACCCTATGATGCACTAACAACAAGTGGCTGTCAGAATATGAACTAAGAATTTACAAGGAAAGCTGATTTATTCCTTTTAGCTGTTAAGGAAGTAACTCTTTATTATAAAGCCAATTAAAAATAAAAACTGTCTGGTTTCATTTACTCTTTTTCTCTATTCTATTTTGTTTAACTCTTGTCCCTTCTGGCATCAATAAGGAAAGATTAAAGAAAGAGAGACAAAGAAAGCAACTAGTTTATGCCTTTTGCATTTACGGTTTTAATCAATCCTAATATAATTAAGCTTTTTTCTTAAAGTAATCATAACAAAGTTAATATTGCAAATATGTACTTTGAAACACACAACTAATTAAAAACCATTCGGTAACAATAAAAAAAAAACTACAGAAACAGACCCTGCTGTTGTAGGTTTACTACAGCAAAACTTCCATTGGCCTCAATGGGAGTTTACCAGGGCAAGAAATACAGAAGCCAAAAATATCAAAATTACTTTTTTTTCCCATTGTCATTCAATATAAAATAATAAAGAATGAGAACATATCATTAAGGATTACCTGTTCTGTGAGGGTCTCACTGCCTTTATGTTTCCCTCGTGACCATTGAATTCCACCGTTTCCAGTTATTATAATGGTTGCAAAAATCTCCTCACCTGAAGGACCTCTGCCAGGTTCTTTTACTTCAAATTGCTCTGAGTAGAAGGCAGACTGAAGAGTTTCCAGATTTATAAGATATTTAAGTTTCAAGTTTCTGGCAGTAGCTTTGCATTGGCTGAACTGCTGAATAAATCTGCGGAATCTGTACCTTATTCGCTTTCGTGTCAAAATATGATAATCTTGGATCTTTGCTCGAACACATTTTGGTAAGAAAGTCTTGTAGCTAGTTACACAAGAATACAAAAAATTTTAATTAGGATTTGTAAATCTAAATTGAAATAGAGAACCACCAGCTGCACTGCATGCAAAGTAATACATATTTAGGTGTAGGATAATCTCTCATCTAAGGTGGGAGCTATCTCCTGCCTTGTGATTTTTCTAATATAAAAAATAGACTACAAAGAATGGACCACGCTAAGTGGACACTGTTGACTTAAAAGCAATTTTATGTCTGTGAGGACATAAAACTAGATGAATGGCAATGCCAGAAAAAAATTAAAATGATAACATTCAATATACATTGCCTCATTCACAGCGACAAAACACATACAACTCTTGTTCTAGTTTTTGCTACTTCTAGCAGAAATTGAGAACAAATGTTAAAGAGCAGTTTAGGGACAAATTAATTTGCGCTGAAAAGGGTGGATAAACAAGAGAAGCATTCATTGTGAAGTCATATGAAAGAAAATGAAAGCTTGAAATGGCATTTAACAAATAGTATGATGAATAAGCACATTTCTTCCCCTCATCCTCAAAGTCTTGTCCTTATGTTGGTTCCCAATGGGCTCACTAAATCTGGAATTTTCTTTACATAGGTAGAAATGGAGATACAAGGGGACTTGGGACAATTTATCTGGAGAACAAAAGAGGCTAAAATGGAAGATTAATTATAAAAATGTATCACACCTCAGAGTCAGAAAAGAGAGGCAGATTACTTTGGGAATGTCATAGAAATGTTATGACTTGTTAGGACAGAAAAGTATCTTAATGACATTCTCAAAATCAGACTTAAGGTTCCTGTTCTAAAGCAGTAATCTTCAAAGTGAGGGTTATGGCCTTTTGAGGGCTATGAGAGGTCAGATATTTTCTGCATTTTGTAATTATTTGGAATTGGATTTCTTTCTATTTCTTGTGTTTTGTTATTACATAGAAATGCTATGATTTTTGAGTATCTATTTTGTAGCCTACAAGTTTGCTAAAGTTTTTAACTATCTCATTAGTATCTTTGTTGATTCCTTAGGATTTTCCAAGTAAACCATCATATCACCTATAAATAAGGAATATTTTCATCTCCTCCTTACCTATCATTATGCTTTTAATTTCTTTCTCTTCTTATTGCTATTGCTTGTCCAGAACTATATCAAATAGTTGGGGAGAGTGGGCAACCTTACTTCACCCCCATATTTATTAGAAAAAGTTTTGCAATTCTCATTGCATACTTGTTTTGGATTATAGACAGATGGTTTTTATGATATTAAGCACAAGTCCCTCTATGCCTGTACTTTGTAGGACTGTATGCATACCCTTTGGTGCAAAGATTCTACTAGGAAGCCTATATCCCAAAGAGATCAAAGAGAGAGGAAAAGGATGTCTCCATTTTGTATCTGCTGCCCTGTCTGATTTCAACTCCACAGAATGAACAAGATGTCCTCCTCAGGAAAAGTTCATTCCTTCCAAACTCACCAACATGCTGATCACTCAAGCTTTAATGACTATCAACTCCCCCAACCTATTCTGCCCTCGGGAGGATGCAGTACCAAACTCTTCCCAATGCCTTCCTTCATAGACGGCAAAAGCTGAACTCAGTTCACTCCACTTTGCATCTGCTGCCCTGCTGGGTTGTAAGTCCATGGAACAAGATACCTCTAGTGTCCTGATCCCCCATGCTGCTCCTGCTTTCCTGTGTCTGACACATAGTAGGTACTTAATAAATGTTTATTAGATTGTACACACACACACACACACACACACACATATATATATATATATATATATCTTGGCAACTCTGTTCAACACAATGACTCACAATTCCTGAGGACTCATGATGAATCATGTTGCCCACCTCCTGACAAAGAGCATATGGTGGACTCGGAATATAGATTGAGATAATATTTTTTATAACAAAGCCAGTGAGAAATTTTATTTTTCTTGACTATACATGTTTGTAACAGAGGTTTTATTTTTCTTGTTTTCTCAACGGGAGGGTATTATGAGGAAAGTGGGAGGAAGGAAGGCTGATCTATGTTCGAAAATTTTAAGGATTTTGATTTAAAGAAGTAAAGCTTTGCAGAAATACAGACCTAAATATTGAAAGAAATGTTAACTGCTCGTAGACAGAGTTTGAATCCATTAAAAAGATGACAACACTACTTAAAGTAACTTATTTAGAGTCATACCAATCAAACTACCAAAGGATTACTTTATAGCACTAGAAAAAAAAAAACAATAACAAAATTTAACATGAGGAACTAAAGGTGAAGAATCTCAAGGAAAATAATGGGAAAAAAGTGGGAAGGAAGGAAGCCTAGCAGTACAAGATGTCAAACTATATATTACAAAGTATTATCATAAAAAAACATTTGGTACTGGTTAAAAAATAAAGAAGTCCATCAATGGAACCGATTAAATATACAATGTACAAAAGCAAACAAACACAATAGTACTGTGGGATAAATGCAAAGGCTCCTTGGCCTAAGGACTTATTATCTGAGGAAAATTAGAATGAAGTATGTTAGAAATTAGGTATAAACAACCATATCAAACCATATACTAAGATAAACTCCAAATGTTTGATTTAGACATAAAAGGTAACATTATAAAGAAACTAGAGGGTCAAGAAAGTATCTTTCAGATTTATGGACAGAGAAAGACTTCATCCATGATCAAACAAAAGAAGAGAGAGGATAAGAGAAGATAAAATTGTCATATCTGATTACATACAGTTGAAAAGTTTTTACATAAACAAATAAAGCGTAGCTAAGATTAGAAGGGAAAAATAAACTGAGGAATTATTTTTACACTGTTTTTCTCATGAAGGATTGTTTTCCAAGGTATATAAAGTTTTGTCTCAAGTTTATAAGAATTAGAGTTATTCCTCAGTAGATAAATGGTCAAAGCAAAGGACAGAAAAACATGTAGTCTTCAAAAGAAGAAATCCAAGCCATTAGCAACCATATGAAAAAGTGTTCCAAATCACTAACAATTAGAAAAATGCAAATTAAAATAACTGTGAAGTCCCACCTTACACCTTTCAGATTGTAAACAATGACTAAAAGGAAAATGACAATTGTTGGAGGGGCTTCAGAAAAACAGGCACACTAATATACTGTTGGTGGAGATTTGAATTGGTCCACCTAGGGTGAAGAGAATGATTGTAAGCCAAGAACTGTACTTTAGAAAGGAGAGAGACTGCCCTGAGCATTAGCTATCAAGATACACTGTGTAAAAAATATGGATGTAATTGATATAATTTAAAATAAGGAGAGCTCTCCAAACCAGAAGCATGAGCTCCTTTAATACGATAAATTATAGTCCAGGGGCAGAGTGGAGAGATTTCTTTTTTCCAAACCCAAACATTCATTTGTCCGTCTTATGTTGTAGGAACCTACCTCTGCCACTTGATACTTATGTGACTATTCATTTAACCTTCCTGGACCTCAATTTTCTCATTTGTAAAATAAGAGGGTTGGAGTAGATGGCCTCTAAGTTCCTTATAGGTCCAAATCTATCATCATGGGTTTAATCATCTTTATACAATTTCACCCCTATAACTCTTTGTTACCTAGGAAATATTTGTAATTAACATCTTAACAGAATTATAGGCCCCCCAAAAAGCAGTATTTCTGGGAAAAAACTCAAAAAGAAAACCTAGCCTACAAGATTTAGCTATATCAAAAATAGAGATGAAGATACCTTCATTTTTATTTCACTCTCTCCTTTTCTTGTTTTTCATGTTCAACACAAAATTTACATAATATTGCTTCTGATTTCAACCTTGACTTAAACTAAACTCGCATGTATGATGAGAAAAGAGGTGTGTTTGATTATCCAAGATGGAATAATTCAATATGAAGTCTTGTTTGTTTAGTGGGTTGGTCCCAAAAAGGCAGTTTTAAACTTGGGGATATGACTTTAAAAGCTGATTTTATAGTAGAGAAATTATGATTACACTGATAGCCCAGACCTCTGACACATTTGGGAGAAGAGTGAGGCTTGCCGTAAAGGAATTAGCATTTTAGATAATGAAGGAAAGGGGAAAAAACGTCTATTAAGTCCTGTGGCTGACTACTGCCTTCCTACACAAGTTGCTCTAAGCAGTCCAGAAATGACATTCATCAAAATTTGTCTCCAACCTGCTTTACAAAAAAAAAATCCAGGAAAACAATAGTGCCTAGACATTACCCATATTTGTCTATCACCAGTCAAGTAGAATTTTCTAAAAATATTCCTGGCTTTAATACATATAAAACTTCCTGATTCCCTAATCAATTATTTTTAAATTCCTATATATTTAAGTATTTTAAAACTCCTATATATTTCTCAGAATTTATTCAATCCTCATTTCTAAAAACATGATGTTTTCCCTTCCTATACTAGGTACATTAATTTTGCCTTTGCAGAAACTTTTCAGTTTCAAGTTAATCAAAGTTATCTATTTTATTTTTTGTAATTGCCTCTATCTTGTTTAATTAAGAATACACCTAATATCCATAGCTGTGAGAGGTATATGATCTGTTTCTCTTATAATTTTTATAATATAACCTTTAATATTCAAATTGCATATCTATTTAGAATGGATTGTAAAATATGGTATCAGGTGTTCATCTAAGCCTAACTTCTGCCAGACTGCTTTCCAATTTTCACAGAAGTTTTTATCAAATAAGGAACTTTTTCCCAGGTTATTTATGTTTCCCACTTTATCAAACATTAGGCTACCGAATTCCACTGTTTCTGATTCCCCCTTTTGAGTTTGTTCCATCGATCTCTCATTTTTTTTAACCAATATCAAATGGTTTTAATGATGCGCTTAATCATATAGTCTGAGGTCTGGAAATGCTATTCCTGCTTTGTCCCTACTTCTTTTCATCATTTCCCTTGATATTGTAGATCTTTTGTTTTTCCAAAGGAATTTTGTTACTGTTTTATCAAGTTCTATAAAACATCCCCTTGGAAAATTTGATTGGTATAGCATTGAAAGTATAAATTAATCCTGGTATAATTGCCATTTTTATTATATTGGCATGACCTAGTCATGAGAACTGAACTCCACGTACTTAAGTTGTTCTTTATTTCTTTAAGGAACACTTCACAATCAATTCTGTACAAGTCTTTTGCATACTTTGGTAGGTCAATCCTCAGATATTTTACGCATTTTGTAATTATTTAGAATGGGATTTCTTTCTATTATTTCTTGTACTTTGTTATTATTATATAGAAATGCTACTGATTTTTGAGGATCTATTTTGTAGCCTACAACTTTGCTGAAGCTATTAACTAGAAGTCTCAATTAGTATCTTTGTTGATTCCCCAGGATTTTCCAAGTAAATCATCATATCATCTGCAAATAGGAATAGTTTCATCTCCTCTTTACTTATCATTATGCCTAAAATTTCTTTCTCTTTTCTTATTGAAATTTAGTATTTTACTTTTCCCCAGTTACATGTAAAAATAATTTTAACATTCCTTTTTAAAACTTTGAGTTCCATGCACGTGTAGAGCCCCTATTGGATTGCATGCCATCTTGGGGAGGGAGGAGGGAAGGAGAGGGAGAAAATTTAAAACTTATAGAAGTGAATGTTGAAAACTGAAAATAAATAAATTAGAGAAAAAGAAAAAAAAATTTTGAGTTCCAAATTCTCTCCCTTCCTCCATCTCTACTCCTCCTCATTGAGAAGGCAAGCAATTCGATATAGGTTATACATGTGCAGTCATGCAAAACACATCCATATTAGTCATGTTATGAAAGAATACAAACTGAAGAAAAATAAAGAAAGTTCAAAAAAGTATGCTTCAATCTGTATTCAGACACCATCAGTTCTTTGTCTGGGGATGGATAGCATTTTTCATCATAAGTCCTTCAGGGTTGTCTTGGATCATTGCTGAGAACAGCTGTCATTTACAGCTGATCAATCATCTTACAATTTGTTGTTACTTTGTACACAGTATATTTCACTTTGCAAGTCTTTCCAGGTTTCATCATGCAAGTCTTTCCAGGTTTTTCTGAGAGCATCTTGCTCATCATTTCTTATAGCAAAACAGTATTCCATCATAATCATATACCATAACTTGTTCAGCTATTCCTCAATGGATGGGCATCCCTTTAACTTCTAATTCTTTACCCCCAGAAAAGAACTCCTATAAATATTTTTGTACATATAGGTCCTTTTCCTTTTTTTTATCTGTTTTGAGATACAGACCTAGTAGTAGCAGTGCTAGATCAAAAGGTAGGCATGGTTTTACAGCCCTTTGGGCATAGTTCCAAATTGCTCTACAGAATGGCTGAATCAGCTCACTTCTCTATGTATTGAGAAATGAGGTCTTTATCAGAGAAACTTACTTCAAATTTTTTTTCACACCTACTACTGCTAACTGTATTTCCCCCCATCCTATCCGCCCCCTCCTTTTATTATATTTTCTCCCTCCTTTTACCCTGTCCCTCCTCAAAAGTGTTTTGCTTCTAACTACCCCTCCACCAATCTGCCCTCCCTTCTATCACCCACTCCCCCTTTCTCTTATCCCCTTCCTACTTTTCTGCAGGGTAACTAAGACAGATTTCTATACCCAATTAAGTGTGTATGTTATTCCCTCTTTGAGCCAATTCTGATGAGTAAGGTTTACTCACTCCTCCCCACCTTCCCCCTCTTCTCCTCCTCCACTGTAAAAGCTTTTTCTTGCCTCTTTTCTGAGATAGTTTACCACATTCTATCCCTCCTTTTTCCTCTTTTTCCCAGTGCATTCCTCTCTCACCCCTTAATTTTATTTTTTTAGATATCATCCCTTCATATTCAACTCATACCTGTGCCCTCTGTCTATATATACTCCTTCTAACTACTCTAATAATGAGAAAGGTCTTATAATTTACAAATAATCATCTTTCTGCACAGGACTATAAACAGCTTAAATGCATAAAGTCCCTTATGATTTCCCTTGCCTGTTTACCTTTTTATGCTTCTCTTGAGTTTTGTATCTGAAAGTCAAATAAATATTCTATTCAGCTCTGGTCTTTTCATCAAGAATGCTTGAACGTCCTTTATGACACTGAATATCCATTTTTCCTCTGAAGGATTATACTCAGTTTTGCTGGGTGGGTGATTCTTGGTTGTAACCCTAGGTCTTTCATCCTTTGGAATATCATATTCCAAGTCCTCTGATCCTTTAACGTAGAGGCTGATAAATCTTGTGTTATCCTGACTATGGCTCCACAATACTTGAATTGTTTCTTTCTGGTTGCTTGCAAAATTTATCCTTGACCTGGGAACTCTGCAATTTGGATATAATATTCCTGGCAGTTTTCATTTTGGGCTCTCTTTCAGGAAGTAACCCGTGGATTCTTTTAATTTCTATTTTACCCTCTGGTTCTAGTTAATATCAGGGCAATTTTCCCTGCTAATTTCTTGAAAGATGATGTCTAGGCTCTTTTTTTGATCATGGCTTTCAAGTAGTCCAATAATTTTAAAATTCTCTCTTTTAGATATATTTTCTAGGTCAGTTGCTTTTCCAATGAGATATTTCACATTGTCTTCTATTTTTTCATTCTCTTGTTTTTGATTGTTTCTTGATTTCTCATAAAGTCATTAGCTTCCATTTGCTCCATTCTAATTTTTAAGGAATTATTTTCTTCAGCGAGCTTTTGGACCTCCTTTTACATTTGGCTGATTCTGCTTTTTAAGGAATTCTTTTCCTTGTTGGCTTTTTGGATCTCTTTTACCATTTGGCCTAATCTGTTTTTTAAGGTGTTATTTTCTTCAGTGGTTTTTTCTATCTCCTTTAGCAAGCTGTTGAATCATTTTTCATGATTTTCTTACATCACTCTCATTTCTCTTCCCAATTTTTCCTCGACCTCTCTTACTTGGTTTTCAAAATCCATTTTGAGCTCTTCCACGGCCTGGGACCAATTCATATTTTTCTTGGAGGCTTTGCAAATAGAAGCTTTGACTTTGTTGTCTTCTGAGTGTTTAAATCTTCTTTGTCACCACAGTAACTGTGAAGAGTCAGTTCTTTTTTCTGTTGTTTCTTTGCTCATTTCCCCAGCCTATTTGTTGACTTGTAACTGTTTGTTAAAGTAGGGCTCTGCTTCCAGGGTGGAGGGTGTACTACTCCAAGCTGCAGATTTTTGTGCAGCTGTTTTCAGAGATCTTTCTAGGGACCTGTAAGTTTTCAGTTTTTCCAAGGTGTTACGATTTAGGGGAGGTATTTACTATTCTCCTGGCCTGCACTCTGGTCTGGGGGCAACCACAAGGACTCTTTTCTGCACTGGGACTGTGAGGCAGTCTCCCCTCCACTGTAGCTACAAACTCTGCTATGCTACTGCTCTTCCTTGCCCTGGGACTGCCACCCAGGACTGTGACCCAGAATCTGAGCACAAGCAAAGCAACAGAATCCTGCCTCAGTGCTAGCAAAGAGACCCCTGTAATCTCCCTCTGACCAGTTGTTCAACCCCCTTTCTGTCTGTGGGCTGAGGGCTCCAGAAGCAGCTGCTGCTGCTGCTGATTCAGTCACCCCCAAGGCCTGCTCCTGATTTATGGTGCTCCACTCCCACCCAGGTGAAACAGTCCCTTCCTGCTGACTTTTCAAGCTGTCTTTGGTGTCTGTGGGCTGAGAGGTCTGGAAACCACCACTACTGCCACTGATTCATTCACTTCGAGGCCTGCTCTGGGTTTGCTGGGGCCTTGGATGCACTGGCATGGCGTGAGCTAGACCATGCTCCTCTCTCATGCTGGTGCAACAGACTTTTCCTGCCAATATTCCAAGTTGTCTTGGGCTAGAAATTTGTTTCACTCCATCTTTTTGTGGGTTCTGCTGCTCTAGATTTTGTTTAGACTCATATTTAAAGGTATCTGGATGGCTTTGCGGGAGAGTTCAGGCAAGTCCCTGCCTTTACTCTGCAATCTTGGCTCTGCCTCTCTTTCTGTTTTCTTATTGCTATTGCTTTTCCAGAACTATATCAAATAATGGGGGAGAGTGGACATTCTTTTTCACTCCCATATTAATTGGAAAAAGTCCTACAATTGCCATTGCATACAATGCTTGCTTTAGGTTGTAGGTAGATAGATTTTATGATATTAAAAATAAGTCCTTCTATGCTTATATTTTACAGGGTTTTTAGCATGAAAGAATGATATACTTTGTCAAAGGCTTTTTCTGCATCTATTAAGATGCCCATGTGGTTTGGGATGTTTTGGTTTTTAAGATGACTAATTCTGTTAATTGTTTTCCTAATGTTGACTAACCCTTACACCCCTTGTCCAAATCCTACTTGTTCATAATGAATTTCTTGGATAAACTGCTATACTCTGTTGGACAGGATTTTGTTTAAAATTTGAATCAATGTTCATTAATAATAATGGCCTATAGTTTTCTTTCTGTTTTATCTTCGCCTGGTTCAATTATCGGGATTATATTTGGCTCATTAAAGGATTCTGGCATGGTTCTTTCTCAGTTTTTGAGAATAATTTGTGAAGTATAGAAACCAACAGTTTTTGGAAAGTATTCCTCTATTTCTTTTGTGTTTTCAATTTTGTTAGCCTGTAACTGTGTAATATTTTGTGATTATTTTTATTCTTTGTTATTTCATCTTGCTCTTTTGCTACTTACTGATTAGATTTTTTTGCTCTCTTCTGTTTAATCAGATTATCTAAGGAATTATCAATTTCAGTTGTCTTTTCAAAGAACTAGTTTTTAGTATTATCATTTCTATGTTTTTTTCATCTCTAATTTGTTTATTTCTCCTCTAATTGTTAATATCTTCTTTTTTGTGCTTATTTTAGATTGGTTTATTTGTAAAATTTCTAATTTTTAAAAATGCATATTCAGTTCATTAACCTTTTTTCTATTTTGTTAACATATGATTATAATTGTAAGGTTATAATTTTCCCCCTGAGGAATGCTTTAGCTGCATCTCATAAATTTTGGTATGATGTTTCACATTATTATTTTCTTTATATGGTTGTTAACTCTTTCTATGATTTGTTCTTTGACTTACTCATTATTTAGGATTTCATTATTAAGTCTCGGCTTAGGTCTGTATCTTTTGTTTGTGGTCTCTGAATCAATCATTATTTTTATTGCATTGAGGTCTGTATTAGCTCCAAAGCTAATATAATTAATATTATAATATCATATAATATTATAATGATAATATAATTAATATGAACTATAATTCCAAATATAATTCCTCACTCCCAGAACAATGCCAGTTACTGTAGGTGTCAGAAAGGATACCACCCAATGGTAGGACTCCTCCGTCTGGGTCCCTCCCTCTCCTACCCTAGTCCAAATTATGTAGCCCACCACCAATCTTTACCCTCCTGTAGTTATCTTCCCCCCCCCCCCCCCCCACACACACACATTTCCCTCAAAATCTCCTCCTTGGGTCCATGTTCTCCCACTCCCAATTGCCTCCAGGAGTTTCAATTCCCCTCTATCAAGAGAGGATGAGTAGACCTTTGAAGCACCAAATGCCCCAGGCCATACCCAGCACAGAGTCCCCATCTCCCTAAACAGACCATCTCTCTTCACCCAAAGGTGTATTTATCTGTGGAATTCCTTCCTACCACCAAAGTAAGGCCTCTTTCCTTCCCCTTCTTTTTCAATCTTTCCCCCCTATTCCTCACCCAGTCCCCTATATGCTTTTCCCTTCCTGAGATCATAGGAGTCACCTTTGCCTCACTGTTAGCCCTTGATTTGACCCCAGCACATCACACATTCCTCTCTACCCCTCTCTTCCTATCATGTATCCTCCCATGTTGTAATGCAGTATCACAAAAACAATCACTCAACTGTAGGCAGGGTATTGCCAGGTCCTATCCACAACATCCTAGGCCTGCCTCTTTACTGTTATCTCCACTGGACTTCTACCTTATCCCCTCTCCTTGTGTACATTTAGAGAGAAGTTTCTTATTTATCACTCTGGTGCTGATGATGTCCTTGGCTGCTGTATTTATTCATTCTTCCTGCATTTCAGTTGCTTGGGGTGTTTGAGAAGCAAATAATTTCTTCAGTTCTGGTTTTCTTTCTAAAAACATTTCAAATGTTTGTTACTGAATACCTACTTTTTTTCTTTTCCATTTATGGTTAAGCTCAAATTTGCAGGATAGGTTGCCTTGGGTAGCATCCTGAGCTTCACTGCTCTTCAGAACACATTATTCATTTCCTCCCACATTTTCTGATGAGTGCAGAATAATCTTGTATCATTGAGATTTCCTTTACTTTGTATTTGAAGGTCCTCTTTGATCACTTGCAGATCTTCTAGTTTCTGAATCTAGCCTTGGTTTTTTTTCTTCTGGAGATGACCTGTGAATTCCTTCAATTGATATTTCATGTTCTTAGTCCAGAAGTTCTGGGCAGTTCTCTTCTATTATTTCTTGCATTATATGTTGTTAAAGTTTTTTGTCCTCTCATGTTCTTCTGGGAGCTCTGTAGTCCTTAGGTTGTCTCTACTCATTGTATCTTCAAGATCAGTATGTTTGCTTGCTTAACAAGCATATTTTCTTTTAATATTATTGTTTTTTGCTTCTCTTCTATATTGTCCTTCACTTCTATATATTACATCCCCAATCTATTGTTCTCCCTTTTGTTTCTTTGGTGAAATTTGCCACAAAGATTCCAGTTTTTCTATTCTGCTTATTGCTATACAGAACATAAAATCTGTTCTAATAATTTTCATTTCTCTTTTGAACCACTTAGAAACAGCATGTTGTGATTCTATGCTCTCACATTCCACAGGGACCTCTGTCTCAACAAGTAGTGGATTATTTTCCTTTGTTTTGCAGTATTTATTATAGATGCCTGATCTTGTTTACTAAATCTGGAAGGCATATTTCCTTTTGTTTTTAATGTTTTTCTCGTTGATTTATCTGTTTACGGTCAAGGTCTTTGAGTTTTCTTCCTCTTAAAATCTCCATTAATTTGTCTTCCCACCCACCCAGATTTCCCCCTGTTTAGTTTCTGAAGCTGACTCCTCTGAAGGCGGGTTCCTTTGGACTGGATCTTAAATCACCTCAGCATTCTCCCATACTGGGCTATTCACCATTCACCAACTTAGGTCTCTGTACAACTGACTTTTGGGTGGTCAAAACTGGCCCCAGCTGGATGCTGCGCTCTTTTTCTCAGGCTTGGTGGAATGCTGCACAGCCCCTTCCCTTCTCCTCAACACACACATGGCGTCCTGGCCTGTCTCTTGCAAACCAAGCAAACTTCTGCAGCTTGTAGCTGAGGTCTCCATGGCAATGGAATGAGGGAGTGAGGACCAGGGTGTGGGGGTGGATTTTGTTGCAAGCCCTCACCCATGTGTGAGGTCCTTGGGTCTGCTAGGCCTTGCTGCCAGTAGCACAGGAGGTGGGGGAGGAGTGCTGAGTGAGCTCAGGGTTAGTGAGCATTAGTTAATAGGTTTTTAGGCTGCTTTTTAACCTTGTTTTAGATTCTGGATATCCTAGACCACAGAGACAGTTGAAGTTGCTTTATCTCTGGCACAAAATTCATGTTTTAGAGAGGTATGAGGTCATGGGGAGCAGAGAAAATGTCTAGTCCTCCATCTTGTTGCTCATATGATCTCCACCTCCACTTCTAAACCTTTTCCCCACTCCATTCCCTTTCCTCTCTTTCTAGGCCTACAATTCTCAGTCATGCCCTCTGTCCCTGTCCCTGTACCTAAATCTGATCTCCATTATCATATTCACACTGAGATAAAAATTACAGTATTTACCCCATCTCTGGAGTAATTGCATTTTGATAGATGGCAAGCCATAAACTTCTAGACAGATGAAGCCCCATTAGATGCTTTTTTTTTAAAAAGAAAAAGAGGATTTCTAGCCCTCCTAAACCAAAACAATACATATCAAAAAGGACTAAGAACAAAATGGATATAGAGTAAACTATGAATGTAAAGCCATGGTAGAAAAATGCTACTGAAGGAATGACAATTACTGAGTCAAATATTCAGGGAATAAAATGAATTTTATTCATTTGCATATGCTGATTTTTCTATGCTTTGATGGGTATGATGGCAAGTATAATGGGAGTGTCATTTCAGTTTACTTTGGTCTCTAAACTTGAAAGAAGTTGCATAAATAAGATTAGGGTCCCAACAGCCATTCATTCATTCATACCTTCGGTTTTAGTAAACAGCTTGTTTCAAAATAGATTTATATAGACTATATCACACTAATATAGGCCATTTAAAATTTCATCTCGAGAAATTCTCTCTTCATGTTCTTCCTGACTTGACAGGAAAATGTAGCTGCTCTGCTATGAATTACTAACAAAAATCCACTGAGCACATGAAATGCTCTGAAGTAGGTTTATTATTTAGATAATCTAATAAAGATTTTTTCACTGAAGTCCTGTTCCCATTTGAGGTATGGAGGTAACACTAATTTCTTGAAGGCTATGTCAACAGAATGTAAGCTGTGGTTGGTCCTATCAAAGCAGGAAGGCTTCAAGTATGGACTGAATGCCTGTAGTTAGAGAAGTAGTGTAGTCAAGTCTGGAGAGACTCACCACCAAGTTCCACAGAGTACATAATATTTTGGTTAAAGCAAACCTTCCAAATTATAGAGGGGCTGTAAACTGTTTTGATGGAGTAATTATACTGATTAAATTATAAAGATTTAGAGAACTAAACTACCTAAATTTTAAAAAATTCATTTAAGACTTTTTTCATAATTTCCCTAAGGATATCCTATGTTATAAATGATACTAAAATTTGGTATTGGGTATAGACCTAAAAATCATTAAGACCTTTTGAAAAATAGGGAATAAAATATTATAATTTTTAATGTTTTTATTTATGTATGGCACTAAAGCACTTAAAAAAAAAGTTACCTGGTAGAGTTATAGACTGCCAGCGGGGTCTGATCCTTTTCTTTAGCTATTCTCATTATATCTAGGACAGCCATCCCAAGGCATTCTTCCTGTGTTTCATGAGTCACAGGTACTTTGATCCATCCGTGAACAAAATCATCCCGCCACTGAAGTATAAGAAAGTAGGAAAAAATATTTTCAGTAGTTTCAGTATCACAATGTTAGCTAAAATATATTCTCCAAGAACATATGTCTGTGAGGGAAAAATCAGTACCAATGCTTTTTAAAGATTTTGCCACAAAGCTCCAGTGATGTGTCTTTCATTTCAGCAGTAGAACATCTGATTTTAAATAGGGCTTCAAAAAGATACAGAAACAGCTTATTTCAATTCATATACTTGTGATGTTGAAATGACATTTGTTTACTAAATACTTACTGGATACCTAATGTAGAAGGCATTGATAATACCTAACAATTATAAAGAATATTAAGGTTTTCTCTTTCCATATATTTTCCTATTTTATCCTCAAAAACCTGTGTGGTAGGTGTATGATTATGCTGATTTTAGAAATGAGATTAAGAGAAGTGGTGACTTGTCCAGGGCCATAGTTGGCAAATGCCTAGAAGCCTTCCTGATTTCAAATCTGATACTCTATCCCCTCTGCCATGCTGCCTCCCAACAAAGTGTACCATAAAGTAAAACACTCAGTCCCTGCTTTCAAAGAACTTATGGCTTAATTAGGAGGATGAGATGTTTACCCTCATCACTCCAAGACATAGCAAGATACACTGCATAATAATAGCACACATTTCTTTACTACTTTAAGTTTTATGTGCCTCAGCCCTCAAGACAATAATATGAGGTAAAGAAGTCCTACCAAAATTTCTTGTATAACACGAATATGATTTTGTTACCTGAGCCAGCGAAAGCAAAAACAGAGAAAGAAAATGACAGGCCTATGATGAATATCGATGTAAAAATAAAAAAACCCTACTAGTAATAAAATGCGGCAATATATCAAAGATCATATCAATCCCCAGGTGAGATTTATACCACGAATGTAGGACTGGTTCAATAACAGGAAAACTATCAGCATAAATGATGATATCCATAACAAAACAACAAAAATCATGTGATTATCTCAATAGATACAGAAAAAGTCTTTGACAAAATACAACATTTATTACTATTAAAAAAACACGAGAAAGCATAGGAATGTGCCTTCTTAAAATGATAAATCTGTATCTATCTAAGTATCATGTGTAATAGGGATAAGCTAGAAGCATTCCCAATACAATCAGGGGTGAAGCAAGAATGCCCATTATCATCACTATTATTCAATATTATATTGGAAATGTTAGCAACAGCAATAAGAAAAGAAAAAATAAACAGAAGGAATATAATATGATTGATGGTATATTTACAGAACCCTAGAGAATCAACTAAAAAAATGTTGAAACAATGAACAACTTCAGCAAAGTTGCAGGATATAAAATAAACCCACATAAATCATGAACATTTCTATATATTACTAACAAAATCCAGCAGGAAAAGATAGAGAAATTCCACTGAAAATAACTGCAGAGTCTACCTGCCAAGATAAACCCAGGAACTCTAAGAACACAATAACAAAACACTTTTAACACAAATAAAGATTTAAACAATTGGGGAAACATAAATTGCTCATGGGTAGACCCAGACAATATAATAAAAATGACAACTCTACCTAAATTAATTTACTGATTCGTTGCCGTACCAATCAAACTATGAAAAATTATTTTATAGAGCTAGAAAAAATTACAAAATTCATCTGGAAGAACAAAAAGTCAAGAATATCAAGGGAACTGATTAAAAAAATGTGAAGGAAGGTGGTCTAGCAGTACCAGATTTGAAACTAAATTACAAAGTAGTAATCATCAAAACAAACTGGTACTGGCTAAGAAATACACTGGTGGATCAGTGGACTACATTAGGTACACAATACACAATAGTAAATGACCATAGTAATTTAGTGTTTGATAAACCCAAAGATGCAAGCTTTGGGGACAAGAACTTCTCATATGACAAAAATTGCTGGGAAAAACTGGACAGCAATTTAGCAGAACCTAGGCAAAGGCCAACATCAGACAAGTGATAGCTCACTTAAGAACAGACAAGACATTAGGCCAGACACCAAAGGAAACTACTTGGGGCAGTGGATAGAGTGCTGAGCCTATAGTCAAGAAGACTCATCTTCCTGAGTTCAAATCTGGCTTCAGACACTTACTAGTTGTGTGACCCTGGACAAGTCATTTAACTCTGTTTGCCTGAGTTTCCTCATCTATAAAATGAGCTGGAGAAGGAAATGGCAAATCACTCCAGTATCTTTGCCAAGACAGCTCCAAATAGGGCCACAAAGAGTTGGACACAACTGAAAATGACCAAACAACAACAAACAACACAGAATTTATAAATTTCTGTTATTTTTGTCCCTTTTCCTCCTAATCATCTTCTCTCCAGAGATTCATGCACAAAGAAAAAACTCTAAATGTTTTTAGGTTAGAAAAGTAAAATACCTAGAAATGCTAGTCAAGCTTAACTATGGCCATAATGTATATATATATATAAGATGTTTTTTACTTTCCTAACCCAAAAACATGTAGTTTTTTCCTTGTGCTTTGCTGTCTGTTGTTGTTCAGTCATTTTCAGTTGTGTCCAATTGAGATTTTTGAAAAACAAACAAACAAAAACAACCCAAACACTTTAGGTCTTCTTACAGTTATTTAATGAGGACTTTTATAAGTCCTGCGACATGTATTTCTCACAGTGAACAACGTTAGCAGTTTAAAACTTAATTTAAAAATTTCAATTTTTAACCTAGCAAGTAAGTAAACTTGAGCCATGGTCACAAAATCATGTAATGAAATTCAATTGAGAAGGAACACAGAATAAATATCAAATATTTTCTGCAGCATAAAAGTGAGAAAGAACGGAAATTTTTTTACTTGCCAATGGCCATTAACTTGCTAAGTCATCAGGCACATTTGATGGAGAAATAGGTCCCTTGAAGAAGCAGGACAGTTAAATACTGAGAAAAGATTAGGTCATTTGTAGCTACTACTTTCTTTACTCTCTCAAATTTGGTTTCCTAAAGAAAATCTGAAAGTCTCTGACAAAACTGAAAGTGTATTTGTTTTTATGTACTCTGAGGAAAGTATCATACAATAAGAAGCTCTCCAGTCTTTGAATTATTCAAAGATGTTTAGTTAGCCCTTGGCTGATTCCTCTAAGGTCGCCTAGTCTGTACTACTTGCTGCATCCTCTGGGCATGGATGCAATTTGAGGATTACTGGATTATTTTACTTCTTTTATAAGGCAATGATTTGTGGAAAGGGAAGGTCATAAATATCACCAACAACCAGGAAATACACATGGGGTTATTCAAAGACTCACTTTGGAGCTGTCACTATGAAGCTACAATGCCATGTCATATTTTAGTTCCTCCCCCAAACTGATTACATCTGCCATGGTTTCTTAGATAAAAGTGGGTAGTGGAAAGGGCTCTGTCTTGGCACTAAGAACAGACTGGGGGCTCTAAATCACTATTGATTAGAGAAATGCAAATCAAAACAACTTTCAGGTACCACATCTCTCTTGTCAGATTGGCAAGAAAATGACAAATGCTGGAGAAGATGGGGGAAAATTGGAACACTATTGCATTGTTGGTGGAGTTGTGAATTGATCCAATCATTCTAGAGAGCAATTTGGAACTATGCCCGAAGGGTTATAAAAATGCGCATACCCTTTGACCCAGCAATACCATTTCTAGGGCCATATCCCAAAGAGATCATACAAGGGGGAAAAGGACCTGTATGTACAAAAATATTTATAGCAGCTCTTTTTGTGGTGGCAAAGAATAGGAAATCAAGGGGATGCCCATCAATTGGGGAATGGCTAAACAAATTGTGCTATATAGGGGGCAGCTAGGTGGCACACTGACTCTGAAGTCAGAAGGGCCTGAGTTCAAATCTGACCTCAAACACCTGATACACTTACTAGCTGAATGACCTTGGGCAAGTCACTGAACTCCAATTGTCCTGCCTTCCCCCCTTAAAACAAAAACAAACTGTGGTATATGAATTAATGGAATACTATTGTGCTATAAGAAATGAGGAGCAGATGGATTTCATAAGAACCTGGAGAGATTTATATGATTTGATGATTAGTGAAGAAAGCAGAACCAGGAGAACATTGTACACAACCACAGACACATTGCTACGCGATGACTAACTTTGATAGACTTGACTCTTTTCAACAATACAAGGTTCTAAGCTCCAAAAGACCCATGATGGAAAAGGCTATCCTCATCCAGAGAAAGAATTATGGAGTCTGAATGGAGATCGAACCAAACTATTTGCTCTCTCTTTTTTTAAATTTAATTTAATTTTTGGTTTTGTTTCATCTTTCTCATGCTTCATTTCATTGGTTATAATTCTTCTTTACAACTTGATTATTAGGAAAATAAGTTTAATGTGAGGGTATATGTAGCACCTATATCAGATTACATGCTGTCTTGGGGGTGGAGGGGGAAAGGAGGGTGAGAAAATTTGGAACTCAAAAACTTGTGGAACTGAGTGCTGTAAACTGAAAAAAATTTAATTAATTAAAAAAAGAGAACAGACTGGAGTCTAGTCCCCCCTTCCTGGATTTCCTAGTTCCATGGCAGACCACTTAGCCTCTCTGAGACTTGGTTTCCTCATTTGTCAAACTGGGATTAACAATAGTATTATTATGGGGATCAATTGAATAAGGAATATAAAGAACACTGTAACCTTGGAGCACTAAATGCCAACTATTATTACTGAGTATTAAACATTTCAACTTTCATAACTGCCTAATATAGCCTATTACAGCTGGTGGCACAGGAGAGAATGCTTGGCCTGGAATCAGGAAGACCTGGGTTCAAATCCAATCTTAGACACTTCCTCACTGTGGGACACTGGGCAAGTCACCTGACCACTGTTTGCCTCAACTATAAAAAGGGGATAATAATAGCATTTACCCTACAGGGTTGTTTTAAGGATCAAATGACATACTATTTGTGAAAAGAGCTCAGTACCCATGCCTGGCATGTAGTAGGCCTTCTATAAATGCTTATTCCTTTTCCTTCTCTCCCTCCCTCAGCCTTCCAGTAGCTGCCAGTTAACTATGAAACAGCTATAAAGCTGTGAATGCCACAATAGCAGGAAAGGAACCATGAAGAACAGTGACTCTGTTATAGACCATTACCAGAGACTAAAACAAAGATGTCCACTGGGACTAAGGAGAGGAGTATGAATCTTTGTTAACTCTTTGGTCTTCTACCAGTGCCCCCTGGTGACCTGCCTGAAAAATACTATTATACCTAAGTTACTCTCATAGTTTTTCTTAGTCTATTCAATTTTGTCTTCACTCACACTAGTTCAATAGGTATTAGAGAAAATAAATGTAAGCTATCAATGCAAAAACATTTGAATTAGTTTTTAAATTCAAGACAGTAGATAGGAAAATACAAATGTTAAAAGTACTAAGTAGATAGTGCAATAGAGTAAACACTGGTCCTGGAGTCAGAGGACCTGGGCTAAAATCCCATTTCTACCTGAGTGACCTTAGTTAACTCACTTATCCTCTACAGACCTCAATTTCCTCATCTGTAAAACAAGGATCTTCAGCTAGATGGCCTCTGAGCACCCCTTCAGCTCTAGATCTATGATCCTAGTAATGACCCTCATTTACACATAAATATAACAAATTATTTATAAATGGAATAGACACAACTTTTAGAAAGTCTGAATCAACCATTCGTGAATTTTCATACAATTCATAATCTTATGTATTTTACATTTTACTATCCATTCTTTAAAATGTCTTGACAAGTATAGGGGTTATCTTGGTGGAAAAACAAAGCTCCTAAAATGTTTCATTGTCTTATTTCCAACCATTTGGAAAATAACTACATGAATCCTCTACATGAGTTTCAAACAGATCGCTGCAAAATCCAGACTACCTTTTATGGGACCCTTCTTCAAAGTCTCTTATGTGTTAAGAGAAATAGGGTAAAAAAGGAAAGAAACTAGGAAATTAGGTGCAGAACCAATTCAATGAGTCTTAGTAGACTATGTGAAAATGTATTCTATTATCTACAGCCTTCTGACAAAAAAACAAAGCCAATAACACACTACTCTGCATCTGCTGACTAAGGCAGGTGCCAATTTTGCTTCTGCATGAAGTTGGCTCTGATTAAAGAACATACAAATGAAAAAAAGTTTGCCAAATCACAAAAAAACACAGATGCAAAGCATACCTGAGCAAAAAGGTATGACATGACAAAGTCATCAAGAAGAGGGGCCTCTGCACCTCGAGATACTCCATACCGATATGTTCTATTACTTCCATTACAATACCAGTGAGGAAAGTAAAACCTAGGAAAAAGACAAGAGCAGTGAGTTCATTTTCAACTAATACAAAGATAATTAATATCTCAATTCTTTAAAGAATGAAGTCTTTTTTAAAAAAAGATTTTGCACCAGTATAAGTAGATACGAATAACTGTATATTATGAATAATAATGGTCATTTTAATCATAGTTTTTAAAGCTGTGCCTTTTAAGACAATATCTGAGAGAAAGAAGGGTGGATGAGAAAATGTCAATATAGTTAGCAAACCTGAAGAACATTTATGAACATGAGTATTACTAGGACTTCAATAAACTTAGAGTTGGAAAAGACTTTAGAGATTATCTAGTCCAGGGGTGGGGAACCTGTGGCCTTGAGGCCTCATGTGGCCCTCTGGGTCCTCAAGTACAGCCCTTTAACTGAATCCAAACTTTACAGAACAAATCCCCTTAAGGGACCTACAGAGCCACATGTGACTTCAAAGCTGCAGGTTCCCCATCCCTAGCTGGTCCAACCCCCTCAAGTGAGGAAACTGAAGGAGGCCCAAATAGGCCAAGCCCAAAGTCATATAGGAAGTAAAATGAAAAGGGGGGATTTGAATTCAGGCCCCACTACCTAAACTGTAAGTTTGGGACTCCAGTGATCTTTCTACTGAAAATTCTGTGAATTAGTCAAAAAAAGTTCTGGGATTTACAACATAGATAAAGACACAAATGGCTACCTTTCTGCCCTTTGCCAGACATGGTCTACTATTTCAGAATGTACAGTTTTCAAAGTAATGGCCAAAAGACTAAAGACTAAGATCTAACTTATGTGAATACAAATGTCAAGGGAGACTCTGGGACATTTCTAGCAAGCCCTGAAAATCTTTGAAATCTCTTCTCTCTGCTTCCTGCTACCTGGAATTCCACACAGAACTTAGTCTCTTTAGTTTAAAATTTCAATCACAGTTGATAAATGAGTATTTTTGAGATATGTAACACTTGAAAATATTAGCATTCCAAAGGAATGAAGGACTTGGGAGTAAACTGTAATAGAGGAAAGAAAGGAAGAAAGAGAAAGAAAACATAGGAGAGAAAGAAAAGAAAAAGGAAGGAAGGAAGAAAAGAAGAAAATACTGCCTTAGAGTACTGAGAACTTCCATCTCCTGTCTATGCATTCCCTTGTGTCTAGGAAGCAATGCTCCTTTATTTCCCTCTCTCAAAATCCTTATCCTTTTGGGCTTAGCTCAGGAGCCACCTCTTCTCTACGGCCTTCTCTGATTCTGGCTCTTAACTACCATCCTTGCTACTTAGTGCTCTCTCTGTGGCTCCAGGAGGCAGAACTACAAGCAATGAGAATAAGCAAATTTAAGTGTGATAGAAGGAGAAAACTCCCTAAGAATTAACCTAGCAAGAGCAGAGCAGATCTCTTTTACATATTTGTACGCTTAGTACCTTGCACAAAGCAGCCATTTAATTAATATTGTTTATTGAACTGAATTGAGAGAACAAAAAGGGAATGGAACCAAAACATCTTTTGTTTAAGGCTGGACCTATGAAATAGTTACCACCTATAAGACCTTAGGTGAGTAATAACCTCTCTGGGCTTTTTTTCCAATGGCAAAATGAGACATTTGGACTAGATTTGAAATCCCATTCCATCCCATTTAAATCTATGATCCTCTAATCCTAAATTGTTAAAAAAAAAAGTGATGCCACTATTATCATAATAAGTTGTCCTTTTACATGCTAAATTAATGTTTTAAAGATTTTTTAAATGATGAGCTGATTTACTCAAAGAACACAAAAACTACGATTTGCTAAAGAAGCTGCAGAATTCTAACCTTACACCATTAATAGAAAGCATAGAAAGCACACTTGCAAATGTGATTGTAGAAGCTTCTTCCAATAATTCTGTTGTTGTTCTGTTGTTTTCAGTCATGTCTGACTTTGTGACCCCATTTGGGGTTTTCTTGGCAAATATACTGGAGTGATTGCCATTTTCTTCTCCAGATCATTTTATAGATGAGGAAACTGAGGCAAACACGATTAAGTAACTTGTCCAGGGTCACACAACTGGTAAGTGTCTGAGGCCAGACTGGAAGCCAGGAATGAGTTTCCCTGACTCCAGGCCCAGCACTCTATCTATCTACTGTGCCACCCAGCTGCTCAACAGTAGAATGTTTACATTCCACAAAATAAAAATGCCAAAATGTAAACTTGTTCTCAGTCATTTTCATACTGAAATTTATTTTAGGAATCTAGCTTTGAAACTTTCTACCATCTTTACTAAAGACAAATAATATCAATCACATGAAGAGAAATACAAATTCCCTCAATAATGCTGATTTTACAAACAGCGCAAGTTATAGAAGTTCCAAGACACAAATCTAAGTTACCTTGTTACCTTATATGTGCAAGTATATGTGTGTGTGTGCTGAACACATATGGGTGCTTGTTGAATTAACTGTGTATACGTTTATATGCATGTACATATTTGTGTTTATAAACACACATATACTTCATTCATTCATCCAAGCACTGTGCTGGAGATACAAAGACAGGAACAAGATAGCCCTTGCTCTATCAAATACAAGCAAAGAGAAATATGCAAAACAGATACAAAACAATTTCCATGGGAAGGGCAGGAGCAGCTGGCAGGATAAAGAAGCTATGAACCTCTGAGATGAAGTGAGTGAATTTCAGGAATAGGGGGTGGGGAAGGGAGAGAAACAGCCTACGTGCAGGCACAGAGACTTTTTGACCTCTCATCTGACAGCTGACATGCCTGACCCCCTCATCCCTGCCAGACATTCTCTAGGTTATTATGTCTTCCAATAGAATATAAGCAGTATGAGAGCCCAAGTTGTTTAATTTTTGTCTTTGTATTCCCAGCATCTAGCTAGATTCCTGCTACATGGCAAGAGCTTATGGATGGATGGATTGCTTGATTACACGTCTGTCCCCCCATCCCCCATTAGAAAGTAAGCTAGATGAAGTGAGCAACTGCCTTTTTTAAAAATCTGAATCCCCAGCTGTTAGCACAGCTTCTGGTACAGAGTAGACATAAATAAGTGCTTGTTGAACTCAGCTTAGATGCCTAAAAGACATCTGCTTGGAGAGGGCCATTAGAGAGTTGTTGATATGGGTCTGTAAGATGAGGACAGAAACTATGGCTGAATATGTAGATCTCAGAGCTGTAGATACATGATATCAGATTTTGTTAAATATCTTGTAATGAATCCTACCTGAATTTAAAATAGGCAAAAAACTATCTTTTCCTCATGAATAACTGACAAAAAATTACTTGTTCTGAAAAGGGAGGGTCCATGTGGAATTTTATCTTATAATTCAAAGTGCCTGTTTTTATGGGAGATGTTTTCTATATTGTGAAATCTCAGCACTGTTAACTGCCCTCACCAGGTTATGTTTCCAAAATTATAGTTATAAATGTTTAACTCTCAGTTACCACCGAAATGCAATTAGACACAAAATTTGATTCCTAGGGAATTCTAATCAACCAACCTTTTACTGTTTTATACAATGGGGATTAGGTTCTGATTTGTTCTCTGTTGGTTTAGTACCTCAATTTTTGTAATTAATTTGAAAATTTGTCATCCCCCACCCCACTTCTCCTCACCATAACATAAAACATTTCACTAACTTATTTGGAAAAGTACCTTATTCGGTAGAGTACATTGAACCTGGTTGCCTCATCTACATGGAAGACATGGTTGGGAGGATACCAGATCCTCTCAGTTTCACTCATTAAAGCAAACATATTATGATAGACAGGTGTGATACCTAGGAAAACAGAAAAATTATTATAGGCATTGTTCAATATAAATATGAAATAAAAAGTATATGTATATATATATATATATTCCAATTAGCAGTGGTGAGATGTGTATACACCAAAAGTACTTAAAAGACCAAATATTCATCATTCAGTAAACTAGCATGACAGTCAGTGGCAGCTCAAATTGTCTCAAATATCATTTATTTTCTGCATTCTACTGTGTACAAAGGAAAACGCAGGAATGGGAAGCAAAGTTTAACCTATGGTTGCATTTAAAACTAGATAAAACAATGGTCCAGTGTCTGATTTTTCTTCTCTTCAGGTGATAATTGTTTTTGATATACAATGAAAAAACTCTAGCATGAAGAATATATTGCTCTGATAAGAAGAGAGATGAGAGGCAAGAAAACATACTTTTACAATTGATTAAAGCACCAGTAAATTGCAAAAACCATAATATGACAAAAACATGAATCATACGGTTTTATTTTATTACGATTAATCACAATCTGCTTAATATATTCATAAATTAAATAGTCATTTTAAATTCTGTTTAAACCTATAACTGATACAATAGATTCAAGGACAATTACTTCATTAAATATAAATATGAAATCGTAGAATTACAATCAAGGCAGATATCACTGTAGTATAGATTTAAGATATTACTGTAGTATAGATTTCTATACAATTTAAATATTGTATAGAAAAACATTTTTGCTTGTTATTTATGTACATTAAAGGTGCTCTGTATGTAGGTAGTCAAACTATTCTAAATATATATTGTCAGCATAGTGAGTTTTTCCAACGAGGTTCCAAAAAGAGTGGTAATATATCTTAAGATGAGAATATATAATTTATATAACAAAACAGAGCCTATGCTAAATACAAATACAAATGATGGGGGTTGAGTGGGGAGGGGAGGTACATATATCTCTTTAAATTAGTATGATAGATAACTTGACATAATACTACTAATAACCACCACCACCAAAAATTTGTTGATAGTTTTAAGAACTGCAAAACATTTTCCTCCCAGAAATCCTTTATGATAGGTAGTACAAGTTTGATTATCCTCATCTTCCAGAGGAGGAACCTGGTTTCTGAGAATTTAAATGATTTGCCCGTGGTCAGCGATCTAGTGTCTAAGGAAAGACAAGAAGGGGTCTCTGGGGTAGCAAAGATTATGACAGTGGACTACAAATCTGGCATGTTCTAAAAAGTCTTTGAATGAGGTTCAAACTGCGGAATATTTTTTAAGGACCAGACTAGGCTGTGCAAAGAAGTTTCTTACTAGAAGGCTGGACATGAGGTAATCAACTTTTTGGTCATACTAAATGGCCCTCAGTCCTGTGTGACTCTTCTACTTCTGGAAACGACTGTGGAATGGTATAAAATGGTGCAAAAGACTCTCAGAACCACAAATTTAACATCTACAAATCTTACATTTACAAATACTAACTTATTTGTTGGTGCTCGACATGACTTCTTTGCCTGATGAATAAGTTAGCACACTACTGATGGCAAGAAATCATATTCATGTTGATATTCTTGTTAAAAATAAAATCTATAACATATACAAGTTGCTGGTAAATGGAAAGATAGCTCCTTATACTGGGAGGAAAAAAAGGTGTTGGTTTCATCGTGCATCCAAAGTCAACAAGAAATATAACTTCATGAGACACATTCTCTCCTTGCAGCAATCCTGATGAGAATAAGACCAAAAAGATAACTGTGGCTCACCTGTAAATATCCATGCCTGGAACCACTCCAGACTTCTTTTCTTTCTCACCCTTGTTTCTTTTCTGCCCCCTCCCCCCTTTCCAGCTCTCCTATTATCTTGTTTTCTCCATTAGAATGTTGTTCTTCCTTCATTTTTGAAGATCAATGACATCATGAATGACTGATGTCTTAACTGGCATGTGAATGGGATTTAAGTGAAGCAGAGTGACACAGAGTGTCAGCCTCACTCTCTTTTCCAGAGTCATCAGTGTCCACTGGCAAGACAAAAGTCAGGACAACTGGTGACAGCCTAGGATGCAGTGGAAGACCATGGTATTTTTGATGTCTTACCAGCTCTAAGTACTCCACAGTTCTTGCTTCAGCCACCTTCAAGGCCATTAGAATAAATTGTTTTCATCTGCCCATTCCATTGGGCAGAATCTTCATATACTTGGGGTAGGCGTCCCCCTAACTCAACAACAAGTTTAAAGCTTGTCAACTACCTTCCATTAGAATATAAGCTCTTTGAAGGTAGGGATTATTTTGTTTTCTTCTATTTGAATCCCCAGAACTCAGCTGAGTCAAGGTCAGCAAGCTTTTATTAAGCTTTTACTATGTGTACTGTTTTTACCTTTTTGTGGGAATATAAAAACAAAAACAGTTCCTGCTCTCAAGGAATAAGGTGGTAGTGCCTAGCACATAGTAAATGATTGTTCTATCAACTATATAATTAAAAAGAAAAGCACATGATAGATAAGAGAGAACTGCAGTTTCATATACGTCCTTTTTCTGTTCTACTATGCGTATGAAAATGGCTGTTTTATTTTGTGTTGTTAAAATCAGAATAATTTTAAAAAAAGGAATACCTGCTATATTTGTCCAGAAAATGTTCCCCTGCATTTTCTACTTCTTAAAATTTAGTTTATTTGGTCAGTTTTCAAAACTAGAAATAATAGCTTTATTTCCAACTGAAAGGGCACTTGGGAAAATAGTATGCTTTGATGGGGGGTATTTACAGCTTCAAAAGTGTCTGCTAGGGTTTTTCCTAAAATGAAAGCTTGTAATGCATACAAGAGAGTCTTATGCTTACCTGAATTCATCCTCAAATTTTTTTTGTTTTAAATAACTGCAAATAATCTGGCAAATTCAGATTATCAACTGAAAAACTTTAATTTGTACTTCATTAGTTGAGAATTTAAGATAATTTGATAAGGGAATGCTTTTACTAAGCAAAATGATGATGCAATAAATTGTAAAATAAATTATTGTTAACTATACACACAGTGGCAATGTCATTATTATTCATCGAAGTGAGTTTAACTTGTTATTTGGTGGGCAGGGAGAAAAGTGTATAAAAATTGTCAAGGTAAAAGGGAACAAGGTTGTGAAGGATTTTAAGAGCTAAACAAAGGATTTTATATTTGATCCTGCAGATAATAGGCAACGAATGGACTTTATTGAGTAAGGGGAAGAGAGTGCTTTAGGAAGTTCATTTTGCCAGCTGAGCAGAGGATGGGTTACAATGGAGAAAGATTAGGCAGGGAGACAAACTAGAAGGCTAGTTCAATAGTCTAGAGAGAAAGTAATGAGAACTGGTACCACGGTGTCAGCAGTGTCAATGGAGAAGAGGGGATTATATACAAGAGATGTTGTGAGATAGAAATGATAAGACCTGATCACAGATTGGATATGTGGGGTGAGTAGAGGAGAGGAAATGAATATGACACTGAGGTTGTGAGCCTCGGTGACTAGTGATGCCTTCAACAGTAACAGGGAAGTTCAAAAGAAGAGGAATTCGGGGCAAAGATAATGAGTGCCAAAGTCTACGGCAGGGGACAAATGAATAGAGAAACTCTACAAAAAAAGATCTTGCAAATTAAATCAACTTTGATACTCAGTGACTTTAATACAAAAGTCGGCAAAGAGACTCAAGATCAAAAAATGGAAAAAGCCAAATGTTTACACTACACAGAAGTCTGCACTTAAACAGCACAAATATTTTCTATTTTGAATCAAATTTTTATTATTTTTGTTTACATCTCCTGTATCTCTCCCCTTACTTCTTCCCAGAATTCCATCACCCATATGACAAGGAATTTTTAAAAATTAAAGCTAAATAAGTCAAAGAGGGAAGAGAATAAAAAATCAGCAAAACTGATCAATACATAGAAAAGAAATCTGAAATACCTCTACAAAGGGATGAGGGGAGTTGTTTTCCATGAATAGTTTATTTTTAGAAGAGAGCTGATAAGTGCTAGACATGGGGAATACCAGTTGGGGGTGGGAGAAGAGGTTATCAGACACAGTTGACACAGTCGGTATATGGAATTCTGATGAAGAAACTCCATGGATGAATGTAAACTGATAGCAACTCCGTAATTTAGTCTTAGAGAGGTACCTATGGCCACAGAGAGGTTAAATGACTTTCTCAGGGTCACACAATCAATATACATAATAGGTGGCACTTGGTAGACTTAAAGGCCAATTCTCTACCACTGCCCTCAGCTTCCTCCAAACACCAAACTGTATCATAAGAAAATGAAAATGAATGTATCTTACACAAGAAAACAACAGTTCTAGGTATAGGAGTTACTTTTGAATAATCTGTACATAATAAGACCACTACTTTGTTAGAACAAAGAGCAAAATCAGCACTAAATTAGAAGATAAAAATGGGAGGATATGAAGTTATCAAAGCAGCTCTGTCTTGACCTATTTTTAAAAAGGCTTCAACAGGAACAGATAAATGGATAATGAATAAAGGAGTAGACATTTCCTGGGTCTATCACTATTTCTTACATTAGTTTGACATTTTGGCAACTGACCCAATGAGGAAGCCAAAAAAGTCTACAAACTCACCTCAGCCAACAAACTCTTGACCTTCTCATTAAACAGAGAAATAATAGTAGCTGGGAGCAATACAGATTTAGATTATAAACTCATTTGTAAAAGATATTAAGCAGTACAATGATGGAAGATTATGAGCAGCATCACTTCCAGAGAAAAGTGGTAGTAAGAAAAAGTAACTTTACAAAAAGTTTGGTATTAGATTCAAATAAGCCAGACTAACTTAATCCCATTTAAAGACGAAACTGGAATAGGAAAAATGCATGAAAATGGAAAATATGTTATTTCAATAACTAACTGTTGCATGTCAACAATAGTAGAACCACTACATATCAACTCCAATATCATAGTTGCCAATGTTTTGTATGAGGAAGTACTAAAGGAAACCAAAACAACTAAAATAGTTACACTGAGTACTCAGAGAAGGATCTATGCTAGAGGCAAAATGATTTTAAGGGCACTGATTTTAAGGACATATATGAAAGGAGGGAAGATACTAAATGACTGAAGAAATGACATGCTATTTATACTAAAAAAGATGACTGTGAGGATACTAATAAATTTAACCTATAAGCCTACTTTTCATGAGAAAATATCATCAAGCCCTGCAGAACTACAGAAATCTATAACACAGGAGTAAAAGCCTAAATAACAACATAGGAAAAATCAAGTGGCTGAAGAATGTCTATTGTTTGTCCAGAATGTGCTATGCATAGTTGGAAGGATCATCTATATTGGAGGTGGTTCACCCATAAGACTGTAAGCTCTGTGAGGACAGAGACCATCTTTTGCCATTTTTAGTGCTTAGCACACAACACGAGTTTAATAAATTTCACTGAATTGAAGTTGGTCCTCATATAAAAGTTGGCAACTCCCTGTCTCATAGTGTTGTCCCCTATCTTCATGGCTTTACTTGCATGCCTGGAATACTCTGAAATCCTACCCATTCTTCAAGGTCCAGATCAAATCACATATGTCACAAAATTTCCACTATTCCCCTTCCTCATACCCTAATCTGAGTTGAAAATTATCTTTCTCCCTTTTAGACTTTGTATAACTTAAGTCTATATTACATTATTACACAAGGTTACGAGGAACAAATGAGGTAACATGAAAAGTGCTTTGCAAATCTTAATGAACAAAACAAATGCCAACTATTAATCACCATTATTTTCTATTCAGTGTTGTAATTAGTATATTTATTATAAAGTTACCTAATAATATGTCTGTATTGTCTTCCCTCTATCCTGAACTAACAGCTCCATGAGAGCAAGGATATATCTTAATCCATTCCAGTGATCACTTACTTAATTTTGGCATACAGTCATTTAAAATAAAACTATTGAATGCTTGATAAATATCTCTACTTCTTATGATTATTAGCATAGCTGGCTTTAACAGTCCTTCTCTCACACCTCCAAATCTGGAGTAAGGAAGCTTATTCTTCTATAAAATGAAACTAAGGCCCCTAGAGATTAAGTGACTTATCTAATGTCACACAGTTAGTAAAGAGAACAGCAGGAATTTGAATTGAAGACCTCCAACTCCAAATCCTATACTCTATATTAACTCACTTAAAATGGCTATCAATTGCCTTTTTTAAACTTACCACAAGCTTTACAAGCAGCAATACAAATTTCCTCAGCAATATATTCCCCAACTGGAAACTGTAGATAATCTCCTTCAGTCTTTCCAAGAGAGTGGTAAAGATAGACCTGAAGAACTGGTTCTATCTGCTTCAAAGTATCATCATTCCCAGGAATATCTCCATTTTGGTGGGTAGAAGATGTGGCTGATCCCTCCATTTCTGTCATGGTGAGGCAAGCCATTCCAGTGCTGAATTTTCTTTAGTGCATTTGTCTACAAGAAAAATAAACAAAATCACAAATGAAACCAATATTTCTAATGCTGTCTTTGAACACAAACTCCTTGAAGACAGTGTAGTATCATAATCAAATCATCAGCTTTTAGTCAGCAAGGCAACAGGAGGAGTTCCTAAAGAACAACTAGGCTTTATCTTTAACCTGCCCTCAAGGGGCTTACCCACTAGCTGGAGAGATATAAACATGTTAAAATAGGGAAAAAAAAGTTTTGAATAATAAGTAAGACATCAGTGGAAGAAATGTCATAAAGACAGGTTGTGACTGTCAATTATACAGACAATAACTGCAAACAGAGGAGGAGGAGAACTTTAGGCTGGGGTGCTTTCTTTTGTGAGTAAACAGTTTCAAAGTGTGCAAGATATATGGAAATATTCATAAAAAGTTAATCTTTCTTCCTGACATAAAATGCATGAAATGGAAAAGAAGGATACCAAAAAAAAGAGAAGGAAAGTGAAGATGAATTAGGTGTTGCTAGAACAGAAAAAAAACTGAATTAGCAATAAACTATTGAACCATACTTGGAAGGTTATTTGCTAAGCAGAAAGAATATAATTGCATTTAAAAGTGATCATAAAAGAATAGCCAATTTGGTTTAAATAAAATTAAAAGGTTTTGCACAAATAAAATCAATGCAGCCAAGACAGGAAGAGAAGTTTTCAGTTAGATAAAAATCTTTACATCAAATATGATTAAAATTCAGTATCCAAAATATATAAGGAATTATTATAAATTTATAAGACCAGGAACCTTTCTGAACAGACCAAAAGGATATGATCAGAGAGTTTTCAGAAGAAATGCAAATGATCAAAAACCACATAAAGTGTTCCAAATCAAATACAAGAAATATAAATGAAAATAATTTGGAATTTTAATCTTATACCCATCAAATTAGTAAAAAAATAAAATTAATAGTCATAATCACTGATGGATTGGCTTGAGGAGAAAGATATACCAATGCGTTCTTGGTGTAATTATAAATTAGTTCAAACATTCTGGAAGAAAATGCGGAACTAAACTAGAAAAGTGACTAAACATTTCAGACCTTCTGGCCCAATATTTCCAAATATTTACCCTAAGGAAGTCAAAGACAGAGGGAAAGTTCCCATGTAAACAGAAATATTTTTATTAGCATTTTCTGTGGTAGCAAGAAACTAGAAACAAAACAAGTACTTGTTTATCTCAATAAATGAGTATATAAGTGTAACCAAATGTTACTATGTCATAAGAAATTATACATATGAAGATTAAAGAAACTAGGGAAGACAAATATAAATTGATTCAGAGTAAAGTAGGCAAAAGCAAGAGAACAATTTCTACAATAAACACAAAAATGTTGCAAATGAAAATGACACTAAAAGACACCAGAATTCTGATCAATATATTGATCAATCTTGACTTGAGAGGCCAAATGAAGAAACATACCTTCCTCCCCCTGGTAAAACTGTTATTCATTATACATCTGAGACTATAGTCAAATGAGGTAAGTCCAATAGCACCTCTTCAACAGCATGGTCAAGAGATTTGTTTTGTTTCTTTGTTAAAAGAAGGTTTATGGGTGGGATGGAGGTTGGGAAATAACAGTGATAACTTTTTAAAGTACCAGTAAAATATTAGATAAAACAAAAAGACTTTGCACTTGAGTCAGATGACCTATATCCAAATCCGAACTATTCCCCTCAACATAGCCAGGTGACCGTAAGTTAATTAACTTCTTATAGCTTCAATTTGCTGATTTGTATGAGGGGATTGGACTAGATGGTCTCCAAGGTCTCTTGTGGCTCTTACATTTTGTGACTTTTTAATTGTTTTCTATAGTTATTCATTAGAGAAAAAATCAATTCCTAATGAAAATATGTAATTTATAGACAATACCACCCACATTTGCTGATGACACACATGATGATTTACTTCAAAAATGTTAGAGAATCAGCAAAGAAATTGAGACAATTTCAGTAAAGTAGCAAAAGTAAAAATAAAGCCACAAAAAATCAAATGTATTTCTATAAAGTAACTTAAAAATCTAGGAGGAAATAAGATAAAGGCAAGCTTCATTCAAAATAACCAAGAAATGCATGAAATCTTGGACTCAATCTTCCAAGACACACCAAGGACCTGCAAAGGTACAGTTACAAAATGTTTTTTAAAGAAATAAAGAATGACTCAAATAGCTGCAGGAATAGTCAGGGCTCAAGGTTGGGCTGTGTCAATATAATAAAAATGAAAATACTACCTAAATTAATTTATAGATTTAAGACTATGTCAATGCAACTACTAAGTGGTATTTTGTAGTGTTAGACAATACATGTATTTGGAGGAATAAAAGATATAGAATATTAAATGAAATAATAAAACAAAATAGGAATGCCAGGGGAATAGCACTTCCAGATTTCAAATTATACTGTTATGGCAGAAATAATCAAAACTATTTGGTACCAGTTTAAAAAATAGAAAAGAAGTACAATGGAAACATACTAGATAAAGAAGAATCAGAAATAACTGAACTCAATACCCTAGCATTCAATAAACTAAAGAACATATATTACTTAGGGAAGAACTTCTTTTCTGACAAAATTTGTTGAGAAAACTAGAAAGTGGTTTGACAGAAATTAGGTTAATAGCAGAAGTTCTTGACCCTAATCCATGAATTAGAAAAATGACAACTATATTTCAATATAATTCATTTCCTTTGTAAAAATATTTAGCATTTTATTTTATGCATTTAAAAGTACTCTTCTGAGGAGTCCATAGGCTTCACCAGACTGCCAAAGGAGTCCATGACACAAAAAAGGTTGAAATCCCCTGCTTTAGATAAACCTATTACATCATATACCACAGTAAGTTTAAATTATACATGTGACTTGAATTAAGTCACACTATAAAAAATTAGAAAACAAACATTCTGCATACTTTTAAAAGCTATAAATGACTAAGGGAGTGAATTGTTAACCAAGCAAGGAATTGGGGCAATCACAAAAAAAAGATAATTTTATTAACTGTAACTGAAAAACTTCTGTAAGAAAAAAATTTATGTAACTAGGAAAGGAAGGAAAGTGGTTGAGTTGAAAAAAAAATTGTGTCAAATTTCTTTTTAAGGGTCTGATATCCAAAATACATAGAGAACTAACACAAATATAACACCAAAAGTAATTCCTTTATAAACAAAAAGTCAAAGTTTTAAGTTTGCAATTTCTAAAAATTGGAAACCATCAATGACTACAGAAATACTGCTTCAAATTCCTAAAAATAAGAAAAATGTGAATTAAGAGTTTTACCTCAGACCTAGCAAAAGAGCAAAGATGAGAAAATAGCGGAATACAGCTAAGTTGTTCAAGTAATTAATCCTTTGGAGTGGTTGAATATTTGCATTTGCCTTGTTCAAACTTACAATTAAGTAAAATATGGTAATTGGTTCTACACCCAATGGAAATATGTATACAAATTTGAATAATGCTATGACCACTTCACGAGTTCCATAATCTGTGAAATGGTCCAAGCATTTTGGAATGTTATTTGGAATTATGTGAAAAAATAGATCAAAATGTGCATGACTTCTGACATATAGATATCAATGCTAGGCATAGAACCCAAAGGCGTCAGTGATAGAAAAATAGATCCCATATAAAATCAAGCTATTTATAATTATACTTTTTTTTAGTAGCAAAGAACTAGAAACAAAAGTAAGGTCCATTGATTCAAGATTGCATAAAAAAATTGTTATGGTGTATATACAATTGACAATTGTAGTATATAAACAATAACTACTCTGTAAAAAAAAAAAGGATCACTATGAAGAAAAACACTTTTATGAACTGAAGCAGAGTAAAGTAAGCAAATCTAGGAAAACAATACATATAACGACCACAATAATATAAATAGAAACAGCAATAACAAAAAAATCAAAATTGAATGCTATGAGATTATAATGACCAAGCTTGGCTCCACAGAAGAGATAATGAGGTCCTTCCGTTTCCCTTCTTTGCCAGGGTCAAGGACTTTAGATATGGAACAACACTATATAAAACATCAGACTTTACTGATGTGTTTTGTTGAACTATTTTTTTTCTTCTCTTTTTTAAAATCCTTTATTATAAAAGATGGCTCTATGAAAGGCAGAAGAGAGAGGGAAATATTGGGAAATGTAGGTGATATAAAAACAAAAGATCAATATTTTTTTAATTTTAAAAAAGAAAATGAAGCTCATTTTCTCCAAGCATAACAATAGCTCATCAGAAATCATAGCAAAACACAGTCCTTCCTCTTTTTCTGAAGTTGAGAAGCACAATAATTTAGAGGAAATAACAGTTTTTCTTTAAACTTTCCATCAATTCCATCACACAAAAGATCAGACTTTATAATAAAATGACCTTTTGTCTCATAAACAAAAGATTCAGAAGAAAACAACTGGGTAAAAACAATCAGGTAATTATTATGACTTCTCATTTTCCTATCCTTTAAAAGACTTGTCAACAAGCCAATACTATGCATATCATTTGCCGGGAAATCACAAACCACATTTTAACTATCCAGATTACCAGAAGTGGTAGTAAATCCACAACAAGTACTCCTGGTTTAACACAGCAAACCTATTTTTCTCTAAAGGACAACAGCAAAAACTTTTGACCTAAGCTATGTTGTCACCATGTAACATTTACTGGAGAAGTACAGAATGTTTTTTACAGAACATCTCAGAAGATTATAACCCCCTTATTCCTCAAAAATTCATCGAGTATTTTTTGGGATCCCATTGTATACATAGAACTGTGCTGGGTCTTTTTCTTTTTTCTTTTTTTGAGGGAAGAAGGCAGGGCAATTGGGGTTAAGTGACTTGCCCAAGGTCACACAGCTAGTAAGTGTGTCAAGTGTCTGAGGCCACATTTGAACTCAGGTCCTTCTGACTCCAGGGCTGGGGCTCTACTCACTGTGCCACCTAGCCACCTACCCCCTCCCCCAAACTGTGTCTTAGGAGGTATTTTACTGTTGAGTCTTAAGTCGCTCTTGGAACTGCAAAGTTATACCATTGGATATATCAGAGATACAGACAGCTAATCTGCTTACTACAGACTTAAGGAAATGGAGCCTAAACCAAAAAGTTAGGAAAATTTGTAATCATATTTCAAAATTCTATTCCTATTTGGGGAGGGGTGTGGGGTGAAAATAGCTAGGTGGCACAATGGATAGAGCAGGCTCATCTTCCTAAGTTCAAATCTGGCCTCAGATACTTACTAACTTGACCCTGGGCAAGTCACTTAACCCTATTTCCTTCTCTGTAAAATGAGTTAGAGAGCAAAATGGCAAACTATCCCAGTAACTCTGCCAAGAAAACTCTAAATGGGGTCATGAAGAGTTGGACATGACTCAAACAATAAAAATTCCTATTATTTAAAAAAACCAATTAGTCTGCTGTAACAAAACACAATCTGTGGAGATAAATGCTAAAAATGTCTACTGAAGTTACCTTTCAGGTGTTACTTGCCAAGAGGGTATCTATGAACAATAACTAGAAAAATCAGAATTTAAGTCAATTCAACAAACACTTAAACACCTAATAAACAATATGCTGCAAGTCACAGAGGGATACAAAAATAAGTAAGCCACTATCTCTATTCAAATTGCCTGGGGAGTGGGGAGAAGGGGAGGAAGAGAGCAAGGAAGGAGAGGCATAAGAAATATATCTAAGGAAACAGTGAATATAAAATCCAGTATAGTTCTACCATCATAATAGGTTTTCATAGCATTCAATACTTGAAAAAGTAGAAAGGTAGTAAAAGAACTCTCAAGTGTCGGTAATTCAGATTGTTGGGTCAAACTGTATTTCACTGTAAAGGTACAAAGTCCAAAAGTAGTGAAATTTATTATTTTTATTGTACTATATTTAGCCTTCTTTGGGGCATACAAACCACTCCAATCTTCAATATTCAGCTATAAATGCAATGATAGTTTATATGGACACAGATATTTACAGTATATTGGTGAAAGATATAGGCACACCAACAGGATCAAAGATCTTTTGAAGTACAGTACCAGATTCTTCTAAACAGAGGCTAAACTTTCCTCCCAAATCTGGCTTATGTGATACCTGAGTGTTGCTTATACTTAGTGTTAATGTTCAGTGTACACTTATATAGTTTTTTCCCCTTTTACAGATCTCATTTTAGAAATGCAGCATATATCGGAGGGTGGCTCTTGTTGAAACGAAAATGGAATAACTGCATTCAAACATTATTTACACTTTTATATATCTGCAAGTTCCAAAGATATAAAAATTATACAATTATATTTTTATACTTAAAATTAACTTCAAAAAGGTTTATGATTATCTATGAACAATTTCTGCTTTTCCCTTTATTGTATAAGATTAAAACTAACTTTTTGAAATTATGCCATTCAAAATTTCAATCCTTGATATAACCTTATATATTTATTTCCTAGACAATATGGAATATGTTTTCATTTGGCAAAGAAGGTAATTTGAAAATACTCTGGAACAATAGATTTTTAAAAAATTGTCATTAAAAACTCTTATTAAAACAGCTGCATAAAATTTATATGGGAAAGATGAAAAAGAATCCATTGACTTTTTCTAATGTGTAAAGGAAATTAACAGCGTGTCCTAAAAGCACTAAAAAGACTATTCTGGTAACCAAAAGAAAAACAAAAAGGTTTTAAATATGGGTGTTTTAAACAACAGATAACTTATTACTGTCTTAGCTATCTTATGACCTTGCAACACCTTTTGAAAAGTCATATTAAAACCAGAAATCTTTTTTAATACAATCTGCTTAACTCTGTGAATGTCAGAATAATAAGCTTACATTATGCAACTACCTACAGTCATTGGGGTGTAGGTTTATTTTGCTTTCTTGTCTCTACAATGGCCAATGAGCACTGCTCTGGTTCCCTATCTGAAGAACCAAGATGCAAACTGAGACCACAATATGTGAAACAAAGATCGTTTTATCTCTATGAACACAACTCTTTAAGAAAAACAGAATCCTACAGAAACATATCTGAGCTACACAAAAGTAAACTAAGGTCTGAAAGAAAACTCTTCTCTTCACACCTTACTTTATAAAAAGTAAAAAAAAAAGTAAATTTGATGGTTTCATTATTTCTAGAGACATATGAAGTAGCTAAATGAATTTAAAATCCATGTCACCGAAAAAATTTCCAAGAAAGAATCAAGCCGCTATAAAAACAAAAACAATTGTAAATAATTTTGTTGGACAAAAAGATATTCTTATAAGTTACTATTCTTAAATGGTTCTAAGCTTTTGATTCAAATATTATAAGAGCTATAACTCAAAGTAACAAATAAATATAATTGTCATCAAATACGTATATTCTACATGTTATACATAAATTATTTCTAAAACCATAGCAGTATAATTTTTCTAAAAATTTACTGAGACAAATTAATTTAGCTGTAAATGAAAAATTATAAAGAATGATAAATGGTCTTAATGCCTTATTTTTAAAATCTAAGTCATAAAGTGAAATGCACATCAGTCATCCTCTCTATTTACTGACAGACTGATTATTTTAATTTTTAAAATGTGCAATTTTCAAGCTACAAATATAGTGCAGTAATTTTTTGTTGGAGGACAGATTGGAGTAAAGGATTATATTTGGAAAATGCCAATCACAGGTCAGCTGCCACCTACACTTTAGCTATTTATATTTTTAAATAGTTCTATTAAATTGCAATAACATGTTCTCATGTTTATATAATGCTTTAAGTATGGCAAAGAACTTTCCTCAATGATTTAGAATTACGCCCTTTGACTGCTAGATGCTATTGCTAGGTATATACTGCTAGGAGGGCAAAGACAGAAAGAAAAGTCCCAAATACAACAAAATCCTTACTATGAAATCAGTTTGTTTTTACAAAAAAAAAAGGACTGACTTGGAAATGGCTAAAGAGAATGATGGGAAAATTTACAGGAACAAAGTAAAATAAGTAGAATCAGGCACAACAGATGCACAATAACAACAATGCAAATGTAATGAATAACAAAAATCAAAAATGAATACCATGGTGATTATAATGACCAAGTCTGACACTAAAGAAAAGACATAGAATGAATTTCCCAATACAAAGGTAGGACACTGCAAGTATGAAACACTACATATAATGTTGGACTTTAGTAATGGGCTGATTAGTTTTTCTGAGCTATTTCTCCCTCTTTATTCTTTGTTTTAAGAGATGGTTCTTGGAGGATAAAGTTTAATTTTTGGAGGATATTTGTTAGGAGGATAAAGTTTAATATAAAAAATGCATTAATAACTTTTAATTATATATACATATACATATATATATAATAGCTTTCCTAACAAACAACTCTATGAGGTAGGCAGTATAACTGAAGCTTAAGGAACTCTAACCACAATGTTGTAACAATAATAATAATAGTAATAACAACAGTTTCAAAGTCCAACCTGTCATTCATGTTGTGTGGGATAGGAAGAGGGGAAGGGAGGGGGACATAACAAAAGAGGTGACAAAGAAGGACTGACAAATTAAGAGAATATGAAACAGGGTGACTCTATATATCCTGAGATCATTATAATAGCTATGAAGGCCTAGAAAGAACAAGGAAGTGCCAGCCAACTGGACTCTGTTGATATCATTGATTGGGTTAGCAGACCAGTGTTATGTAACTGCTATAAAAAAGGCAGGATTACATAGGGTTACAGATTGGCCCAAGTCAGAAGCATCCTGCAATCAACCTGAATTGGACGGCAGTGGACTGGCATTCCTCCATAGTCTGATACCACAAAAAAGCAAATTTAATGATTTCATTAATACTAGAGAAATATGAAGTAGCTAAATACATATAAAATCCAAGTCACTGAAAAATTTCCAAGAAACAATCAAGCCCCTATAAAAATGAAAACAATTGGCCTCAGACATTAGCTGTGTGACCCTTGCCAAGTCACTTAACCTGTTTGCCCCAGTTTCCTCATCTGTAAAATGGGGATAATTGGATTGTTGTGAGGATCAAATGAGATAATAACTGTAAAGTTCCTGGCATTGTGCCTGGCACATAGCAAGCAGTACATGACTGGTTGCTATTATTAGCAATTAGCTAATGAATATCAATGAAATTATTGAAAAATATTACCAAAGAGGCTAAAGCAATATATTTAAAAGATTACACACTATGATTATTTTAGATTTTATATTACATATACACATACATACATGTCAGAAATGCAGAATTGATTTAATGTTAAGAAAATCAGATAAGCTTAGTCAAAGATGAAAAAGAACCTATCATTTTGCAGATGATTATGATGGTATATTTAAGAAACCTTAGAGATTTAATAAAAATCAACTAAAACAATAATATCAACGAAGTTGCAGGATTAAAAAGAAACACAAATTACCAACTTTTCTATATATTGCTAATCAAACCCATTAGAAAGAGAAATAAAAATTAATTCTATTCAAAAGAACTACAGAATGTAGAAAACATTTCAGAGTCTACCAACCAAATATATAGGAACTATGTTGATATAGTAAACTCTAACAAGAAACAGGATTACATAAAGAGAGACACGAAAAGCTTCCAATAAAATACCTGTTTCTGTTAGGAACACTAAAAAGTACAGCAATAAAATGGACTGTTCCTTAATATAGTAAATAGTAATCCTTCTGAACCTAAGAGCCAGCACTATATGTAACAGAGAAATGCTATGGCCTTTCTAATACAATCATATATATAAGAATATTTATGATAATACTGCAATTTAGCAAATACTTTTCTTCGTGCTAAAACTACTTGTCAGATTCCTACATATGCCCTGAACAAAGGCTTCACATGCAGAACACCCACAGTTAATATTTACAGGTAATTTAAAAACAGTGATTCTTAGTAACAACTACACTCTTCACACCCATTCTACCACAGCCACTGTGGAGTCAGGATAGAAGAAAACACAGGGAAATTTTTAATTTTTTTCCTTTGTTTCTTTTTCTTTGCATCATGGATTGCTATGGACAAATAATTTGTCACCTAATAGTCAAACCACTGGGGACGGAGGAAGACATGATCAAAAAAAAGAAAGTGTACTGGTCAGTAGCAAGAACCAGGGATAACAGAGAGCTTGAATAGCTACAAAATGTGAAAAAAAAAGAGCTACAAGGTCTCCTAAATGCTGGACATATGCTCTGTGGTACTACTCAATTATTTCACCGTCATAAATGATTATACAACCATCTAAATATAGTTTTCCTATCATTAATAATCATAATGACATAACTGATAGTGTAGCTAAGATCTGGACGTAGTGATAGAATTGCATGACCCCAGAACCTACCCAAATCTGGATAACTTTCAGGTGGGGCAACTCCTCTACTTTTGTTTTCTCAGAGTATAATAGGAATGGGAAAGTAGGAGGGGTGTGAAAAGGGGTGTCACAGGAATCCCTATGAATTACTGAAGCCCCCCCCCAAATCTTAAGAACAATTATTACAAACATGTTGTAACTTTCTCCCTTTTTTGATATACAAATGGCTTGACCATTCTACCTGTTCATCTATACAACGTTACTTCTCAATACTCTCTATATGAAATCTTTCATTCTAATCTGCCAGTGTCTACACTGTTCTCAATGCATTCTCATTAACACCTCTCTACTTGTCTATTTGCTACTTTATACCTCCCCTTTCACACTCTAGCCTTCAAAGTCGAGGTAAACGTTACTTTTCTATAAAACTTCTTCCCCCTTCCCCTACCCCAGTTAACACATTTCTCCCTTCTCTGACTTCCTACACCACCTAAAGTATCACTTAGTTATGTATGATCTATTGTTGTTGAGTTCTTTCAGTCATGTCCGACTCTTCATTGCGAGCCCATGGGTTTTCTTGAGAAAGATACTAGACTAGTTTGTCATTTCCTTCTATAGCTCATTTTACAAATGAAGTACTGAGGCATACAGGGTTAAGTGACTTGCCCAGGATCACACTACTTGTAAGCATCTGAGGCTGCATTTGAACTCAGATCCTTCTGACTTCAGGTCCAGTGCTCTATTCACTGCACCACTTCACTGTCCTATGTATTATCTATACTGGGTACTTTTTCCATAAGCTCTTTTTTTTCTTCTTTAATATTTTATTTTTTCCCAATTACATGTAAAAATAATTTTAACATTCTTTTTTTTTCCAAAATTTGAGTTGCAAATTCTCTCCCTGCCCCCTTCGTTGAGGAAACAATCAATTGGACATAGGTTATACAGGTATAGTCATGCAAAGCACATTTCCATGTAAGTGATTCTGTAAAAGAAAACACAGACAAAAAATGAAAAACAAGAAGGATAAAGTAAAAAAAAAAAGTATCTTTGGCCTGCTTTCAGGTTCGCCCAGTTCCTTCTCTGGAGAGGGATAGCACCTTTCATTGTAAGTCTAACAGAAAGGTCTTGAATCATTTTACTGCTGAGAATAGCTAAGCAATTCATAGCAAAACATCATACAATATCGGGGTTACTGTGTACAATGTTCTCCTGGTTCTGCTCACTTCACTTTGCATCAGTTCATGCAAGTCCACGTCTTTCTTAGAGCATCCTGCTCATCATTTCTTAAAGCATAATAGTATTCCATCACAATCATACAAAAACTTGTTCAGCCATTCCCCAACTGATGGACATCCCTTCAATTTCCATTTTTTTTGCTACCACTAAAAGAGCTGCTAAAAATGTTTTTTTTTTTTTACATATAAGTCCTTTTTCTTTTTTTTCTATCTCTTTGGGTTACAGACCTAGAAGTGATATTGCTTGGTCAAAGGATATGCATGGTTTTATAGCCCTTTGGCCATAGTTCCAAATTGCACTCCAGAAAGGTTGAATCAGTATACAACTTCACCATCAGTAGTATATCGGTGTTTTAATTTTCCCATATCCCCTCCAACATTTGTCATTTTCCTTTTCTGTCATATCTCCCAATTTGACAGGTGTGAGGTAGTAGTTCAGAGTTGCTTTAATTTGCATTTCTCTAATCTACAGTGATTTAGAGCATTTTAAAATATGACTATAGATAGCTTTGATTACTTTGAAAATTGCCTGTTCATTTCTATCTTTGATCATTTATCAACTGAGGAATGGCTCTTATTTCTATAAATTTAACTCATTTTTCTATGTATTTGAAAATTGAAGTCTTTATCAGAGAAACTCACTGTAAAAACTTTTTTCACAGTAATGATAACCAACTATGTATTTCCCTCCATCCTATTTTCCCTGTTTATCCTACTCTCTATCCCTCTCCTTTTACCCTGTCCATTCTCAAAAGTGTTTTGCTTCTGACTTTTACTTCCCCCAAACTGCCCTCCCTTCTACCAGCTCTGCACCCCCCCCCCCTTCTTTTATCCCCTTTCCCTCCTACTTTCCTGTATGGTGAGACAGATTTCTACACCCAACTGAGGGTGTATATTATTCCCTCTTTGAGCCAAACCTGATTAAAGTAAGGTTCACACACTCCCCTTCCCCCTTACCCTATTCCTCTCTCCCCCATTTAGCCCTCCACTATAAAATCTTTTCCAGGACTCTTTAATGTTAGATAATTTATCCCATTCTACCTTTCCCATTCCCATTCTCTCAGTGCATTATTCTTTCTTATCGCTTAATTTTATTTTTTTTTACATAATCATACCATCACATTCAATTCACACCTCTGCTCTCTATGTATGCTTCTTCTAACTGCCCTAGTAATAACAAAGTTCTTAAGAGTTATAAATATCATTTTCCCAGTAGGAATATAAACAGTTTAACCTTATTAAATCTCTTATTTCTCTTTTCTGTTTACTTTTTTATGCTTCTTTTGTATCTTGTATTTGAAAGACAAATTTTCTATTCAGCTCTGCTCTTTTCTTTAATGATTAGTTATTTAGTATTTTTAGTTTTCAGCATTGATTTTCAAAAGAGTTTGAATTACAAATTTTCTCCCCATTTCTACCCTTCCTCCCTCTCCAAGATGGCATATATTCTGATTGCCCCATTCCCCAGCCAGCTCTCCCTTCTGTCACCCCATTCCCCCCCCCATCCCCTTTTCCCTTTCTTTCTTGTAGGGCAAGACAGATTTCTATGCCCTATTGCCTGTATATCTTATTTCCTAGTTGCATGCAAAAACTTTTTTTTGAATATCCGCTTTTAAAACTTTGAGTTCCAAATTCTCTCCCCTCTTCCCTCTCCACCCACCCTCCCTAAGAAGGCAAGCAATTCAACATAGGCCACATGTGTATCATTATGCAAAACCCTTTCACAATACTCATATTGTGAAAGACTAACTATATTTTGCTCCTTCCTATCCTATCCCCCTTTATTCAATTTTTTCCTTGACCCTGTCGCTTTTCAAAAGTGTTTGCTTTTGATTACCTCCTCCCCCATCTGCCCTCCCTTCTATCGTCATCCCTTTTTTATCTTCTTCCTCCTTCTTTCCTGTGCAGTAAGATTCCCAATTGAGTGTGTATGTTATTCTCTCCTCAGGTCCAATCTGATGAGAGCAAGATTCACTCATTCCCCCTCACCTGCCCCCTCTTCCCTTCCAACGAACTTTTTCTCGCCACTTGTATGTGAGGTAATTTACCCCATTCTATCTTTCCCTTTCTCCCTCTCTCAATATATTCCTCTCTCATCCCTTAATTTGATTTTCTTTTAGATATCATCCCTTCATATTCAACTCACCCTGTGGTTTCAGTCTGTGTGTGTGTGTGTGTGTGTGTGTGTGTGTGTGTGTGTATTCCCTTCAGCTACCCTAATACTGAGGTCTCATGAATTATGCACATCATCTTTCCATGTAGGAATGTAAACAAAACAATTCAACTTTAGTAAGTCTCTTATGATTTCTCTTTCTTGCTTACCTTTTCATGCTTCTCTTGATTCTTGTGTGTGAAAGTCAAATTTTCTATTCAGCTCTGGTCTTTTCACTGAGAAAGCTTGAAAGTCCTCTATTTTATTGAAAGTCCATATTTTGCCTTGGAGCATCATACTCAGTTTTGCTGGGTAGGCGATTCTTGGTTTTAATCCTAGCTCCATTGACCTCCAGAATATCATATTCCAAGCCCTTTGATCCCTTAATATAGAAGCTGCTAGATCTGGTATTATCCTGATTGTGTTTCCACAATACGTGAATTGTTTCTTTCTGACTGCTTGCAGTATTTTTCCCTTGATCTGGGAGCTCTGGAATTTGGTGACAATATTCTTAGGAGTTTTCTTTTTGGGATCTTTTTCAGGAGGCAATCAGTGGATTCTTTCAATTTCTATTTTACCCTCTGGTTCTAGAATATTAGGGCAGTTCTCCTTGATAATTTCTTGAAAGATGATATCTAAGCTCTTTTTTGGATCATGGCTTTCAGGTAGTCCAATAATTTTTAAATTATCTCTCTGCATCTATTTTCCAGGTCAGTGGTTTTTCCAGTGAGATATTTCACATTGTCTTCCATTTTTTCATTCCTTTGGTTCTGTTTTATAATATCTTGATTTCTTATAAAGTCACTGGCTTCCACTTGCTCCAATCTAATTTTTAAGGTAGTATTTTCTTCAGTGGTTTTTGGATCTCCTTTCCATTTGACTAATTCTGCCTTTCAAGGCATTCTTCTCCTCATTGGCTTTTTGGAGCTCTTTTGCCATCTGAGTTAGTCTATTTTTTAAGGTGTTATTTTCTTCAGTATTTTTTTGGGTCTCCTTTAGCAAATCATTGACTTGTTTTTCATGGTTTTCTCTCATCACTCTCATTCTCTTCCCAATTTTTCCTCTACTTCTCTAACTTGCTTTTCCAAATCCTTTTTGAGCTCTTCCATGGCCTAAACCAGTTCATGTTTTTCTTGGAGGGTTTTGATGTAGGCTCTTTGACTTTACTGACTTCTTCTGGTTGCATGTTTTGGTCTTCTTTGTCATCAAAGAAAGATTCCAAAGTCTAAGTCTGAATCTGAGTCCGTTTTCGCTGCCTGGACATGTTCCCAGTCATCTACTTGATCCTTGAGTTTTTCGTTGGGGTATGACTGCTTATAGAGTAAAGCTTGTCCCAAGCTTGAGGGGCTGTGCTGTTGTTTTCAGAGCTATTTCTATACAGCCAGCTCTGCCACACCAGCGCTTCTCCTCCTCCAAGAACCACCAACCCAGACAGTGACTCAGATCTAAGCAGGCTCTGCACTCCCACTCTGATCTGCTACTTAATTCCTCCCACCAGGTGGGCCTGGGGCAGAAGGCAACTGCAGCTGTTGTTCTGTCAGAGCTGCACCACCTCTGCTACCCCCGGGGCAGTGGCCAAAACGCAAACTCCTTTCACTCTGTCCCCACAGTTTTTCCCACTAACCTTCTCTGTTGTCTTTGGTGTTTGTGGGCTGAGAAGCCTGGTAACTGCCACACCTCACTGACTCAGGGCGCTAGGGCCTGTTCTGCCCGGCTCCCAGTCTGGTTAGTCCGGGCATGGCTCATGCTGGGCTCTGTTCCACTTTGCTCCCAGCTCCATGCAATAGACCTTACCCAGTGACCATCCAGGCTGTCCTGGGCTGGAGCCCTGCTTCCCTCTGCTATTTCGTGGGTTCTGCAGTTCTAGAATTTGTTCAGAGCCATTTTTATAGGTGTTTGGAGGGTCCCGGAGGCGAGCTTTAGGCAAATCCCTGCTTTCCAGGGGCCATCTTGGCTCCACCCCCCCACCCCCAGCTCTAGTCTTTTCATCAGAAATGCTTGAAAAATCCTCTATTTCACTGAATGTCCATTTTTTCTCTGAAGGATTATACTCAGTTTTGCTGGATAGGTGATTCTTGGTTGTAATCCTAGCTCTTTTGCCCTCTGGAATGTCAAATTCCAAGCCCTCCAATCTTTTAACATAGAAGCAGTTAAATCTTGAGCTATCCTGACTGTGAATCCACAATATTTGAATTATTTCTTTTTGGCTGCGTGTAATATTTCCTCCTTGACCTGGGAGGTCTGGAATTTGGCTATAATATTCCTGGGAGTTTTCATTTTGGGATGTCTTTGAGGAGGTGATTACTGAATTTTTTTCAATTTGTAGTCTACCCTCTGGTTCTAGAATATCACTGCAGTTTTCCTTGATAATTTTCTTGAAATATGATGTCCAGGCTTTTCTTTTTTATTATGACTTTTCAGGTAGTCCAATAATTCTCAAATTATTTCTCTTGGATCTATTTTCCAGGTCAGTTGTTTTTCCAATGAGATATTTCACACTGTCTTCTATTTTTTTTTCACACCTTTTGATTTTGTTTGTTTCTTGATGTCTCATAAAGTCATTGGCTTCCACTTGCCTAATTCTAACTTTAAAGGAATTATTTTCTCCAGTGTGCTTTTGTACCTCTTTTTCCATTTGGCCAATTCTACTTTTTAAGGAGTTCTCTTTGGTGAACTTTTGTATATCTTTTTGCAGTTGTCCAATTCTGCTTTTTAAGGCATTCTTCTCTTCAACAGATTTTTGTGGCTCTTTACCATTTAGCTAATTCTGTTTTTTAAGGTGCTATTTTCTTCAGTATTTTTTGTGCCGCCTTTGCCAAGCTGTTGACTTTTTCATGTTTTTCTTGTATCATTCTCATTTCTCTTCCCTATTTTTCCTCTACCTCTCTTACTTGATTTTTAAAATCCTTTTTGAGCTCTTCCATGGCCTGGGACCAATTCATATTTTTCTTTGAGGCTCTGAATGTAGGAGTTTTGATTTTGCTGTCTTCTTCTGAGTGTGTGTTTTGATCTTCCTTTTCACCATAGTAACTTTCTATGGTCAGAATTTTTTTCTATTATTTTCTCATTTTATAGCCTATTTCTTGACTTTTACCCTCTATGCTAAAGTGGGGCTCTGCTTCCTGAGTGGAGTGGGCACTGTCCCAAGCTTCAGGTTTTTTGTGCAGCTGTTTTCAGAAGTAATTCTGGGGACCTGTAAGTTTTTGGTTCTCCCAAGGTGGTATGATCTAGGGAGAAGTGTATTTTACTACTCTCTGGTACTGTGCACTGGTTTGTGAGCAACCACAAGCATTCTATTCAACCCTGGAACTGTGACAGGGTCCCTGCTCCTCTGTAGCCACAAGCTCTGATGTGCTAGAGCTCCTCTTTGCACTGAGACTAAGACCCAGGTCTCAGGACTCACACTCAGTTCCAAGTATAGGCAATGCAACCGTCTTGCCTCTGATGCCAGCAAAGGACCCCGTAGATCTCCTTCTGACCCGCTGTCTGATCCCTTTATCATCTGTGGGCTGAAAGGTCTGGAAACTGCCACTGCTGCCACTGATTCATACACCCTGAGGCCTGCTCCTGGTTTGCTGGGACCAGGTTTGTGCTGGCATAACCTGCACTCCACTCTTACCCTGGTACAACAGATCTTTCCTGTCAAACTTCTAAGTTGTCTTGGGCTGGAAAATTGTTTAACTCAGTCTTTTTGTGGCTTCTGCTGCTCTAGAATTTGTTTAGAGTTATTATTTAAAGGTATTTGGAGGGGTTTGGGAGAGAACTCAGGTGAATCCCTGCCTTTACTCTGTCATCTTGGCACTGCCTCCCCTGTGAGCTGTAACTTTAATTCACACAGGGAGAAGCTGGGGAAAAAATGTAGGATACAGTTGATATTTTTCATGGGAAATTACCCAGGAAATTAAATCTCAATTTTTAATGCCAATAGGAGGCAAAATGTTACAAATAATCTACCACCGCATATGATCTGAAAGGCATTTGTTTTTAAGCTTTGGAACAGATCACATTTTAAAAAAACAATTTAAACAGTTTACATTAACACTGTGCTTTACCTGGTTATGTTTTGCTTAGATTAATATTAAAACTAGTTTGTATTCTGTATTGTATTTGCCAGCTAGATGGCACAGTGACCAGAGTGCTGGGCTTGAAGTCAGAATAATGATTACGGACCTGGTTGTCCTAGTTGTGTAACCCTGGGCAAGTCACTTGACCTTACACAGCTACAGTTTCCTAATCTGTAAAATGGAGATAATAAAAGCACCCACCGTGTGGGGTGCTTTACAAACTTTAAAGTGTTATAGAAATGTTGTTAAATAATATTAATATTATTATTAAATACTGGCTAAATGATTGAGGGAGCCAAGAAGACGCTGTATGAGAGACTATCTGGACAACAATAATAATAGCTAACACTTACATAATGCTTACTATACACCATGCATTATTCTAAGAGCTTTACAATTATCTCATTTGATCCTCAAACAACCCTGGGAGGTAGGTGCTATTATGTTTACATGGTGTGCCACCTAGCAACCTACAGAGCAAAGGAAAAGAGTCAATCTACATCATAAAACATGGTCCCCCACCAAGATACTACAAGGTGCCACAAATGATTTTTTAAAAATCAGTAAGGAGAAAACAGCCTCCAAAATTTAAACTAAGTTTGCCTTCATCTGAGGCTTTGGGACTCACAGTTTAAGTACAGGGAAGAAACAAATAGAAAAAGAGTTGAGAGGACCAGGGTATCAGAGAAGAAAGACACAAACTAAAAAAAGACCAATGAATGGGATCAAGAAGAGGTCAATGGTTATCTTAAAGGCACTATCTACAGAGCATGGTGGAGCACAATGATTTATGATACATCTCAGGCTATGAAGACAACAGACACAAAGTCTGGAAAACAAATACAAAGCCTGGAAAACAGATATAAAGTCTGGGAAAAATGAGTAAGATTTTTAGGCACTTGTAGCACGGACCTAGAAATTTGGGGAAATTAATAGTAATTTCCTATATTTGGCAAATTGTAATGTGAAGACCTTCCCTGACCATTAATAGGCCTCATGTGGAACCCATTACGGGAAGCTTGATTAGGGGAGGCTTCAAGGCCCACACCTTTTGCTAATTTCTAATAAGGCACTGGGTCCCCAGGGTTGTGATGCCCTCTGGCTCTGAAGAAGTATATACTATGAGGTTAGCATTTTGCTTTGGGCCCACTCATTTGGAAGAATATTTGTGTGATCTGGCCAGACTGAAACTCTGGGTAGCTGTTAAGGAGCCCCCAGCTTTGAAAAACTAGATGTTGGTGCTTCTCTCTCTAGCAACTATGTATGTATAATGTGGGTCAGATAGTTGGATGTGTCTGTTAAGCCCTGTCTGTTGCTCTTTATTTCTCTGTTTGTAATTTCTGCTTGTAATTTCTGTTCATATTTTCTCTGAAGTTCAGGGTGCTGACTTTTCCCTGAACTAAGTGAATGATATATATGTTCAAAAAGTAAGACTGTTGACCCCTTAAAAGTTGCTTTCCTTTAGAAAAGCGGATCAAAGAACCTGTGCTAGCAGCCCTCCGGTGTGCTGGTGTTATTGGTCTTACACCTCCACAGCAGCTGCAAGTAGCACTGTCACACAAATGTAGAGGGTCAAAAAATGGAAATTAATCCCACCACTGATTAAAAAGGGGAAAGCTGCTAGGACATTCCACCTACCTTAAGAAAAGTAAATCCATACTGTTTCTAGAAGATTTTTGCTACCAAAATGAAGCCGATACTTTATCTTTGCCCAAAGTATTGCATTTTGAAAACCCCAATTCTTCAATTTCCATTTAATAAAAACTAAAACTTATGTAGAGTTTTGGAGTTAGTACAGTGTTTTATATTCTCTGATCTTCACAACCACCCTCTGGGATAGGCACTCCAGGTATTATTATTTCTATTTTACAGACAAATAAACTGAGGAGGAGAGAAGTTAAATGATTTGCCCATGATCACACATGGTACACAGTATCAGGGTAACACTACATGAAAGGCTGATTCATATACCTGGAGAAGACAGTAACTGTCACACATAGCTGAGAGAGATAGACAGAGATTGTGTATATACGTGTGTGTGTAGAGCATATATTTTATTGTGAAGAACATGCTGTCCGAATGTTAAGGACATGGGCTATTTCTTTTTTGTCTTTGAATCCCTTGAGGTTGGAATAGCCCCTAAAAGACCAATGGTTTTTAATAAATGCTTCTAGACTGATTCTTTGAAATGCTGATTCATGGAGACTTTCATGTAGTATTTCTCATGAATTCTAAGTCAATGAAAAATTGTAACAATTCTGTGAATGGTGTCAATCCAGCATCCTTTCTTCAGTCCTCACCATCTGATACTGTTGACCACTTGTTTCCTCTGCAGTTTCATGGGAGTTGTACTTTACGTACAATTCATGTACAGGTACAGGTTGGACTGGATAACTTCTGAGATTCCTTCCAGTGGTTAGAATCTGTAATTCTGTTTCAACCAGAGGTTCAGACGAACAAACATTCTTTTAAGTTTACTTTTGGCCAATTATATTTGAACTAGTTCTATTGCAATACTTTCCAGCACAGGAATCAAACACTCTAAGGTGGAGGGCAGCCAAGAAAAATTACACAACATGAATTGCACAAGGCCACAGACAGTCCAATTTGAGCTTCTTGCTACTGAGAGAGTCAGGAAAACACTGTCTCTAATAATGTGGATGGATTTGGATCTGCTTTGCAACACATTTTAAAAAAACCTCTTTATAAAGAATAATTTCAAAACATGATAATTAAATGAATCTTGAATGTGAGATCTGAAATATTAGAGTTTAGATTTAGTACTCTTTATGTATTCCTATATACATACCTGAAAAGCAAAGCTGCTCCTGAGAAAATGGCAGCCAGAAAATAGACAACAGGGTTTCTTTGGTGTTTTTTTTTTTTTTACCTCATATACTTCTAAGTCTACTAGCTTTAGAAGTTGCAAGTATATTACATCACATGAAAACTCCTCTCTGATTTTTTTTTTCCTTTAGGCTTGACTTGCTTCCATTGAAATCTCATTCTATGAGCCTAATTTTTCTGACTTCACATATACACAAATATATATGCTTTTACATTTCTTTGCAAAAATTAGTAATCATTTCAAGGTCCCTATCTACCAACTGAAAGAGTCTGCAGACCAAAACAGACTGGTTAAATATTTAAACTAGCTAGAATGTAATGAAATTACAAAAGAGAGCCAACTGTGAATTTCCCCTCATACTAGACCTGAAATTTATCAGTTTACTTCTGAAAATATTTCTCTGGTTTGACAGCATGCCAAAGTATTGCTTAACCACCAAGCCAGCCTTAAAACATGCTTTTTGCAACATTCTAACAATGTTTTTCCTTCTCTACCACTGGGCTTTAGCTATAGTGCCTTTAGATAAAGATTTCCTTTCTTTCTCCTCTCTCATCATTATAAAAAATACCAATGTATTGCCATAGCAATAGCTATTATTTCTTAATAACTTGGATAAAGCTAGTATTAACTCATTATAAAAATGTGCGCTCAACTGAGCAACAATATTATTATAATCAGTTGTTGGCATAGAAACTTCCTGGTGATATAGCATGTATCTAAAAATACTGCTTTCTGAATTGGTGCCAAAACCCCAGTTCTATAAGATGTCCAACTAGTGTACATGAAGTCCGTCTAGTTGTCAAATTTAGACCACAGTTACTTGCATAATTTCCCCTTCTTTGTCACATATTTTATCATTCCACATTAGGGTGGTAAAAAGAGAATGCTCTAGAAAATACAACTACTTTACTTTTATTCTCCTTAGATTCCACATTTGTTTTGGAGCTCCCTTCTGAGCTAAACATTTATTTATTCTTGTTAATATAGATTTGCATACTCTTTCTAACAAACGAATTACTTTTTTAAATCTACTATTTATTTTGTTTTAAATGGGATAGATGCTCAGCATCATGGACTAAGAATTGTTGGCTTTTTATTATCCTGGTACAAGTCATTAGCTTAATGAAATCTTGTATTTTTATCATCATATCCTAATTTTACATAACCATTTTCTTGTAACAGTCACATTTTCCCACTTCGATTTTGCAGCCTTTATTCCAATAAAGACTGGTAAAGACAGCTGACTCTTTCAAGCTGGACCTCAGAATTAACACGCCTCTGTGAAATTATTACAGTTAAAGGGTGTGAACTTCAGTTTTGCCAATTCAGAAACTCACATTAACCAAATTTACAAGAAACTGATTTATAAACCAGTAGCTAGGTGACCCAATAGATAGAGAGGTGGGCCTGGAGTCAGGAATACCTAAATTCCAATCCAGCCTCAGATATTTACTAGTTGTGTGGCCTTGAGCAAGTTATTTAACCTGTTTGCCTCAGTTTCCTCAACTGTAAAATGGGGGTAATAGCACCTATTTCCCTGGGTTGTTGTGAGGAACAAATGAAAAAATATTTGCGACGCAACTGGCATAGTGCCTGGCACATAGTAAGTACTATATAAATGTTAACTACCATTATTACAAACCAAAATAGACTTTTATTAATTTATAATGGAAATAATATCTTCCCCCAAAATAGGGTTGATCATTTGCACGTCTATATCTTTCCTGATAGGTATGTCCATCAAGGTAACAGAAATATCTATCAGAAGATAGTTTCAGGAGCAGACAATCAGAGTAAAATGAATTATACATTTAAAGGGATATTTCTATAGAATTTTGAATGATAGTTCAAAATACCTTATAGTCTTTTGGAATTAGCTTATATTATGGCAGTGCTGCCTCTACTCTAAAAACATATCTATAAAAGACCGGAACATCTTTTGGAAACATCTATTCCCTCTCTGAAAATTTTCCATGACCCATAATTACCAACTAATCCCTAGTACCTACCCATCTACAACATGACACAGAAAACCAATATTCTTGAGGAGAAAAAATAAAAATGAAAACATATTTCCTTCTTAAAAAGCCATGGTTTTCAAACATCATTCAGCTGCTTTGCTATAGAAGTGATGAAGGACCTAAGTGTCCTGTCCATTGACTAGGAGTGACCAGAAGTTGGCATAATCTGAGGGTGCCAATTTTGAAGTCAGCCTCAAAATCTTAATCTCGTTCTTTCTCCTGTTGCAACTCTTATAATCAAGACCTAGTTCCTGAGAACTGATTATACTCTTCCTTCTCCATTGACTGGGACCCTGGGATATCTTTTGCCCTGGACCCCTCTTAATTTGTTCCCCCATGACTAAATATCTCATATTATGCCTTAAGCTTTCCTTCCTATTAGTTAAAAGGCATGATTTTTAAAAAAGCCTATTGTGTTAAGCATTTATAAACTCATCTATCAGTGCCTCCCTCCTTAAGATCCAAGAAAGCTGAAATGAACTGAACAGCATGACAGAGATAAACTGACTCTTAGAATATTTAGCCTGATCTATAACAAAATATTCACAGCACTTTTTGTGATAGCAATGAAATGGAAACAAAGTAGGACTAAATAAATTATGATCTATGAATGTAGTAGAATACTATTGCTCTGTAAGGAATGATGAATATGAAGAATTCAGAGAAACAAAGGACAATTTTATGAACTTATGCAGACTAGTAATTAGGTACAACCAGGAAACTGATATGCACAATAACAATGATGTGAGCAAAGATAACAATAAAGCAAAGCTAAACACTATACATATATATATATACACACATATATATATACATATATACCATTAGAATAATGAGTCTTGGCCTCTTCTTTGAAGAGGTGGAGAATTATGTTCATTCCATCAATCACTAAGAAGATTAGTTCTGCTGAAGCATTTTTCTTAGTTTCAAGGGAAGACAATGATCTGGAAATAACTGTGTTGTAATTTTTAAAAACCATCAATTGATTTTAAACAACCAATTCCTATCATCAAGAATCGTAACATGGTCCACCCTAGATAGTTCTAGATAAATGAGTTATTACTCTGTAGAAACTATGCAGACCATCCATTTACCATTCTGTGTTTTAATTTGTCATTATAGCACCACCCTTCCTCATTTCAACATTCTCAAATGACATGTTATAATTTCCAAGATTACGGTTTGTTACATTGATTATATTCAGATGACAAAAAGTCATCACTGTCTCAACAGTAAACTGCCTCCAAATCACAATGTAGAATAAGCTACTTCTGGGAAGAATTCCTTGTAAGTAATTAATCCCAGTCAGGAAAAGCAGAACCATGAAACTTTCATAAAGGTTGGTCCTTTCTAGGACTCAAAGAATTTTAGAGCTGAAAGGAACATTAAGAGATCAACTAATTAATCCCATTTCATTTTACAAAAGAACGTATTTCCCAAGGCCACACAACAAATTAGTGTTAAAATTATATCCCTCTCATGTGCCCCAGAATTAACTTTGCATGAAATCTGCACCCTTCAAACCATATTTGTTTATTCAAGTCAAATTGTTTTTTTTTTAATGTTTTCTGTTGGTGGTGGTGGGGTGTGTGTGTGTGTGTGTGTGTGTGATTTCATAGGCTATAGGTGGGAAGTTCTCCTCTCCCCAACAAGGAAGGCTTTCTACCAGTGCAAACTGCTGGCATTTCTACAACCGGAAACTTTTAGAAGGTAGCCTGGAGCACTGAGAGGTTAAGTAATTTGCCCAAGGCCAAACTGCCACTCTGTGGGACTTGACTATAAACTATACTGATTCTAAGACTGGACCTCAGTCCATGCTACCTCCTAAAAACCATTCCACTCTCCCTTGAATTAGACACAAAGAACTGTGAATGAACAGACTAATGTTTACCCACAAAGGCACCATCCTCCCCTTCTCTCTACTCTTTCTCCCTGAGTCCATCAACTCCTTGGAAACATCAACCTATGCAGATCTCTTTAAATCTCCTTGATTTCCTGAGCTCTAATTAATCTCTGACGGCCTTACTGACATCACCAATAGGAAGTCCCCGAAGAATCTCAAACTGAACATGTCCAAAGCAAAATTCCTATTTCTCCCTAGCCCTGTTCCCTCCTAACTTCTCTACTTTTGGGGAAGGCAGCACTATTCTCTTAATTCCCCAAGTTCAAAACCTAGAAACTGTTCTCCATATCTAATCAGGTGCCAAGTCTTGTCAATTCTAAGTCGCCAACATCTTCTTTATCTGAAGTCCCCCTTCCCTTACACAAATAGCTACCACCTTAGTCCAGGCCCTCATCACCTCTCATCCACTGTTCTCCCCACATCCAGCCTCCCTCTGTCCAATCTATCCTTCACACAGCTGCCAAATTAATACTTCTAAAGCACACATTTGACAGTGTCATTTCCCTGCTTAAGAAGCTCCAGAGGCTCCCCTTTGCCTCCAGCATAAAGCACAAGCCCCTCTGTTTATATGTGTCACTATAGTACTGCCTTTCCTCATATTCTCACGACATGTTACATTTTCCAAGATTACAGTTTATAAGTTCCTTGATTACATTCTGATGACCCAGAAAGTTATGGTCTCAAGAGTAAACTGCCCCCAAATCACAATGTAGGTAGGATGAACTACTTCTGGGTAAAGCATTTAAAGCCCTTGACAAACGGGCTCTGGCTCATCTTTGCAAAATGATTTGCACATTATTTCCCCCTATCTACTATATGCACAGCCAAACTGGCCTACCTGCTGTTAGCCCTACAGCACTGCCCCTCCGCAAGCTCTTGCCCCTGCATGGAAGGTTCTTCCTTCTCCCTTGTTTCTTGGAATTCCTAGCACCCGTTAAGGTTCAGCCTGTGCACCATCTCCTCATAGCTGTTAATGCCTCCAATCACTCTGTGTTTATTTTGTGGATAGCCTATGCTTGTAATTACGTACTGTATATATTACTTATAAGTTAACTGTGTCTCAATCAACAATCAAGAAATGTTGTCTTCCCTGTAGATCACAGAAGCTCACTAACAGGGCCCAACACACTCTTGTGTGCCTATCACATAGCAAGCATTTAATAAATGTTTGTTGATTAAATGAGAGATAAACCAAATGTGATTAACATGTCTGTTTTGATCTTATTCTTGGAATGGGAGGGGTGGGGGGGTGTAGGAACAGCATATATCTTACTTTGGGGTCCCATAGTTTTTGTTTGTCACTTGTACTGAATGTCTCTTTTGGATATATTCATCCCCTTTTGTTTCTATTACTCTCTTTCAAACACGCTTTGAGTTCCTTTTTCTTTAAAATAAGAACAAAATCTGCTGCTTTGGCAAGGACATTGTGCAGTTTAATGAAACTGTTTATTCAAAGAATTTTATGTGAATGATATTAGACAAAGAAAAAATGGTTGATTTTTATAATTCTACTTAGTTTTTTTTTTTTGTTCTGCTAACCACTCAGACAGATAACTACTCTTTTTAATGCCTAAGATACTGCTTGTATCATATTCAAAGTACAATGGGCAGCATGTTCAATATCAGTGTATAAAACATAAGGTTCCTAAGTTGGGGGTAAGGGATAAAGAAGTATAGGAAGTCAAAGATAACCACCAAGTATTTTGGCTACGGTTCTCTTATTATGGAAGGAGTCACAGAATCTCAGAGCTGAAAGAGACCTTAGAACCCAGAGTTCCTAACTTGTATTTGTTCAAGAATTCTCCCTACCACATTCCTGTGAGGTGGACATACAGCCACTGTTCTAAGACTTAAGAGTGAGGTAGAACCCATTTTTTCCCAAGGCTGCCCATCTGCTTCTGAAGACCTAATTATTATGAAGTTTTTCCTTGGGTGGAATAGAATTCTGCCATCCTACAATTCTTCCCACTCCATGCTCTCTGTTCTGACCTCTAGGACTCAGTAAGTTTACTGAAAACCTTAAGACACTTGAAGACGACTACTTCATTCAAAATGCCTACCCCAATCCTCTCTTACCTAAAACAAGTAATCTCCTTTTCTTCAATGTCTAACATCTTCAATTTACAGAGGAAGGAAGGCCATAAAGAGGTCAGAGATGTGCTGAGGCTCAGAAACAGAATCAAAAGGGAGCTAGAAAGGGCCTTTAGAGCCTAGGCTCAAGGTATTCATTTTACAGACCACGAAACAGCTCACTAGAGAGTAAATAATGAATCATTCACATGTATATAGTATCTTATAGTTTATAAGAACATTTTTAGGGGCAGCTTAGGTTGTACAGTGAATAGAACACCGGACCTGGAGTTAGGAAGATCTGAGTTCAAATGTGGCCTCAGACATGTCTAGCTGTGTGACACTTCCGACCTGGGTAAGCCATTTAACTGCTGTTCACCTGCTTCCTCATCTGCAAAATGGGAACAATAATAATACCTACCTCACAAGGTTGCTGGGAAGATTAAATGAGATAATATTTTGTAAAGCAATATATAAAAGTTAGTTACGACGAGCACTATATAAATTTTAAAGCACTATATAAAAGCTAGTTGTTACTACTACTACTACTACTACTACTACTACTTCTGACAACAACTCTGTGAGGTAAGTATAAAGTGATTTTTTTTTAAAAAAAATTTGAATTGGCCTGTTTCCATCTGAATAATTTGGTTTTTAAGGTGATAAGAACATTATGGTTTTGTACTTCTGTGTCTTTCTTGGAAGGGGCTAGACGATGAACAATTTTGATTTTTTTTAAAGTGATGGGGGAACAGTGTGCTATTTGCATTCTCTTTGGAAGAGGAGGGGAAAGGAGAGGTGAGAGAATTTAGACAAAAATCGATTGCCTCCAGGAGCCCACCATGGAATCAGGCCACTACCTAAGTGGCTAAAAGTCTCGGACTGTGTATCTGGAGAGTATCAGCTGCAGATGTTCTGGTTCAGCAGATGCCAGTCCTATGTAGAAGTCACAAGGGGGGCTGGGGAAGAAGGAGGACAGAACACTCAAGACCTGGGAAACAATTCAAGTTAAATGACAAGGCACTATAATGAGCACTGTCATTAAAAAAACCCACAACTGTCCCAAACCTCAAAGAACTTACATTCTATTGGAAGGATACAGCATGTACAAAGACAAGTAAATACAGGGTAATATGAGGAAGGAAAGAATACTTACAACTGGGGAATCCCAAATCTGTACATGGAATGGAATGGAAAAGTATTAAGTATTCACTGTGTGCCAAGCAAAGTGCTAAGTTCTGGGGACACAAAAAGAAAAATTAAAGTCCCTATTTTCAAGGAGCTCATTTTCTAATTAGAGGAGGTAAGTCTTTAAAGAGATAACAGAACCTCTATCAGCCAAGGGCAGGCTAGTATGGCTTAATCTTTGAGATAACTATATATATCTGGAACTGATGAGATCAACAAAAGAGAAGAAAAAAATCAAGGTCAAAAGCTTGATGCTCTGGAAAAAGAAACAACCAAAAAAAAAGCAGTTTAAAAGATATGAGAGGCAAGAGAGAAAAAGCTAAGGAAGGAGAAAGTGTGCTGGAACAAGGGGTGGTACAAAATGTCAAAAACCCACAAAGATGTTAAGAAGGACGAGGATTATTAAAATGAAGTTAATTTTAGCAATAAAAATTTGGTAACATCTTGGAGTTTTTTTCCGTTTAATTTTTATTTTATTTTTCCCAATTACATGTACACAAATTTTTTTGTTTTTTAAAATTTTGAGTTCCAAATTTCCTCCTTCCTCTCCCCCCTCCTTGATAAGATAAGCAATTTGATATATATTAGGCATGTGTAGTCATACAAAACATTTCCATATTAGCCATGTTGCAAAAGAAAACACAGACAAAAACAAAAAAAAAAAACAAGAATAATAAAGTTTAAAAAGTATACTTCAATCTATATTCATACACCATCGGTTCTTTCTCTGGAGGTGGAGAATATTTTCCATCATATATCCTTCAGAATTATTTTGAATCACTGTATTGCTGATAATAGCTAAGTCATTCAGTTGTTATTATGTACAATATTCTCCTGGTTCTGCTCATTTCACTTTGCATCAGTCCATGTAAGTCTTCCCAAGTACTTCTGAAAGCATCCTGCTCATCATTTCTTATAGTACAACAGTATTCCATCACAATCACATACCACAACTTGTTCAGCCATTCCCTAATTGACAAGCATCCCTTCAATTTCCAATTCTTTGCCATTGCCAAAAGAGCTGCTATAAATATTTTTGTACAAATAGATCCTCTTCCTTTTGCTTTGATCTCACTGGAGTATAGACCAAGTAGTGTTACTGCCCAGTCAAAGGGTATACATGGTTTTATAGCCCTTTAGGCACAGTTCCAAATTGTTCTCCAGAATAATTGGACAAGTTCACAATTCCACCAACAGTATATTAATTGGTGTCCCTATTTTTCCACATTCCCTCCAACATTTGTCATTTTCCTTTCCAGTCATATTAGCTGTAGTCAAATTCAGCCTCAGACACTAGCTGTCTGGGCAAGTCACTTAACCCTGTTTGCCTCAGTTTCCTCATCTATAAAATGAGCTGAAGAAGGAAATGGCAAACCACTCCAGTATATTTGCCAAGAAACCTCAAATGGTGTCACAAAGTCAGACATGACTGAAACAAATTAACAAAAACAAATCAATAATGAGTGCATTTTTTACATGACTATAGATAGCTTTGATTTCTTCTTCTGAAAATTGCTCATATTCTTTGACCATTTATCAATTGAAAAATGACTTGTATTCTTATAAACTTGACACAGTTCTCTATGTACTTGAGAAATGAGGTCTTTATCAGAGAAAACTGCTGTAATTTTTACCGCCCCCCCCCACCCCCATTTCCTGCTTCCCTTCTAACCTTGGCTATGTTGGCTTTATTTGTACGAAAACTTTTAAATTTAACATAGTCAGAAGTACCCATTTCACAACTTGTAATGCTCTCTTATCTTTTCTCTGGTGAGAAAGTAGTTTCATTGGTGAGCTCAGAAATCAGATTACTAGGAGTTGAGGAACAAGTGAGAGGTTGGGGGGGAAATGCAACCAAGGTAGAAAACTCTTCTAGAAGTTTGACAAGGAAACAGAGAGGAGATATAAGATAATAGCTTGAAGGAATGGCAGTGTCACTTTTTTTTAAAAGAAAGACATCCTGGCAAAATCAAGATGGCAGATTAGAGGCAGCAACCCAGCTGAACTCTCTCAACATTCCCTTCCAATAATTTTAACATAATGTTTAAATCAAATTTTAGAGCAGCAGAATAAACAAAAGGCCAGAGTGAGACATTTTTCTGACCTAAAAAAACTTAGGAGGTTGGCAAGAGAGATCTGAGATACTGGGGTAGAGACCTGTATAGAAAGCATGCATATGGCGGCAGTAGCAGCAGCTTCAGGAGCTCTCAGCCCAAAGAGAGTAAGGGAGTCAGATAGGTAGTCACTAAGAGATTACAGAGGACCTTCCACTGGCACTGGGGGGTAGCTGGCACTGACTGGCAACTCTTATTGCCCATACGCAGTTTTGGGTTGCAGTTCCAGGGTAGAAAAGTATGCTGCCGCAGTTTATCCTTCATTTTCAAAGAAAACCAATGACATCATGATGTTGAGGTAAAATAATGAATGATGGGTGATGTCCTGAATTGTGCATGAATTAGACGTTAAGTGAAGCAGAGTTCCATAAAGTCATGAGACTCATTATCTGGTTCAGAGTCACTGAAGTCCAGTGGCAGAACAAAAGATTAGATGACTGGCAACTAGCCTGGGATACAGCGGATGTCCTTGGTGTCTTTGATGTCTGACAAATTCTAAGAGCTCCACAGAGCCTCCTTTCGGCTATCTTCATGGCTGTTGAAGCAAATTGTTCTTATCCACCCATTCTACGAGGGAAAGTCTTCACATGCTTAGAATAGACATCCCCCTAATTCATAGACATGTTTGAGGCCTGTCAGTTACCCTCAACCTAGTAAAGCCCATCTGTCAAGACAGTTTTACCATGTTACAGCTTCTTGGAGCCATGGGTGAGAGCTGGGTGAGAGGTGGATGCCAAAGGTGGGTGAGAGGCCCTGAAAAGGGTTTGGCAAGCCCTCTCACCAGAGGTATTACTCCCTAGCACTACTGGAAGCAGGAGAGCAGCAGCCCTGGTCCAGTTTCCAGGCCAAAAGGAGTGCTAGTGCTTGTGGATGCAAGGGTAAAGACCAGAGGACAGAACAGGAGAGCAGTGACCACAACTGTCCCTTGATCACACCAGCTTGGAAGCACCAGAAACCTGTAGTCCTCTAGAACTAGCTCTGAAAACAGTAGCATGAAAAAGTCTTAAGCTTAGAACAGTGTCTTTCCACTCCCAGGTGAGCAGAGCCAAACTTTAACTTTAACATAAAGTTGAAAGTCAAGAAACAGGCTGGAAAAATGGGCAACCAATCAACAACAAAAAAAAAGAAATTGACTATAGAAAGTTACTACAGAGGCAGAGAAGACTAAGACACAAACTCCAAATAAGACAACAGTGTGAAATCAGCTACAAGCAAAGCCTTAAATAAAATGCTACTTGGACCCAAGCCCAGCAAGAATTAATGGAAGAGTTAAACAAAGAGATAAGGGTAGAAGATGAAAACTTGGAAAAAGAAGTAAGAATGATGCAAGAAAATTATGAAAAGAGGGGAAAAAAGCTCGGTAAAAGACGCACAAAAAATACTGAAGAAAATAAGATCTTAAAAAACAAAATTAGCTGAATGGTAAAAGAGGCACAAAAATCCACTGAAGAGAAGAACTCCTTAAAAAGCATAATTGGCCACAAGGGAAAAGATGCCCAAAAATTTACTGAATAAAAGAACTCCTCAAAAAGAAGAACTGGCCAAATGGAAAAGGAGGTAAAAAAAAAAAAAAAAGCTCACTAGAGAGAAACATTCCTAAAAAATCAGAATTGGACAACTGGAAACTAATGACTTGATAAGACATCAAGAAATAATAAAACAAAGTCAAAAAATGAAAAAAAGGAAGAAAATGTGAAATATTTGCTTGGAGAAACAACTGACCTGGAAAATAGATCAAAAAGAAATGAGGACTACTTGAAAGCCATGATCAAAAAGAACCTATACCTCATCTTTCAAGAAATTATCAAGTAAAACTGCCCTAGTATCTTAGATCCAGAGGGTAAAATAGAAAATGAAAGAATCCACCGATCACCTCCTGAAAAACATCCCAAAATGAAAACACCCAGAAATACTAAAGTCAAATTCTAGAACTGATAGTTAAAAGAGAATATGCTTCAAGCAGCCAGAAAGAAACAATTCAAATATCGTGGAGCCACAGTAAGTTAAGATTTAGCGGCTTTCACGTTAAAGGAACAGAGGGCTTGAAATATGACATTCCAGTGGGCAAAGGAGCTAGGATTACAACAAAGAATTACCTGCCTAGCAAAACTGAATATAATCCTTTGGGGGAAAAATTGACATTCGATGAAATAAAGGACTGTCAAGCTTTCCTGATTAAAAGACCAGAGCTAAAGAGAAAATTTAACTTTAAAAAACACGACTCAAGAAAAGCATAAAAAGGTAAAGAGGAAAGAGAAATCATAGGGGATTCAGTAAGATTAAACTGTTTACATTTCTGAGAAAATGATACTTGTAACAGAAGTTCTAAGAACTTTCTCATTATTAGGACAGTTAGAAGTACATACAGGCAGAGGAAACAAATTTGAGTTGAACATGATGGGATAATATCTAAAAAGTAAAACTGAGGGGTGAAAAAAGAGGAATGCAATGGGAGAAGTGAGAAGGAGAATAGGGTAAAAAATATCTCACATAAAAGAGGCATGAAAAAGTATAACAATGGAGAAGATGGGGGAAGGAGCACCTGAACCTTACTCTCATCAAAACTGGCAAAAAGAGAGAATAAAATACACACTCTGTTGGGTATAGAAATCTATCTTAAACTACAGGAAAGTAGAAGAGGGAAGGTATAAGAGAAGGAGGAACTGATAGAAGGGAAGGCATATTGGGGGAGATAATACTCAATAGCAAAACGCTTTTGAAGACGGAGAGGGAAAAAGGATAAATGGGGGAAACTGGACAAAGGGAAATAGTAATCATAACTGTGAAACGTTTACAGCAAGTTTCTCTGATAAAGTCCTTATTTATCAAATATATAGAGAACTGAGTCAAAAATACAGCACATCTCTCCTATTAGATTGGCTAACACGACAAAAAAGGAAAATGATAAATGCTGGAGAGGATGTGGGAAAATTGGAACATTATTATATTGTTGGTGGAGTTGTGAACTGATCTAGCTATTCTGGAGATCAATTTGGAACTATGCCCAAAAGGCTATAAAAATGTGCATACCCTTTGACCCAGCAATAGCACTTCTAGGGCTGTATCCCAAAGAGGTCACACAAGTGGAAAATGGACCAGTATGTACAAAAATATTTATAGCAGCTCTTTTTGTGGTGGCAAAGAATTGGAAATCAAGCGGATGCCTATCAATTGGGGAATGGCTAAACAAATTGTGGTGTATGAATGTAATGGAATATTATTGTGCTATAAGAAATGAGGGGCAGATGGACTTCATTATAACCTGGAAAGACTTATATAAACTGATGTTGAGTGGGGGAAGAAGAAGGAGATCAATATACACGTTTACAGACACACAGTATCTGTAAGGACTAACTCTGATAGACTTGGCTCTTCTCAACAATGCAAGCTTCAAAGACAGCTCCAAAAGACTCATGATGGAAAAAGCTATGCACTTCCAGAGAAAGAATTATGGAGTCTGAATGCAGATTGAGGCAAACTATTTGCTCTCTTGTTTTTCCTTTCTTTTTTTGGTTTCATTTCTTCTTTCTCATGATTCATTCCACTGGTTATAATTCTTCTTTACAATTGAACCATTATGTAAATAAGCTCAATGCAAAGGTATATGTAGAACCTATATCAGATTACATGCTGTCTTTGGAGAAAGGGGAAGGAGAGGGAGGGAGAGAAAATTTGGAACTCTAAAACTTGTGGAACTGAGTGTTGTAAACTAAAAATAAATAAATTTCAAAAAAAAGAATATTACAATACCAGTCATTCCCCAATTGATAAACGGTCAGACAAAATAATCAAAGCTATCTATAATTATAGGAAAAAATGCACTAAGTCAGTGTTTATTAAAGAAATGCAAACTAAAACAACACCTATCAGATTTGCTAATATGACAAGAGAGGAAAATGACAAATGTTGGAGGGGATATGGGAAAATTAAGGCACTAATGCTCCACTGCTGGTAGAGTTGTGAACTGATCCAACCACTCTGGAGGGCACTTAATGACTGAAGAAACAAAAGTCTGATCTTCTGAGAATACTGATTTAATAAGAAATAGATGCCTATTGCCCAACAAATCGGGACCAGACTTCCTCAGTGTAGACGTGGACCCTGAATACAGGGAGAGACTTTTATACATTGAAAACAATTAATCAAATAAAGCCAATTAATTAAAAGTAACAATACAACACTAGGTAATGTGATTTCTAACTAGATGACAATTAGGAACTTTCCAAGTTGGGAAAGGGAAAGCAAACAGGTGAAATTCCCTGGATTCAAAAAGAGTTGTCCCCTCCAAGTATCTGTAAACAATCAAAGGAACATGGAAACGATGACTAACTGTACAGTATGGGACCAGTTTTCAGATTAAGACATATGGGTTGGTTGAGATGTACAACTGTGAAAAAATTCACTGCCTCAATCTTTGGGTCTGACTGGGTTTCCAGTCAGCATAACCTAGATCCTTAATTAAAGGCCTCTAAGCAGCAGGTAGAAGGGCTCTAGGTTCCCAGTCATGCAGGTTCAAACAATACAATAAGGTTTTCTCCCAATTCCCACAATTGAATAAAGTTTTTCTCACAAGGCAGGATTTGGACTAGACCCATAATTGAATAGAAAGGGAACTGAGCTAGCTCCAACTGAGTCACAAAATGGAGTCATGTGGTTTACTCAATTCCCACAATTAACTAAATGCTGTCCTAATCCCTTCAATTCCTTCAGAACTATGCCCAAAGGGCTATAAAATCCTTTTACCATTACCAGGTCTGTACCCAAAGAGAGAAAAAACAAAAAGGAAAATGATCTGTCTGCACATCTATCTAAAAGGATCTAACTAGCAGCTCTTCTGGTGGTGGCAATGAATTGAAAATTGAGGGACCGTTCATCAACTGGAGAATGGCTGAGCAAGTTGTGGTATATGATTCTGATGGAATACTACCATGCTGTAAGAAAGGACGAGCAGGATGCTCTCAGAAAAACCTGGAAAAACTTACGTGAACTGATGCAAAATGAAATGAGCAGAACCAGGAGAACACTGCACCCAGTAACTGCAGTATCAGGATCAACTGTGAATAACTTACTTAGCTACTCTTAGCAATACGATGACCCAAAACAATTCTGATGGACTTATGATGAAAATGCTACCCACCTCCAGAGACAGAATGAATGGTATCTAAATACAGATCAAAGAATCCTTTTTTTTAAACTTTCTTTAATTTTTCTTTTTTGTTGTTGTATTTTCTTTTACAACATGATTAATATGGAAATATGTTTTACATGACTGCACATGTAGAACCTATATCAAACTGCATGCCTTCTCAATGGAAAGGGTGTGGGAGGGAGGAGAGAAGATGGAACACAAATTTTTTTTTAAAAAGATTGTTAAAAGTCGTTTTTACATATAATTGTGGAAAAATAAAATAATAATTTTAAAAAAATAGTTTCTCAGTTCAGAGTGACCACAAATTCTTGAAAGTTCTCTCTTTCACATTTTTCCCCTGAAGGATTATACTCACTTTTGCTGGATAGGTTATACTTGGTTATAATTTTAACTCCTTTGCCTTCTGGAATATCGTATTCCAAGCTCTCCATTCCTTTAACATGGAAGCCACTATATCTTTTGTGATTCTGACTATGGCTCCACAAAATTTGAATTTTTTTTTTTCTGGATGCTTGAAGTGTTTTCTCTTTGAACAATGAGCTCTGGAATTTGGCTATAATATTCCTGGGAGTTTTCATTTTAGGATGTCTTTCAGGAGGTGATCAGTGGATTCTTTCAATTTCTATTTTACCTTCTGAATCTAAGATATTGGGACAGTTTTCCTCGACAACTTCTTGAAAGATGATGTGTAGGCTCTTTTTTTGATCATGGCTTTTGGGTACTCCAATAATTCTTAGATTATCTCTTTCTGGGTCATTTGTTTTTTCAAGGAGATATTTCACATTTTCTTGCACTTTTTTCATTTTTTTTGCCCAAAGGACTCTAAAACGGCACATACCCTTTGACCCAGCAATACCACTACTGGGTTTGTATTCACAAAGAGATCCTAAATATAAAAAATATTTAAGCAGCTCTATTTGTGGTGATAAAAAATTGGAAAATGAGGGTCTGCCCATCAATTGAACAATTTTTTTTTTTAGTACAGCAGAAAGGCCCTCTGCTAAGGAGATACACAAAGGGCTTTGTAGGAGAGAAGGTTTGGAAAAGTCACTGGAAAAATAGATGAGTTAAGGGAAAAATAAAGGGCTTGCCATGAAATAATGAAGACTTGGTTGAGATTAAACAATCTAAATTTATAGGGGACTAAGTCACTAAATTCACATGACTTTCTCTAGCAGTATTTGGAAACAAGGGAGTAGGAGTGGAGGTTCAGAAAACCTAAAATTTTAATTTGGCAAGATGTGAATAGCAAAAAGACAAAGACGTAAGAGATTCAAGAACAAAGAATAGGATAGTAAGTAGATGAAGTGATCGACTACTGGAACAAAACTGAAAGAAAAAGGGTCAAAGCAGGGTTGAAAGACTGAGAGAACAGACACAGGTGAATTGAAAAAAAAAAACCCAACATATTCAAGATGAGCTGGGCAGAGAGAAAGGTAGAAGAGGAGGCTATGATCACGGGTGACAATCTGAGAGCTCAACATCACAGAGGTAGCACAGTTATGGATGTTGATAAGATCAAAGGTGTGCCAGTCCCTATGGGTGACTGAAGTTTACTGACAGTAAGTCATGAGAGATGAGGATGTTGACAAACTGAGAGGCCAAGGCATCTGAGAGGACATCAATGTGCATATTGTAGTCTTCAAGTATAAGGACAGGGCTTGGGATGGAAAGGAAAATGGCAAGCCAAGTAACTGAACTTTGTTTTAACGATGACACAGACACCCATTAATTATTTCTACAAGGATCTTCCAGATCTCCTAGACAGTGAGAGCAAAGGATGGACTATTGATATTCAAGGGGGTTGGAGGGTAGGTTTGCTGAATGATGCTGTACAAAACTCATTTGTGATTCCAAGCTTCCATCTTGGCCTCATTCTCAAACATTAAAGGAAGAGTGGTTCCCCTGAAAAACACTAAATGTAGAACTACAAGCACTCGGTTCCTGATACATTGGTCCTGCAATACCTCTGGAATATAAGGCTTGGGATCCGGAGTCAATGTGAGTCCTCCTGCCATCAGATTCTCTACTGTCTCTGGTCCCCCTGAGGATCAGAATCAAAGGGCGATTGCAGGGATCTCTTTGCTGGCTCTGAAGCAGGATTCTCTTGGCTTTGCCCATATTTGGATCTGGGTCTCAGTCCTGGGTGACAGTCCAAGGGCAAGGAAGAGCACTGGCATGGCAAAGCTTGTGGCAGCAGTGGAAAGTGAATCCTCCTCACAGTTCCAAGGCAGAAAAGAATGCTTGTGGTCACTCATGGACCAGAGCACAGGCCAGAAGAGGAGTAAACACCTCTCCTTTGATCATATAACCTTGGAAGAACTGAAAATTTAGTCTTAGAAAATTTCTAGGTCCCTAGAAATATCTCTGAAAACAGCTGCACAAAAGCCCTGAAACTTGGGACAGTACACCCTCCACACAGGAAGCAGAGTCCTACCTTAACAAAGAGCTAAAAAGTCAAATAATTGGTTGGAAAAATGAGGAAACAGTGGAAAAAAATCAGACTATAGAATCTTACTTTAGTGACAAGGAAGAACAAAACACACAGCCAGAAAAACACAACAAAGTCAAAGATCCTATATCCAAAGCCTCCAAGAAACATATGCATTGCTTATATATCGGTGCCTATATTGGATTGCATGCCATCTTGGAGAGGGGGGAAGGGAAGGAGGGGGAGAAAATGTAAAACTCAAAATCTTATGGAACTGAATGTTGTAAACTAAAAATAAATAAATTTCTTTAAAAAAAGAAAATAACAGCTTGAAATATAGACTAGTCCAAATGGTAAAAGAGGTCCAAAAATCCAATGAGGACAAGGCCTTAAAAAGCAGGACTGGCCAAATGGAAAAGGAGGTCCAAAAGCTCACTGAAGAAAATAATTCCTTAAAAACTAGAATGGAGCAAATGGAAGCTAACGATTCTATGATTTATTAAGAAATTATGGGGGGCGGCTGAAAAGCAGGGACTAGCATGAGCTCCCCACCGAGTCCCTCCAAAAACCTGTAAAAAATGGCTCTGAACCAATTCTAGAACTGCAGAACCCACAAAAGAGCAGAGGGAAGCAGGGCTCCAGCCCAGGACAGCCTGGATGGTCTCTGGGTGAGGTCTACCCCGCACGGAGCTGGGAGCAGAGCAGAGCAGAGCCCAGTATGGGCGGCGTGGACCAACCAAACCAGGAGCCGGGCGGAGTGTGCCCTAGCGCCCTGAATCAGTGAGCTGTAGCAGTTACCAGACTTCTCAACCCACAAACACCAAAGACAACAGAGAAGGTTAGTGGGAAAAGCTGCGGGAGTGGAAGGAGTGCATGTTTGGCTACCGCCCCAGGGGCAGCGGAGGTGGGGCAGCTACACAACTACAGCTGCAGTTGCTTCCGGCCCCAGGCCCACCTGGTGGGAGGAATTAAGTGGCGGATCAGAGCAGGAGTGCAGAGCCTGCTGAAGATCTAAGTCTAGTCTGGGTTGGGGGTTCTTGGTGAAGGAGGAGTGCTGGTGTGGCAGAGCTGGCGCATCCCTCCAAGCTTGGAACATAGAACTCTTTAGTCTACAAGCAGTCATACCCCGCTGAAAAACTCAAGGGTCAAGTTAGTTGGTTGGGAATACGGCCAGGCAGGGAAATCACACCCAGAATCAGTCTCAGACTTTGGAATCTTACTTGGTGACAAAGAAGACCAAAACATACAGCCAGAAGCAGTCAACAAAGTCAAACAGCCTACAACAAAAGCCTCCAAGAAAAACATGAACTGGTCTCAGGCCATGGAAGAGCTCAAAAGGGATTTGGAAAAGCAAGTTAGAGAAGTAGAGGAAAAATGGGGAAGAGAAATGAGAAGGATGAGAGAAAACCATGAAAAACAAGTCAATGACTTGCTAAAGGAGACCCCCAAAAATGCTGAAAAATACACTGGAGAAAACAACACCTTAAATAATAGACTAACTCAAATGGTTAAAGAGCTCCAAAAAGCCAACAAGGAGAAGAATGCCTTGAAAGGCAGAATTAGCCAAATGGAAAAGGAGGTCCAAAAGACCACTGAAGAAAATACTACCTGAAAAATTAGACTGGAGCAAGTGGAAGCTAGTGACTTTATGAGAAATCAAGATATTATAAAACAGAACCAAAGGAATGAAAAAGTGGAAGACAATGTCAAATATCTCACTGGAAAAACCACCGACCTGGAAAATAGATCCAGGAGAGATAATTTAAAAATTATTGGACTACCTGAAAGCCATGATCAAAAAAAGAACCTAGATATCATCTTTCAAGAAATTATCAAGGAGAACTTCCCTGATATTCTAGAGCCACAGGGAAAAGTAGAAATTGAAAGAATCCACCGATCGCCTCCTCAAATAGATCCCAAAAAGAAGTCTCCTAGGAATATTGTCGCCAAATTCCAGAGCTCCCCGATCAAGCAGAAAATACTGCAAGCAGCCAGAAAGAAACAATTTGAGTATTGTGGAAACACAATCAAAATAACCCAAGATCTAGCAGCTTCTGCATTAAGAGATCGAAGGGCTTGGAATACAATATTCCAGAAGTCAATGGAGCTAGGATTAAAACCAAGAATCACCCACCCAGCAAAACTAAGTATCATGCTCCAAAGCAAAATATGTACTTTCAATAAAATAAAGGACTTTCAAGTTTTCTCAGTGAAAAGACCAGAGCTGAATAGAAAATCTGACTTTCAAACACAAGAATAAAGAGAAGCATGAAAAGGTAATGAAGAAAAAGAAATTGCAAGGGACTTACTAAAGTTGAACTGTTTTGTTTACATTCCTACATGGAAAGATGATGTGTATGATTCATGAGACCACAGTATTAGGGTAGCTGAAGGGAATATTCACATATATATATGTATATATATATATGTTTATGTATATATATATATATGTATATGTGAGTGTGTATGTATGTATATGTGTGTGTGTGTGTGTGTGTGTGTGTGTGTGTGTGTATATATATATATATATATATGTATACATACACAGAGAGAGAGAGAGAGAGAGAGAGAGAGAGAGAGCGAGCAAGCGCCGACACAGGGTGAGTTGAAGATGAAGGGAAGATATCTAAAAGAAATAAAATCAAATTAAGGGATGAGAGAGGAATATATTGAGAGAGGGAGATAGGGAGAGATAGAATGGGGTAAATTATCTTGCATAAAAGTGGCAAGAAAAAGCAGTTCTGTAGGAAGGGAAGAGAAGGCAGATGAGGGGGAATGAGTGAATCTTGCTCTCACCAGATTTGACCTGAGGAGGGAATACCATACATATTCAATTGGGTAACTGACGCCACAGGAAAAAAGGAGGAAGAAGAAGATAAAAAAGGGGGGGATGATAGAAGGAAGGGCAGATGGGGGGGGTAATCAAAAACAAACACTCTCGAAAGCGGACAGGGTCAAGGGAGAAAATTCAACAAAGGGGGATAGGTTAGGAAGGAGCAAAATATAGTGAGTCTTTCACAACATGAGTATTGTGGAAGGGTTATACATAATGACACACATGTGGCCTATGTTGAATTGCTTGACTTCTTAGGGAGGGTGGGTGGGAAGGGAAGAGGGGAGAGAACTTGGAACTCAAAGTTTTAAAAACAGATGTTCAAAAACAACAAAAAAAAGTTTTTGCATGCAACCAGAAAATAAGATACACAGGCAATGGGGCATAGAAATTTATCTTGCCCTACAAGAAAGAAAGGGAAAAGGGGATGGGAGGGGAGTGGTGTGACAGAAGGGAGGGCTGACTGGGGAACAGGGCAACCAGAATATATGCCATCTTGGAGTGGGGGGGAGGGTAGAAATGGGGAGAAAATTTGTAATTCAAACTCTTGTAAAAATCAATGCTGAAAACTAAATATATTAAATTTTAAAAAAGACTTAAAAAAAAGAAATTATAAAACAAAGCCAAAAGAATGAAAATACAGAAAACAATGTGACATATCTCAATGGAAAAACAACTGTCCTGGAAAATAGATCCAGGAGAGATAATTTAAGAATCACTGGACAACCTGAATGCCATGATCAAAAAAAGAGCCTGGACATTGTCTTTCAAGAAATTATCAAGGAAAATTGCCCTGATACTCCACAACCAGAGCAGAAAATAGAAATGGAAAGAATCCACTGATCACTGCCCAAAACAGATCTCAAAAGGAAAACTACTAAGAAAAGTGTAGCCAAATCCCAGAGTCCCCAGGTCAAAGAAAAAATATTGTGAGCAGCCAGAAAGAAACAATTCAAGTATTGTGGAAACACAATCGGGATAACACAAGATTTAGCACTTTCTATATTAAGGGATCAGAGGGCTTGGAATATGATATTCAAGAGGTCAAAGGAACTAGGATTAAAACCAAGAATCACCTACCCAGCAAAACTGAGAATAATACTTCAGGGTAAAAAATTGACATTCAATGAAAAAGAGGACTTTCAAGCATTCTTGATGAAAAGACCACAGCTGAATAGAAAATCTGACTTTCAAATACAAGACTCAAGGGAAGCATGAAAACATAAACAGGAAAGAGAAATCATAAGGGACTTAAAGTTGAACTGTTTACATTCCTACATTAAAAAATGATATTTGTAACTCATGAGATCTTGCTCCGTATTAGGGTACTTGGAGGGATTTATATACATATACACATATATGTATATAGACAGAAGGCACAGGGTAAGTTGAATGTGAAGGGATGATATCTAAAAAATAAAATTAAGGGGTGAGAGAGGAATGTACTGGGAGAAGGAAAAAGAGAGAGGTAGAATGAGGTAAATTATCTCACATAAAAGAGGCAAGAAAAAGCTTTTACAAAGGAGGGGAAGATGGGCGAGCTGAGAAGGAATGAATGAACCTTACTCTCATCAGATTTGGCTTAAGGAGAGAATAATATACACACTCAATTGGATATGAAAATCTATCTTACCCTACAGGAAAATAGGGGGAAAGGGGTTAAGGAAGGGGAGGATAATAGAAGGGAGGGTGAATGGGAGGAAAGGGTAATCAGAAGCAAACACTTCTGAGGAGGGACAGAGTCAAAGGAGAGAACAGAATAAATGGGGGGGCAGGATAGGATGGAGAGAAATATAGTTAGTCTTTCACAACATGACTATTATGGAAGTGTTTTACATAACAATACATGTATAACCTATATTGAATTGCATACCTTCTCAATGAGGGTGGGTGGGGAGGGAGGAAGGGAGAGAATGTGGAACTCAAAGTTTTAAAAATGAATGTTAAAAATTGTATTTACATGCAACTGGGACATAAGATATACAAGCAATGGGGGATAGAAATCTATCTTGCACTATGGGAAAATAGAAGGGAAGACGATAAGAGAAGGGACAGGGAGTGATAAGAAGGGAAGGCAGATTGGGGGATGGGTAATCAGAACGCACGCTATCTTGGGGTGGGAGGAGAGGAGAGATGGCAGGGAAATATGGAACTCAAAATCTTGTGGAAGTGAATGCTGAAAACTAAAAATAAATTAATTAATAAAAAATAAATAAAAGTCTGTCTTCTCCTGTTTTTAGGGTCTAGTCCTAAGCTGAGGAAGGGGCCTGGTTCCAATTTGTTGGGCAATTGGCATGCACTGTTTAATGAATCATGTGCTGGGAAGATCTAACCTTTGTTTCCTCAGTCATTTCATCTTTTACCCACTATAACATAAAAATATAACTGAAATATCCAAACATGAATAGGAAATTAAGGTAAGATATCACTGGTTTAGCAGAATCCCATAAAATGGAATGGACTGAGCAAAGGCTTTTATCTTTTTTATTATCCCCTCTCTCTCTGCCCCTCCAAATTTCCCAATTTTGCTAAAGGTACCATTTTCCTCCCAGTCACCCAGGTTCTTAACCTTTGAATCATCCATGACTCTTGCTTCTCCCTTTTCTAACTTATCCAGCCAGTTTCCAAATCTTGTCAATGTTATTTCTATGGCATCGCTCACATTTAGCCCCTTCTCTCCACTAACACAGCTACCACCCTATTTCACGGCCTCATCACTTTTCGTCTGGACTATGGTAACAGCCTCCAATTTGGTCACCCTGTTTCCCCCTCCCCTCTCCCATCCATCTTACACTCAGTTGCCAAAATAATCTTCAAAGAATATAGATTTGATCATGTCACTCCTCTGCTCAAAGGCCTTCAGTGGGTTCCCACTATAATCTTCAGCCTGACATTCAAGGCACAATATAATCTATGTCCCACCTACCATCTTGCCAGCCTCGTTTGCCTTAATATCACTCGCTGTGGCATGCTATACATGCCAATCAAACTGGACACTCCATCTCCCACTTCCACATATTCACATGGGCTGTCCCCTGCCATACTTGGATTTAAATTCCCTCCTAATCATCTCTGCCTTTCAGAATCCTTGTTTTCTTCCAAGGCCCAGTTCAGGTGCCACCTCCACCATGAAGGCTTTGCAAATCTCCCAGTTGTTAATGTTCCTCTCCACCTTCATTTAGCTTTAAACATACTTATTTGTGTATATGTTGTATCAGCTTGGTAACAACGTTACTAGCAGCTGCTGTGGAAGTGTAAGACCAGTAACACCAGCACACAGGAGGGCTGCTAGCACACGTTCTTTGATCTGCTTTTCTAAGGAAAGAAACTTTAAGGGGTCATACAATCTCACTTTAATTAAACATACATATATCATTCACTTAGTTCAGGGGAAAAAGTCAGCACCCTGAACTTCAGAGTAAATACAAACAGAAATTACAGAGAAAATACAAACAGAGGATATAACCCAGATCACCAGACAGGCTTCTAGCTGTTTGACCAAATCTATACATACATAGTTACCAGAGAAAGAAGCACCAACATCTGGATTTTCAAAGGAGGGGAGGGGCTCCTTAACGGCTACCCAGTCTCCACACCAACACTCTTCCAATGAGTGAGCCCCTCCAAAAAACGCTAACCTCAGAATAGATATACACTAGCAAAAGGGTGTGGGCCTTCCTACAAAGGCAAGACTCAATCAAAGGCACCTGATTGCCTTAATGCTAAGCACTCCGAAACAAAAGATAACAAAAAGTCCCACTTTGCTTGCCATTACACTTGGGCAGGGACTGTTTCATTTTTATACCCCTAAGCACCTAGCAGAATGTGTTGCGCATCACAGGCACTTAATAGATACTCAATTTGACCCCCAACCCTCTGCTAAGTATATGCTCTCCCCTCTGGCCTACACGCTCTCAACAATACCAATTCCCTTGCCCCTTCTAGGAAAATCATTATTTTTAATGCCAAAACACACTGCATGGGGGACTGTGGAAAGAAAGCAAATAGTCCTTTATCCTTCAGCAAGATCATTATCACAGACACTTAGAAACCTCAAGCTGCCTCTTAAGTCCTTTGCAGCATGGCAGGAGCCCTTTGCTTCAACCAGATATAGCTCAATTACTAGCTGGTTCCCAATACCACTCCTAAGTCTTCCAAACTGGTTCTATTCCTGGCCTTACATCCCACTTACACGTCTCTGCTGTAGGAGCCACTTTTAATATTTCACAGTATGGCAGTCCCTAGCTATTGCCTCACTTGGTACAGAGTTTGAGACTGGCATGTTTTTTAGATCTGACCACATCACTATCCTAACTCAATCAACCCCAGGGACTATTATTTCTCTAGCGCTAAGTATAAACTCCTCTACCTTTTAAAGCCCTTCACAACCAGATCTCAACTTACCTTTCCAATCTCATTGGGCATTACTACTTTCTCTTTTACACTCTGAGATCCAACCAAACTGGCCTTCTCTCTATTCTTCACACTCAACACTCTATCCCCTTTCTCCAGGCCTTTGCTTTGGCAGAACCCCCATGCCCATAAGCCATTCCCTCCTCACTGCCACCTCAGCAGATTCCTCTGATTTTTTATATGAAGCCTTTCATGATCCCTCAACTGCTAATGTCACCTCCTCCCAAAACATCTTGTATACACCTAATTTGTATTTATTTTCTATTTAATCTGCATATATTGCCCAGACCATCAGGACAAGGAATACCAAGTAGATGAAGAATATCCACTGTACAGATTTCAACAAGCATTTGGATATTGCTATAAGACAACCTGTGGGGCTTGTCCATCAATATGTATATCTGGGAGAAAACAGATGGAAAATAATTTGGGACCATACTTAAAATGGGAAGAGGAAAGAGATCTGGACTGCCTTCAGGAACCTGCCAAGTTACTTAAATAGCCCCTAGCTTCCAATGGAAGCAAAGGCCCATCTTTTTATATCAACATTCTACCACTGTTGCTATAGGTCAGCAAGATACAGGTTACAAACTCCAAAAATAAGAGTAAAAGATATCATCAAGCAACTACATGACAGAAAGAGAAAACGGGCTAGTCATATATTGAGAGCAAGGGGTAGCAAATACATAGCCAGAGGATTCCACTGTCACTCTCCTAATATCAGAAGGTAAAAGTGGGATGGACTCCCTGTGGCAAACCAATAGGAAGACATGAACAAGAGTCAAATAGGATGAGCAAATGTGAATAGCCTGTAATTTGCATTACTGGAGGGAAATCTTGAGTTAGTGAGATCACAGATTCATTTGAGTATTCTATAAGACTAACTACATGTAGTATCCTCTAAGAGGCAGATATAGACGAGACTGAAAAACACCTAATTTGTGAGAATTCTATCACTTGTCATAATTTCTTTCACTGTCTATACTTCTAGGCTTTTTTCTTTATTCATTCAGCTATGCTCTAATAGGTCTTCAATTCAACACACTGTAATTTAATTTTTACTTTAATATTTATGGAAAAGCAATTTGTCTAAGTACTAAAATGCCACACACTGTTATATACAAAGAAATAGCTGAAAATCCGGAGATCACTGATTCATAAAGTCTACTCACAATTCTAATGATGAAATGACTTTAAGCTTCTCACTACTTTCTCATGACATAAAAGTCAACGCATCTTTCCTAAGTCAAAATCTTAATTCTGAAACAAAAATTTTCCTATTCATGCTAAACTATTATTGTCATACTTCAATAAAAAGCTTTGTTTGATTATGATACAAAGGCAGGAGTGCTTAAGGTTAGGGCACCTAGGCTTGATTCCTAGCTCCAACATTTAATAACTGTGTGACCAGGGATAAGTCACTTAACTTGCCTTTCATTTCAGTCTTATCAACAATAAAATGGGGGCGATGCTTTTGGTACTTACCACTCTCACACAAGATTGCTGTGAGGAAAAATTCTGTACACCTTTAAAGCATCTTTTAAATATTTTATTTTTTTCAAATTACATGTATAAATTTTTAACATTTTTTGAAATTTTGAATTCTTTAATTCTTTCCCTCCCCCACCCCCTTCTCCTTGAGAAGGCAATTTAATATAAGTTTTATATATATATTCAGTCATGCAAAACATACTTCCATATTAGTCATATTGTAAAAGAAAATATCAGACTCCATCAGTTCTTTCTCTGGAGGCAAATAGCATTTTTCATCATGTGTCCTGCAGAATTGTCTTAGATCGCTGTATTGCTGAGAACAGCTAAGTCATTCACAGCTGATCACTGTACAATATTGCTCTTACTGTGTTCAATGTTTTCCTGGTTCTGCTCACTTCAGTTTTCATCAATTCATGCAAGTCTTTCCAGGTGTTTCTGAAAGAATCTTGCTCTTCATTTCTTACAGCATGATAGTATTCCATCACAATCATATGCCATATTGCTCTGCCATTCCCCAGTTGATGGGCATCCCTTCTTTGCCATTACAAAAGAGCTGCTATAATTTTTGTACATGTAGGTCCTTTTCCTTTTTTCCCCTCTCTTTGGGATACACACCTAGTAATGTTATTACTGGGTCAAAGGGTATGCAGTTTTATATCCTTTTGGGAATAGCTGCAAATTTCTCTCCATAATGGTTGTATCAGTCTTAAAGCACCTTAGAAGTATGAGTTATTCATATCTAAGGCTCAATTATTTTATTTTTATGGTTCAGTATTCCTTCCAACAGTACTAAGTATAACCTACATGAAACTGAAAATTGATGCCTCACTTTTTCTTTTGTATTATTTTAGTGAGGCTTAATCAATTTATTATTTTTTATCTTATTATGTATTAATGATCAATCTAGTATATTGCCTCCCTAGTATATTGGCTCCCTCATTATGTCTACACCTGTAACTTCATTTACCTACTGTGAAATTTGAAAACTGATATTCCATGATTTAATTATTGATTGAGAATTGTATCCAATCAGTACATCTAATCAGAATCAATATTTATGAATCAAATTCAGTTTGATTGTATTGGCCCCTATTATTAGTAAAATTTCTAAGAGCTTAACTTCCCCATTCCTACGGGGAAAAATTCAAATCTGTGAGCTTTTGCTGACTGTGTGGATAGATGAGTTAATCTGGTAAGAGGATGTTTACCCACTATGGACTTTCCAGAGGATGTCAGTCATAGGATGGCATCACCAACCAATCAGGAGCAAAATAAGTCTGTATAGTCATTGTGTAAATGCTATAAAAGAGTTGCTCTGTCAGATACATCCTTGACACTACTGAGGGGTCTTAGATCCAATTTTCTAGTATTTGCTAACCATACTAATAAACAGATCATGGTCAGAACTTTGTGCCTCAGTTTTTCTTTATCACAGATTTCTATCACAACACCTATAGATGCCTTCTTTGTCCTATGTGGCTTTTTGTTCATGGACTCTCACACATTCTCCACAAGGATCCATAAAATGTGCTGGGAGGCCTGCTCTAGATCTGTTAACTTCATACTGATGCCAATGTCTCATGAAAGCTATTTATAAATTACCTCTCACTCTTGGTACACAGCTTCCCTTCCTTTTCCAGTAATCCATCTTTCTGATGACATTCTTTAATCTTAATCCTGTGCAACTCCTTACTAGCCCATCAAAATGTGTAAATAGCACATCAAAATGTGTGAATAGCACATCAAAAGAGTTTTATTCCAGAGGTGTTAAGAGGAAAGCAATGGTTAGTTAAATCAATACGTAATCAGTATGCTATTAACATATAAATGCTAACTCCAACAAAAAAGAAAAAAGCAAAATTTTGGTTTATAGTAGAACTGTTTGTAACTATGTCAAAACTATTCAACATTTCTGAGACCTTTTTCCTAAGGAAGTTCTCCTTAATGTATAATAGTAACAAGAGTCTTATAAGAAAATAAATTAAATATTTGAACCTTCAGAAAAAAAAATCATGCGAACATTAAACCTTACAGAGTAAATGCTCATCTAGTTAAGTTCTCTCACTTTAAAATGAGGAAACCAGGGCCAGGAAAGTCTAAATGACTTATTGTACTTCGCACACTACCTGGCACATAGTAGGCACTTAATAAAAGCTTGTTAACTGACTTGCCATTATTCAGACAGTAAATGGTAGAGCTGGGATTATCATTTCTAGACAGTTGCCCCTTTCATCTGTCCACCAGACTCCACGATACATGAAGGTAAGGGTAGCAACCTATTCATCTCTGAATCTTTGGTATGCTTATTTGGTATACATTCCTTGTTTTATAAACATTTGTTAAATCAAAATTACATTCTGATTACTTTTTAGATGGGAAGAAATGCATCTTTTAAAGTGAGTTGATATATTATCATTGCTTCAGCACTTAAAATTCCCCCTTCCATGCTCATTTCACATTATTCCCCTTCTAGTAATCTGCATTAAATCAGAATGATTTGAGGAGAAAAATAGACTTCTGATTTCACTAGCTGGAAAAATCTAATAATTTACCAAAAGAAAAAAATATATCATTCAATTCAATGAATTTATTAAGTACCTACTATGTATAAGACACTGTGCTGAAGAAACAGCTGTAAATTTTTAAACATATTATTCTAAATATAACTATTCTGTATATAGTACTTTAAGATTTACATTTGAGCAACACAACAATCCTGTGAAGTAAAGACTGTCTTATTTTTCTATTTATATCAGAGTGCTTTGTATAAAGCAAATGCTTAATAATGCTTTATTCATTCATCTAAAACAGGAAAACTGAGAAATATATTTTTTAATATTGAAGAATTTTATTGCCGAAAAAGAACACATCTATGTTCTCCCTTAAGATGTAGCATGCATGGTTCAGTAGAACGAATACTGAACTAGAAAATCAAGATAACCAGGTTCTAATTCTGACCGCTAATGACTAGATGCATAATGTTGGGTAAGTCCATTATGTGTCAGCTTCCTCATATGGAATAATAAGGGGATTATTATATAACCATTTGGGTCTAACATATCTGACAATTCTTAGTTCATATCTTAGTTTTCATCTCTCACAGGGACCATGAGTTGTACCTTCTCCTAGACCATGCAAACACCTGACAGATCATCCTCAAATTCTGCTTTCCATTGGTCCCAACTCCAAAAAAGACTTAAAAGGTAGTAAATTTTTCTTTCCTTCATTTGAAAAATGAGGAGGTTGGAATAAATAACCTCTACTCAAAGGTGTGCTACAGCCAGCTCTAACTGACTTTAGAGAGACAATTATTAAATTTTCAGTATGAACATTTAAGTGGGCAAATGCTATGAATCAACCTTGATTTATTAATGAAGAAAAGGCAGATTAAACCTAAAAGTGTGAAATGCTATCTCTTTTTTTTTTAGGGGGAAGGAGGGGCTGGTTGTTAAATATTTGTTAGCACAGTCCTTCCTCTAATGGTTCTTTTTGCTTTAAGATTATCTTATAGAAAAACAAAATGAGTAATTATTATTAAAAAATCCCAGTATAAAGCTAAAATGCTTTATTAGGGAAGCAGAGGCTGAATAAAAAGCAAGGGAAATGAAGAAAAAAATTAATTTTCCTATCAAAAGGAATTATTATTCTACTTTATGTAAGAGAAATATAAGATGAATTTCGTATAGACAAAGATTGGAAAAATAAATTATAAAAATAAGAGAAAGTTTAGCACAGCAGTGATAAGGAAGCTTCAGTTTTTATTTATTTGCTTATTAACAAAATACATAATTCTTTAATTTTGTGACAAAAATCAGCATAAAAAGAGAAAGTCCTAAAAATTAAACTGCAAGTGGGAGTAAAAACCAGCACACAGTATATAGTAAATGTGGTCAATACTAGTGAACTGTACACAGTTAAAAGCATCTAAAAGGGGGTCATCAAATGTGAAAGGAAAAATGAGTTAAAAGGTTTTTTTTTTCATTTTCCCCTTACAGCAATTCCTACATATAATTGTAGGAATTTCTTTAACCAATAAAACAAATGTTAAATTAATGACTTTTCTATATTCTTAAAAAAGGAAAATTTTAAACTCCAATAAAAAAAGCAAAATTGAAAGTTACAATTTCAACTCCAACGTGCACAGGTATTCTAAAAAGAACAGAAAGAATATGATCCTAAAAAGTTAAACAAAGCAAATTAAAAAAGGTTTTACAAGCTTCTATTGAAAGTATTAAGACTAGGGACTGCAGAACCATCTGCACTGGTACGAGTTTCCTCAACTGTGATTTCATTAGTATAAGAAATTCCCGGATGAGGAAACCTCTACCAATACAGTTCAGTACTTTCTCTGCCACTTAGTCTTGAAAAAGTTATAGGACTGATAAGTAACTTGCCTAGGGTCACACAGGTCAGTATGTGTCTGAAGCAGGACTTGAACCCAGGTCTTCCTAGTGCTCTGTCCACTATACCACCCTGCCTTCTCCTGAAAGTGCAAAGAATGAAAATTAGGTTCTATCTAAAAGAAGCCAAGCTATAATTAAGAAAGCGGAAACAACAATCCAGAAAATAGAAATGATAGGTATTTACTGCATCAGTATTCTGGCACTGCTAAGTGTCGGCAGGACTGGTGACAGTTTAATAGATTGCATGTTTGGGTTTTTTTTTTTCATTTTTAAGTAATGCCAGTGCACAAGAAAATGGGTGCCACCTAAATGTACTAGAAAAGTTCCAATCCAACTGGTGCTTACTATGTATTTCATGTATACAATACACTCTGTTAAGACACAGGGAACACAAAGACAAAACCAAAAATAGTCTACCCTCAAAGAGCTTACATTCTACGGGAGAGGTATAGCTGTGTATACATGAAAACAGAGACGTGCCTGAGGAATATTATTTTGGCATCTAAGTGGAGGATGGATTGGAAAGTCAACATGAGAAGCCTGGATGGTTAGGAGGCACTGTAAAAGTATAAGCGAGAGGTGTTGAAAAGCTAAACTAGAGTAGTGACCATTTGCAGAGAAGAGAATAGATGTAAGATATACTATATGGAGGTAGATTCAACCAGACTTGAACAATTAATTAGGTGATATGGGAGAATGAAAGAGTTAAGGATGACAAGGGTGAAAATCTAAGTATCTGAAAAGGTGATATTGCCCTCACTAAATATTGGGAAGTTTGGCAAAGGGGTAGGCTTGAGGGAATGGGAAGGAGGGGCAGAGATAGAGGTGGTCAACAGTATCAATGCTGAAGAGAGATCAAGAAGGATAAGGACCGTAAGAAGGTCTTCATATTTAACAACTAAGGCAAGTGGTGATATTGGTAGTTAAAAATGCAAAAAGTTAAAAAGAAATGAAGGTAACAAGTATTGCCAACTTTTTCTAGGAGTTAAGCTTATAAAAAACAATTTTTTGCAAACCTAATATTTTAAATACTCTAAGAAAGCTTGCTATTGAGATAAAATCCTCTAACAAACTAATTTATTTTTTAAAAATCACCTTCCAATTTATCTGCTTATGAAAGTAATTCTGATAATACTAAGTTTGCAAAATACACCTGTTATCAGGACTTCAAGGCAATAAGCTATATTCCTGAAATCTTTCCATTAATTTGGAATAAAAAAGCTAAACAACTAGAATATCTAACTGCAAGGTTTTTTTTGCTGCGTTTAAGAATCATATTTGGAGGCAGCTATTATTAAACAAAAAAGTCCTTGCCTCAGATTGAGAAGAATTAGAATCTAGTCTCAGAAAAGTCATTAATGAACTAATTAAGGTCCCTTCAAATTCTAAAATTCTATTATTCTAAAATTAAACCCAGATAGAAATAATATTACTTATAAACTCAGATGGAAATAATATTACTTATATAAGGTAGGGTTATCATGAGGGAAAAAAATCAGAATGGATAGAAAGGTCTTTGAAATATTAAGGTAGTATACAAATGAGGCATTATTATTAAATGCAATTCTGCTTCTTAAGACAGAAACACTTCTTCGTATAGATGATGCAATAATTGTTTTTTAACATGATATCGTAATTTCAACTAAAAAGTAACAAAATGCAAAAAACATTAAAGTAAATTTCACCTTATCACTTAATGCTTAGATGGATGATGGAAACACAGCATCATGGATAGTGTGCCAGCCTCAGTTAGGAAGACCTAGATTCCAGTTCTACCTCCAACACACATTGGTTCCATGACATTGAGAAAGACACATAACCTCTCAGGAGATTTCAGCCTTCACTGGGAGGAGTTTCCTCACTGGGAGTTCCCCATACTAATGAAATCACAAATTATTTTTGTTGTTAGCTCTTTCAAGGAATCTTGGATGAGTTTGATATTTGGATGGGAGACACCTAGTTGTAAAGAGCCCACACTTTGTTCTACCATATCAAACACTTTTTTACTTATCAACAAACAAGAAGCACAATAGAACCTTAAATCCATTACATCTTTCAGGCAATTGTGAGATGGCAAAGATGTGGTGCATAGTTGCAAAAACCTGCTTGTTCCCTACTAATACCCTTGTGGAGGGTGCCCTCCATTCACAAATAGATGACATTTTTGCTCTAGATAGCAAAGTCTGCATATAGGTCTACAGGTAATTTTTTTCAGCCTTTTTTTTTTGGTATCAATAAGAGCCAAGAGTTTTTCCATGCCTTTGGCAATCTTCTCTGCCTTTAGATAATCTGTCAGTAAGTCCCTCAATGCCTTGCCTCCACAAAGATCTATCTGATCCAATTCAGCTGCTTTTCCTATCTTTGGGGCCATTTTTGCTTTCAGGCACTGTTATACCCTATAGGGTCCAAGTGTGGTGATTCTACTATTTTTGATATCTGTTATAAATCTTTTCCATCTTTTTTTCTCTTTGTAGTACTCTCTCCATTTTCATCACTGAATGCCCTTGGTATGATTTTGCTTAGCATACATCTTGCAAAGCATTTTGTAGATTTTTTATCTTCTGCTTCCTTCCAATCTAGGCGATTATATTGCTTATAGTTGTCCATTATCGTTTGTTTTAAGATTTTACTGACAGGCTTATAATCTAACCAAGTATTGTCTCTGGTAGCCATGTCTCCCCATCTGGTAAGTTAAATGTTTACTGCCTAAGGTGCTTTCTAGGCTCTTTTGGTCTCTGTATTATAGCAATTAATTTACACTGTTTTAACTTTTAGGTAAACTATTATATGTGTCAATATCAATTCAGTTGTCCATTTCCAATTTTTATTTTCAATATCTTGTCTAAATAATTTAGGGTTAAATCTTAATTGTATATCATATTTTTTCCCTATACAATTCTTTATTCTTCTTTATTACAAATTCCAATCCTAGCTCTGATGAGTTGATGTGGTAACTTCCATTTCCATAATTCTATTTCCTGTCTGTTGAAATGTGGTCAATTTCATTCTCTGCATGTCATTTGGTGCTAATCAAGTACAGCACCTACCAATTCTTTTTTCAAACTGCTCATGACATAGAGGTCTCAGGCTTCTGTATAATCTACAAGTCTTTAGTCTCTCTCATTTCTTTTTCCTGAACCATACTTTTCCATATACTTCTCCCCATCCTTACTTTTCCCCATCTTTATACTGAAGTCACCAAGTTACTGGAATGCATATTGACTTAATTTTGAGAGTCTTATCAAATTCTTCATAGAATTTCTCTACCATTTTGTCCTCAGCAACCAATACTGGTGCATAAACTGCAATTATTTTCATAGAATTAGTACTAAAACAAGCTTTAAGGTCACAGAGATTCCTGGCTTCATATACCATCTTCTGTTTCTTGTACTTCTTTTTATATGGAAATGTCCATGGTTTATTAACATTTGTCAAGTTCATAAAAAAGGTAAAATTTGAAAAAAAAAGTAAAGTATTAAAACAAAAAGTCTTTGAAGATCATTTAGTTCAACTCTTTGTTTTACATTTGAGAAAACAGAGGCCCAAGAGTGTAATAACATGCTTATAGTCAAACAGCTAATTAGTAGGAGAATCTGCAACTGGGCTCCAGGTTTTCTGACTCCTAGTTTAATGCTTCTTCCACTGTCATGTTGCTTCTACTTATTTGGTTAAGTATTACCTGATGATTTCATTTTTTTGTTATGAGACTATATCACCCTAAAATACTTTATAATCAATCATGAGTGCTCTAATCCCAAAGATTTATAGCAAAAGAGTAAAGGAAAAGGATGCACGTGGGGAAAGAAAATAAGCAAAAACAATGGTAGGGAGACATTTCACTGAATCATATTCTTTCCTGGTTGTTAATAGAACACAGGCTTCAGAAAGGCACAGTGCTTCATTTCATCCTTTCTACATCTCCAGAACCATAGACCATTCACTCTGCTTCAGGTTTACATCAAGGTGGCCTACCACATGGTCTCCTTTGCTTTTTAAAAACTAAGACTTAATAATTTTCTTCAGATTTCTCCTGAGACAAATGGCTCAAAACCCCATGTTGCTAAGCTGTTGTCATCTGAACATATAACATACACATGCACAATGTCAATAAGGATAGTAAGTAGGATGCAATATGATTTTAGGAATGATTAAAAACACATAAAAATATTCTAGATTAAATATATCTCACTTTCATTCTGCCTGAAATTTTCAGCATTAACAGCCCTGAGCAGAAAGCCTTGAACATAGGTTATCAATAACCTAGCCTTGAACATAGGTTACCAATAACCTATTCTTAGGTGTCCTTTTCTTTAGTCTCTCTTATAACATGACATTATTACTTTTTCTTTTCTCCCTTGATTTCCCTGACATCGAACTGTCCTGGCTTTCTACTCAGCAGCTACCACTCTCCTTCTCTTGCACATCTTCCTCCACCTACTCCTTAAGTATAAACACTTTCCATGGGATGGTACTCGGTTGCAAAATGAACTCTGGACTGGATGGTCTCTAAGGTACTCTCAATATTTAAATGAATCTTTGATTTCATTGATTTGGGAGATCCCTGAAAACAACGTAGACTGTAACCCATCAATCCATGCCTGTCCATCGTATGCAACTCTCATCCATGTCCTCCCAAAATTTCACTACGGGGGATCCACCTGAAGTGCTGGGGACTTTCTTAGATTTTTCCTGATATCACAAGGGTATCATCTGTTCACTCCAGCCATTCTATCTTCTCTTTCTGTTATATAGTGATGAACCTTCAAATTTATTGCCTCCTCATCTCCTGCCTCGGTCTCTCTCCTGAATTCTATAATTCTATATTTCCAATTGCCTACTATATTTTTTTCCAACAGATGTCCTATCACTTTAAACTGAACTTCTCTAAAGTTGAACTAAATCTTTCTCCAACTGGCCTTAACTTCCTTAATCCTGTCAAAAAGTATTCTTATTCATTCAAATACTTATTGAATACAGCACTATAAACAAGGTGCTGTGCTAAGGGCTATGGCTCCCAGGGTCAAAACCTTAGTTTTGAAACCAGAAACCACAGATACCTCCTCTCCCTTTTATAGTCTTCCTTTGCAATTCTCTCTCAGATCTTTCCCTTTTTTTCATTCCCACTGCAAACATCCTGATTTGACCCCTCATTACCTAAAATAACTGATTCCACATCTGCATATCACTCCCCTTTGCAACCTTTCCTTGTACCTAACACTAGCATAAGATCAGTCCTCTGAAAGCATATTTTTTTACTATGTTCCCTGCTACAAAGCTTTCAATTGTTTCCCATGGCCTATAAGATAAAAGTTCCAATTACAAAGCCTGGAAACCAAATTCCTCCACAATTTAGTCTTTAACCTGCCTTTACTGTTCTTCCTGATTTGGAAGAGGTATTTTGGGGTCAATCAATAAAACAATCTGACTGAAATGGAGAATTTTTATAGAGAAACAGCACAAGATAAGGTTGTGATGGTAGATTCATGCGAACTGTCACATCTTAAAGGCACAAGGCTGGGGGGCTAAAAGAAGCAATAACCATGGAGGGTAATACTAATAACTTACATTTATGCAGTACTTTGCTTTTATATGCATTAATCAATTTGAGTAGGGCTTTTAAGTTCTAAAAAGAAACTTTACTATTCTACTCAATTATACAACCATGCAGGCATTCTGGTGTAGTGGATAGAAAGTTAATCTCACAGTCAAGAAAACCTGGGTCCAAGTTTCACCTTTGACACATATGGGCTGTGTGACCTTGGACAAGTCACAACCTCTGTATCCCAGGCAATTCACTAAGACTTTAAGTTGCAGAGCAAGTAGAGGAACTTTCTTTATGAGGAATCCCTTACACCAATGAGATCACAGTCCAATTTTTAAAATGTATTTATTAAGACTCCTCAAAAAGTTGAAAGCCTAAAATCTCTTTCCCTTCTCCTTCGCAGAGAAAAAGAAATGTGGAGCTAGTGGTAGGTACATCACTTTTTATTGTCTTCTCATTCAATGGGTCTCTTTTACACTATGCACATCCCACCCTTCAACACCACCAGAAGGGAACACCACTAAAATAAATTAAAGAGAATCAGGCAATATATAATCTGATCCCTTCTCCTCAAACTGTGCGTATCACTATAACAATGAATCATACTACCTACCACCCTGCAAAAAGATATTTTTTCTACTATAAAGGCAAATAAATGTGATGAAGAGACTGCTGAACACTCTTTCACTTTAAAGCAGGTCTACAAACTGAAGATCTGTGATATGACTTCACAAAAATGTATGTACAACCAAGTTTAAATTTTAGAGAGGTGGAACTGGAAGAAAAAGAGATTATTCAAACCATAACATCTGCAGAGTGTCACATGAGAAAACTTACTGGCTACCCAACCAACTTGTCTGTATAAAACAGTTATGAAACCAAAAGTAATCCTTCCGAATGGCTCTTCTCTATGCCCCACTTCCAACCTCATTTTTCCACATTCTACCTCTCCTACAAAATCTACCCACCCCTCCCCCCCAATCAGAATTAAATGAAGTTTATTGGCCTGACAGTTTAGTAACCATCTAGCACGAGGAAGAAAAAGAACAGCAGGGTAAATCCACCCCAGTTTTTAAAAATAGGGCATTAAAAAAAAACATCAAAAAGCCTTCTAATATTTCTAACATGGTACTGGAAAACTCAACAGCAGCAAGATGAAGATGTCGGCAAGTATCTATCTTTCCTTTCTTGAAAACATTCCACTCCGCAAGATAAACCGGGTAACTTCATAAAGCCTCAGAGCTTGGGAGGAAAAGATAGGAGAAAACATTCACTTTTCTCTTTAAGCCTATAATACCTGTAAAAACCAGCAGCAAATGTTTCAAAAGGGCTCCAAAGGCAATAATAAAGGTCTAACCAAAAATAATTTAAAGTCAAGAGCAAAAGCACAAAATTTACGTTCCTCTGAAGAGGAAGCAACTGTTGCTTCTACTACCTTCCCACACAACTATTTCTGGGTACATTTTTAACATTTGCTGTCAATTCAAAGGAAACACACAGCTAAGTTCATACATACCGTCTGGTGTAAGAGAGAGAAGGGCTTCCTCTGCCCAAAAGCAACAGGTCACATCTCTTTCCCTCTACTTCTGAAACCTAAACAAAGAAGCAACAGTTACTACAGTTGAACACTGGAGAGGATAACTGACAGTTTCTCAACTGTTTCCATATTTTAAAACAGTAACTGTCCTCACTCCACCCCCCAAAAAAGAAAGAATAGAAAAAAGCAAGCATGGGAGTGAGAAGTCGAACCCAAATGTAATACAAATAAGTCAAATAAAGGAAATAAAGAATACCCCAGGTTTTCAGCTAGATATGACAAGTATATTTCTCCTGGGTCAGAAGTTAACAATTCTCACAAAGAGAGGAAGGTGGGGGATCAGAGGAAGAGGGTAAAAAACTCTTCCCCTACTCAGTCACTGACTGGGAAATCGGCCCCAGGATAAAGTCATGGAGCGCTCAAGAGGATGGGGGCGGGGGTCAGACAAGCAGGGGTGTAAGGTTCCCCGGAAGGAGGCCGCTTACTCACCCGCTGGCTCCAGCTGGCTGACCGTTTCCGTGTGCTCGCCTGTCACTCGGTCCTCGACCCCGAGGACAGGAAGGACCTAGGGGAGAGGAGCGGAGGGAGGGGAGGGGCGGACCGACCCCTCCCCCCCTTGGGGGCTTGGCAAAGGGGTGGGGGTCCTGGGACAGGGACAGCTGTGGCAGGATCGGCCTCGGACTCTCTCAGCTGGCCCCGGTCACATCCCCGGAGTTGCGGGGGGAAGAAAGCACAGGTTCTGTCCCGCTCCGGAGACAACGGCTATAAGCCTAGCGCCGTCTACCCCGCCTCCCCCTAGGCCTGTTCCCAGCTCGATTCTCCGTTCCCGGGCGGACCGAACCCAGCGCCCGAGCGGAGGAGGCCGGGGCGGAGGGGAGAGCGAGGGGGGAGGGGGAGGGAAGAGAGACAGACGCGCCTCCCGAGCCTGGCGCCTACGGGCCCACGGCTGGCAGGCGACGTTAGCCGCAGCCGCTCCCCGTCGGCACCTCGCTCTTCCTCGGCGCCGACAGCGTCCTTCTTTTGAGCTCTTTCTCAGGCGAGCACAGCAGGAAGAAGGGAGCCCATCGCCGTCATCACCCCCGCCCCCCTCCTCAGTCTCTTCCTCTTCCCTTTCCTCCTCCTCGTCCTCCTCGTCCGCGTCCTCCTCTCCCCCCAGCTGCTCCAGCGCCGCGCTAAGAACTCTGCCTCTGCTTCCAGGAGCGAGGGCCGATAGAGAAGCGAGAGAGATAGAGAGAAAGAGAGAGAGAGGGGAGGAAGGAGCGCGCGCGCGCCTCCCCCGCCCTCTTTAGCCTGCTCGCTCCCGCACGAGTCCGCGCGTGCGCGTCCCGGGGCAGCGAATTGGCGAGCTCGCCTGCGCGCTGGGCTCCAGCCTCGCGCTGGCTGGGGAGGCTGCGAGACACTGCAGGGGGGTTGGGGAGGAGGAGGGAGAGGGGGAGGGGAGAGGAGGGCTGCGGGAAGAGGAAGGGAGCGGGGGGAGGGGAGGACAGGGCCTGGGGAAGAGTGGGAAATGGGGTGGGGGCGGTGGCTAGAGGAGCAGCCGGGGGTGAGACGAGCGTCAGAGACAGACCGACCGAGACAGACCGAGAAATGCAAGCCGGGGTTCCCCAGCCCGCACCCTAGGAAAGAGAAGTAGCGAGGGCAGCTCGCTCCGGCCTTAGAAGCTGAAGGGGGGAGGGTGAGGGTGGGGGGAGAGGAAGGGCTAGAAGGAAGCGCAGCTTCAACCAACCCCAGTTGGCAGCAGAACGGTAGGAGGAGAGGGAAGGAGGAAATTGGGCCTGGATTAGGGGTATGTTGTGTCAGGCTTTCATTTGCCCCCCTCCAGTTGGGTTTCCACCCTTGCCTCGCGTTAGATAGGACGAGCAAGGCGTCGAGCAGGCTGGGGAGGCGTGGGGCGTCCCCTGGCGCAGGAGGAGATCCAGCTGCGACTGCAGGGACAGACTTCCTCCCTTTTCCCTCCCACTTGTTTCTTTTGGTCCTGCTGCTTTCACTTCCACATTGTGCGGCCCCCTGCCTTGCGCTTCCCCACCCCAGGCATCTTGGCATTGAGAGAAGCAGAGGCCACCTCGTATTTTCCTGCCGGGGTGCAGAGAGCTCCTCACGTCGTTTAGCCACCTCCAGGCCTGCATCGGAGGGTGGGCGTTGGGGGTTGGTGGCAGGGAGAGGGAGGGACGATGAAAATCTGGAAAATAAGGAAGGTAGATTTCTGCCATCCCCAGCAGTGAGACGCTGTTCACTGCACAATAGCAAGTTGGGTGATACGGCTTTCTGACCAACAAGGAAATGGGCTCCTCTTGTAAAAGCAGGGCAGCCAACAAGCATTTATTAAGCACGTACTAAACTCTAGGGATATGCACTGACGCAGCAAACTGGGATGCAAGTTAGGTTTCCATTGCCATTTATGCTTGTTTTGTCAAACAAGTTAAGATTTAGATTTGAATTCCAGCTCTGCTACACACAACTGTCAACCTCAGAGCTGGTTTCCGCATCTGTGAGGTTTAAACTATATGGGCAGCTAGGTGGTGCAGTGGAGTCAGAGCTCGGGACACGGGACTTGGGGATCAGGAGAACCTGAGTTCAAATTCAGTAGCTTGTCTATGTGATGCTAGGCAAGTCACTTAACCTTTCTGAGTCTCAATTCCCTCTACTGTAAAATGGGACAATAATAGCAGCTATTTCACAGTTGCTATGAAGATCAAATAAGATATGTAAAGTGCTTTGCAAACTTGAAAGTATTATATAAATACTATATTACTATTAATATAGTAATATTAATCTCTGATATCTTTTCTAGTTCTAAGCTCCATGACTTTCTTCTAGCCAACCCTTAAACTGAAGTAACTAAAGAGCTCTTAACTACCAAATCCAATGGCCTTTTTCAGTCTTTTGCATTTTACCCTGTCGATGGAGCTCTTCCTCCTATTTTTGTGACACTACTGCCTCTTCATTCTCCTTCTACTTTTCTGGACTTTCCCTCTCAAGTTTCTCTGTTAGGTCGTCATCCAGGCCCTGATCACTAATCCTGAGGGTCTCTTCTCACTACATTTCAGTCTCCCATCCCAACAGCCTCTGTTCTTGGTCCTCAGATATACATACATAGATAGATATGCATATGTATACATATATATATATATATACATACTCTCCCAAGAATGTACACATACACATTCAGTATACTAGATGATGTGGATAGACCTCAACACTACACACTCTCAAAGATCTCATCAGGTCCCATGGATTCATCTCTATATAGAGCTTCTAACTGTCTGTCCGTAGCAATACATACATAGTTATCAGAGAGAGAAGCACCAACATCTGGGTTTTCAAGTTGGGAGGGCTGCTTAATGGTTACCCAGAGTCTCATTGGCCAGATCACAGAGACAGTCTTCCAATGAATGAGTCCCGGAAGCAAAATACTGACTCAAAGTATATATATACTTCTTCAGGCTCATCTCACTGAGGGCATCACAACCATGTGACTCAAATTCACATGACTTAGGCTTTCTGGTGACTTAAGCAGGTCATTAAAGACTCTTGATTCAATCAAAGACTCTAAATTCAAACGAAGGCAAGATTCAATCAAAGGCACTTGGTTGCCACAGTGCTGAGAAGAATTAGAACTCCAGAAGAAAAAAGAGCAAAACAAAAAGTTTCACTTTGCTTACCATTACAATTAGTGACCTGTGTAGGGTCACACAGGGTTAGTATTAACCAGAGACAGGCCTAGAACCCAGGTCTCCCTAGCAGAAAATACAAAGAATGAAAATTAGTCTATATCAATAAGAAGCCAAGCTACTGGAATGAAAATTGAAAAACCAATCCAAAGAATAGATGGTTACTCAAGTATTCAAACTACAGGTATTCACTGCCATTAGTTATATTACTCCTCAGGCATTGCTAAGTGCCCAAGATGAATGCTGTCCAAATGTACAATAAGCACCTCTTATAAGCAGGGCACTGTGCTACGCACAACTGATACAAAAACAAAACAAAAAACAGTTCTTGACCTCAAGGAGATTACATTTTAATGGAGTGGTACAACATATAAACACACAAACATATACTTGATAATTTGGGGGAGGAGAGAGACATGTACTTTAGGAAAATAATTTTGGTATGTTTGTCAACTTTGGAGGATGGGTCAGAGAGGAAACATTGTAAACCAGCTTAGGAGGAAGGCTATCAGAAAAAGTCTAAGCAAAAAGTGATCAGAGGCTAAACTGGGTGGTGGCCATTTGCATGAAGAGAATGGAGTATATGTGAGATCCTTTGTGGAGGTGGATTCAACCAGACTTGGGCTACTGATTTGAGGATAGCAAGAGTTGTGTCAAACTGCAAGTTGCATTGAGCCAGGCTTAGTCTGCCAAGTGTCAGTTAAGGAAGTCAAGAGAGTCCCACCCCAGCCTATGCAGAAGTTGCTCTCTCAACCCTACCATGAAATCATACCTGCAGTTCATGCCTGCTCCTACCCCCAGACTGCTGGCATCTTGGGTCAGCCTTCCTTAATATTCACACCTACAGTTAGACTCAGAAAAACAGTCAGTTAACAGTCCCATTAAGTCTTTGAATAGCAAGTTCCAATAATCAGTTTAAGATATGACTATAGTCTCCCATTGCTTAAGGAACATCCTTAAAGTGAACCTTAAGTAGCTTGCATGCATTTCCTCCCTTATTCATAAAATCTTAATAAGGTGCAAAAGTCCTTAAGTAACAAATTCCAGAGTATTATCAAGAAACTAAATTCCTAGCTATCACAGAATCCCTAAATATCACAAAGTTTCTTAGTCAAAAGGTGTTGTAATAGACTCTCACAGTGGTAACAGTAAGAGACTGATTACAGGAAAAAAAAATACTACTGCTCTTAGAATTCTTTCAAAGAAAGAGAACATCTTAAGGTGAGTCAAGCAGTTTGTGTAAATTTCTGCGCATGTTCTAGTTCTAGATAAAAATATTATTATATTTCCCAGTAAAATAACACAAAAGAGCTCATATCCTTTACTGACTACTTCCTCTGATCACAGAGATTTACTATAGAAGGAAAAAAACAGGGACATGTGACATACCAAATATGACAGGATAAAACATCCTTGGCTTTGTTTAAACTCAAATATAGTCAGTTCTCCAATTATGCAGTATTTGTTTGTCCTCATAGCCAGATTCAGGAATAGTCAGGTGGGAAAACATTCCTTTCCAAAGGAACACAATGGGGAAACTGAGTCAGGAGGATCCCATCCTAGATTGAGGCTAGATTGTCCCCTCGGCTTTTTCCCAAATGCAGACCTCCACCTATTAACAGTACAGGATCACATTACATCTGAGTAGCTTATCTTGTGGTGTTTCTCTCAGATACTGATTTAATGCAAACAACTATACCTAAATTTAAATTCGAAACAAAATTAGTTATGGTCCCAAGCCCCTTTCACCTTAAACAGCAAGTCTCGCTAATCACAGCTTAGAACCAAATACAGTTGCTTTTACTTTCATGGAGTTGCAATAAGCAATAAAGATTTACCAGGACTCACATACATAAGGGATTCCATTCAACATCTCTTCCTCTTAAATTTAAACTTGTCCTGGTGTAAAAGCCAATTGTTAGAATCCTTTCTATCTATTGTACATAAACTTGCGACTTCTCAGCAAGCTAAGTTCATTGTTCAGGACCTACATAAATCAAATAAGTTCTTTTCCTGGGGCTGATGACCTTGCCCACACAAATGGTTTCTAGGGCTTTGGCAATTTGCAAAATAAGGAGAATTTACAAAGATCCCAGGAAGGGGTTAATAGAAAAACTTTAGGCCTGTTTGCTATCTTTTGCTGTTTCTATGAGCACACTTACTCAAGGTCGATCCAAAGTCACAACAACCCTAGGAATGAAACTTAAATAAAATTTAAAAATTTACAGTAGGTTTGGACATAATTGTCATCAATATCAAATTGCTGCAACAGATTAGCTTCCAAATAGAAATTTAGTAGGCCTCCTAAAAATCATGCAAAAGATTTTACAAAACATTTCTTCATAAAAATATTTCCCTTTCTCAGAAACAGCTTACAATTTATCCTGTTAATTCCTAAGTAGTAAACAATTATTAAATTTGATCATGAAACCTCTTCCGCATAATTGAAAAGAAAACTAAACATACTTTTATAAATACTTAATTTAAGCAAAAACCCCAATAGCTTAGTTAGCAATCTCACAAATTTCATAAATGATAGCAGAACAATTTTAACTGAAAATTTCCTTTAAATAAAGACAAAACTTCAAAATTTTATGATTTCTTAAATTATAAAACTTCAAAATATTATAATACATGGTCAAACAGAATGACTTAAAAGTTTCCTAACCCATTCATCATTTTTCATTTTTTTTACAGTACAATTCTCAACCTAACAACACTTAGATTATAAGAGAAATTGCTTTTCTGACAACACAGATGATACAGTTGTTTACCAAATTATGCAATAAAGTAAAATTTTAGAAATACAACAATACCATAAACAATTATCATCTATTTAAACTTTAAAACCCAAAACCAATTACCACTCTGGTGGCTTTACTTTAGTTGGATGTATTCTGAATTTGCCTTACACAGAGAATCATTCATCTTATTACCAACACATGGCGATTAAAAGTAATATTACTTGTTCATAACCAAACACAATAGTTTTAAAATATCAAATTTTTATCACACCCTTTTTAAAAGACAAATTCATTCATATATATATATATATATATATATATATATATATATATATATGTATGTATATGTATATATATATATAAAACAAAATTTAGAACTCACAAGGGTTTCTCAGATTTTACAGCCTAAAAGAACTCTAAAAATACTATTTAGAAATAAGATGACTTCAATTACATTTTAAGATTATCACAGAAATTATTGATCCTATTACTTCTGGTATTTATATATTAATACATTAATACCTTAAATATCAGCTAAGCCAAAATGAAATGTTGAGGAGGAAGTGGTTCTTAAGAGCACATACCAGAGGCCTTTCTTAGAACAAAGAATTTAATCCTTTAGATATGCTGATTTTCAGGAGTCCAGCTTCCTCAACCACTTAGGAAAAAAAATTTTTTTTCCTATCCCCAGCCACCAGTATATGGCTTCAAATCATAATTCTATACAATCTCTGTGGAATCAAAATTCAATTATACCTCATACAGGCAAAGTATAACAATCACCAACCAATCAGCCCCATTCTCCAATCGGGCTACAAGCCTCCCTCTGCCCCAGCCCCAGCTTGACCCACCCACAGTCCTCCAAAGTGGAGGGTGGGGGAGGAGTAGCCAAGAACACATGGCAGCTAAGAGCACATGGACTACAAATCAAATGAAGAGTTGTCGCTTTCTCCTCCCAAGTCATAGACTCAGTAATATCATGACTGCCCCATCTCTGCCAGCTCCTATTCGGGCCAGAGGCAAGTTGCCTATCTCTGCCGTCCCTCTTTTGGGCAGAGATCACCAGGAGATATCACCCTCCCCTCACAGTCACCCGAGTGGTGCTCACCTAGTTCTGGCCCTTCTCTGCCGACTCCCATTTGGGCTAGAGTAGCCAGGAACACACAGGGTTTACTCACATCCATGCTGCACACAAAGAACTCACATGACTGATCCAATTCCACATTCTCTCATTCAGGTCAACACCGAGTGCACTTTTCACCTTCACCACTGACTGGCTTTACTAGCACTCTTGGGGGTTCTCATTGCCCTATTTCTGTTTCTACTTTCTCTGAGTTCCTCTCTTCAAGATCTTTAATCCAGCCAGACTGAGTCCCCTCACTGGAGCCCAAGGACCCCCAGAGAACTCTCCAGTGGGTACCCACCCAAGGGTCGAGGTGGGATGGTCTCCTTTTAAGCCAGAAATAAATCTCAGTGAAACCTCCAAACTGTGTGGGACATCAACTTCACCCAAAATTAAACTCAGAGGCTTCTCAAGTAGAAAGTAGAAATTGATTTATTAAGATCCCATGGGAAAGGTCGGTCTCCTAACCGAAGATAGGTAGGGAGAGGTGGTGCCCAGAGGGCAGAACTTAGCTTTATACCTTAATGCAAACAACCCCCACCCCACCACTGACCTTTTACTCTCATTGGTGGAGTTCAGGCTTATAATCTAAATGTAAATCTACTACCCCAGATACAGTTTAGCCAATGCCAAACTCTTAAAAATACTTTTATCCTCATTTGGCAAGGTTTGTGCTGGGGGCGGGGGGGGGGGAAGGGGGGGGAGGTGGTGCTGGTGGGGTTCAGGCTGCTCTAAGTTTTGGATTCCTATGGGTCAGGTGATTTGAAACTTAGGCCTAGCTGACAATCAGAATCCCTGAGCCATGCTGAAAAATCCCCACCCCCATTCATCCCACTCAACTTACAGAAAGGCCGAGATCCAAATTCCATGAGAGGGCTTCACCATCCCACCCAATAGGCATATGAAAAAATTCTCTAAATCACTATTGATTAGAGAAATGCAAATCAAAACAACTCTTAGGTACCACATCTCTCCTGTCAGATTGGCTAACATGAAAAACAGGAAAATGATAAATGCTGGAGAGGATGTGGGAAAATTGGAACATTAATACATTGTTGATTGAGTTGTGAACAGATCCAGCCATTTGGAACTATGCCCAAAGGTCTATAAAAATGTGCATACCCTTTGACCCAGCAATACCACTTCTAGGGCTATATACCAAAGAGATCACACAAGTGGGAAAGGGAAAGGGACCTGTATGTACAAAAATATTTATAGCCGCTCTTTTTGTCGTGGCAAAGAATTGGAAAACAAGGGGATGCCCATCAATTGGGGAATGACTAAACAGGTTGTGGTATATGAATGTAATGGAATACTATTGTGCTATAAGTAATGGGGAAGATACGGATTTCATAATAACCTGGAAAGACCTACATGATCTGATGATGAGTAAGAGGAGCAGAACCAGGAGAACATTATACATAACCACAGATGTATTGATTCTGTGATGACTAACTTTGATAGACTTGCCTCTCCTCAGTAATACAAGACTCAAAGACAGCTCCAAAGGACTCATGATGGAAAAAGCTAGCTACATCCAGAGAAAGAACTCTGGAATCTAATTTTTTTAGTACCTAATGAAAGTAGGCATTTAATGGAAGCTTGTTGGATTTAATTAAATGAATGGATCCTTGTATGATACAAATTCAAGGCCCTTTACCATTTTGGTGACCCACCATCTTCAGCTTAACAATGTCCTTCCTAAACTGTATTGCCAAGAACTAAACACGATACTCAAGATATGGTATGAACAGGGTACAACGAGTCTATCACCACCTTATTCCTAGAAGTGATGCCTCTCTCATTGCAACCCAATATTGCATTAGCTTTTTTGGCTAACACATCATACCATTAACTCATATTACGCTTACTGATCATCACAATCCATACTACCACCAACTCAAACTTTTTCTGACAAACTGCCACCTAGTCATGCTTTTCACACCTTGTAAAGTTGTTGGATTTTTTTAATCCCAGATATAAGATTTCATATTTATCTACATTTAAATTTCATCTTATTAGATGACTGACAGACCAAGCCAGGCTACTTAAATTATTCAAGGGCAACTAGGTGCTCCCTTACTGTTTTCTTACTTATAATGGGTATCAAATGCCTATTGAGTATTTTTATTCCATCTTTTCCAGTCCAAAAGTCATTCTCTTTGGCAGAGAAAGCAGAAGGAAAAGAAAAATCACAGAATCTGAGAGTTGGAAGATATATCTACAGCCATCTAGTCCAGCCTTTACTTGAAGTAATCCCTACTATAACAAACCCAACAATTGGCTGTCCAGCCTCTGCCTGAAGACCTTCAAAAACGGAGAGCTCATTACCTCTTGAAGGAAACCATTCATTCCGTTTTTAAATAGCTATATTTGTTAGGCAGTTTTTCTTGATATCAAACCTGAACTGACCTCCTTGCAATTTCCACCCATTTCTCCCAATTCTACCATCATGGACTGAACAGGACAAGTGTAATCCCTCCTTTATGTTAGCCCTTCAAATACTTGAAGACAGCTGCCATGTTCTCCCTGAATCTTCTTCAAGTTAAATATGCCTAGTTCCTTCATATGGTGCTTCTATGAAATAGACTCAAACCTCTTCACCATCTGGTCACCTACCTCTGGACATTCTTTAGCTTATCAAAGTCCTTAAATGATAGTTCTCTGAACTAAAGATAATACTCCAGATGCTCCTCCTAATGCAGCCTAAGAACTGAGTTTTTGGCTGCCACATCACATTGATCACTCATACTGAGCTTGTTGTTGTTGAGTCAGTTGTGTCTGACTCTTTGTGACCCCATTTTGGGGATTTTCTTTGCAAAGATACTGGAGTGGTTTTCCATTTTCTTCTCCAGTTCATTTTGCAGAGGAGGACCTGAGTTAGGCAAGATTAAGTGACTTGCCCAGGGTCACACAGCTATTAAGTGTCTGAGGCCAGATTTGAACTCATGAAGATGAGTCTTCTTATCTTCAGGTCTACTAAAACCCCTAGATCCTTTTCAGAATAATTGCTATCTATCCGTGTCTCCACCAGTTTATATTTGTTGATTTTTTTTCTACCCATGTGCAAGACTGTGCATTTTTTCCCATTCAATATCATGTTAAATTCAGCTCAATGCTCTAGACTGTCAGGTTGATTTTGGATCTTGGCTCTTTCATCCACTGTGTTGATTATCCTTCTGAACTTTGTGTCATTTGCAAAATGGCTAAGATTACTATGTAAGCCTTTATCTAAGTCACCGATAAAAACAGTACACAGCCAAGTAGAGGTCTAAGCAGCTCTGAATCTGCCTTCTTTCAGTTGCAAGTGAACATTTTCCTATCTAGCCTATCCCTTTTTGGATATTTTTTGGATTTTGCATATCTTTTCCCCAAGATAACTTTAAAAACCCCACAAATGGTTTTGTGATCCTTAGTTGCCTTTACTAGCCTTAACTCATTATGAATTTTAGCCTTCCTGACATTATTCTCCACACAATGCCATACTTTTATATTTGACTTCTATTACCTGATCTTGCTTCCATCTTCAGTATATAACTTCAAAAAATCTAATGTGGTTGGTGAATACTCTCTGCATCCACATAATTCTCTTCCAGTAACTCTTGCTTTTCCTCATCATCAGAATTGCTTCTCTTTGTGTCTTAAGAATTTTATTCTTTACTGTTATGTTATAAAAATGATGAGCAGACTTCAGAAAAACCTGGAAAGACTTGAATGAACTGATCCTGAGTGAAGTGAGCAGAACCAGGAAAACATTGTACACAGTAACAGCCACAATGTTCGATGACTAACTTTAATGGGCTTATCTCTTCTTAGCAAGGCAAGGATCCAAGGCAACCCCAAAGGACTCATGATGAAAAATGCTGTCCACATCCAGAAAAAGAACTATGGAGTCTGAATGCAGATTGAAGCATATTATTTGCTCTCTCATTTTTTTGTTTGTTTCTTCTTTCTCATGGTTTCTCCCATTGGTTTGAATTCTTCTTTACAGCATGACCAATGTGAAAATAGGTTCAATATGAATGTATATGTAGAGCCTATATCAAATTACACACCATCTTGGAGTGGGGGGAGGAGAGAGATGGGGAGAAAATTTGGAACTCAAAATCTTATGGAACTGAATGTTGCAAACTAAAAATAAATAAATAAAATAAAGGCTAAAAAATAAAAGAAAAAAATTTTATTCTTGAGAGTTCTCATTCCTCCTGGGCTGATTTCTCCTGTAGAATTTTAGTCCATCTGATTAAAATCTTTCATCTGTGCCATTTTAAATCTACTTTCCCAACATTTAGGATCGATGTTAACCCAATGGTTCTCAAAGTGTTGTCCATGTACTCCTGGTGATCCTTGAGACCCTTTCAGGGGATCCATGAGGTCAATGCTGCTTTTTATAATAATATTAACATATTATTTGCCTATTAAAACATTGCTCCCTTTTCTAGCTACGTATCTATGTGAAGTTTTTTATTGTTGTCGTTCATTTCATTTCACTTATCTGACTCTTTGTGACCCCATTTGGGATTTTCTTGACAAACATACTGGAGTGGCTTTCCATTTCCTTCTCAAACTCATTTTATAGGTGAGGTAACTGAGGCAAACAAGGTTAAGTGACTTTCCCAGGGTCACACAGCTAGTAAGTGTCTAAGGCCAGACTTGAACTCAGGAAGATGGATCTTCCTGACTCCAGGTCTGGTGCTCTATCCATTGTGCCACCTAGCTGCGCTATGGGAAGCTAGATTTTCTGTAAATGCTTCAACCAAAACCAAAAACCATATCACAACAGACTGAAAGGTCTTTTCATTTCCATACTAGTCAGCAGTCAATTCCTTCCTATGCGGGAGAATGCAATCCAGAATAGAATTTTGCCTTGTGAGTTCCTCCACCTTTTGAAGGATGGAGGACGCTTAAGCAAAATCACGAAGGCATCAGTTGCTCTGTTTTTAGCAGAAAGAGAAAGCTCAGGAGATGTCTAGATAATCAAAGGTCCTGTTGTGATCTTTTGTCCAAGTGGTCTGTCAGAGCCATCACACTTCCATCTCTCCCTTCCTCATTGATCTCCCAAATTCTTTCCCATTTTGGTTCCTGAATTTCTTTGCATGAATATAGCTTCCAAATGTACAGTGCTATTCTCTCTACCCTTTTACTTATCATGTTTCTTTTGAATAAGCTAAATCCTCCACGCTCATATTCTTGTCATGCTTTCAATCTACCAAGTCTCTATGATAACTATGAGAAACTAGTTTATTTGACTTGCCACCTAATTTTGACATTTGGATGTAGATATCTGAGGACAGGAGTTTTACTACTAGCTCCTTTCTTTTATTTTGTCTCCTGGGAATTTCTGCCTACATCAGTAGATATTTCTTCTTCATTTTAGCTATTGTCTATGATATCTAGATTGGTTGCTATACAAAGGCAGTTTGCTCCCTTCACCATCTTTTTCATTTTAAAGTCTTTTTGATTCTATTTGCAAGACACCAGACAAATACATTTTTAATAGATAGATGGATAGATACACAGACAAGCAAACAAGACAGCTCTCACCCTCAAGGCACCAACATTCTAATAAGGAAATGACAACATATAAAGGGGAGCTGAAATGGGAGGGGGTGAGAAGCAAGACTTCTGACCTGGAGGTGAAGTCTAAAGAATTTGTGGAGGTAAGAGTGAAGTGAGCATATCTGGGGCCCCTCATGGTGTACCTAACAAAGAGTCAAGCACCTCTATATTTTATGTCATGGTTCAAAAAGCCTTTTCTGATCCACTAAGTTGGTAGTGCTCTCCTCTGACTTCAATTATTATGTATATACTTGCTTAGGGCAGCTAGGTGGCACAGTGGATAGAGTGCCAGACCTGGAGTCAGGAAGACTCATCTTCCTGAGTTCAAATCTAACCTCAGACACTTTTTAGGTATTATAGTGGAAAGCATATTGGGACTTTTATTGTCTTTTGTTTTGGAGTGCTTCTCAGCACTAAGACAATCAAGTGCCTTTGAGTCTTGCCTTTCTTTGAATCAAGAGTCATTGATTGGAAACAATATGTGATGTGGTGCTAGTCCTGATTAGAGATCTTTCCCACACCCTTTTGCTAAGTAGATGCTAAGCCTCAGGCCTACACCCTTTTGCTAAGTAGGTGCTAAGCTTCAGGGCCCTAAACAGGGTATATATGCTCTGAGGTTAGAATTTTCCTTTGGGGGCTTACTCATGTGAAGAGTATTGATGTGATTTGGCGAGACAAGACTCTGGGTAGCTGTTAAAGAGCTCCCCTAGCTTTGAAAAACCCAGATTTGGTGCTTCTTTCTCTGGTAACTATGTATGTAATGTCTTGATTAGACAGTTAGAAGCCTGTCTGTTGATTTGTGTTATTTTGCTCTGTTTGTATAATTTCTGCTTGTAACTTCTGTATGTATTTTCTCTGAAGTTCAGGGTGCTGACTTTTCCCCCTGAACTAAGTGAATGATATATGTATGTTTAATTAAGGTAAGATTGTTAACCCCTTAAAGTTGCTTTCCTTAGAAAAGCAGATCAAAGAACCTGTGCTAGCAGCCTTCCTGTGTGCTCTTGTGGTTGATCTTACCCCTCTACAGCAGCTGCAAGCGGCATTATTGTTATAGGTATGTGACCCTGGGCAAGTCACATACCCCCGTTTGCCTTGTGATTCATCTGTTAAATGAGCTGGAGAAGGAAATGATAAATCATTTCAGTATCTTTGCCCAGAAAACCCCAAATAGGGTCATGAAGGGTAGGACACACCTGAACAACACCAAAAATATTTACTTTTCTGTTGACATGTTGTATTCCCTGAGTAAAATACAAGCTCCATAAAGTCACAAACTATTTTTCATTTTGTCCTTATAATCCTCAAACTAGCACAGTACTATGGATATAGTAATAGCTTAATAAATTAGTTACAGGGGAAATCTTTAGGGCTCATAGAAAGAACATAGGTTCTGGAGTCAGAGGAACTGGGTTCAAATCCCTTTTATGACATTTATTATCTGTGTGGCCCCAGAAAAGTCATTTAACATTTCTGAGCTTTGGTTTCCTCATTGGTAAAATGAGGAGATTGGATTAGATGTATTCTGTATTCTCTATATGATTAGATGTATCAGATGTATTCTGAAGTTCTTTTTAGTTCTAGATCTATGATCCTATAATTTTGTAACAGATTCATCACTAAAGAAGTTTGACTTCTCAATAGGGGTAGTAGACTTACTTATTTACTTACAGGTCTTACATTGATTGGCTTATCACCCCCACTTCTAGGATAATCCTATTTTTGGCTTTAGCCTAGATAGTCTAGTGTAGAGTTTCCCAAAAAGGGGAATCAGTAGGGGTTTTTTTAAAGGCTCCCAATGTACAAACATGAATTGGATATATATCATGTTTATTCCTACTCATAATAGGTATACTAAGCATAAAGGAATTAGCACTTATTTCAGAATGATTAGAACAAAATTCAGTTACTTAGGACTACTAGTATAATCAGTCGATAGGCTTCTATTCAAGCCTCATTCAGACATAAACAGTTTTTTTGCAATGTTACTAATTAGCCATTTTGCATTTCACCTCTACTGAGCAGAGTCTGATCAAAAATTAAGTGTGATCTAAGCGTGATCTTCTAGTCCAGTGGCACCTCTCCCTGATGCTGCTTCTTTCCTTGGCACCAGATCATTCTTGTCACAATAAGTACAAATGAGTGCTCTGATGGGAATGGCATCTGCTGCCTCATTGGTCTTCTAAGACCTCATAACCTTTTGAAACTCACCAGGTCACCTGGATTCATCCATATCAAGGTGGCTGCTCAGTCACCTACTTGAGGAAGGAAATAGAAGAAAAAAAGAGGTGACTCTATCCTAGCCACAAACTTGCTCTGGTAAGATACATGCTCAAATCTCTATGAGACCAGAGGGGAGAAAAGACTTTTACCCTTCACTCATCTTACTGTCCCAGACACAGCTACAAATAATCCTCATATTTCAAAGCTAGCAAAGAAGAGAAGCACTGAGGGGTGGGTAATCCATTTGGTACATCCATGGAGTTTTGGCTCAGCAACAAATGGGACTCAACTCAATCATACATAGCCAGAAGCAGGTAGAGAATATCACTCTATAGCAAATATCAACTTGGCAACCAGGAATGGTGATTGGGTGAGTGGGTGGGTGGGCAAGCAGAAATGGCATGTTCCAAAAGGGAGGGGGGAGGAAGAACAACATCTGCTAAAATATAAAGAAATTCTTGTGTTTTGGTTTATTATTCATCTGACTGAAAATTCCAAACCTTAACTTAGGCCTATGTAAGAACTTAAAAACACAAAGAAAAAATACATAGAAGAATAGTTTTATTTGGGAACAAAATTCTGCTTTAAAAATCCTACTTAACTAAAGCGGTTTCTGTGGCTCAATTCAAAACATGCAAAAAAAACCCCAACCAAAACCCTCAAAGCTCTTTGCTGTATTGGCTAGATGTGTGTTATTTTTTCCTTTATGGGGACTTTCTCTCTTAATTAAATTGAAATATGTAGCCTATCATGCTATGGCTATAAACAGTATAATTGTATAGTATGTTAATTTCAGTCCACCCTATGAACTTTCACAAAACTCCTGGGTTTGGAATTGTGGCTATAAGATACTGAAAGCTTCCCTAAGTCTGAGAAAAGCTATGGGTTCATTGTAGATTTGTAGTAGATCTTTTACTATGTTACTATATTCCTTCATTTATTTATTTTATTACTTTTATTGATTCTATGGCAAAAAAAAATGTATCTCATAAAGTATATCTGCGTGTGTGTGTGTGTGTGTGTGTGTGTGTGTATGTGTGTGCATGCGTGTGTGTATGATCATTTTAGGAAGAGGAGGGCAAAGTGCCATTTTGGCTTGGATGTGTGACTAGAGCTCTATGAAATATAGCAGACTGAAGGAGGAAGTTTCCCAGCAAGATGGAGGTTCAGAGCTATTTTGTTTGGGTAACTCCCCACTAGCTATATTCCCGAAACTAAGGATTACAGCACCACTGTCTGAGAGAAGTGAAACTGGAGAATCAAAGGTTTCCTACCCTTTGAGAACTATGAAGAGCTTGGCAACTGTCCCATACTTCCTTCTAATGTTGGACAGAGTATATAAATAATTACCAGTGTTTATGGTGGTGGTGGGGGGGTGGATTCCCAGTGCCTGGATCTTTTGGTAAATAGGATCAGGTAAGTGGATAGCATTGACACTTGAAGTTCAAATATACATACATGTACATATGCATCTATAAGTATATATGTATTATAGGCACACACATGTTGATGCATATGTATAAATATAAAGGAAATCTAGGACAGAAGGAGGCTCAAGGAAGAAGGAAAGAAATAGGCAGGAAGAGAAACAATAGCTCCCATTATTTTACTAACCAAATTCAATTAAAAATGGAACTACTATAATGGTCATAGGATTCAGGGCAGGAAGAAACTTTAGAGATTACTCATTCCAATCTCTTCATCTTATAGATGAGGAAACTGGGACACAGAGAGGCTATGTGACTTGCCTAATATGACACAGGTAATGAGTAACAGAGTCAGGACTCAAACAATGATCCTTTAACTGAATCCAGTACTCTTTCCGCCACATCATGCTATCATTCCAGGTTCTCTGGTGGATGAAATAGTGGCTCTCCAACTTCAGGATTGTTATCAAAAACACTAAATCATCAGTAGCCCTAGACCCAACTATGAATTATTCCTTCAAAGCTAGGACTGTGTGTATGTACCACTTAAGAGTGCTTTCAGTTTGGACTGGCTCAGTTATTCTGATTTCTTTATATTCAAATAGCCTGACCACTAGATGCTTTACTAAAGGGGGCCAGTTCTGCCTGTACAATGGCTAGCTCATTCTGAGTAGCTCTTTTTTCCAGAGAGAAATCTACCCTGTTTATTGCGATGTTCTCTCTTGTGAATAAAATCTATTTATAAATAGGTAAACAGCCAATGTCTTCATCATCTGGTTCTTTGAACTCTCTTACCACTTCCTTTGGAATCCAGTCTTAGGTTACAGGAAGACTATGTCTAAGTGGTATATATGTTTTTATATACCAAGACTTTATAAAGTATCACTTTTGCAAAGATGCTGGCAACAATTGATTCACAGTTTTCCCAAGAATTCAGTATTTTAATTCCTGTTTTGCAATCAAGGAAGTGAATTATAAGTACCTGGAGGGAAGGCACTTCTCCTCCTCCTCCTCCTCCTTCCTTCTTCTCCTCCTCCTCCTCCTTCTCCTCCTTCTTCTCCTTTTTCTTCTCCTCCTCCTCCTCTTTCTCCTCATTGTCCTCCTCTTCAATCTCCTCCTCCTCCTCCTCCTCCTCCTTCTGTAGTGACTAATGCCAGTAGGCAATGCATAAATGTTTGCTAAGAATTTAACTGAATTAACTTTCCCAGGATCACAGAGCTAGAAAGAGTTCATTGGCTTATAATCTATCTGTTATGAATTTAAAATATGCTCCTTTAATGTGCCAATATTATCCAACTAATACTTTATTGATTTCAATCTAGGACCTATCTTTCCATCTTATAAAAATAAATTAACGTATAGCTCTTTCAGTTTGGATTTAAACATTGTGCTCAGATTTTAATTTATTTCCTTGAGAATTTTTTATGCTCAACGACTGAAGTGAAGTATTTTATATTCCTCCTCATTCTTTCCAAGACATTAAATAAAAGGTAAAGTTAATCAGTAAATAAAAAGCAGCTAAAACAATTAGTATTTCTTTTTTAATAATAACAAATATTTATTTAGTCCTTTAAGGTTTACAAAGTACTTTACAGATGTTATCTCTTTCGATGCTCACAAAAATCCTGGGAGGTGAGTGCTATTTTTATCCCCATAATACAGATAAAGAAACTGAGACATACTGAGTTAAATGACTTATCCAGAGTCATACATGTAAAAAGGGTCTGAGACCAGATTTGAACTCAGATCTTCTTGACTCCAGGTCCACTGCTCTATCCACTGTGCCATTGTAACAACAATGTTGCTTATAGCTGTTGTGGCTATGTAAGACGAATAACACCAGCACACAGGAGGGCTGCTGGCACAGGTTCTTTGATCTGCTTTTCTAAGGAAAGCAACTTTAAGGGGTTAACAATCAACAATCTTACTTTAATTAAACATACATATATCATTCACTTAGTTCAGGGGGAAAAGCCAGCCCCCTGAACTTCAGAGAAAACACAAACTGAAATTACAAGCAGAAATGATAACAACAGCAAATGAGTCTATCCATGGCAATACATACAGAGAAGCACCAACATCTGGGATTTTCAAAGGGGAGGGGCTCCTTGGGGCTACCCAGAGTCTCCACACCAACACTCTTTCAATGAGTGTGACCTCCAAGGCAAAACACTAACCTCTGAGTATATGTACACTTCTTCAGGGTCAGAGTACATCACAACCATGCAACTCAAACCCATGTGAACTAGGCTTTCTTGTTTCTTAAGCAGGTCATCAAAGACTCTTGATTTAGTCAAAGAAACAAAGGCAAGACTCATCAAAGACACTTGATTACTTCAGTGCTGAGAAGTACTCAAACAATAAACAACAAAAAATCCACTTTGCTTGCCATTACATTTGAAAGGCAAGACTCATCAAAGGTGCTTGACTGCTTTAGTGCTGAGAAGCACTCCTAAACAAAAAAAGGCAAAAAGTACCATCCTGATCACCCTCACAGCCATCTAGTTAAGATCCAATTATTTTTTCTAAAGTAAAAATGGGATACAAAATAGGCCTAGCAAAATAAGAAGTTCTTATAGGCCTGCAAGCATCTAATGAAGACAGAAAGGATTTAATTAAGGAAAAATTACATACCATGATTTTTATTTTTCAGGAAGAACTATAATGAATTTCTAACAACAGACTTTGACATTTAGATTACCAACCCAAGAATCTTGGACACTTAGAGAATTATCTTTTACAATCAGAATTTTGAGACTGATAACATTCCCTGTATAAGAAGGCATAATCAAAGGCAGTACAATGAGTCCCTTATTTTAAAAAAATTGGCAATGTCAAATGCACTTCTGTATCCCTTTCCTGATGTTTGATGCTATCAGGAGATTTGTGGCAGTATATACTTACGTTTTCAGCCTCATTTTATATTTCCTTATGTACTCCAAATTCCAGCCAAACTAAACTACAAGCTGTTCCCTGCCCTTAACATGCCGTAAATTACCACTATGCA